>NC_044387.1:13965640-14622202 GCF_006542625.1 Nomascus leucogenys
AAAAGGACGTTTACATTTTGGGAACGTGGGCCTTAGAAAGAAGAGCCTTTCTTCTTGCATTTTAACTCTAATTTGAAATGATCCCCTGCTTAAAAGAAAAATCAGCAACAACAATGAAAACCCTCCCTACTGAATTTAGAATTATAGAATGCCTGGCTGGAAGAGATGTTGGGAATAATTAAAATAACATTTCTTTTTTTTTTTCCTAATTAGAGAAAAAGCGATTTGCCCAAGCTCATTCTGTGAGTCAGTAGAAAACCTTGGCCCCTGGTTTCACTCATTTCCAGTGCCTTTCCAAATCAGGAGGCTTCATTTAAACATGTTTTCTAAATGATGACTCTCTCTCTTTTTTGATGTTTATGCCTTGTTTAGCCAAGCAACACATACTTAGCTCCTTTAATCTTTCCTTAAGAGTCTATTCTTCTACTCCCTTCGTCTTTTTTGTTGTTTTTTGGCGGGGGGCACTAGGGTTAAGGAATGGGGTGGGAAATGTTTTGGGTTTCTCTGAACTTCTTCCAGCTGGATGTGGCCACTTGGGCTGAAAGTTCCCACAGCTCGAAAAATCAATATTTCACATGGGGTGGTGCCAGGCAGCAGGGTGGGCCATTCAGAAAGCCACACCACTGCCCACTGTCCTCAGCCAGCCCTGATTTCTAGTAACTTTAGGTCACTTAATGTCTTGGGTGATAATTTGTTGTATTTTCAACACAAAATGCATGGGAGAAGGAACAAAACAAAGTTTTGGGATCAGGCAGAGCTAGGAGCAGACCCCCTGCCTTTTCTCCTGCTGCTCGCCTTAGTTTTCCCATCTGCACCATGGAGAAGCCTCTTTCTTAGCATTATAAATGGATGTGAAGTGGTCTGGTCCTCTTCCTCCCCTTCATCTCTCTCCTTTTTTTTTTTTGAGACAGCGTCTTGCTCTGTTGCCCACGCTGGAATGTGGTGGCGTGATAACAACTCACTACAGCTTCAGCCTCCGTCTCAAGCATTCCTCCCACCTCAGCCTCCTAAGTAGCTGGGACCACAGGTGTGCACCACTAGGCCTGGCTAATTTTTTTTTTTTTTTTTTTTTTTTGTAGAGATGGGGTTTTGCCATGTTGCCCAGGCTCGTCTCAAACTCCTGAGCTCAAGCAATCTACCTGCCTTGGCCTTCCAAAATGCTAGGATTACAGGCGTGAGCCACCCACCCAACTTCTCCTTTTCTTCATACTAACAACATCATCATCTCTCCTCAGGTGGTAGGAAATACATGTTCAAATTTGTTTTGTTTTTTTGAGACGGAGTCTTGCTCTGTCGTCCAGGCTGGACTGCAGTGGCACCATCTCGGCTCACTACAAGCTCCGCCTCTCAGGTTCACGCCCTTCTCCTGCCTCAGCCTCCCGAGTAGCTGAGACTACAAGATGCCCGCCACCATGCCCGGCTAATTTTTTTGTATTTTTAGTAGAGATGGGGTTTCACCGTGTTAGCCAGGGTGGTCTCCATCTCCTGACCTCATGATCTGCCCACCTTGGCCTCCCAAAGTGCTGAGATTACAGGCGGGAGCCACCGCGCCCGGCCAGGTTCAAGTTTTAGAGATTTCGTATTTATCCAACAAGCCTGTCCCTCGATAACAAGGTGCGGTGATTAAGATGACTGAGGAACCTGCTGGAACTCGCCCCCGGCATTGATGCTGGGGTTTCTGATGCCAGCAACTTTTGCATCCTTTTCCCATACAGTTCAGTTCATCTCGTTACACTGATCTGAGCTGGTTTAAGTATTTTTTTTTTTTAGAAAGGCTGTTACAAAGCGATAGAGGCACCTTTATTTAGAGTTGTCTATGTTCAAAAGCCACTGTGTTTCCTGTGTTTCACATTAAGTCACTGAGCTAGAGAAGGCAGCTTCCTGTCTGATAAACATAAAGAACAAGGCATTTGGGACAGTTCGGGTGACTTAATGTAACTGGGCCAGAATCGGGGAGAAGATTTGAGAACTCGCTGTCCTGTGCGGATGAGGAGGTCAAAGGCGAGGTCTTCTTTCATTTCTGTCCCTAGGCTGTAACTCCGTGTTTGGGACAGTTAGAGTCAGCTCCTAGTCCTTATTACACAAAAATGGGGTTCAGGTCTCATTGGTGTCTTCACTTCTTTTTTTTTGAGGTAGAGTCTCGCTTTGTCGCCTAGGCTAGAGTACAGTGGCGCGATCTCAGCTCACTGCAACCTCCGCCTCCCGGGTTCAAGCGATTCTCCTGCCTCATCCTCCCGAGTAGCTGGGATTACAGGTGTGCACCACACACTCAGCTAATTTTTGTATTTTTAGTAGAGACGGGGTTTCACCATGCTGGCTAGGCTGGTCTCAAACTCTAGACCTCAGGTGATCCACCTGCCTTGGCCTCCCAAAGTGCTGGGATTACAGGCGTGAGCCACTGTGCCCAGCCAGTGTCTTCAGTTCTAAGCCTGCGACAGGGAGGCCTAGACAGCCAAAAGCTTTTGAATGCCGGTTAGTGACCTCTTCATTTTACAGAACACTGATCGGGGGATCCCTGGGAGGAGAAAGGTGGTGGTAGGGAGGCATTTTCGAGTTCTTATTTTTTATATTTAAGAACCAAGTATTGGGTATAAGGGAGTTGCTGTTTGCCAAGTCAGTCCGCAGAGACTCCGTAAGCTCCAGCTATGTGGTCTGCACTGTGCTGGCTTGGGGGGGCTCAGCAGAGATGGAGGGCTGACAGCCTGTCCCTGTCACCAAGCAGCGTTATCCTCCAACAGGGAGTTGGGATACTGAGGGAAGCCCATGCTACCCTGAGTCACTGGAGACATCCGAGCATCTTGAGCAGGTTCCTGGAGGCTAGGATTGCCTGGGAGGAGGAGGGGGGATGGGAAGGTGGGCATGGAAGGGAGGAAGAGCTGCTGTCTGGGTCACATCACAGCCTTGCTATTAATTATAATTATTAAACTTTATTGGCCGGACACGGTGGCTCACGCCTGTAATCCCAGCACTTTGGGAGGCCGAGGTGGGTGGATCACCTGAGGTCAGGAGTTGGAGACCAGCCTGGCCAACATGGCAAAACCCCGTCTCTACTAAAAATACAAAATTAGCTGGGTGTGGTAGTGCATGCCAGTAATCCCTGCTACTTGAGTGGCTGAGGCAGGAGAATTGCTTGAACCTGGGAGGCGGAGGTTGCAGTGAGCTGAGATTTCATCATTGCACTCTAGCCTGGGCAACAGGAGCAAAACTCTGTCTCAAAAAAAAAAAAAAAAAAGAGAAGAAATTATTGAGCACTTGTATGTGCTAGGTACCATGCTGATGCTTTTTTAAAATTATTATCTTTTATTTAAAAAATTTTAACTTACATTTAAAAAAAATGGAAATGGGGTCTCACTGTGTTGTCCAGGTTTGTCTCGAGCTTCTGGCCTCAGGTGATCCTCCCACCTTGGCCTCTCAATGTGCTGGGATTATAGGCGTGAGCCACCACCGCACCTACATCTGGCCATGCTAGGGCTTTTACATGGATTATCTCATTTAATTCTTCCCTTGTTTCCATAAGGTAGGAACTTATCCTCATTTTGCTGATGGGGAGACTGTGCAGGGATTCAAACTTGGGTGCTCCAGCTCCTGACTCTCTGTGGCCTTGGAGACGCCCTGCACTCCTGGACTTGTGTTTGCTCACTTGGCAGTGAGTGGTTGGGCTGGTCCTTGAGGCCTCCACCCTCGCCAGTGGCTGAGCATTCATTCAATGGGCAGAGAGAACGTTGGGCTGCAGCAAAATGGGATCTCCCATATAGCAGTTGGCAACCCACAGTGGGGTTGCCAGGTCAGCAGTGATGCCTTGGCTACTGACTTCACCTTTAACCCCACTAGCCATTTTTCAAATGAATGTGGTTGGTCCTAAGGGAGAGCGGGTGGAAAGACCCTGGCCCCAGCGTGAATCCAGGCACTGCTGTGCCTGTCTGAGTAGTGCCCTCTGGGGAACCAGCTAGCCAGACAACCTGCCATCATGTTGCCTAGTGAGCTTTTGACATGAGCCAACTTGAAACCATTGGGTTCCTTTCTTCCTTCATCTGTCCACCCATCAGATTCACAGTCATTCAGTAGTGACTCCTTGGACCTGATTCTAGGTATAAGGCACTGGCTGGGTGCTAGGAATATGGAGGGAAAAGAAACAGGCCCTTGTTTCCGGGAGCTGATGGTCTCCCACCAGATACCGATGCTGGAATCCCAGGGAGAAGGCATGGGGGAGTCTGAGAAGGCTTCCTGGAGGAGACAGCCGTTGAGATTGTAAAGTAGAGACATGGTGTGGCAAGTCCAGGGAGCAGGGGTGGGACCTCGTTCAGTTGCCCAGACTCAGGCAGAGCTTTGTTCAGGGGTGGTTCAGGTTGGTGAAGGCCCTGTGAGTCACCTGGGGCTGGTGAAACGTTTCCTCTCCTCCTTAGGCCAAGACCCAGCCTCTCCATAGGCCAAGATGGCCCGTGAAGGCTTGCTTCCTTGCCCCATTTCCCAGGAAATGTGGGAGTGGAGGATTCCACTCCCAGGTCGCTCACCTCGGGGTGGGTGCTGCGAACGCTGCTTGCGCCATCTGGTTGTGTGGCCAGCATGTTTTTCTAGCCGAAGGACTTGGGATGAGATTTTTCATGGAATATTGAGAGAGACATAATTGTTATTAGAATCAGTTCTGTGTTTATTTATTATTATTTTTCGAAACAGAGTCTCACTCTGTCGCCCAGGCTGGAGTGTACTGGCACAATCTTGGCTCACTGCAACCTCCGCCTCCCAGGTTCAAGCAATCCTCCTGCCTCAGCCTCCCGAGTAGCCAGGATTACAGGCGCGTGCCACCATGCCTGGCTAATTTTTGTATTTTTAGTAGAGATGGGGTTTTGTCATGTTGGCCAGGCTGGTCTCAAAAACTCCTGACCTCAGGTGATCCGCCCACCTTGGCCTCCCAAAGTGCTGGGATTACAGGCTTGAGCTATACCACACCTGGCTAATTTTTGTATTTTTAGTAGAGATGGGGTTTTGCCGTGTTGGCTGGGCTGGTCTTGAACTCCTGATTTCAGGTGATCCACTTGCCTCGGCCTCCCAAAAAGTTAGAATTACAGGTGTGAGCCACTGCACCCAGCCAGTTCTTCTGTTTTTAAAGTAAAAAAAAAATAAGGGGGGTGTGTGGTGTTTATTGCACAAGCATTATTGCAACAAAGCTGGCAAGAAGCAGATTTGCCCGCACCTCATCCACCGTTTTGCATTTTTCTTGGTTTCCTGTCCATATACACAGGTATTTTACAAAATTGTAAGCAGAACGGAGACTGTGTGTTCTGAGTTACTTAGTACTATAATGCGAAGTTCCTATGTTGCATTAGTCGCCACAATTCATATTTTAATGACCCTCTTATGTCCACTGAGGAGAGGGACCATTTTTCGTGTTACCAGAAAGTTCCATGGGTTTTATTGACTCTTGCAAATTCATTCAGCAAATGTATGCAGTACATCTATTCTAGATCTAGGCCAGAAACAGCCCGCTGGTCAGGATGCAGATGAACGGGAGGTCCCAGGCCCTGTCCTGGAGGGGCTCGCAGTGTAGACCTAGGAACATGCCACTTCACTCTGATGTGGTTGTGATTGAGGGGCTGAGGAGGTGGTGGCTGCTTGGATGCCCAATTCCAGTCGATTCCAGCCGATGGAAAACAGGTAAAACCACTTTGTCATTAGTGGTGAGAAGGCTTAGGAACAAGGGAGCTGGGAGATCTTTCTGGGCTTTTGGAGGAAGCTCTTCAACCTGTTCACCCCACCTCTGCCATGTATGTCACTTCCAAGGCCCCTGGCCAGAAAACCCACTGGGAGGAAGTGAGGGAGAGAAAAAGTCTCCAAGGGACCATGACAACAGGGAGGCTTGGGAAATAGCCCCCGGCCCTACTGAGAGAGACCCTACTGAGGGTGGCAGTGGAGCAGGGGCAGCTGAGGGCAGGGGCAGGGGGAGGATAGTGGGGTGGAGTGGTCTTGTAAGTCGGAAGGCCATTGGCAGGTGACTTGGGCTCTGCTGAGGCCCCTGCCTTTTCCAGGATGGTGTGAGAATGGTAGCAACAAGTTGCAACAGTTTAGTTTTGTTGTAAAGAGGAAGTTTCAGAATCCTAGTGGCTACTTTTGAGCAGACAGATGTTTGTAGAAAGAGAGTATTTGGGGGTGGGCCTAAGGGGAGAAGATGGGTGGTCAGGGGGCTAGAAATTGGAATGCAAGAGCTGCCTTTGCTCCGGTATTTCCTTTCATTCCAGAGAAAGGCTTCCTCTGCCAGGTGTTGTGGCCGCCTCTTTCGGCCTCCAAGGCGCCTGTTCCCCAACCCCGGCTCCCCACTCAAGTCCCGCTGACCTGAATTCTGCTGTCTTCCTAGACAGCGGGAGAGAAGTCATTTGCTTATGGGAAAGGTTCCGAAGTCTTGTTGCTCCCCACCCCACTGAGGGCACAAACAGGGCTGGGGGCCCAGGTAGTCACGGTGGCCACCGCTGCCCTTGTGTGTTGCAGATTTGCTGAGCTCCTTGTGTCCCCCCTCCAGCCTGCTCTTGGGACCTGGATCAGCACCAGGCCTCTCGGGTTTGAGGTTTCACTGGGACAGCTCTGTCACAGTCCTTAATACCCTCCTATGATTAAATACAAACTCAGCAAAAACACAACCTAAACCTTAACCTAACTTTTTTTTTTTATTACTTGTCAATTTTTTATTTTTT
Organism: Nomascus leucogenys; assembly: GCF_006542625.1. Classification (NCBI taxonomy): domain Eukaryota; kingdom Metazoa; phylum Chordata; class Mammalia; order Primates; family Hylobatidae; genus Nomascus; species Nomascus leucogenys. Next base: position 13,972,324 of record NC_044387.1, read on the forward strand.
AAGAGACAGGGTCTCACTCTTTCTTTTGCCCAGGCTGGAGTGCAGTGGCGCAATCATAGCTTATTGCAGCCTCAACCTCCTGGGCTCAAGTGATCCTCCCACCTCAGCCTCCCAAGTAGCTGAGACTACAGGTGCACGTCACCACACCTGGCTGATTTTAAAATGTTTTGGTAGAATGGGGTCTTGCTATGTTATCCAGGCTGGTCTTGAACACCTGGGTTCAAATGATCCTTCTGCCTTGAGCTCCCAAAGTGCTGGGATTACAGACGTGAGCCACTGCACGCGGTCTGAATTTATACTATTTAAAATTATTTAGTAGCTGTTATATTGGAAGAAGGAGAGGTGGATATAAGGAATAGAGAAAGCAACAGGAAGTGGGGTGTGGGGCAGGGAGTGGGTGACTTCAGAAGCAGCTGCTGGGTTTACATTTCATTTTCATTCAACTTATTTGTTCATTAAATACATATCAATTGCTAGAGACTGTTCTAGGTTCTGGGGACACATCGTTGAATAAGGTAACTGAAGTCCCTGCAGTTTACTCTCTAGTGGCGGAAACAGACAATAATCAGACATACTTACTAGGCAGGCCAAGACAGTAAGAGCTGTAGAGAGCCCAAGCAGGTGAGGGGGTATGTTGAGAGGTACTAAATTGCTCAGGCAGCTGGGCGTGGTGGCTCAACGCCTGTAATCCCAGCAGTTTGGGAGGCCGAGGCAGGCGGATCACCTAAGATCAGGAGTTCAAGACCAGCCTGGCCAACATGGTGAAACCGTCTCTACTAAAAATACAAAAATTAGCCAGGCCTGGTGGTGGGCACCTGTAATCCCAGCTACTTGGGAGGCTGAGGCAGGAAGAATCGCATGAACCTAGGAGGCAGAGGTTGCAGTGAGCCGAGATGGCGCCGTTGCACTCCAGCCTGGGCAACAAGAGTGAAACCCTTTCTCAAAATAAAAATACAAATAAAAACAAATAAATTGCTCAGGTTGCTATGACGAAGTACCAGACTGTGTGGTTAAGCAGCAGACATTTATCCTCTCAGTTCTGGAGGCTGGAAGTGCAAGATCAAGGTGTGGACAGGCTTGGTTTCCTTTGAGCCCTCTCTCCTTGGCTTGTAGATGGCTGTGCCCCCACTGTGTCCTCACATGGTCTTCCCTCTGTGCACGCACACGCCTGGTGTCTCTTCCTTGTCTTATAAGGACACCAGCCATGGGATTAGGGCCTACCCGAAGGACCTCATTTTAACTTAATTACCTCTTCCAAGGCCCTGTCCTCAAATACCACAGTCACATTCTGCGGTACTGGGATTTAGGGCTCCAACATAATGGATATTTTTGGGAGGGACACAATTCAATCCATAACAGGGAAGAAGGGAGTAGGGGAGTGTGTTTGTGTCAGCAGAGGTTTCTCTGATCCAGGGACATTCTGTGGATGCCTTCGGATCCGGGGGACGAGCCCTCCAGGATGGTGCTCTACCAGTTGTTTAATTGCTTTGAGCTCCAGTTTCTGCATCTGTAAACTCCAGTTCATAGAACGATCTGTTAGTGTTCTCTGGGTAGCTAAAGTATGAAATGCTCTCAGCAGTGTCTAGTTCATGATGGACTCCCGATAAGTATCAATGCCCCTCCTGCCCTGCTTTCCGCCCCCCCACTCCCCACTCCCCACTCCCCACCCCTGGTTCACCAGCGCTTTTTCCTTTTGTCCCACTTTGCTCTCTGCTCCGGGCTTCTACTTCTGATCAAAACACTTAAGAACCGGGTGGGAGCTGCGCTGGCTGCTCCCAGCTCCCAGGCTGCCCTGCCTTCTGCCCTGTGCCTGTGAGCCAATTGTTCTTGGAGGTGGCTCCTCCCCTCTGTTAAGTCATAAGCACTTTTGACACTGGTAAGGAGGAACTGTGGTAGAAAGCTGGTGCAGGACTATAACCTAAACTCCCAGTTACTGGCCCGAGTGTTGGATGGCTGCGGTTCGAGCATGCGTTGCCAAATGCTTCGCTTATGCCACTGTTCCCAGTGGACTCCTTCATGTCTTAGCAATTCTCTGTGCTGGCTTATGTGCTGGTCTTGCTTCCCCTTTTAGAGGCCTTGCCGCCAGGACCCTTGCATGGTGCCTTGCCCATGGTGAGTACTTGATACATGCTTGAGAAACAGGTGAGGATATTCATACCAGAATGCGGGTGGCACAGACCCTGATGTGCCCTGGGTAGATGGCTTTATTTCTTTGGCTTCTGAGCCTCGCCAGCATGATGGGCGTGTGTCTGGTGCTTAGGTAAATAGGCAGGCGCTCTGGACTCAGACCATCTGCCCTAATCTTGGTTCTCCCACCTGCAGGCCCTTTGACCTTGAGTGAGTCATGCAATCTTTCTATGTGCCTCAGTTTTCCTTATCTGTGGAATGAGGAAAATAAATGCCACAGAGGGTTTGGATGCTAATAAAGTTTAGCTTTACTGTTTCTATGTTTTATCTGTCCACAATTTATCCGGCACAGTGCCAGGTGATATATTTTTATCCGTTTAAAAATTTCAGTCTATTTTTTCTATCATGTTATAAAGGTTAAAGTCACTTTCAGGTTATTGCAACAAAAGTCTCTCAATCCCATCAGGGTGGCAGTATTAGTGTTCCTATTTTATAGCTGGGAATGTTGAGACTCCAAGAAAACCTACGTGACTAGCCCCAGGTAGCAAGTGAATGATCTAAAATCCTCCCCCAGCTCCTCATTTTCAGGCCAGTTATTTTCCATATCTACTTCCATCGCCTCTCCTGCCTTCTCATCCCACTTCAACCATTATATGGACAATAGTTGTGAAATTGGGTTTTTTGTAGACTTCCATGCATAGCCACACAGCGGTGGATGCTGGGTCGCATTACCTAGTTGGCTTTATGGCACCAGCTGTAAATTACAGCCCTCCCTGTTCCATCCTAAGAGACCTGTCGTGTAGACAGCAGGTGAAGGCTGGCAGGCTGGTGTGAGGTCTGGTCAGCCTGGTCCTTGTGGGGAACCTGGGCTTTTGCTGTCCTCCCTCTGAAGAATGGATACCGCCCCCTCGTACCTTCCTAGCCCACCAGCATGCTGTTCTCAGCCCGCCTTCTGCCCAGAGCCGGCCTGCCGCCCACTGTTTCCTGCCTTTGCCAGGGCGAGGGGGAGGTGGGTATATAATGCCAAGTGCTCATGAAAAACGCCTCATCATGAGATTAATTACTTGCTGCCGAGCACTGTGGAATTCACGAGTCTCCATCAGCACCTCGACATCTCCCCTGAACTCTACCTGGGGTTAGTTCTGTGGACTCTCTGGCTAGAACTTTAAACCTATGTTAGACAGAAAGAAATAGTGGCCACCAGTACGATGCTGAAGATCAGTCTGGCAGAATCTCTCCTGCCATTGACTAGCTGTGTGTCTTGGAGCCTTGATGTCCTCAAAGAGGGGACACTAGGCTGAGGGCGCTTCCTGGTTGTGAGGCCCTGGTGTGCAGACCTGTGTGGTATCATACACCTTGGAGGACCAGCATGGTACAGAGGGGCTGCAGAGGGGTGGGTCTCTTCCCTTTTAATACAGGTCACAGGCTTTAATGACCCTTGGGTCGAAATTAGAGCCCCCCACCCCCACCCCCTTGCCTTACTTCTGGCTTTTACAAAAGAATCTGAAGAATGTGATGCTCTTGCGGATAGGGCAGGCTTCGCAGGCTCTTCCGGGGCTTTGCAGGGCAGCCTTTGTTGTGCTGCAGGACCTGGAGCATTCCGAATTGGTTGTGGTTGGGAGTCAGAGACAACTCCAGGCTCATTAAATTCCTGGCTGTTTAGGGCGATCTAGACAGCTGGGAGGGGTAAGGGTGGGGAGATAACACTCCTCCACCTCCCAGCACTGTTATCTTAGAGAAATTGGGTTAAAAGTGAGTCTGCTGGAGGGAATTGGTAGCAGCCAGGAGGGCAGATACTGGTGCTTTGGCCCTGGGCTACTGGAAAGCTTGTGGGTCCACCTCTGCACTTCCCCTTCCTGATCACAGAGCAACTGCTGTTGACCAGGTCCTATGTGGAGCCTTGCCGGATGCTCTGTGTGCATTCACTGTCTCATTGCACCCCTGGAGGCAGTGGAGCAGAGTGGTTAGGCATGGAAGACCCGGAGCCCCAAGTGAGACCTGCAGGGTACAGACACCAGCAGCTAGTGCCTGTGTGCCCTTCAGCAAGTAAGCTTTCTGGCCTTCAGTTTCCCCATCTGCAAAACGGGATACCAGTAGAACCTACCTCACAAGAATGCTGTGTGGTAAAGTGAGATTCCTGGTGAAAAGCACTCAGAATAAAGTGCAAGTGGCCGTTATTTAATTGCCAGTAGGGTCCTGGGAGGTGGGCCTTCTCATTCCCGTTGTACAAATGAAGAAAGGGAGGTTCAGGACATTTAAATAATTTGCTGGATTTCCTGAACCAGTGAGGAGAATCCAGTGCTTACCTCCAGGTTGGCCTGACTCTGGAGTATCACATTCGGCCATATCCCAGCATCCTCTGGGGTGCCTGTATGCAGGCATCTCTGTGTGTGTGTTTGTGTATATGCATGTCTGTGTGCACAGGTCTCTGTGTGCATGTCTCTGCACTTCCATGTGCACAGATCTTTTTGCACGCGTCTGTGTGCATGCATATCTGTGTGTGTGCAAGTCTCTATGCACCCATCTTGGAGTGAGGAGGGGAGGAGGGGGCCTGGGGCTGTGTCCAGGGCAGGATGGCATTGGCCCAAATCTGGCAGCTCTCTAGAGCAGGGGCCGCTGCTACTTCCTTCTTTCATGTGCAGCCACAGCTTTGGCCACTTTCAAACCAGACTGTGGCCTGGGCAAAGGAGCGCTGCTTGGTGGGTGGTAAAGTAAGCGGTAGTCACGTTTCTGGGGAAGGACGTGGTAAGGTCATCCTGCCAGCCAGGCTGCCTGCTCAAGGACACTGGGGTTGGCCAGCCTTTCAGACAAGGGTGCTGCCACAACCCAGTCTAGGAGCAGTAAGTTAATTTTTCTGTAAAGTGCAAAATAAGTGGATTTCATCCTCAGTTGTATTTGATCATTTCCCCCAGGGAATGCAGGAGGCTCTGGGATGCTTCTCTGGAAAGCTTGGCACTGCCTGCCATGCCTTCTGTGTGCCCAGGGCTGGCTGTGTGCTGGCTCAGTTGAGAACCAGACCAAGGGATGGAAATATTGGGAGGAGAGACCGTTCACCCTTCAGTTTTGGGCTTCTTGTTCCTGGAGTCCAGGGCACCCCAGAGCAGCGCAGGAGAATCGGCCTCCCTCCTGTGCCACGTGGACTCTCACTATTGGGTTATTCTGCCCACAGCGTTGCTTCCTCAGTGAGATCCTGCTTAACCCTCCAGAGGGTGACGGAGGAAGAGATCCCCCCTCAAGTCTTTGTTCATGTTGCCTTGGTAGAAAAGGAGGCCACACTAGTGCCCCATTACCTTTGAGCTTGTGACCAGGGGACTCCTAAAAGTCCACGGACCGCACTGCAGAGTCTCTGCGAGCCCCCTAACATGGTATGCAAGGCGTTCACCGCCTCTCACAAGTTCTCAAGGGGTCCTTGACCACTGACCTAGACAAATAGAAGCTTTGGGTTTTCCATTTGTAGAGTGTGCACACGTGTGAGTGTCGCATAACAGATGCAGCCCAGGGGCCGTTAGGATCAGGACGGGGGTTTGTTCTAGTCTAGGTTGTGCCACCCCAGGGGTAGAAGTATGTGGGGATCACTTTCCTGGGGCTCATCACTGTAGCTCCAGCACAGTGGCCTTCCCCTCCCTGATGATCCTTCTTGTATTTAAGCCTTTAGAACACCGTCACTTCTGGGTATCCCTTCAGTGTGGGACTGGGCCTGGAGATGGGAGGGGTGATGTTTCTGGTGCCTCACTTGATCTCTTGTTACCTTGGATGCTGAGGAAGGCGGGCTCCTCTTTCGTTCTTGTGCTCTTGCACCTGCACGTAGGCAAGGATGTTCCCGGGAAGCCCTGTACCTAGGCAAGTCATTTAGCCTCCCTGAGCCTCTGAGGCTCTCTCCTTTTTTAGGGGGAGGGGCCGCGTGACCCTTCACTTTGCCAAGGCTGGCGGGATCAGATGATATAAACACCACGAGATGAATGTGTCAGGTGATTGGGTTGCTACAGCTGAGTCTCACCTGCCTGGAGTGGGACACTCCCCCGACCCCCCTCCCCCCGCCCTTCACCTAGTTTCCCTTTGGCTTTGGACTTGAGTTTCTGCTTGGCCTGGCTGTGTGATCTTGGGCAGATCTTGCCTCTCCTTCCTAGCGTAGATAAGTCAGGGTGGTGTTTTTCAAGAACTTTCAAGTGAGATTCATTGGTGGGTCGTGAAGTGAGTGGCAACCAGTTTGTTTGTTTATTTATTTATTTTTGAGATGGAGTCTCGATCTGTCACCCAGGCTGGAGTGCAGTGGCAGGATCTTGGCTCACTGCAAATTCCGCCTCCCGGGTTCAAGTGATTCTTTTGCCTCAGCCTCCCGAATAGCTGGGATTACAGGTGCGCACCACCACGCCTGGCTAATTTTTGTATTTTTAGTAGAAACGGGGTTTTGCCATGTTGGCCAGGCTGTCTTGAACTCCTGACCTCAGGTGATCTGTCCGCCTCAGCCTCCCAAAGCGCTGGGATTATGGGCGTGAGCCACCATGCCTGGCCGGCAACCAGTATGTTTAGAAATGAAATAAAATAGACTTGAATGGAAAAGAATCAGAGTGAATAGCATGTGTATGTCACATTGTGACAGTTTTGTTAGACATGTTTGTATTTGTGACAAAAAGTTTTTAAATTAAAATTAAAAAAAAAAGGCTGGGTGCGGTGGCTCATGCCTGTAATCCCAGCACTTTGGAAGGCTGAGGCGGGCAAATCACTTGAGGTCAGGGGTTCGAGACTAGCCTGGCCAACATGGTGAAACTCCGTCTCTACTAAAAATACAAAAATTAGCTGGGTACAGTGGCGCATGCCTGTAATGCCAGCTACTTGGGAGGCTGAGTCCGGAGAATTGCTTGAACCCAGGAGGTGGAGGTTGCAGTGAGCTAAGATTGTGCCACTGCACTCCAGCCTGGGCGACAGTGAGACTCTGTCTCAAAAAAAATAAAAAATAAAAATTATAGCTTAAGATAAATGTTGGGGTCCCAAGGATGAGATGCCCTGGTGCCTCTGGCAGCCCTGACTTAGGGTGGTTCCTGCCTCCAGGCCCGAGCTGAGCTGCATGTTCAGCCAGGGCTGTAAAGGGAGCCCCTTGCCAGATCAGACTCTTTAACTAAAGGGCTTAACAAAGTTCTGGGAAATGAGCTACATTCCTGGGGTGGAATAAATCATGTTGAGTTGGGTTAGGCAGGATGTGACTTCAAACCCTCGAAGTGGGCTGTGTGAGGGCAGCGTCTGTGATTGACTCATTATGAGCTCAGTGGCGACACAGGCTGTCTTGAGAGGAGGCAAAGATCATGGGGGAGGGGCTGGTGTGCGGGGCTGCCCCGCGCCCAGCTCTGGGAGCTTATTTTGTCCTCACAGTGGCACTGTGAGTTAGACGATACTCCGATCCAATGCAGAAGAAGGGGCTGGTGGGGTGGGGGTAGGGGCTGTCAGCTAGACCCACTGGGGCTCCTTGTAGCTGTCCGTGGGGGTAGCTGGGATCAGCTCCATTTTACAGGTGGAGAAACTGAGGCTTGGGGCCCAAGTCAAGCTGGCAAAGTTTGTTCTGTTAGTTAAGTGGTGGCTCTGGCATTCCACAGGCAGCCTGTCTACCTCCTGGCTGCGGCTCGTCCTCAGATGTCTTCTGTGAAGGCTGTAAGTGAATAATCACCATGAGCAGGTCCCTCTCCTTTTGAAGCCCAGGATCAGAGTCCACTGCAATGACCGCTTGATCAATGCAGGGAGATTGTTGCTGACCCCTGGCCAGTGATGTGTCTCTTGGAAACAAAATAAAAATTAGTGTACGGCAGATATAGTTATCAGTGAGGCAGAGGGTGGGACGGAGGTCACAGAGAAGCTATGGCCTGTTGTGGGTGGCCCTTGCTATCTGTCCTGCTAAGGGGAGACATGAGCCACACCATAGTCATGTGGACTTATTTGGACAATAAGATAGAAGATGATTGGGCTTAACGTTAAGAATGGGTGTCGCAGATTTGACTGGAGTTGGTCCCTGGAGTCTGGACCTTTGGGAAGATGGGAACCTCTCCCATGACTTTAGTTCAGCCCCTCCCATATGTGGGGCATTGGGGATGCAGTGGTGACCTGATCTCTGCCTTGGAGCCCTCAGCCCCGCAGGACTAGAGGTGAGATGGCTACTGGGTGAAAGTGGCTTCTCATTCATTCGCTTTTTTTTGTGTTATTTAAATAATCACTCAGAGGAGAACAAGCTGCTGAAAGCCTGACGGGTTCTAGGCTGAGCGACCTTCAAAAGTGGCCTTCTGTTTCTGGTCTCCGGTTGCACTTCTCAGCAGTCATGATGTGGACTCAGAAAGCCCTCATGCTGCACTTTCCCACTGAGACGGTGGCCATATAATTACATCTTCTGAGTATGGTTATTTTTCTGCATTGGGTTTCAGCAAACTGTGCTCACATGCTTGAGGAAAGAAAAACCATTCTATCAGCAGAAGCTAAGGGAAGGAATAACTTTGCTGCAGGAATCTGAAGGGTTCAAGTTCCCCCTCCTGGGGGTGTGGGAAGCCTCCAGCCAGCTGGGGAGATACCATCTGCAGAGGGACATGCTTGGTGTGCTTGATGAACCCAACCAAACCCTTCCCCTCTCAGCCGCTTCCAACCTGGGGGTGAGTCAGAGGGCATCATCTGCCCCTCACTATTTAGGAGGGGACGTCCCCACCATACCTGAAACAATTTGCTTTTCTTTGCAGTTTCTCCTGGGTGGCTGAGATAAAGCTCGTTATTGAGTAGGTAAGGCGCAGGTGTGATGTCACTGTGCAAATATTGAACCAATTAAAAGCAAAGCCAAGGATCCAGTGTAGATGACTTATCTGCAGATCCAGCCCTAGGTCTGTCTGCCTGGCGTCTTAACATGGGGCAAAAGCTGCTTAACCTATTGTTTCCTCCTCTCCTTCCTTCCTTCCCTCCTTTCTCCCTCCCTCCCTCCGTCTCTCCCTCCAGCTACCCTTGGAGTCGTCATTCTCTTGGACTCCCAGGTTCCCAGAAAATACTTGCAAGCACTTTGAACAGTTCAGTTATTTTCAACAAGCACTGATGCTCTCTCTGCAGCACCCTGGGCAAGAGCAAGAGGGGTGGGGAGACAGTCCCTGCCTCTAGAGAGTTCTAAGAGACAGTGGAGGACACAGGCAATGAAGCCATGGTTCTGGTATAAGGCAGATTGCGCCGGGCCTGTCGGGGAGGAGGGAGAAGGATGAGTAATTCATACTAGGGTAATTCATACTATGAGTAATTCATACTAGGAGAGGCTGCCTGGGGGAGATGGCATGTCCACTTGGTTTTGGGGACTCTCAGTCTGTGGAGAATTGGGGAGATGGGCCCTCCAGCTTTTCTCTGGGTGAAAGCTGAAGCAAAGGCTGCTCTGGGGAGTGTGCTCTGGTGACTGGAATGGAGGGTTCTAACAGTGGACAAGAGAGGTGTGGCTGGAAAGATGGTTGAGAGGCACTGGTGGAAGCCATTGGGGTGGGGTTATAAAGGCTGTGGGGGGCACACTTCTATCCATGCTGGGCGGGCTGTCATTCTGGGGTGATGGCAGGGCTGGCCTCAAACTTTTGCTGCTTTCTGCCCTGGCTCACTGGTTGATTGATTTATTCATTAAGAAATGGTTTCAGGCTGGGTGTAGTGGCTCATGCCTGTAATCCCAGCGCTTTGAGAGGCTGAGGCAGGTGGATCACTTGAGGTCAGGAGTTCAAGACCATCCTGGCCAACATGGTGAAACCCCATCTCTACTAAAATACAAAAATTATCTGAGTGCACTGGCACACGCCTGTAGTCCCAGCTGAGATGGGAAAATCACTTGAATCCAGGAGGCAGAGGTTGCAGTGAGCCAAGATCGTGCCACTGTACTCCAGCCTGGGCAACAGAGTGACTCAGAAATGGTTTCTGTGCTGAGGACCCCAAGCCATGTCTCTGTGGTCCTGAAGTTGGTATCTTAATGGAGGACACCCCATTGGACACTTTATTGTGTAGTCCGTGTGACACGTGCCGCATGAGATCTGTGCCCAAGATGCTCTGGAAACACTGGCCCTGGAGCTCCTGGGATTGCTCAGTCACTTCTCACTGTCGTAGGACGGTGATTCCAGGACTCTCCTCGAGCCAGGCTCTATGGAGTAGGAGATCAGAGGGTAAAGTCTGTGGTTGCACTTGTCCCTCTCGTGTCATTTAATCACTCTCCACCTAGCCTGGTCAGGGAACTGTCTTTTCTTCTCTTAGATCGGAAGCTCCCTCCTTGCAAGTCCCCAGTATTTTCCAACCACTGACTTCTCACTGCTCCCTCCCTGCAGGTAAGGGAGGATGATTTCTGGTTTTTTTTTTTTTTTATTTTTGAGGCAGAGTCTGGCTATGTCCCCCAGGCTGGAGTGCAGTGGTGGAATCTCGGCTCACTGCAACCTCTGCCTCCTGGGTTCAAGCAATTCGTGGCCTCAGCCTCCCGGGTGGCTGGGATTACAGGCACACACCACCACGCCCGGCTAATTTTTGTATTTTTAGTAGAGACGGGAGTTTCACCATGTTGGCCAGGCTGGTCGTGAACTCCTGACCTTGTGATCCACCTGCCTTGCCCTCCCAAAGTGCTGGGATTACAGGCTTGAGCCACCGTGCACCCCCAGCCAATTACTTTAAAATACAAATCTGATGTCACCTCTGCTCCTCCCCAACTATCCCTAGAATAAAGTCCACATTCCTAAGTGGCTGATAAGATCCTGGGTTAGCTGCCCCAGTTTATCCCCTCCAGCCTGTCCCAAGCTATTGCCCCCACCCCTTCCTATGCAGGAGGAGGGAATCTATGTACCACATTCTGGTATCTGGTGTCATTTTTTTTTAAAGAAATTGTTCATTTAATTTTTAAGTTGACAAAAATTGTTTATATCCATCGTGTACAACATGATTTGAAATACTGGTGTTTTTGATAGCCTGAGTTTCCTTGGGTGCCAGGCAAAGTGAAAGTGACCACAGGCCCTCCCTTGGACAGGCAAATGCCGTCATCTTTCAGTGTTCCCTGGACTTTCAGCAGTCACCTGAGCCCCCCTCCATGCCTGCTTCGAGGAGGCAAAGGCAGAGCCTGCAGATGGGGCAGGCTCTGGGGTCTGGGCACTAAGTTCCTCTCTGGTTTTTTTATCTGCTAAGCATCAACACAGGCTTGGGTTGGAATACTGCTAATGGAAACAAGTTCCAGCTTCTTCTATAAGCAAACAACATTCCTGAGGTGGGAAGGGGCCCACCCGCAGTCCTCAGCTCCTACCTCCTGGGCCCTGGGCAGCTGGGAGGAGCCCCCCACTCCTTGTTAGCCTAGGGAGAGTGAGGGCCTAGGTCGAGGCTGCTGTAGGTTATTAGCCCTGGGTGACAGAGGAGCCACTTTGCTGACCCACCCTGTAGATAACTGCTCTAACAGCCCTGGTGTGTATTGCAGAGAGTGGCCTTGTGCATTCCTGTGTGCAGATAGGACATCTTGCAGGTGGGAAAGCCGAGGCCTGGGTGGTGCCCGCAGGATTGCACAGCTGGTCAGCACCTCGCCAGACTCAAATCCAGCTCTTCTGCCACACGCTTTGTGCCCATCTCACCAGACCAGCATTTTCCAGACCAGCACGGAGAGAGATTTTTCCTTCAGGATATTCCTGGGATGAAGTTAAGCAGATTGATTGATTGATTGATTGATTGATTGATTTTATTTTATTTTTTTGAGACGGAGTCTCACACTGTTGCCCAGGTTAGAGTGCAGTGGTGTGATCTTGGCTTACTGCAAGCTCTGCCTCCCGGGTTCACGCCATTCTCCTGTCTCAGCCACCAGGGTAGCTGGGACTGCAGGCGCCTGCCACCACGCCCGGCTAATGTTTTGTATTTTTAGTAGAGACAGGGTTTCACCGTGTTAGCCAGGATGGTCTCTATCTCCTGACCTTATGATCCACCCGCCTTGGCCTCTCAAAGTGCTGGGATTACAGGCGTGAGCCATCATGCTCGGCCTAAGTTAAGCAGATTTCTTTTTGCAGGCTGCTCCCTACAACCTTTTGTGTATATTGTGATTGCAAGAGGGCCATAGGGAGGCGGCATTCCATCCTTACTTGGCCATGAAACCCTCTTCCCTCTGCAAATTGCTGTCTTTATAGTCACTGTCGCTGAGAACTGTTCTCTATGGATGGACATAGCCTGCAGAAAGAGTCACTAGACTCCTGGTAACTGATTTTCAGAGTGCCCAGGTGTCATTCCTAGGAAGAATGGGGATTAAATAGCTCAGGATCACAAGATAGAGGAGTTGGGAGGGAAATTCCTATCATGCCGTTCTCGCAGGGAACTTGAGTTACAACTCTTCTGATGTTAGGTGGTGGTGGTGGTGTTGTTTGTCCTCATTCTAAAGCTAGGAAATTGAGGTGCTAGCAGCTTCAAGGTCACAGGAATTGTGAGTAGGGGACCTGGGACTCCAACCCAGGTCTGTCTGGCCCCAAAGCCATAAACCCCATCATGGTGCATTACAAGCATTTACCTTGGGATTTGCAGAATCAGGACCTCACATGGCTGTGGTTTTTCCACTTCTGTCTCTCAGTTCTGAGTTGATACCAAAGGTTGATGTTCCCAGCACCTACTTGATAGATGGAGGTGTAGCATTCCAGGAGGGCACACGACCTTCTCATGGCATCCTAGCAAGAGCAGAGGCCATACCAGCCAAGATTCTTTCTGGTATGTCGGACTGGTAGTAGGTGGTAGGTGCCTCTACATTAGTTAATCGGGGGTGCTAGAAGGTTCTAGAAAACAGAGATGGTTGCACTTTATGCAAAACCAGTAAATTATCTTCAGTCCTATTTCTCTTTGTAGATTGAAATCCCCAGTATGCCTTCTTTCCCTTTTTGTTTTAAGGATATAAAAATTAGTCCATAAATGGCTTGGCGTTTGTAACAAATTAGGTGGCTATAACCCTCATGCGTGTGTGGTTTCAACTTGGCTCTCCTGTTACCTTCAGCTCTCCAGCCCTGTCCCTCTTTGCACAGCCACAGCCCAAGGGGATTTTCCAGCCTCTTGGGACCTTCCCTGTTAAGTCTTTCTTCCTCATTTTGGCCTTGTTTCTCATTTATTCATTCAGGACACTTTAACCGAGTACCTGCTCTGGGCCAGGCATTGTGCCAGACATTTGGAATTGAGGAATGAGACCCAATTCCTGTCCTCAAATAAAACTACAAATAATGAGTATTTAGCTGTTTGGTTATGGTGGAACAAGTACAGAGCACAGACGGGAAGGACATATATATGAAACGTCTTTTTGCTGCAGAAAGTCTTCAGAGAAGGGAACGTTTGAGCTGAGATCTCAGAGAGGGTTCCCAGTACGAAGGACACTTCTCTGGTTTCTTTGAAGGCCTGGAGGCCTGAGCAGAGTGTAGTGTGAATGGGGAATTGATTATATGCCGCTGGGAACCACTGTGGCAGAAAGGAAGGACAGGGGCAAGATGAATGGATGGGGTCCTAGAGGGCATGCTTACCATGCAGATTTTATTCTGGAGAAGGTGTGGAGCAGTTGAACCATTTTGAACTGACCAAGTAATGTCAATAAAATAGGAAGTCATATAAATAGGAATTTGAATTTGTGAGTCATCAGGAGTTCTGTAGAAGTGGCAGGGGAGGCCAGGAGGGAGGCAGTTGGAGCAGTCCAGAAGGGAGGGCCTGTGGGCCTGGACTGGAACAGGGCACGGGCAGTGGTGTTGGCGGAGGGCTGGGGAGGAGTTTACGATGACTGTCTTGGGTGACCAGATGGACAGTGTCTCCCAGAGATGGACACCCAGAAGAGAGTATGGGTCTGGGGAGAGAAGGTGGGGGAGTTCAGGTGTGATGGTGCATCCTCCAGGTGGAGATGGCTTGTTGGTAGGTGTTTAAATATATTTATTAATATATGAAGGGGTATGGGGAAGAGCTCTGGGCGGGAAATAATCTGGCTGTCCCAGTGGTGGAAGCCATGGATTTCCTGTGTCTAATCCAGATTGATTTGCCAAAACTATTCAATAAATAGTGTTTGGGCCTGGTGTGGTGGCTCCCACCTGTAATCCCACCACTTTGGGAGGCCGAGGCGGGCGGATTGCCTGAGCTCAGGAGTTTGAGACCAGCCTGCCCAATATGGCAAAACCCCATCTCTACTAAAATACAAAAAATTAGCCGGGTGTGGCGGTGTGCACCTGTAGTCCCAGCTACTCGGGAGGCTGAGGCAGGAGAATTGCTTGAACCTGGGAGGTGGAGGTTGCAGTCAGCTGAGATCACACCACTGCACTCCAGCCTGGGTGACAGAGACTGTCTCAAAAAAAAAAAAAAAAAAACCAAAAAACAAAAAATTAGCGTTTGATGGGATTCCCAGGGTGGGGTGAGCTGGCACAGCTGTGTCAACAACTTCCACCCCCAACCTCCAAAATGTGGCTCCCGCTTGTCTTCCGTTAATCATCTGGACCTTTTGATGCTGGTGACTTTGCTTATGAGTCGCAGGCTGGCTGCCGTGTTGGAGGTTCTGAAGGTGCTTCTTGCCTGCCTGGGGAGGCACATCAGTCTCTTCTGCCCAGCTGATTGGCTTACTTTTTTTTTTTTTTTTTTTTTTGAGACGGAGTCTTGCTCTGTTGCCCAGGCTGGAGTGCAGTGGCGTGACCTCGGCTCACTGCAAGCTCCGACTCCCGGGTTCACGCCATTCTCCTGCCTCAGCCTCCCGAGTAGCTGGGACTACAGGCGCCCGCCACCGCGCCCGGCTAATTTTTTGTATTTTTAGTAGAGACGGGGTTTCACCGTGTTAGCCAGGATGGTCTCGATCTCCTGACCTCGTGATCTGCCCGTCTCGGCCTCCCAAAGTGCTGGGATTACAGGCGTGAGCCACCGCGCCCGGCCTGATTGGTTTACTTTTAAATTGGGTATTCAGGATCTTTAAAGCACAGTCCAGCAGGAGAATCTAGGTCAGATCTCTTAGAATACAGTATGTTACAAGGGGCTGTCATTCCTTGGTGACAATGCCATCTATAATGGCCATTTTTATGGGGTCCTGGGAATCCTTTTGCCCTGAGGATTTCTGTTTTGTTAAGGAGATTTGGCCCGTGCACTTCAGAGATGGGGGACGGTGATGACTGAGAGGTCTGGCTTCATAGTGCTGCGTTTGCTCATACGAACCCCTTCAATCAGTGGGCTCAACTGGGCGTGATTTGTCTTCCCCCGCAACCCCCAATTTCCACCTTTGGTGACGTCTGGAGACATATTTGGTTGTCACAACTGGGGACAGGGTGTGACTGGCATCTAGTGGGTAGAGGCCGGGGTGCTGCTCTGCTGCTGAATACCCCACAAGGCACAGGATAGCCCCACCACAAAGGATTCTCTGGCCCCAGATAGCCATAGTGCCGTAGCATCGTTTTGTATGTGGTTATTAAGGGACCGTACCTTCTTTCTGTACGTTGGCTCTTGCTTTTCTCCCTCGGCCTGGAATACCTTTCCACCATCTCTTCCCTTCCCTGCCAATATTCTACCCATCTTCCAGGACCCAGTTTAAATGTCACATCCTCCACGACACTCTCGATTGAGTGTCCAAGGAAGTGTCCCTTTCTCTTTGTTCCCACGGCAAGTTGCATGTTCCTCTCCTCTTCTTCATTGAGTCTGTGGTGGAGCTGGTTGTTGACGTGGGTCTTCCTCTCTGCATGAATGTTCCACTATGGTAGGTGTCCTGTCTCATCGTTATGTGCATTTAAGGAATACATGCTGCATTAAGCAGCCCTGCGAGGCAGGAAGGCAGCATAAAATATTATCTGTATTTACAGTTGAGGCCAGAGAGGTGGCACCGGCCCAAGGCCACACAGCAAGGAGTTTCTGCATTCATCCACATGGCAGATCTGTCTAGCGGGTGCTTACTGCGTTTGGGTGTTGGATTCAGCAGTGAACAGGACAGAAGGAAGCCCAGGAGCTTGCTTTCTGTCTACTGTACCACACTGCCCAGGTGGACACTCCACCTAGTCACCTAGGTGCATGTCCGTCCTGCCGCATGACCTCATTAGAAACCCCCTGAGATCTTTAAGCCTTTGTCATGATTTTTTTGCATGTGGATTCTCTATGTATTAGTTGATTGAATAAGTGAATCAAATGAGCTTGAAAAATTCTACATTATTATAGCAGCTGCTTTCAAAGAATCTTTTTTTTTGAGATGGAGTCTCACTCTGTTGCCCAGGCTGGAGTGCAGTGGCATGATCTCGGCTCACTGCAACCTCTGCCTCCTGGGTTCAAGCGATTCTTGTGCCTCAGCCTCCCTAGTAGCCGAGATTACAGGCACACGCCACCACGCCCGGCTAAGTTTTGTATTTTAAGTAGAAACAGGGTTTCACTGTTTTGGCCAGGCTGGTCTCAAACTCCTGACCTCAGGTGATCCACTCGCCTCAGCCTCCCAAAGTGCAGGGATTACAGGCGTGAGCCACCACGCTTGGCCCAAAGAATCTTTCTTAACAATGGAAGCCAGCTACGTTGATAGTTTTATTTAACTCAAAACCAACGGCCGCAAGTAGAAAGAGAAAGGACATGTTCACCTGTGTTCTCCAGGATGGGGGTAGGGATGGAAAAAAACAAACAGAGGGGCTGCTTGCATACATCAGTGGTGAGGCTGGAATAGGGCTTCCAGTGTCTGGGCTGAGGCTGCTGGGGTGTCTGAACTGAAGCCTTGGCGTGCCCAAGGCCATTGGAGATTGGTTAGGTCAACTCCTGGCAGACTGGGCACAGAGAACTCAAATGGCTCACCCAAGGTCACACTCCCACCTTCTTTCTTACTTTTAGCACCCAGCGATTTAGGTTGGAAGGATGGAGTCCCTTGTGCAAGCCAGCATGGGGAGATGGGGTTTACAGCTTTGAGGTGGCATTATCAATGTCTGCTTAATTAATAAGGGGGGTTCTCTGTTTGTTTGCTTCTTGTAGCCCCCTTGACCTCACCAGGAAGGCAGCTAAGGGGGAAATGGAGCAGGGCATTGAAGCCACACGGGGCTGAGTCTGACTCTAGGTTTTGTGCCTTGTCTGAGCCCCATTTCCCCCACCTGTAAAATGAGTATGTATGTGCCTCATGAAATTATTGCAAGGATTGAGTGAGAACACACAGCGCTTACTAGCAGGCCCTCGGTCTATGCAGCTTTATGGTGCAGGTGATGACTTGGACACTCCCAGCCTAGAACTTGGCCCACGGAAAGGTTTACATCAGCCCTCATTGTCTGGGAGTGGAAATGCTCTCAACATTTCGACCAAAGATCTGAGAGCAGAATAAATTCTGTCTTTAAGGTGCTAGCTGTTCATTTTCCAGACAAACCCACAAATAAGTAAAAAGAGAAACGGAGGGAGGGAGGGAGAGGATTCTCTGGGAAAACAGGGAGAAATAAAAGATCCATATGGATGTTTGCGGGGAAGGGGAGAAGGCAAATAATTGAGGCATTACATTTTGGGTTGAAAGAAGATGTTTTTGGTCAACCTATTTACTTTCAGTTTCATCATTTCCTGAGAGTCCTAATTTAGCCTCTGGTTGTGTCCCGCTCGATTATGGCCTAAAAAGGCAACTGCTTGGGTTTCTTGGAGTTGGACTGGCACCCGCAGGAAGCCGGCGGGAAGGAAAGCGCTGGGGGATGGCCTCAGCCTGATCCAATCTCATCTCCAGGGGCGAGAGCTGCTTGCTTCCTTCTGAACCTCTTGCTGGCCTGCCCATTCCCACAGGAGCTCGGGACTTTCTGAGCCACGGAGATCTTTCGTGTGTGTGTGTGTGTGTGTGTGTGTGTGTGTGTGTGTGTGTGTTTAAGTGGTAGATGATGCTGATTGGTTGCTTTCACATGTACATCCTGCTCAAATGGCAATGCATGTCGATTCAGCCCATTTGGAAAACAATTGGATGGGACATCCCAGGACTGTAGAAATGTTTGTATGTTCTTTGCTCCCATAACTCCACTTCTGGGAATGTATCTCAAGGTGGTAGTACACTAGGGCCGGGCGCGGTGGCTCACGCCTGTAAGCCCAGCACTTTGGGAGGCCGAGGCAGGCAGATCACCTGAGGTCAGGAGTTTGAGACCAGCCTGGCCAACATGGTGTGAAACCCCATTTCTACTAAAACTACAAAAATTAGCTGGGTATGGTGGCGGATGCCTGTAATACCAGCTACTCGGGAGGCTGAGGTGGGAGAATCGCTTGAACCCGGGAGGCGGAGGTTGCAGTGAGCTGAGATCGTGCCATTGCACTCTAGCCTGGGTGACAGAGCAAGACTTCATCTCAAAAAACAAAAACCAAGCAAAATCCTAGCCCTACAGGAAAATAGTCATAGTAAGTAAGGAAAATACAAAATCTGAAACTCTGTCCTCTGCATGATAGTTAAAAATCAAGTGTTTCCATGAACCAGGTCCAGAAAGGACCACGAAAAGAAAGAGAAAACTGATTTTGCAAGGGGGGAGGGGTGATGGGGGGAGTTCAAGAATTTAGGGGATTATTTTTCTTTTATTTTCAAAAACTTTTATATTATGGGCAGTTTTAAAAAGTTTCTTCCGGGCACGGTGGCTCATGCCTGTAATCCCAGCACTTTGGGAGTCCAAGGCGGGCAGATCACCTGAGGTCAAGAGTTCAAGACCAGCCTGACCTAAAACCCCATCTCTGCTAAAAATACAAAAATTAGCTGGCTGTGTGGCGGGCACCTGTAGTCCCAGCTACTCGGGAGGCTGAGACAGGAGAATTGCTTGAACCTGGGAGGTGGAGGTTGCAGTGAGCTGAGATCTCGCCGTTGCACTCCAGCCTGGGCAACAGAGCGAGACTCTGTCTCAAAAAAAAAGTTTCAAAGAGGCCGTTTAACAGCCCCAGGACAGAGTAGGGAGGAGTGGCTGCATGCTGGCTGCTGTGTTTGATAGGCTGCCTCCCGGGTATCCCGCTGTCGTGCCCCTTATTGAATTTTTAGCAGCTCTTCACTATCCCCCATTCATAAATGAGGCATATGGATTATAGATAAGGTGGTTTAACCCGCATGCATCCTGGAGAGGTCTGAGTATTAACCTGACTGAACACACTTATACACACACATGAAAACACACACACACACACATGCCCCCAGGGGCACAGGATACAGGTGGAAACAGCAGCTCTGCTGCAGCCCTGTGGCCCCCCATCATTGAATGTGGCTAATCCTGCCCAGGTGGGCGAGGGGGCTTTCATAGAAACTCCACTGTTTATCCTGACCTTTGCGGCTCTCCCTGCTGGTCTAACCCGTGTATTGATCTTGGCGCTACTGCTAACCCACGTCATTCTAGCAGAGTTGCGGAAACCAAATAGCCCTGTCCTTGGCCAGGCTGAGCAGAGCCCAGCCTTGCTTAATGAAAAGTTCTGGGAGGGAGGTGCCCAGCAAGCGGGGGCTCTGACCTTCGGCTGCAGCCTTGGTCCTTGGAGGCGGGGGGTGTCCCTGGCGGGATGCATTCTCTCTTCCTCTTGCAGGAACTATGGCTTGGTGGCCAGGCCTCTGCTAGTCTTCAAGTGGACACCACTGGCCTGTGACTGTCTCCTGCCCTCCTACCAAGGCCTGAAAGTCGGGCAGGGTGAGGTTCTGAGGGCAGTTGGTTGGGTGGAATTCCTTCCTGCCAGCTGGTGTGATGTTTGTGACCCTCCAGAGCAGATTTCCAGGGCAGTCTGAGTGCCTGGGTCCTGCAGCCTGAGGGTGCCCATGGGCTGCCGAGAAGCCAGGCTACCAGATGGGTTCTTTGCTGTTAGGGTTGGCATTGCTGGGGCGAAGCAGAGTTTGAGGATGGTCAGAGCTCATTCTGCCATTGCTGATGGGCTGCAAGCTTGCTGCCGACAGTAGCGGGCTGAGGGAGTAAATCTTGAGTTGTAACGTGCCTGCTTTTTGACGGGCCATGTGGTCCACACTGGGAAGGCTCACTCAGCCTTCCTGCCTACCCGATAACATCCGGCAAATATTTGTTGAACGCTCTGGAATGCATTCCTCTCCACTCCCCAAATCACACTCATCTCGTGGGGACAGTTAGGGTCCAGCTCCAGTGCTGGCCTGGCTTCCGAGGGACCCCAGGCACAATTGTTCTGGGAGGAGGCCAGGCACAGGGGCCAGACGTCCCTGGGTTAGCGTCCCACTCCATGCCTGGGCTGGGCAACTCTGGGCAAGTGACTTGCCCTTTCTGAGTCTGTTTCCTAGTTTATGAATTGGGGATGATGAGACAGCTCTTTCCCAGGATGGTTGCCAGTTAGGTGAGGTGGTGAATAAACTGAGCTTGGTGCTGGGAGGTAGTTAATAACCGTCCCCTGCCCCTTCTGCTCTCGGTAGGAGTCTCGTGAGGGGCACCGATGTCCTCAGATGCCTTCATTGGCGGGGTCAGCAGCACACTTAGGATTTGGGGGTATGGGGTTCAAGTGAGTCTCTCTGCTATTCATGGAGTTATCCTTCGTGGGTTTGGGGTCTATGAAAAGGCTGAGAACCCGCAGCCCCTGAGACCTGTGTTCTGTGATTGCTGCAAGGTCTTGAGCAGGGCAGGGACGCAATGGGGAGACTTTGGGGAGCTTGGGTGCTGGACGCTAGGGGTGCCTGTTGACTAGTTAGTGGTTAGACACATGGTAGGGAGGCAAAGAACAACTAGGATTTACCTGGCAGGGAGAAACCTTGGATTTGCTTGAATGGACTGGCCAGGGTGGAAGTGCAGACAGTTGAAAATAAGCTGGTGGTGCCCTGGGGGCTGCTCCTGGCGTAGACCCTAGACCTCAGACCCGCAGCAAAGACGAGGGGCGGCCAGGCAGTTCACAGCCACTGTTCCTGTCTTGTTTGCTCTGACTCACTCTGAGCCCGGCCTTCTCTCAGGGTGGTCCTTGCAGAGTGGATGTGCCCCCTGGCCCCCACAAGGGTCTGTGGGGTTTGCCTGTGTTGGGAATGTCAACAGAGCCACCGGTCGGGGAACCTGGTGACACTGCCAAGCTCTGTTCCTGCGACTTGTGTCCCTCCTGGCAAAAGGGAGCCAGCAAAAAGGTTTTTTCCTGGAAAACAGCCCCTCCTGGAGTGAGTTCAGGGGAGCCCCTCGGCCTTGACTGAAAACCACTAATGAGCCCAGATGAAAAGTTCTGGGCAGCCTAGACTTTTCCCTTTGTTCTTTCCCTCCCATGCCCCCAGCCTCCTTGGGATCCAAGTCCCTCTTGGAATCTGGATGCACGAAAGCCCATGGTGTTCTGTATTTGGATCTAGGGACTTCCTGGATTGCAGGGGCCTGAGGGGAGGGGGCTTGATCTCACAGAGGGAAAAAAACCTTCCTGATCTTCCTTGATTTCCCAGCGGGAGCTGGGCAGTGAGCTTCTGGGCTGCCTCCTCTGGTGGCCACAAGCTGAGTCTGTTTTACACTAGAGTAGTCACCTCAGGTGATCCCAGCCTGCGCCTCTGAGCAGGAATAACGATGGTATTAGCCGTGGAAAGGCCACAGGACTGGATGACTATGGAGAAGCCCCTTACATCCAGGGAGCTTGTTTCCTCATCTGTAAATTGGTGGTAATAATATATACCTTACCTGGTTTACAGAGTTGTTATGACAAAGAGCTTTCGAGATAGCGAAATACGTGTGAAAACATTTCATAAACTATAAAACCATACAGATATATAAGGCATTATTATTTTATGTCTTTTTTTTGAGACGGAGTTTTGCTCTTATTGCCCAGGCTGGAGTGCCATGGCACAATCTCGGCTCACCACAACCTCCGCCTCCTGGGTTCAAGTGATTCTCCTGCCTCGGCCTCCTGAGCAGCTAGGATTGCAGGCATGCACCACCATGCCTGGCTAATTTTGTATTTTTAGTAGAGGCGGGGTTTCTCCATGTTGGTCAGGCTGGTCTCAAACTCCTGACCTCAGGCCCGCCTCGGCCTCCCAAAGTGCTAGGATTACAGGCCTGAGCCGGCGTCCCCAGCCTATTTTATATCTTCATTTTGCAAATGAGTTTTGAAAAAAGCAAACACACATGAACTTAAGTTCTCTTGGCCCATGAATTGTGAGGGTCACTTTTGACCTTAGTGTCCCCAAAGGGAAGCACTCTTAGCATTTTCCATGTTTCTTGTAACCTGGCGTCTTTTCTCTTTGCTTTTTTTGGGCTGTGTTATCAAGATGGAATTAAAATCTGGTGGCAACATGTATTGATGTTTTATTTTCTTCTCTTGTCTTGGTTGACTTCATGAACTAATAACAAGTTGTTTAAACTGGAAACTTCCACTATGTGGGGTTGTAGTCAGTTGTGTTTTTTGGCTGATTAGAAACCTGTTTTTGTTGGAAATCCTCCTAAACTGTGTGGCTACTTTGCTACCTTTGTATCTGTAGCATAGCGACTTGAATTGCATCTGTCTTTGAGACTTGTTATGTTCATTTGGCACAATAGTTTTCTTGATTGTGTATTGACCCTAGGGCGATACACCTTACCATTAGTTGCTAACAAAATCCCTGCTATCACCTTGTTTTTCTGTTGCCCAGGCTGGAGTGCAGTGGTGTGAGCTGGCTTACTGCAACCTCCGCCTCCTGGGTTCAAGTGATTCTCCTGCCTCAGCCTCCCGAGTAGCTAGGATGACAGGTGTGCACCACCACGTGTGGTTAATTTTTTTATTTTTAGTAGAGACGGGGTTTCACCAGGTTGGCCAGGCTGGTCTTGAACTCCTGACCTCAGGTGATCCGCCTGCCTTGGCCTCCCAAAGTGCTGGGATTACAGGCATGGGCCACTGTCCTGAGCCCAGCTTGTTTTTTCAGTGATGTATATCTTTATCACAAAAGCGTGGAGCAAGAAAATTGTGCAGCCTGGTTATATAGAGTTTTACTGCGTCTTAATCCTATACAGTTTGCAAAGAGAAGAGGTGTGAGCATGAGTGATCTTGTGTGGCTGACGTAGTTGTATGTAATGTGTTGCCTTTTTCTTCCCCCCCTAGGTCCTGGCTATAAGTCACCATGGCACAGCAAGCTGCCGATAAGTATCTCTATGTGGATAAAAACTTCATCAATAACCCGCTGGCCCAGGCCGACTGGGCTGCCAAGAAGCTGGTATGGGTGCCTTCCGACAAGAGTGGCTTCGAGCCAGCCAGCCTCAAGGAGGAGGTGGGCGAAGAGGCCATCGTGGAGCTGGTGGAGAACGGGAAGAAGGTGAAGGTGAACAAGGATGACATCCAGAAGATGAACCCGCCCAAGTTCTCCAAGGTGGAGGACATGGCAGAGCTCACGTGCCTCAACGAAGCCTCGGTGCTGCACAACCTCAAGGAGCGTTACTACTCAGGGCTTATCTACGTAAGTGGCTGCTGTGGCACCCCGCAGGATAGGTCTGAGGGCTCCGAGGTGGGGGCGGGCCAGGTCTTCCCATCACCCTCACGTGCCTGGGCCCTGGCTCTCTGTTTGAGAAGGGGGCTTGAAGGAGTGCTGGAGCGACATCCTTGAACTTTGACGTCTGAACATCCTAGTGGGATGTTCTTACAGCATTATTCTGTTCCCTTTGCAGCCAAAAACAAAACAGGAAGCCTGTTTTAGAACATATGTAGGGAGAAGAACATGGCCCTGTCTGAGGGATGCCCACCCGCTGGCCTTCATCCTCAAGTTTTGGTGGAGATATGAAGGTTCAGGTCAATGTTGTAGATTCCTTCTTTTTTAATTTTCTTTTTTTTTTTTTGAGATGGAGTCTTGCTCTGTTGCCCATGCTGGAGTGCAGTGGTGTGATCTTGGCTCACTGTAACCTCTGTCTCCCGGGTTCAAACGATTTTCCTGCCTCAGCCTCCTGAGTAGCTGGGATTATAGGCACCTGCCATAATGCCTGGCTAATTTTTGTATTTTTGGTAGAGACGGGGTTTCACCCTGTTGGCCAGGCTGGTCTTGAATGCCTGACCTCAGGTAATCCACCTGCCTTGGCCTCCCAAAGTGCTGGCATTACAGGTGCGAGCCACCGCGCCTGGCCTCTTTTTTAAAATTTTAATTATTTTTAATAATATCTTTAAAAAATCTTCTTTTTTAACATTTTATTTTTTAAATATCTTTTAAAATTGTTTAAAATAAAATATCTTAATTATTTAAAATATTTTTAAAAATATCTTTTAAGGCCGGGCGCGGTGGCTCACGCTTGTAATCCCAGCACTTTGGGAGGCCGAGGCGGGCGGATCACGAGGTCAGGAGATCGAGACCACGGTGAAACCCCGTCTCTACTAAAAATACAAAAAAATTAGCCGGGCGTGGTGGCGGGCGCCTGTAGTCCCAGCTACTCGGAGAGGCTGAGGTGGGAGAATGGCGTTAACCCGGGAGGCGGAGCTTGCAGTGAGCTGAGATGGCGCCACTGCACTCCAGCCTGGGCGACAGAGCGAGACTCCGTCTCAAATAAAAAAAAAAATGCTTTTAAAATAAAATATTTTAAAAGATATTTTTAAAAATATTTTTATCTCTTGCGATTTCTTTCCAATAAGCCTTTTGCACTTTAAAAATGTAGTAGATTCCTTCTAAAGTAGGGAGTGCCAGTTCCTGGTTTCCTGCTTTGTTCCTCTTGTATCACTGGATCTCCTCTCCCTTCACCATTTGCTCCAAGCCCATTTTTGGTATCTCTGCCATCTTACTTTTTTTTTTTTTTTTTTTTTTGAGACAGGGTCTTTTTTAGTTGGCCAGTCTGGTCTCGAACTCCTGACCTCGTGATCCGCCCACCTCAGCCTCCCAAAGTAGCTCTGTTGCCCAGACTGGAGTGCAGTGGCGTGATCACAGCTCACTGCAGCTTCAAACTCTTAGGGTCAAGCAATCCTCCCACCTTAGCCTCTCTGGTGGCTGGGACTACAGGCCTGTGCCACCACGCCTGGCTAATTTTTAATATTTTTATTAGAGACAGAGTCTCATTATGTTGCCTAGGGCTGGTCTCGAACTCCTGAGCGCAAGTGATTCTCCTGCTTGGGCCTCCCAAAGTGCTGGGATTACAGGGGCGAGCCACTGTGCCCGGCCCATCTTGTTCTTTACGGATGCTTGTTGGTGTGGCTTACTTCCCTAGGGAGTGTGCTTTGAGCAGAGGTGAGCCACCAAGAGTAAGACTTGCTCCAGGACTCTGTCCAGCACTTTAGTGCTGGTCCCCTGCCAGGCTTGACCAAGGGGAAGTATATTGAGGGTCCAGAGAGCAGCATGTGCAAAGGGCCAGCACATGCAGCAGATCAGGGGCATCATTTTCTTTCTTCTGGCAAGAAAGAAAATGCAGAAACACAGTCCCTCACCAAGTTAGGAGACAGGGAGATGAGCATTTATGCATCCCGGAGGCAACAGGCTCTGGGGTCACAAAGTCCTGTCCAATATCAACCCCAAATTCCTCTGTTCAACTCAAAGATATTTCCTTCTGGTTTTGTCCCCAGTGGGAAAGAAATATCTGCTTGTTATTATTCCTAAAATAGCTCTTTATTTCTTTATGCTGCTCTAGCCACCTTGAACTTTGGGCTGAATAAAACAGTCCTCAAAATGTTTTTGACCTAGTGGAAAAAAGCCATGAAGAGGTTATTATAGGCTAAGGCCTGGTGGTGTATGCCTGCAATCCCAGGACCCTGGGAGGCCAAGACGAGAGGATTGCTTGAGCTAGGAGTTTGAGACCAATCTGGGCAACATGGTGAAACCCCATCTCTACAAAAAATAAAAAAATTAGCTGGGCATAGTGTGGCATGCCTATAGTCCCAGCTACTTGTTGGAGGCAGAGGTGGGAGGATCACTTGAGCCTGGGGGGTCAAAGGTGCAGTCAGCCGAGATTGCACCACTGCACTCCAGCCTGGGCGAGAGAGTGAGACCCTGTCTCAAATAAAAAAAAGAAAAAAGATTATTATGACCTTCCCACTTTACAGATGGGAAGACCAACTTTCAGACTGAGGGATTTTGCTCATGATCACATATGTAATAAAAGCAGGTGGTGGCAGGCTCATTCTGTTACAGAGACAGCAACTCTCAAAGGGTCAGCTGTTTAATTTTCTGTATGATTTCAGACAGACTTAAGCACATTTCTACGAGGTAGACTCATGCTTCTGAGTGCCCCGCAATGTGCTAAAGCCTTCAGTGGAGCCATGGGCCATTTTATTTGCCCGGAATTCCTGACTAGGACTGCATTTCCTTGTTGATTGCTAAGTAAGTCTGTGACCACGAGGTCTTTGTTTTCTGCCATCGATGCCCACCCTTTGGGGATGAACCTGGCTCATCAAAGACCTATCAACAAGTAGATATGTGGAACAGTCTCGTTTACAACCCAATCTTCTTTTTTTTTTTGAGACGGAGTCTCACTTTGTCGCCCAGGCTGGAGTGCAGTGGTGTGGTGCCATCTTGGCTCATTGCAACCTCTGCCTCCCGGGTTCAAGCGATTCTCCTGCCTCAGCCTCCTGAGTAGCTGCGACTACAGGTGCCCACCAGCACACCCGGCTAATTTTTGTATTTTTAGTAGAGACAGGGTTTCACCATATTGGCCAGGCTGGTCTCGAATTCCTGACCTCATGATCTGCCCACCTTGGCCTCCCAAAGTGCTGGGATTACAGGCATGAGCCACCACACCCGGCCCCAGCCCAGCTTTCTAACACGGCAGGTGGGAAGAATTGAGGCCCAGAGATAGCAAGGAACTTAAGCAGGATCACACAGCCAGGTGTTGGCCAAGCTGAGGCTGGAACTTGGGTTCTTGATTTTCAGACCTATTGTGTCTCATCTGTTACTTGGTGAGATTATCATGTGGACCAAATTAAAGGCCCCTGTCCCTAAGGAGTATTAACCACTGAAATTCAGAATTAGTGACTTGCAAATAAATGAATGGCAGACTGTGCTTTAAGGAAGCACAGTGTGTCTGTGGGGGTGACATGGGAGCCGCAGCCTCATTGTCTGGGATTGGGAGGCGCTCCTCTTGGCAGGCTTTATAGCTTATGTCACACCCACTCTGCTGTGCCACTAAGCTGAGATGGCCTCTGCTCAGTAAAGCAGAGCCCTTAAGTGCTACAGTTGGAGCCTCCAGGACCTGGTTCAAATCTCAGCTCTGCCCCTTACTGGCCGTGAGACATGGCTATGTGGAGTCTCACTTCCTCATCTGCGAGGATTCCATGGGAAGTTTTTTTTTTTTTGTTGAGACGGAGTCTTGCCCTGTCGCCCAGGCAGGAGTGCAGTGGCTCGATCTCGGCTCACTGCAACCTCTGCCTCTCGGGTTCATGCCATTCTCCTGCCTCAGCCTCCTGAGTAGCTGGGACTAGAGGCAACCACTACCACACCCGGCTAATTTTTTGTATTTTTAGTGGAGACGGGGTTTCACCGTGTTAGCCAGGATGGCCTCGATCTCCTGACCTTGTGATCCTCCCGCCTTGGCCTCCCAAAGTGCTGGGATTACAGGCGTGAGCCACCACGCCCGGCGTCCATGGGAACTTTCTAAAGCACCCAGCTGGCACCTGGCTCAGGGCAAGGCCTGGGGGCCTGGACTCAGGCTGCTGATGTGTGTTACAAGTGAAAGTAACTCCTGTTTCTCTGCTTGGCTCTTTATTGGTGCCTTTTTAACTTGAGTCTCTTTTTGGGATCTGCTGAATATGAATTGAAACAAGTGGAGCACCCGAGCCTGCCTGAGCTTGCACAGGGCCTCTCCCTCCCACGAAAGGGAACAGTCATTATTCAGATACATTCAGTGTTAGTGGCTGCGTCTTTCCATTGCAAGCCACATGCAGAGGTTTTACTGTGGGTGGGCATGGTGGGTAGTGCCCACATCTTTTCTCCAGAACTCTTTGGCTGGAGGCATTAACCCTCATTTTTGCTTCCTTGCTGTCACCTCTGGTGTGCAGTTCCTCCTGCCTCTCACCAGCCTTCTTCTAAGCATCATCACTAAGAGGCCCATTGATGGCCTCTGCAGTCATTCTAGTGGAGACCCCAGCAGGTGCAGAGCTATTAGCATGTCAGCACCCCTGGGCGGGGCCGCCTGGGCGGGAGGTGCTGCCTCATTCATGGTCTATCTCTCCATCAAGCTTCCAAATCATGACCTCAGGAGCCTTCGTGCAGCCTGTTTGCCCAGCATTGTGGGCGGCGTGGCTAATTCTGAGCCACAGCTGCTCTGTCTTTTTCTTCAGGGGGTGAGGCCCTGGGATGGGGGCGGATGGGCACAAAGAGCCTCTGTGGCTTGTGAATGGAGCAGCGCCGTGCCGTGGCCACGCCGCGTGGGAGCAAAGCCGCTTGCTCAATGTCTTGCCTCCACGAGCATCCAGTGAATCTCCTTCCTCCCACCTGAGCCTCAGTGCTCATTCCGCAGGGCTTAGCTCCATCATCACTGATTTGACGGGATTAGCCCAGAGAACTTTGAGCCCCCGTAGACCACTCCACAGGACCATCTGCCCACCCAGCTGTCAGCAAGACTTGTCCTAATGACCCGCAGTCCCCTTCTGCTGTCAGCACCAGCTGTTTCCAAACATCTGGCTCCATGGCACTCCCTTAGTGTGCGACCACGTGTCCTTGGTTTTCCTGGGCTGGATTTCCTAGAGTGTGGGTTTTCTCAAAGTCCAGAAACAAAGCTTGATTGTTTCTGAGCTCCTGGGGTGACCTTGCTGCTCCCTGGCCTTCTGTCTTGTCCCCACTCGACATTCACGCAGAGGAAAAACCAGAACAGGCTCCCGTGTCTCTTCCTCCTGAAATGCCTGGACCCGCAGGTTGCCAATACCGTGTTTACACTTCTTCAGCGCTTTCCTGGTCTCTTATGAAAAGAGTAGTTGGAGGGAAAACAAGTGACTAATTATCCCAGGAAGAAAGGAAATCAAGGGCCCTGCATCCCCTTTTCCAAGCAGCCAAACACGCTTGTCCATTTCTAAGCTCAGCTGCTCTTTTTTTTTTTTTTTTTTTTTTTTTTTTAAGAGACAGGGTCTGCCTCTTTCACCCAGGCTGGAGCACAGTGTTGCCATCATGGCTTACTGCAACCTCGAACTCCTGGCCTTAAGTGATCTTCCTGTCTCAGCCTCTTGAGTAGCTGGGACTACAGGTGCATGCCACCACACCCAGCTAATTTTAATTTTATTTTTTTTATTTTTTGTAGTGATGGAAACTTGCTTTGTTGCCCAGGCTGGTCTCGAACTCCTGGCCTCAAGCGATCCTCTCACCCTGGCCTCCCCAAGTGCTGGAATTCCAGGTGTGAGCCCCTGTGCCTGGCCTCAGCTGTTTTGAATGCATACCATTTTGTGGTTGGTGGGGCCCTCTGGGTTCTGCCTTTAGTCTAATTGCTGCTTGGAAATTCCCTGTGCCATAGCCTTTGGCCAGTGCCTGAGAAGAGCCTTCTCTTCATGACTGGTTCCTGTGTGGACCCTGTCTTGGGGTTTAGCCACAAGATCCATCCCCAGTTTTGGAGCGACTGGAGAGGGCACAGGTGGAGGGGGCTGAGTTGACCCCACAGTGCATACAGTCCCTCAGATGGTGGCTGCTTCATGAACAATGAAGGTGCAGGCCACTTGTGATGGAGAAAACAAAAGGTTGGAAGGAGCTCGGAGAACTGGCCTCCATGACCAAGGAGGTTGGCATTGGAGACCCGATTCTGCTCCTAGCTCTACCCAATGCCTTGTGACCTTCCATCATCACTTCACAGAGGCAGGGCCACAGGTGATGTGGTGCGTGGAGCCCCAGCCTCACTTTGCCGGGCCCCTCAGGCCCATTTTCTTAGGAAGAGGGTACTTGGGTCACTCCAGTTGCTTAAAGAGAGTTGCTTCCCCCAACTGAGCACCTGCCACCCTGGGTGGTCTTGGGAGTCTTGTGCAGCTATTAGGAGTCTTTTTTGTTGTTGTTGGGGAGAGGGATCTTGGGAGAAAAAGTAACAGGAAATTTATTAGGAAAAGAATTAGTAGTCACAAGGTAAAGTATATTTCCCTGAAGACACGGAGGTAGTCACAAGGTAAGGTGTATTTACCTGAAGACGAGGAAGGACAGATGTGTATAAACTGTTGCTGTTGGAAATGGTTCTCCTGACCTACTCAGAGCTACTCTCCAAGGCGATGCTGCATGCTGTGCTAAGTGCTTCGTTTAATCCTCATAACCACCCAATGAGGTCTAGAGCTCTGCCTGTCCCCGTTTTTCACATCGAGAAATGGAGGGGAGTAGAGGTTAAGAACCTTACCCTTGCTGAGATTTGAACTCAGGACATCTGACTCTGGGGGTCTTACTTGAACTTGATCAAGTCACACTTGGAGTATTGGGTATATTTTAGGTACCTCACATTAAGGATGTTGATTAATTGGGTTCCCCTCCAGAGAAGAAGTCTTGGAGAAAGCTCACAGGGGATGTGAAATAGTCTTAAAGTGTTTGAGGGATTTGCATGTGAATGTCTCTAGAAGATTCCAGCGAAAGAGGTGTCTGTCTGGGACCCACTATCCCACAAAAGATCTAATTGGTTTAGGACACAGTGCGTTTTTCCAGTGCTAGAAAGGTGTAAGCTTCATTGTCTCTCAGCGTCCTTCGGTGTGGAATGATTTGTGTTTCTACAGTTTGCTGTGCTGCAGCTGATCCCTTTTCTGTTTGTGCCTCTCTCATGATGACAAAGACATCTCTCATTGTCCTCGGATCTGAGTTTTGTAACTGGACTTCTGCTGTCCGCTTGGCCACGGACCTTGCCTGGTGGATACGCACACTCACTGACCTACGAGGCTGGAGCACTCCTGCAGTGGAGAGGGAGGATCTTCACTTACAGGGCAGAAGGAGGATGCTGGTGCTCCACAGCTGCAGCAGGGCTGCGGGAGCTGGGCCACTGGGAGCGAGGGCCGTCAGGGAGTGCCTTCACATCAGGCTGACTCAGGGATCCTTTGAAGCCGCAGATATTTTGCTGCAAAGTTTGTACACTACTGAGAATCAGACTTCCTAACCCATTCCTATTTGCCGCTTTTTTCTTTAGACCTATTCAGGCCTGTTCTGTGTGGTCATCAATCCCTACAAGAACCTGCCCATCTACTCTGAAGAGATTGTGGAAATGTACAAGGGCAAGAAGAGGCACGAGATGCCCCCTCACATCTACGCCATCACAGACACCGCCTACAGGAGTATGATGCAAGGTGGGTGACGTATTGTGAGCCCACCTGGGGCTGAGTCTTCACCTGGGGCCTCATCGACACCTTTGCAGGTGCTAAGTCACATTTGGTGCCACATTGATCTAGTGGCTGGTGATGGGCAGTGCATCATGGAGGTCTGTAGACCTCTGTACGAAAGCCAGGGCCAATGGCTATCCAGAGGACATGTTTATATGTTGATAGAATATTCTAGAAGCTTTAAAATATACATTTCCTAATTTTTCTCTCAATTTCTCATACTTTTCAAGAGCTCTTGTGCCTGCCCCCTCTGCTTTCTTTTAGGCCCCTTCTTCTTCTTCTTGTTCTTCCCTTCCCTTTGTGTTTTTCCCTCTTCCTCTCTTGCTCCTTCCCCACAGTCTAGAAACACGTTTGAGTTCTTCCCATCTCTATACAAACAGATGCAGAGCCTCGGGTGGCTTCTGCCCCCCTGTCACTCTGGCTTCTGTGCCCCTTCTGTTCCATCGCAGTGAAGCTTTGTGGAGGAAGTGTCTGTGCTCACTGCCTCCATCCCCACCTCCTGGTCACTCCCTTCGTCCTGGCTATCTGTCCCCACCCCTTCTCCAGACTGGCCGACAGAGGTCACCTATGACCTGTGTGTTGCTAAGTCCACGGCTCTCAGGAATTCCTACCTCACCTCTCCCCAGCATTGGACAGTCTTTACCACTCCCTTTCTGTCTTTCTTTTTTTTTTTGAGATGGAATCTCGCTCTGTCACCCAGGCTGGAGTGTGCAGTGGCATGATCTTGGCTCACTGCAACCTCTGCTTCCCAGGTTCAAGCGATTCTCTTGCCTCAGCCCCCCTAGTAGCTGGGATTACAGGCTCGTGCCACCATGCACGGCTAATTTTTGTATTTTTAGTAGAGATGGGGTTTTGCCATGTTGGC
Organism: Nomascus leucogenys; assembly: GCF_006542625.1. NCBI lineage: Eukaryota > Metazoa > Chordata > Mammalia > Primates > Hylobatidae > Nomascus > Nomascus leucogenys. Next base: position 14,004,329 of record NC_044387.1, read on the forward strand.
CAGGCTGGTCTCGAACTCCTGACCTCAGGTGATCCACCCACCTTGGCCTCCCAAAGTGCTGGGATTACAGGCGTCAGCCACTGTGCCCAGCCACCTTTACTCTTAATAGAGACCCCCACCCTCTGCTTCCACCAGCTGGTCATCTTTCCATCTTTCTGGGATGTAAATGTGATCAAATCACTTGATTTGAAATCTTGACAAATCATGGAAAGGCTCCTCATTCCCCCAGAGCTATTAGGCTAGTGCAAAAGTAATCGCGGTCTTTGCCATTACTTTTAATGGCAAAGACCGCGATTACTTTTGCACTAGCCTAATAACACTGAGACTCTGTGGTAGTGTACAGTGCCCTTCAAAATTGGCCCCTTACCTACCTCTCCACCTTCCTAGCTATGTGGAACTCCTTACGTTTCCCTAAAAGCCCTTTCTGCTTCAAAACACCCTACCTGCCCTATCTGCCTGCAATGCATGGCAAATCCCTATTCTTTTTTTTAAAAAACATGACTGAAGCATTAGGGCCTTCAAGGAGAATATCTGGGCTAGATTTGCATCAGAGCCCTGGTAGTGCTTTATTTGACTGCAGTGTTTACACGTTTCTTTTTCTCTCCTAGATACAGATGGGGCCCACGTTGCCTTTATATTCTCAGAGCTTAGCTAAGTACCTGGCATACGTAATCCTGACTCAAACCCAATTTTCGGGCAGGGCTGTGTTCTCCTATCTTGTATGGATAGTGGTTTGTTATGTCCCATTACATACGGATCCTTTTTTCTTTAAACTTTGCAGTCTATCTAGACAGTGGTGGTAATGCATCTTGTTGGGTTAACCACTTTGTCTCTGGTTTAGTGGTTTACAGTGGCAGCTTGCGGCCTGTCCCCCACCACCCGCGCTGTGCTGTGGAGGAGGCATTTCACTGTTGAGCTTGATGCATTATGTAGGATGCTCAAGTTTGGCCGAGTCTTTGGCTTATGTTCACGTCTATCAGAATATCTTGAGGAAGTCAGCCCTTCAGTTCTAAAGTAGAATGTCTGTTTCAAAATGCTAACTAGAACAGCCTGGTGGAAAAACATTCTGTGGGATTCCAGAAAAGTCTGATTCTTTGTCTCTAGAGGTTATGAGTCAGTTTGCTCCCAGCTGTCTTAATTGGCCTAGTGCAAGAAGTGTACTCCGGAGTCATCTTGAGATCTGAGCTACTGAGTAAGGGCCTGTTCTCACACTTGGATCCTGGATTGGGATGGTTATCTAGCAACTGGGCATTTTTGCTTTTAGGCAAGACATTAAGACTCAGTAATGTGTACTGATGAGGCAGGAGACAGTCTTCAGATCTGGACTTCAGACTGTCTTCAGTTAACCTGTGGGACTCCTTCTCCAAGAGATTCATTCAATTTTTATTTGTTCAACAACAACAAAAATTTGATGGTGGCCTGAAAGCTCCATACACTGAAAGTAATTGGGGGACAAAAAAAAGGATGCATATAACCAGAGCTTTCCTTTGTCTTGGCCATAACCGAATGGCCTTGATAGGAACTTAGGGACTGCCCTCGTACATCTGTGCAATTCAGGGTCTCTTCATGATTTGTCAAGATTCTGAATCAAGTGCTTTGATCAGATTTGCAAATTATGAGGGCAGGTAGGTGGGCGATTTCTTTTTTTTTTTTTTTTTTTTTTTTTTGAGATGGAGTCTCACTCTTGTCGCCCAGGCTGGAATGCAGTGGCACAATCTCGGCTCACTGCAGCCTCCGCCTCCTGGGTTCAAGCAATTCTCCTGCCTCAGCCTCCTGAGTAGCTGGGATTACAGGCGCATGCCACCACGCCCGGCTAATTTTTTTGTATTTTTAGTAGAGACGGGGTTTCACCATGTTGGTCAGGCTGGTCTTGAACTCCTAACCTCATGATCCACCTGCCTCGGCCTCCCAAAGTGCTGGGATTATAGGCATGAGCCACCGCACCCGGCCAGGTGGGAGATTTCATCTTTCGGAGACCAGGGATAGGAAATACATTTGTGAGCACGGGAAACTTGCATTGTTGATGCCTCCTTTAAAGCAGTCCGTGCAGGAATTGGGTCCATGTGTTTCCTAACCCTCAGTCTGAGAGGTTTTCACTTTGCCTTCTGCCTAGCGTTGGACTTGCTGCAGCTCTTGAGCTCCCACATTGACTGACGGAGGACATTTCTAGGCTATTTTCTTTCTTCTTCGGCTGGGCGTGGTGGCTCACACCTGTAATCCCAGCACTTTGGGAGGCCAAGGCAAGTGGATCACCTGAGGTCAGGAGTTCGAGACCAGCCTGGTCAACATGGCGAAACCCTGTCTCTACTAAAAAAACAAAAAAATTAGCCAGGCATTGTGGTGCATGCCTGTAGTCCCAACTACTCAGGAGGCTGAGGCATGAGAATTGCTTGAACCTGGGTGCAGAAGTTGCAGTGAGCTGAGATCGTGTCATTGGACTCCAGCCTGGGCAGCAGAGTGAGACTCGGTCTCAAAAAAAAAAGAAAAGAAAGTTCCTTCTTTCTGTATATAGCTGACCAGCAAAGCAAATACTAATAGGTTTCTTGTTCTTGGAGCAGGGAGGAAGTTAGTAACAGAAGTTGTCCATATTATGACAAGCTGGTTCACTAGTAAAAGAAAAATGTCCAGAGGAACCTTTGGTTCTTGCCCTGGGTCATGTGTCACCTGTGGAGCCTCGGGGTCTGCAGGCTGTTAAAATCTGCTCCTGTCTTTTGGAGTGAAGTCTTAGTGCATGCTGCCCACCTGGCTTTGGGGGAAACAGATTTGTTCTCTGCCACTTACATCTTAAAAGGCACAGCCGGAAAGTTCCTTTTGTGCTTTTTCTTTAAACAAGAACTGGACAAAGATTTCCTTCCTGAGCTGGCTGTGCCTTATGACATACTAGCATTTATTCTGCCAAATAGGACAGTTGGTGGCTCTGTCTGGGGACTTGTAGGAGAGGAGCTCTTTGACCCTTCCTGGGGACCTCCATCTGCCTTTATCTGTTTAGTGTGCTGGTTTGCCTGTACAGTCCTGATTTATGCCTGTTGTTCCACAGTTATTATTAATAGCACTCTCTTTCACTTTCAGAAGCATCCCAGTTTGGAGGATAAATTATATGTCACTCACCTATTGTCAGACTAAGCCAGGGATTCTCACACTTGGCACTAGTGATATTTGAGGCTGGATGATTCTCTGTTGGGGGTGGGGGATCTTCCTGAGCACTGTAGGATTTTTAGCAGCATCCTGGCCTCTATTCCCTTGGTACCAGCTACACCTTCCCTCTCCAGTTGTGACAACCAAAAATATTCTCAGACATTGCCATCAAGTGTTCCTTGGGGGGCAAGATTATTCCCAGTTAAGAACTACTGGACTAAGCATTGCAGATTAGTTTTACTTTGAGTGTCATCTCCGATCGATCAGTAGTGGCTGCCTGGAGCCCTGTGCTGGCAAGGATTTGAGACTCGATGCAGGAACTCTGAGATGGATTAGTGCTGTCTGCCGTGGGCACGGGTGGGGCATAACAGCATGTAGTGCCTTGGATTAGGCCGTGGAGGTTGTTGACAGAGGGTGCCAGAATGCCAGGAGGTTTTGACATTATCCTGTTACTGGATGCCCTGGCGGTCCAGGTGGAGAGACGAGGCATGTTTATAGACAGATATTTGTGGCCCTAGCTGCAAAACAAGACATTTGCTGCCTGCACCTGCACCAGCATGGCTGAGCCAGCGTCAGGTGTCCTGGGAGTTTTGTCAGGTGTGGCGAGGCCTGGGGTGCTCGGATCTTGCAGAAAGGCGGTGGTGTGTGTCAGTCAGTAAGTAGTTACAGGGCATCCCAGACGTGCCCAGCATGGCCTTGGGTGACATGGTCGGTTCACCCTCCTGCCCCTGGCTTTCCCATGTTGTTAATTCGTTGTCATGGCCGTTCCTGGGTCTTCCTGCCTTGGGGATTGGACTGTTCCTCGGAACTCTGTGATGGCACCGAAGGCTTTGAACTGGCCAAGGCCAGGAGAGTGAGAGAGCATAAACGTTGTGTTGCTGGCCCTTGCCAGGCAGCGGAGGATGGGTGGGACTCTGTCCCGGGGCAGGCACAATGGTCTGCTGTAGAGTTCAGGTGGAAGCAGCTGTGGTCTGCAAAAGGTCTGCCTCGCCTAGGAAATGGTGCTTCTGGATCCCGGGCCAGACCCTCTGGGGTCTCCCCTGTGGGGAAAGGTGTGTATGTCTCTACAGGAGAACTCGCTGGTTGAGGAATTTGACATGAGCCCAGTTATCTCCCCAGTGAGTAGAAAAAGCCCCTTCTATGTGAATTAGGTAGAATGCCAGGTTTGGTTCACTTTCAGTGACTTTATGGTATTAATATTTTAATGAGTTCCCAGCATTTTGGGGGAAGCAGATCTGCTTTCATTCTAGGCCTAAACTTGTCTGAGAGCAATTTAACCCTTTGCTCTGTGGCCTGTCTCCCTCCCACCCGATCCCTGGTTCCCAATGGAAGCTGCACCAGAGGTGGTTGGTCACCCAGCAGCCGCTCAGAGTGCCAGTGAGTGTGCACATGCCCCTCGGTGTCTGACCTTTTTCTGTAAACAATGAGAAGTAGAATTTTTGTGTATCTTCACGTCTGAGCATGGCTCTTCGAATTCATACATAAAGAGGCAGGCACAGATATGTTAATTGGCTTGTCAAAAAGCCCGCAGAGAGCCAGCCCCAGAAAGCAGTCTCCTGATTTTCTGTCCTGGTGCCTGTTACCCCGGCACAGGCTCACGGGGCATTGGTGCCCTTCATTTTCTCTGGCTGGTCTTGAGGGAATTCTTATCTCCGGCTCAGTGGTTGGGGGGCACTAGGGGAGGAGAGGCCCTCTCTTTCCTTCTCTCCACATTCTCCCTGCCCCGCTAGTTGTGTCTCTGTGGAACCATCTGCTTTCCAAGGTCTTTCTGAGGAAAAGTGCCACGTTCGGCAGAGGCTCAGGAAAAAGCTTCAAGGGGCAGAAAAGCTCTGTTTAAGTCAACTCACCGGGACAGGCAGCTGAGGAAGGAGTGCCGTGGAAGCCACAGATGGGATGACTCTGCTGAAGGAGGAATGCACCCAGCCGGGAGGCCGCCAGCCCTGCCAGCCATCAGCACACAAAGGCCCCGCTGTCTGCTGGGGAGGTCGGGAGCAGGCCCTGTGTGCCTAAATGTGCCCATGGAGGCAGCGTGGGCTCTCCAAGATGGGGCGTGTTCTGTGTCTGCACCCGCTGGTCTCCCTGTGCTGTCTGAACACCTACTGTGTGTGTGCTGGGCACTCTGCAGAGAGTGTACAGACAGCAGGCTGGGGCCTGCCTGGAAGAGGTGACTGTCTCATGCACAGAGATAGGCACATCAGCTTCAAGATGAGAGCAAGAGACCAGCACAGAGAGGGGCGCCCCACTGAGCCTTGAGAGCCTCTGGGGTGGGTACGGGCCTTTGATAGATGACACAGCACTTCTACAGGGCACCAAAAAGGGGCTGCTGGGCCTGTCTCAGCCTTAGATTTGGGAAAAGTGCCACGTATTGCCTTTGAGCAAGAGGAAGTGTGTTGTGGAGGAGAGACTGTGGGTTTTGGACTAGACAGAGCAGGAATCTGCCTCTTTCGCTTCCTAACTGCAACCTGGCTGGAACAAGTCAACTCACTCTAATTGAGTCTTCGTTCTCTTGTCCTCCTCTTGGGCTTCATAACACTCCCTGGCAGGGCCATGGTAAAAAGTAAGATGCCATGTGTGTGATGCCTGTGATAAGCACCTGTTAGAGCTGGCAGTAGGAGTCCAAACACTTCTTGACTGAACTGCCCCACCTTCCACGGAGCCTTCACATCTCTCATTCCTTCCATCCACACTCCTGGTCGCTTAACGAAGGTGATGGCCAAATGCATCTTCCAGGCAGCCATTTGAATCTCCCCAAAAAGACTCCCCCGAGAGGCCAGGCGCAGGAAGTGAGTTGTCACAGCCGCTTCCCCTGCAGCGACCGTACCACACACTGGAACGTGATAGCAGACGCGGTCTCTGGCTTGTCTGGTCTGGTCCATGCAGAGCTGAGGCCTGGGGCTGATGTGGCCTCAGTGGAGCTTTAGGAGATGTGCTTGATCCAGAGTTGGTTCTTCTGCAGCCCTGAAACGCTTTTCTGTTCCCTGGGCTGCTGGTGGACCAGACAGGTGCTGTGGGAAGCAGGCCCTGGGCCACCACCCAACACCATGGCTGCAGCCGGGAGGTGCTGTCCTCGAGCTGATGCGAGCTGGCTGCTTTGTGCTGCTCCCCCAGGAAGGAAAGCCTGGCCCCAGCATGAGGCTGCTGAACTACTGATGGTCCTGCCTGTCAGTCTCATTTCTAGAACGTCTTCTCTCTAGAAGAGGAATCTGTGGTTAACGGGCCCTTTTCAAGGATTCAGCATTAGGCTTACTTTTTTTTTTTGTAAATCCAACCCAACAGGCCCAACATGCCCACCGAGCGGGAAATAGGAAGTGGCCTCTTAGAACCTGAAACTTTGGGTGGGGGTGTTTGGAAGCTTTGCCCAGTGTTTTTTGTTTCTGCTTCCCATCCCCTGAAACAAACCAACAACAAAAACTCACATCAAATCCCTAATCACTAAGCCACTTTGTGCTTTTGGCCTCCCGTGACGAGTTCTCTTGCTGCCTGGTGAGTGTCACCTACCAGCCCGTTTTTCCTGTTCTCTCCAGCTCCGGCTCAGAGACTTCAGTTGAACTGTGTCCCAGTTTGTCAGGGCTGAACAACAGTGTGTGCAGAGAAAGGAGTTGCTTTCCTTTACCTACCTGATTTCTGGAATGAAGGTATCAGTGGAGAACCAAAGTAATTCCCTACAACTAAAGAAAGATAAATGAGCTGAAAGTCTGCAGGTATAAAAGTTGGGATTCCGCAAGTGGCTTCTGTCAAATTTGTTTAGTCTTGACCAAGGCTGTCAGCCCCGTGTGGACCTTGATCATAAACTCCATAAACTCTTGAGACCCCAGGTTTTCTTTTGGCAAACAGACGGTGCTGATGGGGGCTCAGGATGTCATTCCCACCTGGCTTCAGGATTCTTCCTGAAAATCTTGTCTCTTCCACATGAGCTGGTCCACAGATACAACAGGGCCCAGGTCTAAGCTGAAAGGAGAGGAAGTGTGAGCTGTGCTCCAGGAGTGAATCCTGGCCTAACAGTCACCGACACGCCTTTCCTTCTACCGACCGCACCTCCAAGGCAGCATGTTCATGCGCTGTTACTGTTCACCTCCTGCCATTGGTGTCCCTGGTGCTCTCAAGCACGTTTGACTCATCAAAGGGAGTTTCACAAAGCTGGTTGCTGTCTTTGCAGGCCTGTTTGTGCTCCAACAGGGAGCCGAGTTTGTCATGAGCAGTGCCTGGCTGTGTCTTCCATGCTCCCTGTGTGTGTCCCAGCTCCTTCCCTCCTATTCCCTGTTGCTCCAGCCCTCTGCAAAAGTCAACAGGGGCCCCTCCTGCCTTGCCTTTCCTTTTCCCAAGGGGAATGTTAGGTAGGAGCAAGGCGGAACTGGACTGGGAGTGTCCCGGTGGCATGAGCTGTGGGTGGTCAGCACTTGTATGTGGCTTTTGAATTTCCCTCCAGTCTGACAAACCTGTTGGAGCTGCCTTGGCAACAACCCCAGAAGGAGAAAGTTCCCCCTCTTGGCCCCACCCACAGAAACAGCAGTGCTGTTTCTGGCAGATTTGCCTGTGTGCTGGGAACTTACCTGTGTTTTCCTAATGCATTTTGGCCAAGAGAAGGCTTGTTTGGGGCCTTGCTTAGTCTGACATAATGAAAGTTAAGAGTGATCCCTCGAAGTTTTTTTTTTTTTAAATTATCCAGGGTGCCTGGACGGGGAGGGCTACCCATTCTCTCCCTCCTGTAACTGGGGACTTGGGTCTCAGCAGGTTCAAACCAAGGTTCCACCTGGGGGAACACAGGGGCTGTGGGCAGAGGCACTGGGCCAAGTCGAACTGGCTTCTGGCGTGGATGCTGCTGAGCAGGCATGTCCGTTGGTCTGGGCCTACCGTGGTGGCATGGAGGGCACACTTGCCCATGATCTCATTGTGTGCCTGGGAGCCATGGCAGGGGCTTCCTCCTTTGCTGGCGGATTGCTAGGCAGGCAGGCTGCCAGGAAGCTCCACCCCACTCGGCATAGATCTGCAGCCTCTGCTAATATGAAGCATCATTTTGCACTGGCTTTTCTTCTCTCTGTTTGCCTCCCAAAGACTTGTAACCCAAGCTTGTGAATTGAGCTGGCTGTGGAGAAGCAGAGCTTCCCGTCATGAGAGTGTCGCGGCCCTTTCTTTGCAGCACTGAGGCAGGCCTGCGGGAGGTGCCGAGTGCTGTGCCCATAGGGGTGTTCGCTGGAGGGGAGTCTGGGGGTGGGTGAGGCTTCCAGAGACCTGAGTTCTCAGCCCCATTTGTGCAACTCTGATCAAGTCATCGGGTTTCTTAGGAAAGAAGAATGATGCCCTGATCTTGGGGCCGAGTTAAAGTAGGTGCTCTCCAAGGCCTTCCCAAGCCCCTGAGTTCCAGGCTTCAGCCCCGTAGGTGCTTTGTGCTTTGACCAACTGAGACCCAGATGCTGTTCACATGAGGGTCTCGGGGAGAAGTGACTCTGGGTCTAGGACTCTGCCCAGGACAGCCTGAGACGCCCATCCTGGCAACGCAGGGCAGGGCTCACAGTGCCAACACATACAGCAAGCCACCCCCAGGGGCCACTCTGGAGTTTCCCTGAAAGCAGAAGGCTCCCTGGTGGTGGAAAGTTTTGGTCCCATTTGTGTCAGATTATCCCATCAGTCTCACCCAACGTGGGCATGTTGTCCAACCTGAAACTGCCCTTTTTCCTGTCTTTCTTTCTTGGCCCATACCCATTTCTCAAGAAGTCCAGTGGAGCCGAAGATGGGGTCCTGCAGGGGCCTCTCCCAGGTGGAGCCCGAGAGAGCTGCTCCATGCCGGAACCTCGGGAGGTGTGATCTTGGGAGCAGGGTGATGAGTCAGTCCCAGCAGTGGCTGCTGGTGAACCAGGCCCCTTCCTCTGTACTTCCTGTCGGGCTGATGTCACCCCTCTGTGAGTCTTGTGGCCTTTTATGGACAAGAGTGAGCGGCAGCTCCTCTCACAGAGGAAGTGAGCCTTAAGCCCCCAGCAGAAGTCTGCACCTGGGATGAAATACCTGTGGTCAGGTTTCCCTTCCTCCCTCCTGGGCCCAGCCTGCTGAGCTGGCTGGATACACCTGTCCACAGGTAGATGGCCACATCAGCTCAGATGCCCTCACTGTATGGGCTTGGCCTCAGGACATTTCAGGTTTAAAATGAAATCCAGGGAGAAAATGGCCTGGTTCCTGAATTTGTAACTTTTATAAAAGACTTTCTTGTGGCGGTGCCAGGGAATTGCTCAGTTGGGAGCTCCGAGCCAGCAGGGGGGTGAGGACGGCATGTCTGGGCATCTGCCTCACACCGTGTATGACGGGAACACCATTTCCTTCCATCCTCAGAGCAGTCCCTTCATTCCCAGAGAGGTCAAGGGGCCAGGCATCGCGTGGGGAAGAGTGGAACCCAGGGCCGCAGCGCTCTCAGCTGTGGCTTCCTCCTTTGCAGAACTGCTCCAGACACATGGACCAGTGGTTGTCAAACTGTGCTCTGAGGAACCCTGTCTCCACCACCCACTGTCCCTTGCTCAGGGATTTGGGAAGATTTTATCTGAGGAAGGACTGCCGCCGCTTTTTGAAAAGTCTGAAAACTACTGCAGAGTGACTCATAACCCCGTCTCTACCCCACCCTCACCAAGAGAGGGGCTGGGGCAGTGGGTTCAGGCGCCTACCACGGCTAGACTTTCATCTGGCAGGGGGCTCGTGTCCCAGAAAAGGCTTGTCCCTGGCGGCCTCCTCCCGTGTAGAGGAAGGAAGGGCGTTTTCAAATAAGCCTTCAGTCCTTACAGGCCAAATAAGGACTTGAGCCAAAATAAGCGGATTGGGCCGGACTCTGAATGTGCTCATCCTGTGAGATGACAGTGCGGGGAAGGGTTGGTGAGGTGGGCGCCAATGGCAGTCTCCAGCAGAATGCACAGGGTGGGGAGGTGGGCTGCAGAGTAAACTGAGTAGGCCAAGAGCCCACTGGTTGCTAAGAATTCTAACCACCCCACTGCCCAGAAGAGATGCCTCTGAGATCAGGAACAAATCCAGACGAACCGCTGTGTGGAAAGATTGCAAAACAATGACGATAATACCTGCTTTGTACATTACAATACAACACCTTGTAAGGTTATTGGAGGCCACACAAGATAACGACCAAAACCCTTCCTGAGCATTGGAAGGACCTTTTGGGTTGCTTGGGGCCATGGTACGATTCGTGGTGCATGGGGCAGGTGAATTTGGGATACTAAGCAGTGCGGCAAGAGGTGCAATGAGGAGGCCTCCCAGCAGTTTGCCTTTCAGAAAGCATTTGTCCAAATGAATGTTCCTGGCAGAACAAATCCAGATTTCTTTAAGGTATGGTTAGACTGTGTTGACAGTGGTAAATTGGCTTCAGGAATTGGAGGGGGAAGGCTGGAGAAGTGAGAGAGCTGGGGATGCTGGGGTGGATGGAGAGGAGACAATGAGTTTGGCTCTGGGGTTTCGGAATTTGAAGTGTGTGTGCATGGCTATGTACATACATGTATGTTCACGTTCACCTGTGAATACATGTGCCTTGCGTGCCTGTGTTTGCATTTGTGCTTGTGGATATGCATCTGTGAATGCATGTGCAGCTGTGTGCCTTGTGTGCGTCCATGTGTGGATCTATGTATATGGCTTTGCACATGTGTGTGTGCATGTATTTCTGTGCACACGTACCTCTGTACACCTACCTCCATAAGTGACTGTGTATGCACAGATGCTGTGTGTCTATGTGTGTGTCCGTGTCCTTGTGCGTGCATGTGCCTGTGTGTGCATGCCCTCGAGTGTGTTTGGGGGCTCTGCTTCCTGTTGTTCAGCAGCAGAGCCTCTGACTCCTCCTCACACAATTAGAGGAATTCCAGCCATCCTAGGGACAGCCCTGGGAAAACGGTTCCTCTGGAAGGGTTGGGGAATGTTTCCTTTTATGGTAGCATTGGGCCATTGCTGCTCATGACTTGCCAGCACTCGCAGGTACATTCTTGCCTGCTAGTAGAGCCGGTGACTAAACATGCCCACAGCTGGGGCAGACCACAGGGAGACGCAGTCGGGGAGGGCAAGGGGCTGGGATGACAAAAATGTTTGTTCCGAACCCTTATCGGTTGCCACACTGTTGTTAGGGGCCAGTGATGAAATTGCTCTGTCTTCCCCAGGCTGTCGTTCCTGCCGCCTCCCTCCCTTCTGTCTTCCCGTCTGTCTTGTCAAGGATGCAGGTCTCTAATCTCTGTCCTTGCTGTGCAGGCTTGACGGACTCTGTGTTTTTTGAGAAAGGCAAGGGGGAGTAAGGCCCCCCTAGAGCTTGTCTCCTGAGCAGTTTCCACATCAGAGAGCAGGGTGTGGGGTGTGTTTGTGAATGGGAGTGACCCAGCCCCTCTGCGCCCCCACCCCGTTGATGCTTAGGGGGCTGGGAGGAAGCTGCGGCCCAGGGCAGGGGCAGCTGCCATTGGTGTTGGGTGTGAGGTTTGTTTTTTCTTCTTTCTGTCTGGGCTTCCTTTTCCCTCCTGAATGACCGACCAGTGGGCAGAAGAAGAGATTGGAGGCAGTGCCCAGCCCCACACGCTGCTGAGGTCAGGCACGCTAGAAAGCTCACCTCGGAAGAGGCAGGCAGCCTAGCTGGTCGGTGTCTACTGGTGTTGAACGGTTAAATGTGTCTCCTGAGGCCATGCACTTGGAAAGCCGTGAGTCATTCTCCCAGTGCCTAGTCATGCAGGGCCCTGACCAGGCTGTGCGAGCCACTCAGTGTGTCCTTCACACATCGCTGAATCCGTGTTTCCACCCGGTGCCGATACTGTACCAACAGCCACGGATGCTCCCACTGCCCTGACAACGCCACTGCCACCCATCGTGGCGACGTCGCGATGGGGAAGTCGGTATAGACAGCAACCGTTTGTGGAGCTTACTGTCTTTACAGGGAGACTGTGGCAGGTCCATTTTATGTGTTATTTCTATTTTTCAAACTAATCCTGCAAGGGAATTAGTAGCAGATCTACTTTGTGGATGTAGAAACTGAGACTCAGAATTAAATACCTCACTGCAGCTCAAATATTTGTAAGTAGCCTGATCCTGGATTCAGGCCAATTTGACTTCAAGGACGGTGAGGCTATTAGATGGGGTGGGATAAAACGGAAAAAAATGAGTTTGTATTTTCAGCTGTTGCTTGAATACCCAGTACTGAACAGCCAGGATGCCTTAGTGTTTCTGGCAAACTTAGCTTTCAGAGTGTGGGCATTACTGCCCCTCCTGTACTGGGGGAGGGTGGGTATTTATAACCTTCCTTGCCGAGCAGTTCATAGAGCTGTTGATAGTTGCTGAAAGTTCCTGACACCCGGCTAGAGAACAGGTTGTCACAGAAACCCATCAGAAGCTGTCATTCTTTACAAGCTGCCTCTAAAGTGACATCATTGCACGCCTTCCACTTGCCAGACACCATGCTGGTGTGTTCACATGTGTTGTGGACACAAGTACTGTTATCCCACGCTGCGGAGGAGGGAGCTGGGGCTCAGAGAAGCCTGCGCACCTGTCCTGGGTCTCAGGCTGTGAGGCAGCATCTTATCCCAGGGCTGTCCCGTTGCAAAGCCAGGCCTCGTCACCCCTCCTCCCCCAGCCTCTTAAATGGCACTCCTTCCTTCGGTGGGGATGGTTTTTAGAGCACCTGCAGCAGGCTTACTTATAACAGCTTCAGCCCCCCGCCCCGTTATAAACACACAGGGCAGGTCCCCACTCAGCTCCCAGGAAAGTCAACTCCTGAAGAACTTTCCACACACTAGTTCCTCTAAGGTGGGAGACACAGAACTATTTCTGGTTTTCTGGTGGGGGCTGAACTGCGTGCATGGGCAGTCTGAGCTCCTGGGCGGCAGGAGCAGCTGCCCAATGGCACTCTCCCCCGCAAATGCTCCTCCCAGCCAGGTGTGAGGGTGGGCTGTGAGATCCCCGCAAAGACAGCATCTGTGGCACTGTACTCCCTGTCTGGGAGACGGGCAGCTCTTCAGGAACAAGGTGGGGGAGGCTTTTGTATCTGGCGGGAGTTAATCTGATGTCTCCTTTGTTTCAGACCGAGAAGATCAATCCATCTTGTGCACGTAAGTATTTCTCCGTCTGGGTAGTGGTTCGTTTCACCCCAATCTGTTCTCATTCTTGAGGTCTCCTACTGAAACCACAACTGGGGCTTGTGGAGTCCTTCATTCCCAATTCAAGGCCCCCTCCTCCACTTCTCCAAGGGATAGGACTTCAGTTTGTATGTTTGCTACTCAGTGGTCCCACTGCATGGATGAGCTCAATTTCAATCATCCTTCCTCAAGGAGCCAGTGGGAAGGAGGGTGGAGCTTATGGCAGAAAGGAAAAGCAAGATTTCTCCACAATCCAGCTGGGAACCAGCTCCTCCGTAACTTCTGGGCGGAAGGCATTCCTTCTTGCTCTGGATGGTGGCTTTTCTTTACCTGGATTGATGTAGACACTGGGGCCTCTCAGCCTCTGAACTTAACAAGGAGATCCATAAACCCCATTGCCAAGGGAGCTAATGGCACAGAACGTTCCTTAAAGTGACATTTCAAAGGAACATGTACAAGTGCCTTTGACCCCTAAGTCCACAGCTGCCTGAAACTGATTTTTAAAACACTTGGATGTGAAAGCTGCCAAGTGACCAGGGCAGGCAGTGGATTGCAGTTTACTTCTGTCTGGCCCCTGGAGAGCCATGGGAAGTGGACTGCCTGAGGATTCCAGAGCGTTTATGTGGCAGTCCCGTTTTCTGCCACATGTTGGGTCCTTCACGGGCACCCGACAGAACGCAAGGCAGCGGAGTGTGCAGTGGGAAGGGACAGAGGTCAAGGACTTGGCCATGCCTAAGCCCAGGACTTCCTTGCCTCTCTTGGTAGTGGCGAATCTGGAGCTGGCAAGACGGAGAACACCAAGAAGGTCATCCAGTATCTGGCGTACGTGGCGTCCTCGCACAAGAGCAAGAAGGACCAGGTGAGTGCTGCAGCCCTTGTCCCCGTGGCCGCTTGCTTGGCCTTGGTGGGATGATGGAGGAAGAGCACTTAGTGGTCCTGGCTTCAGCTTTACAAGAGGATGCTTTGGGGAATGAGGCAGAGGCTGGGCCCATTTCCGTTGAGGCGACAGTGTGGCCTGTCCTGGGAGTGGTCTGGCGGTAGCAAGCCCATTCCGTCCTTGGCCTCTTAGCCTTCTGAGTTGCTGTGGAAACTGGCGAGGTCCTGGAGTTTGCATAGCAGCCCTCTTGGCGTTTGCAGCTGATTGCTGTGTGTCCTCCCCTTCTGAGGCTGGAAGGCAGATTCCAAGACTTGGTCCTCAGGTTGATGGAGGCTTGAAGGGTCTCAGGCAGACCTGTGTTTGATTCCATTTCTTTTTCCTGCTGTTGAAATGCCTCTGGGTGGACAACCACCCACCCCCACCACCCCAGCGAAGAGAGAAAGGGCAATTGGAAAGTCATCTCACCTCCATTTTTTTCCTCTCCCTTTTGATGGATTATGGTTGAACCCAGCAGCGTCCTCGCTAGGTGAGCTGCACGTTTACTGCACGTTCTGCACTGGGAATGCGTGTTCTGCCCATCGTGTGCCCTTGAATTCTGTATTTTGTTCTAAGCAGCTTTTCACCCCACACTTGTCACTTTCTGCAGCTAGAACTCTTCTTTTAGGCTCAGCTCACTGACTGTCTTGGGAGGAGGGGCTGGGTGTGGCACACAGTGACCTCCTGTGCACTCTGAAATGACAGCTCCTGCAGAATGGGGACGGGCCTCACACCTAGTTGTTCTCAGAAACTCCAGTCATGCCCAGATTTCCCCACAGCGCACCACAGCTGTCATGTCCCATGCGGAACCTGACCCCGGCATGGTGGACGGGGACTCCTCTCTCACGGAGCCCTCCATGCTCTGTGGTCCAGATCAGATGCAGATGGCCGGCTGCCCTCACCTGCCACCGCCGTGCCAGTCAGAAGCAGTGCCGGGGAGTTCTCATGTTGGAGTTTTTCAGAGGTTGGGGTGATCAGACTTAAGCATGGCTGTGGGATGCTCTCTCTCAAGCACACACTCTTAAACTCCCCTGTGAAAGCTAAGTGCCAGTGGTGTTCCTTGAAGCCTGTCAGGGGAGCTTGGCCGCTCCCAGTGGCTCCACCTTACTGGCATGCCGTGTGCGGCCTTCGTAAGTAAGGAGGGGTGTGTGTCTGCATGCAGGTCTGGGGTGTGGCCTGCAGAATGGCCTAATGAGTACAGTCTTCTGGAACCGAACCAAAAGTAACTTTTCATGTGCCAAGCTTCTCAAGACGTTTGGAATCTTTTTCCATGGGGCGTCAGGAGTTATATTTAGAAACTAATAAAGTTTCTTTTCTTCTCTCTCTCTCTGTCTCTCTCTCTCCATCCCTCTCTCCCTCTCTCCCTCCCTACCCCCCATTTTCCATTCTTTTTAGGAGGCCTATTTTAAAAGCAGAGCTGTGAGGTTAGGAGTTCTCTAGCTGTGGTTTTCCATCTCTGAATTTGCAGTAAAATCAATTTCCCAAGTATTTATTGATTGCCTAGTATGTGACTGGTTCTTGGGAGGGTGACATTGGAGTTCCTGTCCTGGAAGACAGGAGACAGGACACAGAGAGCAGTGAAATAGATCATATGCCTTACATCTGGGGTTCCTGTTGTAGAGGGGAAGGCAGCACTCAGCAAAGACAGCATGCTGGGGTTGGGGGTGACAGTGGGAGCCACGCTGTCAAAACGCAGACTTTGGTAGGCACGCCGTCCCTGCCCTGAGCCCACTAGAGTGAGGGAGTAGGTTGCCCCAGGCTTCCAGTCATAGCTTAGGCTGTCAGCGTGAAAGGCCATTGGCTGGTTTGGTTGATTTCCTTGCCTGAAGCTGTGCTGTGATTTTCCACAGGCAGCCGGAGCACGGAACACCCTTGAACTTGGTTTGGGAGCCAGCACTGTCTCACTTGCAGTGGCCGAGTTGACCCTCCCAACACCAGCAGAGGGGTTGTTACAGACCTCACCTTGCTGCAGGGAGGCCAGGTTTGGCCTGGGCTGTAGGTTGGCAAAGCAGAGCTTGGTCCAAGGGGCTTTCCAGGCAGATGCCCGGAGCCTGAACGGTGACCTCTGACTCTCCCTGCTGTGTTATTTGTGCACTAGTTGGGGCTCACTGGCAGAAACACCACCCAGTGAAGCCCTTCAGAAACCGATGGGTAACCCCAAACCTTATACAGTACCGCATCATTTCATGTTACACAGAGTTCATTGAAAAGTTAAAATCTCTTCTGTGCCCAATTAGATGTCAGTAGAGAAAAAGCCATAGGTTAGTCATCACTGTTGTCAGCAGGGAACACGGCTCTGGAATCTGAAGTGGCTGCTCCCGACTTGGCCCCGCGGCCCCACTTTCCACGGCAACAGCGTGTGGTCCCAAACAGAGGCCTCAGTTCGCCTCCCAGCCAGGGCGAGCACAGGCGCTGGAGGGGGCTACGCTCCCTTCTGTCTGCGGGAACGGGAACAGTTCAGCCAGCCTGGCAGCCTGGCAGCCTGGCCTGTGCTCTGAGAGGAACGGCGTAGTGGGTGGGGGAGCCATTCTCATCCAAATCTGGCTCCGTGGGCTGCCTCAGCCGACTTCCCAGGCCCGCCCGAGGCCTGTGGGTGGAAGCCCGGTGTCCAGTTACCACGGGTGCCCAGCGCACACGTAGAGCCTGCTCTGTGAGCTTGACCCCTGCCCTCTGACCTGGCCCCGCTGACCCTCCTTCAGGGGCGGGCACTAGAGCAATGCCCTCACTTGTCTGGATGGTTCACAAGCGGAAGGCTTCCTAGCCCTGGGTTGGGGGGTCCTGGCCTAGGAGGGCTGCCAGAGGAGGAGGCTTTGCTCTGTCCCTTGTGGTCTCAGGTGGGCTTCCAGTCTGGCTCGGCTAGACTCCAGAGTGTCCGTGGTGCCCTGCAGATGGATCTCGTCTGTGGCAGGTGTGCTTGTAAGGCCAGGGTCCGTGGCTCTCCTGGGAGCTCCTACTCCTCCCAGTTTTCCTTGTCATCACTCACAGGCGGCTGCTGTTCCCGGAAAACCCTGGCTTGACTCCAGCCTTTAATAAATACAAAGCCTTGCCTGGCCCTTGTGTGATGTTCTTTCCCCCAGAGGGCACTCAGGCATTAAGGGGAACCAGCACCCTAGTCTTCTCAGCCAGCGTTAGTTAATCCCTGGTTGCATGGGCCTGCTGTGCAGGTGTGAAGACAAGGCAGTGGCTGACGGGTTAGGGAGGGGACTGGAATGCTGCCACCCCGCTCTGCTGACTGATAGCTGGATGACCTTGAGCACCCCTCCCTTGGCCTCAGCTTCCTCTTCTGTGAAATGGGGCCGCTCTGCCCTGCCCCCTGAGTATGGTGGGGGTCCAGGGATAAGAAGGCACAAGGGTGCATTTTGTCTACCACAAAGCACCCTGGAGTTCACAGTAGGATTTATTGACATTCTCAGTAAACAGCTGAGCCCAAAGTGGGCCTCATGGGTCCCGTGCTCACTGCCTGCCGTGGTGGGTTTTGGGCGCAGCAGTGGAGGGGCTGGTACAAGAAAGTGAAGCATTTATCAGGACACAGATGAGATGAGCGTGTATATTTTCCAGATCCGATCCCCTCATTTGCTTTTTCTATGAAAAGGAATAAAAATGTGAGGATTAGAGGCAAGGAGGTAGAGGGAAGCTGGTGTATACAGGATGGAGACACTGTCCCAGGGTGTCTGTGCTGCCGGCTCCCTAGTTTAAGTGCTGCTTTCACATGGGTCCTCCAGGGCCAGGTTCCTAGAGCTGAGGGAGCTTCCTGCCTGCCGTTTCCAGGGCCATGGAAGTAAGTTCAAACTGACCAAGGTTTCCAAAGCCTGGCAGGAAGGCCGCACTTGGATGATACCGGGGCCTGGCCTTCGCTGGAGTCGCACACTGGAGCCCACCCGGAAACCTCTGTTCCTGGCACGTTGGACATGCTGACACGGCTCTGCCATCGTTCTCCTTCCAGGCAGGGCAGGCTCGGCAGCCCAGGTCGCTGCCCGGCCTTCACTGCATCCCTGGGTTCCTTGCAGGGCGAGCTGGAGCGGCAGCTGCTGCAGGCCAACCCCATCCTGGAGGCCTTCGGGAATGCCAAGACCGTGAAGAATGACAACTCCTCTCGCTTCGTGAGTAGCGCGGTGGCGCCCCGGCTCTGGGGACAGAGGGCCTTGCCCGGAGCTTTGGCTCATGCTGCCTTTTCCTGGGTGCCCTCCCCTCAAAACCGAGGACGGTTCAGACTCGGTGCTATCTGGCCTGTCGTGTGGACTAGGCCAGACTGAATGCCAGTTGGTGTGGACCTGCCCTGCCCCTCTTGAGGACGAAGGCCACGAGTAGCTTCTTCAGCCTCCCTCATGAGAGGTGGAAATGCCAGTGAGGGTGCTGCCTGCTCTGCCCCAGAGTGCTCTGCTGTCACCAGTAGCCAGTTAGTTCCCGGGTCAGGCAGAGAGGAACACTTCCAGATAGCTGGTCTCTTTCCCCCTCTGTGGAGGAACCTGGGTGTGGGATCAGCTTGTCTTAGGCTCATGGCCTTAGGCAGTGTGGCGCCTGAGTCCCGAGGTCCCGTTCGGTGTGGGCGTAGGGGGCCCCTGGCCTGGTACATGGGTCCCGTTTCTGGGTTTTCTCCCTCCAAGCTGTGCCCACCGGAGGTGGGGTGGGGGGCTCTGGTCTCCCCGTTGCTCTCTAGCTCCCCATGTTAGGGGCACCCCTGATCTCTTGCTATCCTTTCTTAGGGCAAATTCATTCGCATCAACTTTGATGTCAACGGCTACATCGTTGGAGCCAACATTGAGACTTGTATCCTTGTGGTTCGTTGGGATAAGAGTTGTGGATCCGGAGGGGAGGCATGACCTCTGTAGAGAAGAAGCTGCCTCCTGATTCCAGCACTTTCCCCCTATGGGCCCGTCGTGACACCTTCTCTGTGGAGTTGGGGACTGTCAGGATCGGCTAGTGCAAACCCAACACAGAGCGTAGGGCTTTCCTTATTACAGGCAGGATAACCTGTGCTTTGAATGGGATGGAGCTGTTGAAAGCCGTCTAGTGTGGCTCCCAGAGGTGGGCATTTGGGGGATGCCACTTTATCTCTTCTGCGTGCCAGCGTTTAGCCTTTGCTTGTGGGAATGTTCTTGTTCCCATTACCTGTAAGAATGAGACAAGGCTCCTGAGGGTGTGAGTTCCTCTTGGACACGCCGTGCCCCTTGAAGGTGAGAACCAAGGTAGTTCGCTTTTGCTGTGTTTTTGCCATTTTGTGCCATTCTTCCTTCCTGGTGAAGTTCAGTTCCTTTGGATGAGAATAAGAGGAAATGGAAGGCTGGCCAGGCACAGTGGCTCATGCCTGTAATCCCAACACTTTGGGAGGCTAAGGTGGGTGGATCACCTGAGGTCGAGAGTTCAAGACCAGCTGGCCAACATGGCGAAACTCTGTCTCTACTAAAAATACCAAAATTAGCTGGGTGTGGTGGTGGGCACTTGTAATCCCAGCTACTTGGGAGGCTGAGGCAGGAGAATCGCTTGAATCCAGGAGGTGGAGGTTGCAGTGAGCCGAGATCACGCCATTCTACTCCAACCTGGGTGACAGAGCGAGACTCTGTCTCCAAAAAAAAAAAAAAAAAAAAAAAAATGAGGACAGTGGAGGGCTTGCCTTCCCCCCAGCTTGTGTTCCTCCTTAATATTTGCAAAGATCTTTTGGAGAAATCTCGTGCTATCCGCCAAGCCAAGGAAGAACGGACCTTCCACATCTTCTATTATCTTCTTTCTGGGGCTGGAGAGCACCTGAAGAGTGAGTAGTCGGCTTCAGCCTGACACCGGGGCTGCCGGGCTCTGGGCCTCTTGCCAGAATTGGGCCATAGACATCATTTGGGAAATGAAAACTTTTGGCCTTGGGTTTAGCGGGGAGAAGTGAGAGTGACTCCTATTCTCTGCGCCATCCTAAGGACTTGGTCTTCGGTTTCTGACCATGCCAGAGAAAAGCTAGGGTGGGTTGCACGTGTAGCTGCAAATCACAGGACCCTGGCGCTTTCCTGGGCCAGGAGATGGGAGTGTCAGAGTCTCAGACACTGAGGAAAGCTGAACGTCGCCGGCTACTCTGCGGTTTCCAGGGCACTTCAGGGCTCAGGGTCTGTCCCAGTCTCTCCAACCTTCGAGGTCACAGCGCTGATGGAGCCTCTGCTTTCAGCACCTCGCTGAGGTGCTCTTGCCCTCCACCCCTTACAGCCGATCTCCTGTTGGAGCCGTACAACAAATACCGCTTCCTGTCCAATGGACACGTCACCATCCCTGGGCAGCAGGACAAGGACATGTTCCAGGAGACCATGGAGGCCATGAGGATTATGGGCATCCCAGAAGAGGAGCAAATGGGTACAGGGCTGGCCCTCCTGTGGTCGAGGGTGGGGCGGAGGAAGGCTGGTACCCACACCCTCAGGGGCATCAGGGTAGCTGATGGGCCTGGGGAGCCTGCTAGAGGCCAGGGGAAGGGGAAGGCCTTCAGTGTGTGGGCAAATGATTCCTCAGATTTGAGGTTCAGGGTTATTTGTTCCTGGTGGTACCACAGGCATTCAGAAAGGGTGCAAAGGACATGTCCTTAACTGCCCAGGGCTCGGGTCCACTGCACAGCCCTTGCCATTTGCTAAAAGTAGAATATTCATGTCCTGTCTCGGGGAGTGTGGAAGAAGCTGGGGATGGATGGGTACTTTGTGCTGGTGAAGCCCAGCATGAATGGCAGTGTGGATAGGCCGTGCCGGCCGGGAGGGGGTGAGCCCTCTAGGGTGGCTGGGCCCACCACACACTGTTAGACGTAGACCTGGTGCCCCTGTGGCCCCAGGGAATTGGGGGGTGTCCCTGCTTGGCTTGTCTGGCTTGAGGATCCCTGGATGAGTGGCCCCCACCCCCGGGAATCACCATGACCCATGTGTGCTTCTGAGCTGCCTCTGATTGCACCCAAAGGCCTGCTGCGGGTCATCTCAGGGGTTCTTCAGCTCGGCAACATCGTCTTCAAGAAGGAGCGGAACACTGACCAGGCGTCCATGCCCGACAACACAGGTAACACCCGGGGCCTCTCGCCGGAAATAATGGGGCAGGTGCTTGGCCACGGATTTGCTCAGGAGGGAAGGTCTTGCAGAAGTTTCGGACACTGTTCTTTCTTTTTAATGTTAGTTGTGTTTATGGCCGTATATCTGTCGGTATTTTCTGTACAGATGTAAAACACACGTAAACATGACCCTGTTTTTTTTTCTCACCAAGTAAGCATTTCAGAATAACTTAAATTTGTGATCATGTGGACCAGGGCTTCCCTCATTCATTCCTGAGAGCAAACGATTCGTCAGGACACCAGTGATTTCTGCCGTAGCTCCTCCTTAACGGGAGCCTTGCCCGTGACTATGTTGAGATCCTGAAATTATGTCCTTGCCGCACCCGACTCAGCCCCTTTGTTAGGGTTGCTGCAAATGACCCCATACAAGTTATTCAGTCTTAACATGCCCTCCTTAGGGTCTCTCTAAAGATGTAACGCATGGGTGTGTGGATTGTAAAAGACACTCCTGGCTGGGCGTGGTGGCTCACATCTGTAATCCCAGCAGTTTGGGAGGCTGAGGCGGGCAGATCATGAGGTCAGGAGTTTGAGACCAGCCTGGCCAACATTGTGAAACCCCATCTCTATTAAAAATACAAAAATTAGCTGGGCATGGTGGCATGCACCTGTAATCCCAGCTACTCAGGAGGCTGAGGCAGGAGAATTGCTTGAAGCCAGGAGGTAGGGGTTGCAGTGAGCCGAAATCGTGCCACTGCACTCCAGCCTGGGCAACATGAGCAAGACTCCGTCTCAAAAAAAAAAAAAAAAAGACACTCCTGTGGGATCCTGTGCTGTTCCGTGCCCCAGCACCAGGCCGGCCTGCTCCTCTCAGCCCCATTGGTGGGTAGGGACGTGCTTTTACACTCTGAGGTGTGCGGCTGAGAGTGGACAGAGGAACCGCTGCTGCCGCTGGGGCCTCCAGTCAGGATGCCTTCCTCTCTGCCCCGTGGGGCTTGGGGGAGGTACAGCTGCCCTGCCCACTGACCTGCATGTGGCTGCTGAGTCTGGGGGGTGCTAGGTGTCTGTGGCCCTGCTAAAGAAGGGCCCAGATGCGGTTGTCGTGGTAATGATTGCTCATTCACCCCATGGCTTTCTTCCTCTCTGCTCCCAAGTCAAGCAGAGGGACTTATTCTCTTGGGTCTAATTAGGACTTTTTGTCCCTCTCTTATTCTCTGAAAAATCTTAGCTGCCCAAAAGGTGTCCCATCTCTTGGGTATCAATGTGACCGATTTCACCAGAGGAATCCTCACCCCGCGCATCAAGGTGGGACGGGATTACGTCCAGAAGGCGCAGACTAAAGAGCAGGTATGTCCTCTGGGGCCAGGGCAGCCGGCTGCCTCCTGGGTGAATGTCCCTGCAGCAGCACAGTTGAGACTGTTCTGGGCCATCCTGGGGTGTCCGTGTCAGACACTTGCACATGATTCCCTGATGCAGTCCTCACAGCAACCCAGAGAGAGGTGGCATCACCCCATCTAGAGCACTGGAGAAGCTTCATGGCATGCCCAGGAAGTGCCATCCTGAGGCTGCATTGTGCCTCTTTACATTGAGACGGTATTTTGGCTGATTGGTCATCAAGGATATAGGCATGTCCTGTCTGGTATAAAAGCAGGAAGTTGATGCCACTGTAGCTCAACTGGTGGCGGTTCCTGCCATCCTCGAGCCTGTGCCAAGCGGCTGTTTCTCTACCACCTGCTGCCTTGGGCTTGCCACGTGTGCTGAGAAATGAGCAGCAGTGCTTCCTCCTTCCTGCCAGACTGATGTGCCTGCCTGTCCCCGGAGTGGAGGTCCCTCCCAGTGCGGACTGCTTTCTGCCTCTCTCCAGGGTTTCTAGTTTCTTTTATGGTGCTGGCCATGGGGATTTTTAGGGTGCCAAACCCATCTCTCAAAAATACCTGGAAGCTCACTTTGTTAGTCCTCCCATTTGCTGTACACTGACAGCTCACGGCTGTTTCTGTGCAGAAGCATTGCATGAAAGACAAGACTGTTGTTTTCAAAAGACATTGCGTATTATTATTGCCACCTGTTCGTTTCCCTGACAATTAAGGAGAAACCTCCATTTTCTGTTACAAAAATATTACATGACTCTTAATACAGAAAAATCGAGAGAAGGAAAACAATTCCCAGTGATGAATATTGTTGGGCAGCTCTTTCCTACAAGACTTAAAAAAAAAAGAATTAAACTTTGTTCTCGTTCTGGCTTTTAATTACAGAGCTTTTCAAACGTGCAAAACAAAGAAGAGGGGAGAGTGTAAAGGGCCCCACGTGCCTGTCACGTAGGCGGCTTCAGAGTTACTAACTCACAGCGAGTCTCGGCTCATCGTTCATCTTATCTCCCCCTGCCCCTCTGCCCACTGCCTTATTTTGATGAGATCGGGCGCGTTTAGGGTGGTTTGGCCGTAGACCGCTGCCTTATTTTGATGAGATCAGGCACGTTTAGGGTGGTATGGCCGTAGACCACTGCCTTATTTTGAAGCATCACTTTTTCTGTAAATCCTTTAGTGTGTCCCCATTTTATTTAGAAAGATCTAAGTTTATTGTCCCTGTATTGTTAGATATTAGGTTGTTTCTACTTTTCATCATTTTAAATAACTTTTCATCATTTAAATAGGTTCACCACAGTGAACCTATTTGTGCAGGAAGATTTTGTTTTTCCCCCACATACTTAGGGCTGTTCCTCTAGGGGGAGGACTCTAAAAGTGAAATTACTGGGGCAAAGGGTATGAGGGTTTTCAGATCCTTTGTATCTGACACCACGTTTCCTGGGTGTGCCCCGCAGGCTGACTTCGCCATCGAGGCCTTGGCCAAGGCGACCTATGAGCGGATGTTCCGCTGGCTGGTGCTGCGCATCAACAAGGCTCTGGACAAGACCAAGAGGCAGGGCGCCTCCTTCATCGGGATCCTGGACATCGCCGGCTTCGAGATCTTTGACGTGAGCCTCGCCCTTCATTACCCACCCCGCTGCCTCCTTGGCCTGTTGGTTGCCTTATCCTTAGTTAAGAACCCTGCTTCTCATGGTCCCGCACCAATCTGAGTTGGCCATCTCGTTTGCATGGAGACTTTGGTTGGGTGTGGTATTTTTTTTTTCTTTTCTTTTTTAAAAGACAGGGTTGTGGCTGGGCACGGTGGCTTACGCCTGTAATCCCAGCACTTTGGGAGGCTGAGGCCGGCAGATCACCTGAGGTCGGGAGTTCAAGACCAGCTGACCAACATGGAGAAACCCCGTCTCTACTAAAAATACATTAGCCGGGCTTGGTGGTGCATGCCTGTAATCCCAGCTATTCGGGAGGCTGAGGCAGGAGAACCGCTTGAACCCAGGAGGCGGAGGTTGCAGTGAGCCAAGATTGCGCCATTGCACTCCAGCCTGGGCAACAAGCGTGAAACTCTGTCTCAAAAAAAAAAAAAAAAGTCAGGGTCTTGCCCTGTCACTCAGGCTAGGGTACAGAGGTGCAGTCATAGCTCACTGCAGCCTTTACCTCCTGGGCTTAACCAATCCTCCCACCTCAGCCCCCTAGTAGCTGGAACTATAGGCACACACACCACTCCCAGCTAATTTTTAAATTTTTTGTAGAGATGGGGCCTCACGGTGTGGCCCAGGCTCCGTTAGATGTGTTTTAAGCTAAACAGAAGTGCTCATTTTCAACTAGAAATGCTGGAGAAAATGAGACCTTTTGTTTATTTTTTTTTGAGGCAGGGTCTTGCTCTGTCACCCATGCTGGAGTGCAGTGGTGTGAACATGGCTCCCCGCAGCTGCGACCTCCCGGGCATAAGCCGTTCTCCCACCTCAGCTTCCCGAGTAGCTGGTACTACAGGCATGTGGCATGACACCTGGCTAATTTTTGTATTTTTTTGTACGGATGGAGTTTCTCTATGTTGTCCAGCCTGGGAGGATGGGACCTTTTAGGTCACATTCTTGGAGGCTTCCTGGGCAGATGCTTCCTGTTTATTCTTCCAGCAAATATTCCCTGAGCATCGGGATAAGACATCTCCCTTGCCCATGACGACTTTGAGGTCTAGCAGGGAAACCAATACTTATAGTAGATTAGAGGTTCTTAACCTGGAGTCCATGGGAGGTTTGAGAGGAGCCATGAGCTGGGATGAGAAAATTACATCTTTATTTTTTACTAACCTCTCATTGAAATCATGTATTTTTTCCAGTTGCAAACTGAACAAACTATACAAACCACAGTTGTATTAGCGGTACTTGTGATCTGTCACCAATAGAAATCAGATGTTTTCGTGTCACATTCCGGTTGTTGCAGAGATCTGGTAGTGTCATTTTTCCATCGCTACCTCAAAATTTTGGAAGTTATAAGCCCATGGCTAGTTCTCGTTAATAAGGAAGCACAGAGGCCGGGTGCGGTGGCTCACGCCTGTAATCGCAGCACTTTGGAAGGCTGAGGCAAGAGAATCATTTGAAGTCAGGAGTTCAAGACCAGCCTGGGCAACAAAGCAAGGCCCCATCTCTTCAATAAAAAAATAGAAAGGCCTGGTGCAGTGGCTTACGCCTGTAGTCCCAGCACTTCGAGAGGCTGAGGCAGAAGAATTGCTTGAGCTCAGGGGTTCAAGACCAGCCCGAGCAACATGGTGAAACCTCATTTCTACAAAAAATAAGAATATTAGCCATGCACGGTAGTGTGTGCCTGGGGTCCCAGCTACTAGGGAGGCTAAGCTGGGAGGATCACTTGAGCCTGGGAGGCAGAGGCTGCGATGAGCTGAGATTGCACCATTGTATTCCAGCCTGGGTGACAGAATGAGACTCTGTCTCAAAAAATAAAAAATAAAAATAAAAAACAAGGAAGCATAATGTATTACTCGATCACAATATTTTGATGATTATATTTCAACATAACTACTTTCTTTGTAATCTATTGGATGCAGTTTAAAGCACTATTCTGAAAAGGCTTTACCAGACTGCCCACGGTCCCCGGCTCCAAAGAGTAAATGTTACCCACTGCTGGGTGGATAAAGGGAAGGCCAGGAGCATCCGGGCTCTAAAGGCAGCGGCATGGAGGTGCCCAAGGAGGCACTTCCTGTATCCCTACCCCGCCCTGCTTCTCAAGGGGTGTCTGGGCCTCTTAGTGCAGGGTTGGCATATCTCTAACACTGTTTTCTCTCCTTGCAGCTGAACTCCTTTGAGCAGCTCTGCATCAATTACACCAATGAGAAGCTGCAGCAACTCTTCAACCACACCATGTTCATCCTGGAGCAGGAGGAGTACCAGCGCGAGGGCATCGAGTGGAACTTCATCGACTTTGGCCTCGACCTGCAGCCCTGCATCGACCTCATTGAGAAGCCAGTGAGTGCCAGGCGCACTTTGACCTCACACCTGCCTCTGGCTTTTCCCTTCCGGGTCACCCGCTCCTCACCTCAGCTCTGTGTTGGTTGTGGAGATGTCTTAACTCCCCTTCCTTTTGGTGCCACCTGGAGGACAAAGCCCTGAGGCTGAGATCCGGTGCCTGGGAGGCCTGGGTGGGTGCCTCCATTAGAGGAGATGCTCTGGGCTGCAGCTGTGGGCTGGGCTTCTCCCAGCTGCCGGACCAGGTGTGGATGTGGCTGAGGCCCTAGCATCCTGTTTTCAGTCCCAGAAGACCACCCAGCATCCTCCTGAAGGCTGGGCTCGATAAGCATTTCTTTGTCTTAAAGAAACAGCCATGCATGGATGTAGTAAGGCCCTACCGCGGGCTGCTTTCACTGTAGCATGGAACGGTGCAGACCCTGGGCATTGAGTGCTCTGCCCAGGTGTACACGTACCAAAGCTCAGCTCATCCCTCCATAAAACCAGCAAGCAGCAGTGCTTTTGTTGCCAGCATTAGCTGTGTGAAGATGGAAAAGAGGAACCTTTTCTAATGAGTTCATACTTAAACCTCTTGCGAGGTGGAGGTTGGGTCGCCTGTTTGTGTTTTAGGCTTGTTGGGGTTGTGATCTGTAATGAAGCCTGAGCTGTTTCTGTCTCCGGGTTTTCTTTTTTTTTTTTTTTTTTTTGAGACGGAGTCTCGCTGTCACCCAGGCTGGAGTGCAGTGGCCTGATCTCAGCTCACTGCAAGCTCCGCCTTCCGGGTTCACGCCATTCTCCTGCCTCAGCCTCCCGAGTAGCTGGGACTACAGGCGCCTGCCACTACGCCCAGATAATTTTTTTGTATTTTTAGTGGAGGTGGGGTTTCACTGTGGTCTCGATCTCGGGACCTCGTGATTCGCCTGCCTCAGCCTCCCAAAGTGCTGGAATTACAGGAGTGAGCCACCATGCCTGGCCTGTCTCTGGGTTTTCTTTTGATTATGGTTAATTAATCAGAAGGCCTAGGACAAAGTTTTTTTTAGTTTGAAAAAATTTCCTTTTTTTTTTGAGACGGAGTTTTGCTCTTGTCGCCCAGGCTGGAGTGCAATGGCTTGATCTCAGCTCACTGCAACCTCTGCCTCCCTGGTTCCAGCGATTCTCCTGCCTCAGCCTCCTGAGTGTCTGGGATTACAGGCTTATTTTTGTATTATTAGTAGAGACAGGGTTTCACTATGTTGGCCAGGCTGGTCTCAAGCTCCTGACCTTAGATGATCCGCCCACCTCGGCCTCCCAAAGTGCTGGGATTACAGGCGTGAGCCACCACGCCTGGCCAAAAATTTACTTTTGTAATGAGCTTTTTTCTTTAATTAGTTGAATTTTCCAACTAATAAGAACCCACCGGGCTTCAAGTTTTGTCAGACAGCCTCTCTGCAGTGTCCGAATCTGCTTTCTTGTCTTGTAAACTCAGTGTGTGGAAGGCTGCTGGGTCCCTGGGGACTGTTCCTCAAGGGGCTCCTCCTGCGTACTCCATCTCATCATAGACGTGCAGACGCAAAGCATGTGGGGTGGTATCTCCTGTGGCAGGATCACAGGGTACTTGTTGAGGGCAGCCTCCTGGGCAGACCCCAGTACACCGTGAAGTCAAACTCTGGCCCCGCAGGTCAGTGGATCTGCACTTTTCATCAAACCCACTGGGGGTTTCACTAATGATGGAGAACCACCATGATGGATCCTTGGGTAAAGGTGTCAGCCACAGCCTGGGCCCCAGAGGTTTCTTTATAAACTAGAAATCTTCAACTGAGTGCTTTGCTCCTCCTGGGGAGCGCGTCGCCCACCCTCTGTGGGATTCAGGGGATTCTGATGTCCGGGCTTTGGCTTCTTGAAGGGTGGGGTGCCCCTCCCAGTGTGCGCTCACCTGTGCTGATGCTGCGCTTCCTCCAGGCAGGCCCCCCGGGCATCCTGGCCCTGCTGGACGAGGAGTGCTGGTTCCCCAAAGCCACTGACAAGAGCTTTGTGGAGAAGGTGATGCAGGAGCAGGGCACCCACCCCAAGTTCCAGAAGCCCAAGCAGCTGAAGGACAAAGCTGATTTCTGCATTATCCACTACGCTGGCAAGGTGAGGAGCACTCACGGGGAGGTGCTGGCCAGACCTTCGCAGAAGAGGTGGAGTCAAGGCTGTCTAGGACCAGGAGCTGGGCAGCTCCTGGGGACGCAGGGGTGTGACCTGAGTACATTTCTTGCACAGTGACTCACCCAGTAATGTGGCCGGTGACAGCATCAGCATTTACACAGCTTGCAGAGCCCCTTCACCTGGTCCGTGCTGTTAGAAGCCTGCGACACTCCACCGCGGTGCCCAGGCTGGTTGTCGTCATGCTGTCATGCATTATTATTGGACCTGTCTGCCAGGTGCAGAGATTTGGCTAAAGGCATGGGCTCAGAGTTTGAATAGAGCTCTGCCACTCATAAGCTGTTTGACTTCGGGTCAGTTACTTAACCTCTCTGATCCTTGGTTTCCTCATCTGGAAAATGAGAATGACCACCCACCATACAGGATTACGTGGATTAAATGAGCTCTTGAGGCCCAGCCGTGGCACGGATCAGTGCTCCAGGGCAGGGCTCCTCAACCTTGGCATTCCTGGTATTGCTGGCTGGGTCATTCTTTATTGTGGGACCCTCCTGTGCATACTAGGATGTTTAGCAGCATCCCTGGCTGCTACCCACTAGAGTTAGGAGCACTGTCCTTGGTTGTGACAACCCAAATGTCTCCAGACATCGCCAAACATGTCCCAGTTTGCGGAGGGGGGAGGTGGGGAATTGCCACTGCTGTGGGTGACAGCTGCTGTTGCCAAGTCTGCCGCAGTCAGTCAGTGGTGGACCTGCCCTCAACACTTACCCAGCAGACATCTTCCCAGTCTGCATGTGACTGGGGCTTAGACCCAACTTAGTCCATAGAGGTGCATGCTTAGACAAAAGCTGGTTTTTCTCAGCATATTGTGTGCTTCTTGCACAAAGACCCTAACAGTTAATTGCTGTGATTAGGCAGGGGCTGTGCCATCTTGCTGGTGGTGACTAGTTGGTGGTGACTGGCGAGGAGATGTGGGAGCTTTCACAGGTCTGTTCCCAAGCCACAGGGAGTCCAGGCCCGGTTCTAGCACACGGCTCCCCACTGCCGGCCTCTTCTACTTAGCTTGGCTGGTTCCTGGGGCTGCGGAAGCAACTGTCTTAAACTACCAGTGAAAAAAATAATAAAGCCAAAAAAGCGATTTACACCATTAACCAGCGAATGTTTCCTGAGCCTCCTTTTCCACTCTCACCTTTGGGAAACGCACACAGTCATTGGTGCAGAAGCTTCCAGGAGGGCTTTTGCTGTGGGATTATTTGTAATGCTGAATAATTAGGAACACCCTAGAGCCCACCAAGGGGCCTGCATGATGGCATCAGCTATGGTGCGTCTTTCCATGGGCTGTGCTGTGCGCTAAAAGGACAAGCATGTTGGCCTGGGTGGGAGGGTCTGAGCCTGGGGAAAGGAAACTGGCATCACCTACCTCATGATAAACAGCAGCATGCATCTGCCTGCATACTGAGGGGAGCACCCCTGGGCTGCAGCAGCGCACATTCGCCTGCATACTGAGGGGAGCACCTGTGGGCTGCAGTTTGTGTTGGGAAGAGGGAGGCCCAGGTCCCTGCTGCTCTCTGGGTATTGTTCTGGGACCTTTTGCAATGAAGATGTCATGGTGTATTACTTGTTTTGTTAAGTATATATTTTAGCAGAGCACGGGGCTCATGCCTGTAATCCCAACACTTGGGGAGGCCAAGGCAAGAAGACAGTTTGAGCCCAGAAGTTTGAGACCAGCCTGGGCAACATAGTGAGACCCTATCTCTCTTTTTTTTTTTTTTTTTTTTTTTTTTTTTTTTGAGACAGAGTCTCGTTCTATTGCCCAGGCTGGAATGCAGTGGCACAATCTTGGCTCACTGTAACCTCCGTCTCCCAGGTTCAAGCGATCCTCCTTCCTCAGCCCCCCTAGTAGCTAGGATTACAGGCACGTGCCACCATACCCGGCTAATTTTTGTATTTTTAGTGGAGATGGGGTTTCGCCATGTTGGCCAGGCTGGTCTTGAACTCCTGTGATCCACCCACCTCGGCCTCCTGAAGTGCTGGGATTACAGGTGTGAGCCACCATGCCCAGCCCCTATCTCTATTTAAAATAAGGAAAAATGAATCTATTTCTAGGAGTCTCTCTGAACCCTCTGGTTTAGGAGGCTGCCCAATTAAAAAAATATATTTAAAAACAGAATATATTTCCAAAAAGATAAAACTGACACATACTCAGAGAAAATGTGAACATTCTAAAAAGCCAAAGAAAAAACAAAAATTACTTGTCTTATGACTAAAAATAAATAGTAACATTTTGTTGTCCTTCCAGGATTGTTTTTCCTTTGTTCATATTACCTAAAAATTAAAAAAAAAAGCTGAAACCCAGCACGGTACTGTGTGGCCACCACGCCATGTCTAGAGCCAGGCTCCTGTTGTTGGCCATACCTTGCTTTGAGGCTCTGGCTCTGCACGAGATGCCGCAGAGAACGTCTTGATGCCTTGCACCCCTTATCCTCATCACTTCCTTCTTAGGGGTGGAAATGCTGGGTCAAAGGGTCTTCACGTTTTCTGACTTCCACACACACGGTTAGCCTGGGCTCCAGAGAGCCTGTGAGCACGCATGTCCCCAGCGCAACTTGTGACTCCAGCCTCTCTGACCCTGGCAGGTGGATTACAAAGCTGATGAGTGGCTGATGAAGAACATGGACCCCCTGAATGACAACATCGCCACGCTGCTCCACCAGTCGTCTGACAAGTTTGTGTCGGAGCTGTGGAAGGATGGTACGCCCTTTGCCCTTCGCCCCCTGCCTCCTCTTGGCTGCGGCTGGTCATCCTCCCACCTCCACAGTGGGCCGGGCCGCCAAACAAGGGGTACACATGTCCCCCTGACATAGGCCAGGTGGTCTCCACCCTCTGTAGCTCCCATGAGAGAGGGCTCCTCGGACCGAAACAGGAGGCCACGGCCCTCGAGCACACACCGTGGCTGGGTCCTCCTGGGCGGAGCGCTTTCCGCGTGTGGGAAAGTCAAAGGCGGCCCTGAGCCTTGCAGCCTAGGCTGCCAGCCCCGCGCCATGTCGCATTCCCGCCTCTACTCCTTGGTAGGCTGGTTGCTTTGAGTGGTTCTTTTTAATTCTTTCTGTTGGTTTCTCCTTTTCCTTTGCCTGGGTTTTGCTTTAACCTCTCTGTTGCAGAGATGCAGAGCACTCAGAGAGCCTATTTCTATCATCGCTTTCCTATTCTCCACCTAGAACCAGGTGACTGGCCGCCCGAGTGGTGTCTCTTGTGTGTGTGGTGCGTCCAGAGCTGTGCAAGAAACGCTTCTGCCTAGTTTTTCTCGCCCCCGCCTTGGCTTTTCCTGCCTGCTTACACCCCAGTTCCCTGATCTGCCCCTGGGCTCCTGGGCAGGCTCCCCGCACTGTACCTATTGCCGGCCTGTAGTAGCAAACTGGGCAAATGAGGGGCTGTGTCTGGAATTTGGAGACGTCACATTCAAATCTTAAAACACTGTAATCCCAGCGCTTTGGGAGACTGAGGCGGGAGGATTGCTTGAGTCCAGGAGTTTGAGACCATTCTGGGCAACATAGGGAGACCCTCATCTCTACAAAAAAATAAAAAAAAAAAAATCAGCTGGGTGTGATGGTGCATGCCTGTAGTCCCAGCTGCTCGGGACGCTGAGGCGGGAGGATCACTTGAGCACAGGAGGTCAAGGCTGCAGTGAGCTGTGATCGCACCACTGTACTCCAGCCTGGGTGATAGGGTGAGACCCTGCCTCAAAAAAAAAAAAAAAAAAATCTTAAAACAGCAAAAGTTGTTTAAAAATTTGTATCCTCCTTAGAGCTTCATCCCTAAAGACAGTGTCTTAAACTGCTTGAATGGCTGCGAGTGTCTTAGCATGAGGTTCAGGTATGCACACTGCTTGTGTCTGTGCACCTGAAAGCTGAAGTGGCATCTGTGTGTTCATTCAACAGTTGCTCGGCAAGGTCTGCTCCATGGGGGTGGGGCCAGGACACACTCAGCTAAAAGGGCCAGTTATGGTGAGGCCACATTAACATTTCCCTGGACAACCTGAGTGGCTTTTGCAAGTTGCCATGCCCAGGAAACCTGTGGTAGCCAGGAATATTGGCCCTGTGGTGGGTACGTAAGGTCAAAGATGACTCCCTTTTTTTTTTTTTTTTTGAGATGGAGTTTTGTTCTTGTCACCCAGGCTGGAGTGCCATGGTGCAATCTCGGCTCACTGCAACCTCCGCCTCCCGGGTTCAAGTGATTCTCCTGCCTCAGCCTCCCAAGTAGCTAGGATTACAGGCGCCCGCCACCACGCCCAGCTAACTTTTGTATTTTTAGTAGAGATGGGGTTTCACCATGTTGGTCAGGCTGGTCTCGAACTCCTGACTTCAGGTGATCCACCTGCCTCAGCCTCCCAAAGTGCTGGGATTACAGGCACAGGCCACCACTCCCAGCCACCTCCCATTTTAATTGACTGGTTTGTAGGCTGCATCCACACTCCTGGCTTCTGTCTTAAGCAAGCATCCTTTTTGCTGTCTTCAAGTAAATAATAGTAATCTGGCCGTGAAGGAATACGAAACGGGCTTCGTCAGTATTCTTCACTTTTATATCCAGTAATGTAAGGCTTCACATTTAACGTTAGCTCTTGCTTAAACTGATCTCAAATCGCTGGCCACTTTGATTTGGCTTGTTTGTTTTTTACCTTGGAGGATGCAATTGGTTTAATTGCTGCTGGGTGTGAGTTCCAGTGCTAGGGGCTGCTTCCCTTGAGGGTCGGTTTACATGAGAAAGACCCATGCACCAGGAGACAAAATGAAATACAAGGACATGAAAAGATCCCTAAACTTTGGAGTATTTTTGATCAAGAGCAGTTCTTTGGAGCTCTCTCTTCCTGAGATGTCTGCGTAGATATAGAGGGGACCCTGCCGGGTTCTGCAGACGGTGACAAGGTGGCTCCAAGCTCCGCCTCCTGACTCCCAGCCTGGTGCTCTTACGACAGGGTCAGTGAGAACTGAAGATACTGATTTTTTTTTTTTTTTTTTTCTAACTGTGACCATAGGACAGCAGAATTTCGTAAGCCAGGTTTTCACACCCCTCCTCAGAGCCAGGCTAGTAGAATTCTCACTATTCCAAAATACATGACTAGCTTCATTGAGTCTTTTTGGAAATAAGAGCTTCGAGAGTGGCTGAAGGTAGGTGATAGGAAGGTGAGGTGGCCGTGGCAGACGCATGGCTCCCCGAGAGACAAGCCCAGTGCCTTTGCAGCCCCCTTGGCTTCCCTCTGTGTTTGGGAATGACCTTAGCACCCAGTGTAGGCTCCAATTGGAAAGGGTCCTGTTGTTTCATTCTGTCTCCTCTTTTTCTGTCCGACGTGTGCCTGTCTCTCTCTCCTACGTGCTGCCCCCGCCCACCCGGCTGCAACTGGCGTGGGCACTCACGTGTTCTCTGTGGTCTCCACAGTGGACCGTATCGTTGGCCTGGACCAGGTGGCCGGCATGTCAGAGACGGCACTGCCTGGGGCCTTCAAGACGCGGAAGGGCATGTTCCGAACTGTGGGGCAGCTTTACAAGGAGCAGCTGGCCAAGCTGATGGCTACGCTGAGGAACACCAACCCCAACTTCGTCCGTTGCATCATCCCCAACCACGAGAAGAAGGTGCGGCTGCCTGGTGGGGTGGCCCGGGCAGGGCACCGTGGTGTGGGGTGCTCAGCCCGTCTTTCTTCCCAGCAAAAGCACCCCTCCAGCCCCTCAGCATGCACAGAGCCCTCAGTCGTTTCTCTGCAGGGTGGGCCTTGGCTCGCTTAGGAGATATGCTACATTCACAGCCCGCACTTCCTCTTGGTGACATTGGCCCCTCCCAGACCTGGATCCTTTGACTTTATTGTCCAAACCTGTGGGCTGCATTGACCCCCTGCCTTAGGCTCTTGCCCTGTCAGGTTCATAGGGGTTCCCCGACCTTTCTCCGACTGTTCTAGGCACAGAAGTGAGACTGCATGCGTGTGCTTTCTTCCCCAGGCCGGCAAGCTGGACCCGCATCTCGTGCTGGACCAGCTGCGCTGCAACGGCGTTCTCGAGGGCATCCGCATCTGCCGCCAGGGCTTCCCCAACAGGGTGGTCTTCCAGGAGTTTCGGCAGAGGTGAGCCAGGGCCCGGAGCCCGCTTCTCCTGGGCCCGGCTGTGCATGCAGTGAGTCCCAGAGGTGGGCTGCTGCTCCCTGGCAGGGTCCTGTCATGCGGCAGCGACATCCTCCATCCATGTAGAACTGAGTCTGGCCAGCTTTTCCCCACCTCCTTCTCTTTTCCACCCTTGGCAGGAAAGGAGACTTCCCCATTTTAATACCGAAATGCAGGTCATCATCATCCCGTTGACTTTTGTTCCTAGCAACTGCCGACCCTGGTGCTATTTGCTACAGTTAGAGGAGCTAGGAAAAGAAATGTAGAAGAATCAGCCAGAGACCTGGGGTATTACAGGAACTTTGTGGAAATGAAAGTCATAAAACATGGCCGTGTGTTGCTGTGTGCGAAGACGGTGATGCCTTCCTATTTCTCTAATGACTGTGCTGAGTGTCAGTTGCTGTCGGGATGCAGCCGTTTATTTCTTGGGCCATCTTTGTTTATTAGCAGCTCCCTGCAGCGTCCCAGGGAAGCTGTGTGAACATGGCTGTCCCTGGGTGAGAGATGAGGATCCCAGGCAATTAGCAGTTAGTGAGTCCAACCTGAAGCACGCCCTTGAGTGATTGAAATGGTCCTACACGAGTTTCCATTCACTTTCCGGAAAACACCAAGCCTTCCTTGTCTCATTCAGCTGAAGAAAAGAGTGGGGTGGGATTTGCCTGTGTCTTCTTTCCTTAGGAGAGTTTGTGTAAAGAATTCTGTGTCTGTTGCATTGTAGAAATGATGTTAATTTCTCGCTTATATTCCAGGCATGTGGAATCGAGGCAATGGGTAAAATGACCAGGCTTCTCTTTCCTTCCTCAGATATGAGATCCTGACTCCAAACTCCATTCCCAAGGGCTTCATGGACGGGAAGCAGGCGTGCGTGCTCATGGTGAGTTGAGCTGCTGTCCCTGCCTCTCTGGATGGGCAGCCCCTTGTCTGGGGAGTGCCCGCATGGCCAGGGCCCGCCTTGCTGTATCAGTGGTCGGTGGATGCCCAGGCTGTGTCCCTTCTGATGCTCCGCATTTGACTCTGCCGGGCGCCCTTTGCAGCAGCCCCTCGTCCTCAGATAGCCAGGGATGGTGTTTGGCACCAGGGTGGTGTGGAGGAGACGAGAACTGTAGCCGTGGCCGGGCTCTGATGTAAGATGATGGCCTCTTTGGTTTGGGGGACATTCTCTTGCTTTCTTGCTCACGGGTCTGACTCCACGTCCAGTGTGGTGAGCAGGGCAGCTCAGAGCCAGGGCAGCTCACAGCCAGGGCAGCAGGCCTGGTGCTCCGTGACCTGGGCTTCTCCTCCCTCCCTCCCCACTCCCAGCCCCAGCGCAGTGCTGGACGGGCCGTGCGCATGCTCTGAGTTCCGGTTGAATGAAGGCCCTGCGGTGACTCAGTGCCAAGCCAGGGCTAAATCCCACCCTGCTCCTTTTTTCCCCTTCCCAGCATCCTGTTGTTTCTGGCGTGTCCAGGTTAGCAGCCGCTACCTTTGGCCTCGTTTTACTTCACATTCTTTCTAAAGAATCAGAAAGCTTTGGCTGCAGAGTAGGGAGTTGGTGGGAGGAAAGGAGAAGGAAAAATTCAACACCTACTATGTGCAAAGCCTGCATTTGGTGACGGGGAGATGGGGAACAGGAAGAAGGAGGGAGAGGAGATGGCTTTCTGCTCTCCAGATGCTCGTCAGCCAGTGGGAAGAAGGGTGAAGGGCACACCTCCAGCTGTGCCTGGGCCACCCTTTCACGGAGCCGTGGCCAGTTGCTGGCCAGGTAAACGGCCTACTCCTCCCACCTAGATAAAAGCCCTGGAGCTCGACAGCAACCTGTACCGCATTGGCCAGAGCAAAGTCTTCTTCCGCGCCGGTGTGCTGGCCCACCTGGAGGAGGAGCGGGACCTGAAGATCACCGACGTCATCATAGGGTTCCAGGCCTGCTGCAGGGGCTACCTGGCCAGGAAGTGAGTCCCGGGAGATACTCCTGCCCCACACGCCAGGCATTGCCACGCCCTTCTGTTGCCAAAGAGCACTTAGCAGGCCGTGGTCTAGGACACCCCACTGCAGCCAGTCACATGCCTGTCAGGGAGGCCCACGTGGCTCTTCCTACCCCCGTTCCTGGATTTCTACCTTTGAGGAGTAGAATCGGGCAGTTCTTTTTTTTTCTTTTTTTTTTTTGTGACGGAGCCTCACTCTGTCACCCAGGCTAGAGTGCTGTGGCGCGTTCTCGGCTCACTGCAACCTCCACCTCCCAGGTTCAAGTGATTCTCCTACCTCAGCCTCACTAGTAGCTGAGGTTACAGGCGCATGCCACCACACCCGGCTAATTTTTGTATTTTTAGTAGAGACGGGGTTTCGTCATGTTGCCCAGGCTGGTCTCGAACTCCTGACCTCAAGTGATCCGCCCACCTCAGCCTCCCAAAGTGTTGGGATTACAGGCGTGAGCCACTGTTCCTGGCTGAATTGGGCATTTCTGATTGGGGTTTAGAGTGACGGGTGGGAAGAGGCCGACTCTGCTTGGATTTGCCTGCCTGAAAGATCCTGCTTATCAGGACTCCTCACCATGTGACCCTTGTGGGGATAGCACCCAGAGTCTGCCTGTCCCTAAAGAACCCTGTGATTCCAGGGCAGCAGGCCATCCTCAGTCCAGACTCATCCTTGACCCCCTGGGGAGTGAGGGCTCCCCTGCTGCAGGACAGCGGGTGTGGGCACTGCACACTTGTGCCTTTGTGCTCGGGGATGAGGGTCCTAGCAGGAGCGGCCCCCCTGCTGCAGGACAGGGGTGGGCATGCATGTGCTTTGTGCTCGGGGATGAGGGTCCTAGCAGGAGCGGCCCCCCTGCTGCAGGACAGCGGGTGTGGGCACTGCACACTTGTGCCCTTGTGCTCGGGGATGAGGGTCCTAGCAGGAGGGCCGAGCTCTGGGAGACGAAGCCCAAGCATGTGGCATTTGCACAGATGGAGGCTTGTTTATCCAAAAGCCCTCCAGCTGACACCCGCAGCCCACCTTCACAGAACATCAGCTCCTGACGTTCTTCCACCAAAGAAAAGCTCAGATAGGGAACAGCACGAAGGGTGGGAAGCTGAAGTCCCGAGTCACCCAGGGCCAGTCGGCTTAATGACCAAGGGTCATGCCGAGTCCCCACGCTGAGTAGGATCTCTGGTTACTTCACACGAGCCTTCACCTCCGTGGGCTCCTCAGTGGAGGGGTAGTCTGGTGACCTAGGTCCTTCGCCCACTGTAAGATTAGTGCCTCATGGAGTCACACAGCCAGTAAGTAGGAGAAACTTACCTCAACCCCAAGACCAGACCCCTTCCCTGAATTTCTTTCTTGAGGTGCCCCAAACAAGGGTAGACCCCCAGAAAAGCTTGAGGACAAGGCCAGGACTGTTAGGTCGGATCTGCTGTCCACTGCCCCGCGCTGACCATGTTCCTCACCCCACAGAGCGTTTGCCAAGCGGCAGCAGCAGCTGACCGCCATGAAGGTCCTCCAGCGGAACTGCGCTGCCTACCTCAAGCTGCGGAACTGGCAGTGGTGGCGGCTTTTCACCAAGGTGCGTGCTAGAAGGGCCTCCTGAGTAGCTGGGACTATAGGTGCACACCACCATACATACCTGGCTAATTGTTTGTATTTTTTGTAGAGGTGTGGTCTCACTGTCGCCCAGGTTGGTCACAAACTCTTGGGCTCCAGCAGTCCTCCCACCTTGGCCTCCCAA
The DNA here is from genome assembly GCF_006542625.1 of Nomascus leucogenys. Taxonomy (NCBI): domain Eukaryota; kingdom Metazoa; phylum Chordata; class Mammalia; order Primates; family Hylobatidae; genus Nomascus; species Nomascus leucogenys. The sequence continues at coordinate 14,042,715 of NC_044387.1, forward strand.
AGTGCTGGAATGACAGGCATGAGCCACTGTGCCCGGCCCTTTTTGATGTTTAGTAGAGACAAGGTCTCACTTTCTTGCCCAGGCTGACCTTCCTGGCCTTTAAAAAAAAAAAAACAAATCTCTTTATTTTTAAACTTGTCCGGGCTGGTTTTGTGTATAATACATAATTTATGGTAATGGCGAAAAACCAACTAACAAAGAGCCTAAAGAATTAAATAAAAATTCACACATAAACCCTTAGCCTAAACCAACAGCAGCAGCTATTTTAGTGTTTAATCTCTGGCTCTTTTTCTCATTGCCTATAAACCTCAGCTATGTACACAGTGTACATTCTTCCACAGCTGAGTTTGACTCATATAAACAGTATTATAGTTTGTACGTTCCATTTATGATTCCTTCATAAGTATCATTTTTTTAGAGGTAGTGTGCTGTTCCCTAGGGGACACATCATTATCTGGGTACTTTTTCAGAGATGGGTCCTTCCTCATTTTCTTGCTGTTATAAACAATGCTGAGGTGAACATCTTCACGCACATGCAGGGATAGTTTCCCTGGAATGTAGTTAGCAGATCAGAAGCCCGTGGTACAGAGCGCCAGGAAGGATGTGCCTGCTTGCAGCTCCCACCACTGCGTGTCTTCTTGCCCCTCACTTTCATGTTTCCAGAGGTGAGGGAGAGGCCTCACACCTGTTGGCAGAGGCGGGCATCTTCCAGCCAAGCATGTCTCTACCTCCATCTCCTCTCCCAGGTTAAGCCGCTGCTGCAGGTGAGCCGGCAGGAGGAGGAGATGATGGCCAAGGAGGAGGAGCTGGTGAAGGTCCGAGAGAAGCAGCTGGCTGCGGAGAACAGGCTCACGGAGATGGAGACGCTGCAGTCTCAGGTGGGTGTCAGCGCAGGCTCTGTCCAGGTCGCGCGACCTGCCCGATGCTGCCACCTGTTGGCCATCGGCAGGCACGGCATGCTGGAAGCTTGTATTACTATAGGAGTTTTCTACAACTGAGTTTCCTATTACTGTAGGAACAGTGAGCAGTCTCTCTGCAGACCCCATTCGGTGTTAAGTGATGTAGGGAGGCCACTTAATAGAATGGAACGTTCACAAGTGTTGGGTTCAGACCTCAGCACTACCACATGACTTGAGCCCATTTCCTGGGACCTTGCTCTGGAGCTCATGGGGTAGTGAAAAATCAAGGACACGATGTCTGGAAGGTGCCTGGAAGCTTCAGAGCTCTCCAGATGAAAGCTCCTCTCGTCTGCATGTTCCTTTCCTTCTGGGATCCTGAGCCACGGCGTCCATCCTTGAGGATGGAGTGGCTTGAGGGTGTTGCAAGGAGCTTGTGTTTTCCACTTGTTGTTTGCAGCTCATGGCAGAGAAATTGCAGCTGCAGGAGCAGCTCCAGGCAGAAACCGAGCTGTGTGCCGAGGCTGAGGAGCTCCGGGCCCGCCTGACTGCCAAGAAGCAGGAACTAGAAGAGATCTGCCATGACCTGGAGGCCAGGGTGGAGGAGGAGGAGGAGCGCTGCCAGCACCTGCAGACGGAGAAGAAGAAGATGCAGCAGAACATCCAGGTTCCTGCCGGCTGCACCCGGGGAGGGGTGGCGCCAGAGGGGCAGGGCGGGGCGGAGGAGCAGGGACCCAGGAGCTGGGAGAACATGGAATTAGGGTCCGAGGAGGCCGCTCCTCACGCTGTCTGCTTGGGGCACTCAGTGAGAGGTGTTCCCCTTTGGGCTGGTAGTTTGTGACACGTGCATCTGAGATCTCCATGAACACTGCCTGGGCCAGCATCAAGGCCAGTTTGATTTCCCTGCCATTAGCCCTGGCCCTGGCTAGCCGAAGGGGCACAGGGCCAGCAGCTCTGCGTCCTGCCTGTTTCATGGGCGGGAGCTTGCTGCAGGAAACCCTTCAGAACATTGCACCGGTGTTCTGGCCCTGTGTCCCAGTTTGAAATCTGCAATCCTACAAATGGGGCTTGGGCCCTGCCTCGGCTGTGGCCCTGGGCTGGCAGACCTTGCCGTCCCCACCTCGGCCATGGCCCTGGGCTCACAGACCTTGCTATTTTCTCCTTGGCGTTTGGACCTGGCCTTCGGACCTTGCTGCCTTCATCTTGGCCATGCCCCCGGGCCTGCTGTCCTTACTGTGTCTCTGGCCCCCGGCAGGAGCTTGAGGAGCAGCTGGAGGAGGAGGAGAGCGCCCGGCAGAAGCTGCAGCTGGAGAAGGTGACCACTGAGGCGAAGCTGAAAAAGCTGGAGGAAGAGCAGATCATCCTGGAGGACCAGAACTGCAAGCTGGCCAAGGTGAGGCCCGCGGCTGCCACCTGCCGCTGCTCCAGGGGCACCGTGGATGGGATAGTGTGGTCACCCTTGCAGGGCGGGGCTCCAGCCCCGCTGCTGCTGTTTCCTGTCCCTTCTGCCTGCAGCATGAGTGCTTCTGCTTAACTGCAAGTGCTCCCTGGAGGTCCCATGGGCCTTAGTTGAGGGATTTCATCATAAGTGAAGGGGTCCTGGGGAAGGGTTTGTCCGTTCCCCTCTGGAAAGCTCTTCTTTGCCAGCCGTGAGACCTGAGCCTGTGTAAAGGTGGCCATCTGTGCAGCATTGCAAGTGTTGGTCACTGCGGGGTTGGGGATACCTTGGTGGCTCTGTGTTGAAATATGGAGTACTCCTCCTCCACTGTCCCCGGGTGGCAGCTGTTCCTCCTGAGAATGAGTTGGGTCCCTGTCGGTGTCTGCCCAGGGAGCAGATAGCAGCCGGGGAACCAGTTAGAGAAGGCAGCCTCCCCACCTCTCGGGGCTCCTCAGAACATGGGAGCCCCAAAGCCTGCAGAGGCTGAGGTGGCAGGACGCCCACCCAGGACTGGGATGAGGGGACTCAGGCGCTTGTGCCGAGCTGTGCCCCTGGGCAGGGGTGTTGTGGGGGCCACACAGAGCAGAAAGCAAGGAGAGCAGCCTGGGGCACCACAGGGCTGAAGAGGGGGAGGGGCCGTGGCCCACCTGGCAGGTGAGAGGGGGGCACGGAGAAGGTGGCCTGGTGGCGCAGGTGAGCACCGTGTGGCAGCCTCTTGAAGGAGCGGAGCCATCTGTCCCTGCTGACACTAGCTGTCACCTGGAATCCTTTCTCACCCAAGCCCACAGGGGAAGGGAAAGGGCTTGGGCACCCACATTTTTCAGTTCTAGGGAAGCATATCTCGCTGTTTCAGGGGAATTCGTGACCTTTCAAAATTATCCTTTGATCCAGGAAAATCCTAATGAACATGATCAAGTGTCTAAAGCCTTTTCCATTCAGCCCCAAATTTCCGAGCGAGTCGTGCTTTGAGGCTAGCTAGTGTTCTGTGCTCAACCAACACTAAATGCCGGCCTACTCCCCTCTCCCCAGGAAAAGAAACTGCTGGAAGACAGAATAGCTGAGTTCACCACCAACCTCACGGAAGAGGAGGAGAAATCTAAGAGCCTTGCCAAGCTCAAGAACAAGCATGAGGCAATGATCACCGACTTGGAAGGTGAGGGGGTGACAGGCAGGAGGTGATGGGCAGGGGCTGGCGGGCAGGGGCCGGCCTGTCTGACCGGAACACCAAGGCCTCCTCAGCTCATGGGTGAGCCTGGGCTACACTACAGCGCTGGCTGCTGCCCTTTAGACCTGAGGTCACCAGGTCGAGGGGAGCTGTGTCTGGTGCCTGGGGGAACCTGAGCCTCCAGGCCCCTGTTGCTCTGTGGCTAGATGCCCCCCTGCATGAAGCATGTTTAGAGAGCTTTGGCGTTGCTCTGTTGTGTGCCATGGGTTTTGGAAGCTTCTGAGACTTCCTAGGTGGCCCTGGGTTTGACCCACAGGACTCACTAGCTCTGTCACTGACTAGCTGGCTCATCTTGCACCTATGACTTAAGCTCCATGAGCTTTAGTTTTACCTAAAAAGGGGACACAGTGCTAGGGTGTCTGTGAAAATTTCATTAAATACATGTGAACACATATGTACCGTAAAGTCCTAGACGAATACTGCGGAAGCTCATTGCTTGACTTGGGGCAGGGTGACAAATCCTGCCTTGCCTCTGTGTGCTCTCGGGATCTGTGGCAGGGAGGGGGTGCTGGGGTAGAAGCACAGGTCCGTGGCTGTCTGAGGACCCCCGGCCCTGCCCCTTGAGAGGAGTGGACAGCTGGGGGAACAGGGGAACCCTGACTACTCTGGGAACTCTGAGCTCATACGCAGGGGAGGGAGACCAAAACCTGACCGCCGGGAGGATTATCCCCAGCTTAGTTTCACAGTCTTGTCCGGCCCCCTCACATCTGCAGGGGATGAGGTGAGTCAGGTCCAGCAGAAGAGAGGTCTGGACACAGAGAGATCTCTTCCCTCACAGACACCCTCCCTCACCTGGGAGGAGCCCAGAAGACTTGGTCATCCAGGAGGTCTAGGGGTGGCACCCACCAGATGGACAGACATGAAAGGTTGACACTAATAAGCGCTAACAGAGACACGGAGCGGTCAGAGCACACACATGCTGCTGCTGGGACTGCAAACTGGTAGACGGCGTTAGAGAACGATCCGGCAGTCCTAGTGAGGTGACCTGGCCGTTCCATCCATCACTCAGCTGTGTGCACTGAGAGTGAGCAGGATGCTTGCAGCAGCATTGATCAGATGAACACAGCCGCATGCCTGCCAGCTGCCTGCCAGCTGCAGGACGGGTACATAAATAAGTTGTGGTGTATTCTCATAATGGAATCCTAGACAAATGTCCTTACACATCTATTCCAGTGAAACTTCACGGGCCACATCTCAAGATCATGAGATGGGGTGGCAAAGGCACGGCAGGGAATACCATCACGAGGCAGGCACTGTTCTAGGTGCTTTTTAAGATAGTAACTCATTGGCGCCTCACAACATCCTAATGAAGTAGGCCGTCTCCTTTTGCTTATTATTCAGACGAGGTATAGAAAGTAGCTTTCCCAAGTGACATCACAGGGTTATAAAGCTAGATGTCGAGCCCTGACCATGCGATTCCAACTGTGGAATTCACACAAGGCAGTTCCATTATATAAGTTCAGATTCACACACAATTGAACATGTTTTTTAGAAATACAGACATGGTATGGCCTTCAAGGGAACCAAGGGAATTACGAACACCAGCTTTAGGAGAGTACTTAATTCCTGGCAGGGAAGGACAAGGGGTGAGTTGGAGAGAGACACGCCACGGGCTGGCAGTTTGCGGTGATGTCCTCTTCCTGCATCCAGGAGTTGGGTGTGAGTGTCTGTGTATTTGTGATGCTTTAAGCCTGACACACGTTTCATAACAAGTACTCAGTATTTTGTATAAGTAATTGACATGGAGACAGAACCCATGGCACTGAGGGCTATGTGGGCTCCCCCGTCATTGCAGAGCGCCTCCGCAGGGAGGAGAAGCAGCGACAGGAGCTGGAGAAGACCCGCCGGAAGCTGGAGGGAGACTCCACGGACCTCAGCGACCAGATCGCCGAGCTCCAGGCGCAGATCGCGGAGCTCAAGATGCAGCTGGCCAAGAAAGAGGAGGAGCTCCAGGCCGCCCTGGCCAGGTGAGGACCCCGCCTGCCCGCCCGAGGCCAGATGGCCTGGGCCAGCCCTTCCTGCTTGCTGCTGGCCCTGGTTCTCTGCACCAGTGAGCTGTGAGCATTCTTTCCACTGTTGTCTTAGAAGAGCCATTATTTCATAGCAAAACAGTTCTTGTGCACTCAGGGCACGGTGAGGGGCCTCATTGTCTTTTGTTTGTAATTTGAAAAAAAGTCATCCACGGCTCTATCACCCACCTACAATAGTCCTTTCCTAATTTCTTGCTATAGGCACACTTAAAAAAAAAAAAAAAAAAAAAAAAAAAAAAAAGACTTGGCCGGGCACGGTGGCTCACGTCTGTGATCCCAGCACTTTGGGAGGCCAAGCTTGAGATCAGGAGTTCGAGACCAGCCTGGCCAACATGGTGAAACCCCCATCCCTACCAAAAATATAAAAAATTTGCCAGTGTGGTGGCACACGACTGTAATCCCAGCTACTTAGGAGGCGGAGGCAGGAGAATCGCTTGAACCCAGGAAGCAGAGGTTGCAGTCAGCCAAGATTGTGCCATTGCACTCCAGGCTGGGTGACAGAGTGAGACTCTGTTTAAAAAAAAAAAAGGCTTTATTTTTTAGAGTGGTTTTTAGATTCACAGCAAGAGTCAGCAGAAGTTTCTCCATCTATCCGCTGCCCCACTCACGCGCTGCCTCCCCCGCTGTCAACACCCCTCACCGCAGTGGTGTGTTTGTTCTAGTTGGTGAGCCTACGTTGACCCGTCATAACCATCTAAAGTCCGTAGCACATTTGTATTTTTACTGAGTTGCAGTCATCCTGTGGTGTAGCATTTTATTTCCTTTTCTTCCCATTTAACAAATCATTTGACTTTTAAAAATATTTGAAGCAGTGAATCTTACTTTGGAAATTGAAACGATTCCTCTATGACGTTTTCTAGTTCTCAGAGGGGTGTTGCCCTTCAATCTGGTTGCCTCAGATGTTGTTTCTGCTGAGCATCCAATCCTAAGTGCCATGATTGTGACCACAGGAGGCAGCTTTGGCTGCTGCACCTCTCTCAGGCCTGTCCTGCAAACTCTGCTCCTTGGAGGTGAAACTGTCCTTATATTGATGTTGCTGGTCGCTTTGGCAGAGTGGAAGAGGAAGCTGCCCAGAAGAACATGGCCCTCAAGAAGATCCGGGAGCTGGAGTCTCAGATCTCTGAACTCCAGGAAGACCTGGAGTCTGAGCGTGCTTCCAGGAATAAAGCTGAGAAGCAGAAACGGGACCTTGGGGAAGAGCTAGAGGCGCTGAAAACAGAGTTGGAGGACACGCTGGATTCCACAGCTGCCCAGCAGGAGCTCAGGTGTGCCCTGGGACCAAGTCCCTGGGGATGGGGAGGGCAGCCAGGGGGGCCTTGGCTTGGAGACATGGACCCCGGGCCTCTGCACACACACACCGTGGCCATGTTATGCACCAGCAGACATGGAAGCTGCTGGTTCCTCAGAGGTTTCTCTCTACAGAGTAGAAAGCCTGTTGAAGAACCTGGCTCAAAGTTGGGGGTGAGGCAAGGCTGGGCTTTAAAGCTGCAAGGCTACAGAAGCCTCTCATAGTGCGTCTTTGAGCCTGGGCCATGGGATAGATGGCTAGGAGGGGCCGATGGGTAGAAAAGCTGCGTGGAGTGCCTGTGCCCTGGCCAGGCCTCTCTTTGGTCAGGGAAGAGCCCCCGGGACAGCCTCGCTCCAGCGCCCCCGGCCTCCGCTCTGAGGGGATTTCTCTGTCCAGGTCGAAACGTGAGCAGGAGGTGAACATCCTGAAGAAGACCCTGGAGGAGGAGGCCAAGACCCACGAGGCCCAGATCCAGGAGATGAGGCAGAAGCACTCACAGGCCGTGGAGGAGCTGGCGGAGCAGCTGGAGCAGACGAAGCGGGTGCGGAGCCTCCCTGAGACTGCAGCGGGGAGGCAGGGTTCCCCGTTCTGGGCCCACAGAATCCAAACCAGTCCTGCAGAGCAGTTGCAGGGTCCAACCCAACTGCCTGGTTCTGAGGCCAGGCTCCCCCTCTTAGGGGCTTTGTGACTCGTGCCTCAGTTTCCCTGTTCATAAGGGAGGATTATAATATGTCTGTCTCATGTGGTTATTTGAGGGTGAAAACATTATGTTGTTACTTTGAACATCAGACTTCAGACAGGCTTTATTGGAAGTCTAACTACAAACAATTATAGTTCCCCCTCATTGCGTTATAAATATTGCTAACATCTGCAACACCAGTGCCGCGCCCTAGAACCTGGCCTCTACCCGGGGCAGAAGGCTGGGCAGGTATTATTTTAGAGATGGGAAGCTGTGAGATGTCCTAAGCAGTGAAGACAGGAGCCAAGTGTCACCCACCAGCTAAGAGAGAAGAGGACAGGACAGATGAGGCCTCAGCCGTCTGAGTCCAGGACTCAGGCACACCGTCGTCAGGGCTGCAGAAGCAGCGATGTCTGGATCTAGAGTCCAGTGATGATAGACCAGCCAGCCTTGTGTCAGGAGACCGCCACTCATGTCTTTGCTTTCTTCCCCGCTAGGTGAAAGCAAACCTTGAGAAGGCAAAGCAGACCCTGGAGAATGAGCGCGGGGAGCTGGCCAACGAGGTGAAGGTGCTGCTGCAGGGCAAAGGGGACTCGGAGCACAAGCGCAAGAAAGTGGAGGCGCAGCTGCAGGAGCTGCAGGTCAAGTTCAACGAGGGAGAGCGTGTGCGCACAGAGCTGGCCGACAAGGTCACCAAGCTGCAGGTGAGGCCTCCGCCGGGACCCTGGCACGGGCACTGGGCCCCAGCAGCAGTTGTGGCCCAGGTCCCCGGGTGCATGTGTGCTCTCCCTCTCTCTTCCCAAACTGGATCCTCAGACCCTCACGGTTCAGCTTGTGACTCAGGTCCAGCTTTATCTAAAGGAGCTGAGGTGGGGCAGGAGCAGTGGGGCTGGGTCCATGGTCCTTTGTGTCTCCCCGCCCGGTGCAGGTGGAGCTGGACAACATGACCGGGCTTCTCAGCCAGTCCGACAGCAAGTCCAGCAAGCTCACCAAGGACTTCTCTGCGCTGGAGTCCCAGCTGCAGGACACTCAGGTAAGGGTGGCGCCAGGTTCCCAGAAGGTGGACTCCTCCAGAAAGGCCCCTGTGTCCACGCAACATTGGCTCCAGAGCCCATGGGATTGCCCATCCTCTCCTTCATCTCCTTCATCCTGTGGGTGGGTCTCTGCGTCCTCCCAGCTCCCACCAGGTCTTTACGTGGCCATCCCCTAAATCAGCAGGACCAGCTCCTCCCTCTCCTCAAGGGTGTGGGGTTCCTGGGTTTTGGACACCGCTCTCCTGAGCGCCCGCACCCCTCCCAACCTGCGAGTAGGAGCTGCTGCAGGAGGAGAACCGGCAGAAGCTGAGCCTGAGCACCAAGCTCAAGCAGGTGGAGGATGAGAAGAATTCCTTCCGGGAGCAGCTGGAGGAGGAGGAGGAGGCCAAGCACAACCTGGAGAAGCAGATCGCCACCCTCCATGCCCAGGTTTGGAGGCCTGGGGAACCGGCCGGACTCTGCAGGCTGGGGAACTGCTGGCCGGGCACTGGCCTGGGCACTGCAGGACAGCCCTGCCCACTGGGCCGGACCATTGCTGCTCTCCCCCAGGGAAGCCCACCCTGCTCTCCCACATTAGTGCTCTCAGCCTGAGTCCCTAGGAGAGGAATCCAGGGATCTGTGGACTTAGATGGGGGACACCACTATTTTCGCTATTTTACACCTTTATTTCCACCAGTCTTTAGCTGAAATTCAGCATTGCTTCCATTATGGATGTAGGCAGCAAGCCATGGTGGTGGCAGTCCCTGCACCCTCGTCATCTGTAGAAATGGCCAGTTACCCTGTCAGGGTCGCAGCCGAGCTCCGTGGCCTCGTGGGTCCCAGGCCTGCACTGAGTTTGCTATCTGATGTGCTACCTAGCAGCATGTGGCTTCCTGAGCCATGGTTTTTTAGAATGTGTGACAACTGCATTTTTCTGTACTGGTTGCCCTATTGATCCCATATGTCTATTTCATGCCTGCTAAAACACTGTCGTGAGAAGGAGTCCCTAGGCCTCTCTAGACTGCCAAGGGGTCCGTAGCCTAATATGTATTCAGAGCTCCTGCTCTAGATCCTATCTTGGGCCTCCATGTGCCAGGCCAGAAGGCCTGAACCACCTCAGGATGGGCTGGGAGTCCATTCCACAGTCAGGGTAGGAGTAGCCCTCGAGCGTGCGTGATTGCAGGTTTATCTCCAAGTGCAAGGATGGGGCTGGGTGATGGGGACCCCGTGGACACCCCTACAGGGCACTGGCCCTGCTCTCTGGGAGCAGTCTCCGCAGAGCAAGAGGCTTGGTGTGGATGAGGGCTGGGAACCCCCACAGCGGGCCTGGGGGTCAGCCTCCCCCGGGCTTCACACAGTGGACAGATGCCCCTTTGCAGAAGCTCTATTTGTCTCACCCCCGTGGAGAGGGAAGTGACTGGGGGAGGCAGTTTCATAACTGGGCGGATCCCTGCTGCCCCTTCCACAGTGTGGCAGGCAGGCTCCCAGTTGCCCCAGGGGCGGGTGTGCCACCTGAGCAGGTGCCATCTCGGGCATCTGCTTACTCCTTGCTCCTGCCCAGGTGGCCGACATGAAGAAGAAGATGGAGGACAGTGTGGGGTGCCTGGAAACTGCTGAGGAGGTGAAGAGGAAGCTCCAGAAGGACCTGGAGGGCCTGAGCCAGCGGCATGAGGAGAAGGTGGCTGCCTATGACAAGCTAGAGAAGACCAAGACGCGGTTGCAGCAGGAGCTGGACGACCTGCTGGTGGACCTGGACCACCAGCGCCAGAGCGCGTGCAACCTGGAGAAGAAGCAGAAGAAGTTTGACCAGGTGTGTGGCCGTTGGCCCCATCCTTTGCATTTCCTCTCCCTCAAGCACTGAGTCTAAGGTGAAGGGCCTGTCAGAGAAAGCCCGGGCTTCCTCAAGGTCTCGCCTGGGAGGGGCCGTGCGGGGCCAGCGCTTAGAGGCCCCCCCAGTCTCTGGCTTGTCGAGGGTCCCAGGGAGAAGGCCAGCGGAAGAGGGCGTCTTCATGCGATGGGTTGAGGAGTGACTTTTCCTTTCTGGTTTTTTACATTTTTCAGATTTTCTGTAATGAACTGGTTTGACTGTCTTTTAAATGATTTATTTATGTGTTCATATCACTTCCTTATTCCAAAAGATCTGAGGGCAGCTGAGGGGGATGCGGACTCGGGGGTGGGATAGAACAGTAGAAGACATCGGGCAGCCAACTGCGGCAGCCGGATCCGGCCCCTTTAGTTTCACAGGGAAAGATGGACTGAACACAGCCACACTCCGTCGTTCTCGTGTTGTCTCTGTTTGCTTTGCCCGTGGTAGTGGGGTTGAGCCATTGCTGCAGAGACTGTAGGGCCTGCATACTCTAAAGAATGCACTATCTGGTCCTTTAGGAAATGGTTAGCAACCCATGGGATAATTAAGGTTTGGGCCGAAAGGAAGGGAAGGTGGGGAAGTAGGATAGAGCCAGGTGGGTGCACACAGAGAACAGATGCCAGGGGACAGAAGCTATCATTAGAGGAGACCACAAATGGGGTTCAGGCTTCCTGGCAGCCAGCTTGGTATTCACTTCGTGAAAAATGCCAACCAAATGCCAACTTTGGTTCAGGAGAACCAAAGCTCTTACAGGTTTGGAGGGCTCTCATGGAAGGGGCAGCATGCCATAAAGGGTTGTGATTAGTAAGTGATGAAAATTAAACAGACGTTACAACATGGCGTTCGCAGTAGTGCCTGCCCCGGTCGGCAGTCATCCCATCATGAGGATGCACAGGACTGTGTGTATTGTCCCGGGCACAGCCCTGGGCCTGTGCTTCCTAGGCCTGCTCCTCTCCGCCGTGGCCTCTGGGCTCCTCGTTCCCCAGGGAGCTTAGGCCCAGCTGCTCTGCCCTGCTGGGGGCCGTAGCTCTGAGCCTGTGGTGCTGAGCCTCATGGTGCCCACCTCTTTCCCAGCTCCTGGCGGAGGAGAAGACCATCTCTGCCAAGTATGCAGAGGAGCGTGACCGGGCTGAGGCGGAGGCCCGAGAGAAGGAGACCAAGGCGCTGTCACTGGCCCGGGCCCTGGAGGAAGCCATGGAGCAGAAGGCGGAGCTGGAGCGGCTCAACAAGCAGTTCCGCACGGAGATGGAGGACCTCATGAGCTCCAAGGACGACGTGGGCAAGAGCGTGAGTGCTGGGCCTGGCAGCCAGGTCTTGGGAGGGGCCCGAGTGGGGTCATCACAGACGGTCGGTGTGTGCACGGACTCCGGGTCTCGCAGACCTAGGTACCTGCCAGTCCCTTTGCTCCTGACTTGGGATCTCTGGGGCTCAGGTCCATGAGCTGGAGAAGTCCAAGCGGGCCCTGGAGCAGCAGGTGGAGGAGATGAAGACGCAGCTGGAAGAGCTGGAGGACGAGCTGCAGGCCACTGAAGATGCCAAGCTGCGGTTGGAGGTCAACCTGCAGGCCATGAAGGCCCAGTTCGAGCGGGACCTGCAGGGCCGAGACGAGCAGAGCGAGGAGAAGAAGAAGCAGCTGGTCAGACAGGTGTGCATGGCCTCCTGCTACCCCGCGGGTGCCCAAGGCTGCCTTGGCTTCATGCAGGCTTCTGTTCTCTCCTTCCACCTGGATTGTGTTAGGGCCCCTTGACCATGCCACCCCTCCCATATCCCTTCTTTCCAGCCCCCTGTCTCAGGGTTCAGTGACTCATCTTCTTAGAGTTCTTACGGTCAGTAATCCCCAGTGGCCCCCCAAGTCCCCATGGATTCTGCAGAACTGGCCTGAGGCTCCTGAGTTCAGAGCTAGGGCAGGGTCTCCGAGTAGGTCCAGCTTCCCAAGCTGTTGATGTTCCTTCCCCCAGGTGCGGGAGATGGAGGCAGAGCTGGAGGACGAGAGGAAGCAGCGCTCGATGGCAGTGGCTGCCCGGAAGAAGCTGGAGATGGACCTGAAGGACCTGGAGGCACACATCGACTCGGCCAACAAGAACCGGGACGAAGCCATCAAACAGCTGCGGAAGCTGCAGGTGAGGGTGGGCGGGGCCCAGGTGAGGGCGGGCGGCACCCAACTGAGCCAACTACATGTGAAGGTGCCAGGGCTCGGCCTGGGGCGGGAACGTGGCAGGGTGGTGCCTCCTGGGAAGGTCCTGGGTGCTTCCAGCCCCATCTCACTGACAGAGGCTCAGAGGCTCGGAGGTGAGTGGAAACATGATAGTCCAACAGCAAACTTGCAAAACGGTGTATGACTGAGTACATAAGACACAGCAGCAAACAAGTACAAGCCTAGACATGGGTGGAGTTCAAGAAGGTCTCAATGCAGACTTCCAGAACCACCTGGGTCCTGACACCCTCCAGCCTTCTGGGCTCTGGGGCGATGGTTCTGAGAAGCAGCCCAGAGTGTGGGACACATACTTGGAAATCTTCACCTCACCAATAATTAAAGAATAATTAACACGTAAAAACAGCTCTGATACGCCATATCATGTAACAAGAATAACCTCAGTTTAAAAAAATTTTTTTTCTTTTTTTTTTTTTTTTTTGAGACGGAGTCTCGCTCTGTCACCCAGGCTGGAGTGCAGTGGCGCGATCTCGGCTCACTGCAAGCTCCGCCTCCTGGGTTCATGCCATTCTCCTGCCTCAGCCTCCCCAGCAGCTGGGACTACAGGCGCCCGCCACCACGCCCGGCTCATTTTTGTATTTTTAGTAGAGACGGGGTTTCACCGTGTTAGCCAGGATGGTCTCCATCTCCTGACCTTGTGATCCGCACGCCTCGGCCTCTCAAAGTGCTGGGATTACAGGCGTGAGCCACCGCGCCTGGCCAAAAAAAAAAATTAAAGTGTAAAAAAAAAAACCCACAAAAACTTTAAAACCTCGCTGTGGTCAAGGTTGTGGGCATAGATGCTCTGATTGCTGGTGGCATTTTTTTACTGGTGTGGTCGGGCTGCACGCAGCCAGTCATGCTCTTTGATTTGGGGAATCTCAATTTCGGATTTATCTGCAAAAGGAAAAAATGGCTATTTGACAAAGATCTTTAGTGTTAAAACAAGTAACAGGAGAATAACAAAAGGAAAGGTGTTTCCTGCCTGTGGTGGGGACGGCCCGGCAGGCTGGGCACTGGTTTTGAGTGGCAGGTGCGCATTAGGGGTGGCACCGTGGGCACTGGCTTCCGGCCCACAGGAGGGGACAGAAAGTAGAAAATGAAGCTCAGCTTGCGCTCGCGTCCACAGTGACCAACACTGTCAAAGTGTGCATTATGGGGTGGGACACAGAGATGGTTGTCTTTAGTTGCCTTTTCGCCCTGTCATCACGGTTAGTTGGTTAAATACAGCATTGAGCGGAGCACTAGCCATGAGCTCTGTTGGCGAGGTTACCTGCGAGGGTTGGGGTGGAGGGCCAAGGAGCTGCGTGGGGTGCCAAGCCTCTGTCCCCACCCCAGGCCCAGATGAAGGACTGCATGCGCGAGCTGGATGACACCCGCGCCTCCCGCGAGGAGATCCTGGCCCAGGCCAAAGAGAACGAGAAGAAGCTGAAGAGCATGGAGGCCGAGATGATCCAGTTGCAGGAGGTGGGTGGGGCTGCAGTGGAGAGCGGCACCGCTGCCCTGCGGCCAGCAGGTGGCAGCGTGGGGCTTTCAGCTGAGGACAGGGCTGGAGTCTGACTGGGCTCCAGGAATTGGCTGGGGATGGCTCTCAAGTTACAAAAGGATTCCCTCCGGGGTTCCGTGACATAGGGGGTTCCCTGGTATGATCAGAGTGTGTATGTGTGAAATGGGCATCCCTCACACGAGATGAGACTCTGTGGCCGCCACCACCTCCTGCTGTGAATGGTGCCTGGTGAGAAGGGATCTGAGTGTCCCCTCGGCCGTCCTGTCCATCGCACCTGAGCCCGTCCTGAAGTGTTTCCCAGGTCTGGAGGGTGCCCCGCAGTGTGATGTGCCGGCTGCGAGTGCGTCCAGGGGTGTAGCCATCTGCCCGCGGCCTCCAGAGCTGACTCCGGGCTCTGGCTCACCCAGAACAGGGAGGGGCCGCACCGAGTGGCTCTGTGCACGTGGTCTCCCTGGTTAGGCCGGGACACTTCTTACTTATCGCCACACCCTGGCACCTGGCTTGATTCCTAGCACTTAAATGTAAGAGTTTTATAAACATACGGTGCTTAAACTATATCTTCAGGGGGGCACCAGCCCTGTGAGCTAGAGGGTTTCTGGAGGAAGGGCTTCTTGTGGGAGGTGGGCCTGGGGAAGGGCTTGAGAGGAGGGTGCCTGGGGCTGGGAAGGATGGTCTTGTGGGGCTGTGGCTGCCTTCAGGTCACACTCTGGGTCTTTGTGGCAGGAACTGGCAGCTGCGGAGCGTGCCAAGCGCCAGGCCCAGCAGGAGCGGGATGAGCTGGCTGATGAGATCGCCAACAGCAGCGGCAAAGGGTGAGCCGAGTGAGGGGGCAGAGTTGGAGGGGACCAGGTGTGTCCCCAGGGTAGGCCCCTCACTTCTCCCGCCCACCCGCAGAGCCCTGGCGTTAGAGGAGAAGCGGCGTCTGGAGGCCCGCATTGCCCAGCTGGAGGAGGAGCTGGAGGAGGAGCAGGGCAACACGGAGCTGATCAACGACCGGCTGAAGAAGGCCAACCTGCAGGTGGGTGCCAGGCCTTCTCCCACCCTGGGCTCTGGCTGGAGCCACCACGGCAGAGCTGGCCTCGGACCCAGCCGGCAGAAGCACAGGCCAAGTGCCAGCTGCTCCCCAGGTGCTGAGAAAATGTCCAGGCCCCTGGACATGAAAGGTCCCCCTCTGGCTTCTGTGTTGGGTATTCAGCAGTTTCTAATCCTCCCTTTTCTGGGAGACCCAAGACTCTGGACCCCAAGGGTTTGGTGGGATCCTGCTGCCACCTTCCTCCGGCCCTGCTCATGCCCTCCAGCCAGGGCCCCAGCCCTCCCCAAGGTCACTGGCCCTCCTTCTGCAGATCGACCAGATCAACACTGACCTGAACCTGGAGCGCAGCCACGCCCAGAAGAACGAGAATGCTCGGCAGCAGCTGGAACGCCAGAACAAGGAGCTCAAGGTCAAGCTGCAGGAGATGGAGGGCACTGTCAAGTCCAAGTACAAGGCCTCCATCACCGCCCTCGAGGCCAAGATCGCACAGCTGGAGGAGCAGCTGGACAACGAGACCAAGTACGTGCCCCTGGCCCCGCCCAACCCCAGCCGTCCTGGAAAAAACTCCGGCCCCCCTGCAGTCCCGCCCAAATCTGGGCCACAACCAGCCCTCTGTCTCCTGAGCCTGGGGGCTGTTTCCCTCCCTCCTGATGGGGCCCTCATCCCTTCCACAGGTTGGGTGGTTGGGGGAGCTTGTGGGGTTTGAACAGGATTCTCTGTTCCACCTCTAAAGCCAGGAGCTTTGGTGGCTGTGTCTGAGGGTGAATCAGAGCAGGAGGTAGAGGGGGGTCCTGCCCACTGGGGCAGTTGTTCTATGTGCTCAGCAGGACTGAGACTTCCTTGGAGGGAGTGGGATTTACACTAGGCCCCCAAACCTCTTTTCCAGTTACACAGATGCTCTTTGAGGTGTGTCGCTTCCCTTACCTGAGCCCGTTTCCTCATCTGTAAATGGGGCTATTTGCAGTGCCCGTCGTAAGAAGCCAGGCACACATAGGTGTCCAGCAAAGGCCTCCCTAGGTGATCCCTAGATGCCAGTGAGCCCCGGGGAATGGGTGGTCCAGATTAGGGCTCGTTGGCTGGACCCTCTGGAGGAGGGTGTTCCCTCTGAGCCACCTTGTCTGCCACGCAGGGAGCGCCAGGCAGCCTGCAAACAGGTGCGTCGGACCGAGAAGAAGCTGAAAGATGTGCTGCTGCAGGTGGATGACGAGCGGAGGAACGCCGAGCAGTACAAGGACCAGGTGCGGGCGCTGGTGGGGCAGTGAGAAGGGCAGTGGGGCAGGGCAGCAGATAGGGTAACAGGCAGGGCAGTGGGGCTGGCTGGCTGCATGCCCAGAGCCCCTAACCGGGGCCACGGGCCACACGTCCATCTCCGCAGGCCGACAAGGCATCCACCCGCCTGAAGCAGCTCAAACGGCAGCTTGAGGAGGCCGAAGAGGAGGCCCAGCGGGCCAACGCCTCCCGCCGGAAACTGCAGCGCGAGCTGGAGGACGCCACCGAGACGGCCGATGCCATGAACCGTGAAGTCAGCTCCCTAAAGAACAAGCTCAGGTGAGCCGCCCCGCCCACCCACCCCTTTGCCTGGGCACGTCTCTCAAAAGGTAGCTTGTTCCTCAACCAGAACCTACCAGCAAGGCACGAATGCCACCAAGAAAGGACTGCACAAAGCAATCCCTGCCCCTTCTGGCTTCTTGCCTCTGAGGCTTTAGCTTAGTGTTTTGAACACTAGTTTACACACAGTAAACTCTAGGTAGTTTATTTCCAGCCTGTTCTAAAAGTCTATTGTCTTTTGAATTGGAAGTTGCTTGAGGCCACCCGGCCCAGTCCTGGCACGTGTTTAGGTGCCTCGTAAATATCTGCAAAGCAAATACGAGCCTCATGAACAATGCCTACAGAGGATAAAAAGGCTCCTTTGCATTTTTCAGGGAGTGTTAACACTCAAGAAGTAGTGAATGTTTGAAGCAGAGGATCTTACTCTCTGAGATTCTCACTTCTTAACATCTTTTTCGTGGGGATCTTTTTTTTTTTTTTTTTTTTTGAGACGGAGTTTCACTCTTGTTGACCAGACCGGAGTGCAATGGTGCAATCTCGGCTCACTGCAACCTCTGCCTCCTGGGTTCAAGCGATTCTCCTCCCTCAGCCTCTGGAGTAGCTGGGATTACAGGCATGCACCACTATGCCTGGCTAATTTTTATATTTTTAGTAGAGACGGGGTTTCACCATGTTGGTCAGGCTGGTCTCAAACTCCTGACCTCAGGTGATCCACCCGCCTCGGCCTCCCAGAGTGCTGAGATTACAAGCGTGAGCCACTGCGCCAGGCCTTCATGGGGCTCTTTTTTTAAGCATAAGTAGTCAGTATTGGATATGAATTTTCTGCCATGTAGTAGAAAGAGGGTGCCTGTCTTTGTACTCTGTGTGAACAGGCACACCTGTTTACCTGTCTTGGTTTCACCGGTTTTATAGGAGTTGCAACAGAGGATGGCATTTTACACTTACTTTTGTGCCTTTTCTGTTGCAATTGGTCCTGTTTGCCTGAGCTGTTTTTGTGCTACTGTTGTATGTGAAGATGTCCGACACCTAAACATTTTGCGGGAAGCTTCGCCTGCTTTCCTGAGTGGTCCTGTCCAGCTCAGCTGTGGCTCCCAAGGCTCTGCTTTGCTTCTTCCTGGTGGGAGCAGCCAGGCACCTGGTTTCCCTCTCGAATTCGCTTTGAGATGTGTGTGCTGTGCTGTGGCTGCCCCTGGCCTGGCCGGGCCTACTGACCCTCTGCCTCTGCCTCTGCCCCCAGGCGCGGGGACCTGCCGTTTGTTGTGCCCCGCCGAATGGCCCGGAAAGGCACCGGGGATGGCTCCGACGAAGAGGTGGATGGCAAAGCGGATGGGGCTGAGGCCAAACCTGCCGAATAAGCCTCTTCTCCTGCAGCCTGAAATGGATGGACAGATGGACACCACAGCCTCCCCTTCCCAGACCCCGCAGCACGCCTCTCCCCACCTTCTTGGGACTGCTATGAACGTGCCTCCTCCTGCCCTCTGCCCCGTCCCCCCATCCCGTTTCCCTCCAGGTGTTGTTGAGGGCATTTGGCTTCCTCTGCTGCATCCCCTTCCAGCTCCCTCCCCCGCCCAGAATCTGATACCAAAGAGACAGGGCCCGGGCCCAGGCAGAGAGCGACCAGCAGGCTCCTCAGCCCTCTCTTGCCAAAAAGCACAAGATGTTGAGGCGAGGAGGGCAGGCCCCCGGGGAGGGGCCAGAGTTTTCTATGAATCTCTTTTTCTTCAGACTGAGGCCTTTTGGTAGTCGGACCCCCCGCAGTCGTCAGCCTCCCTGACCTCTGCCACCAGCGCCCCCACTCCTCTTCCTTTCTTTGCTGTTTGCAATCACACGTGGTGACCTCACACACCTCTGCCCCTTGGGCCTCCCATTCCCATGGCTCTGGGTGGTCCGGAAGGAGCAGGCCCTGGGGCTCCACCTCTGTGCAGGGCACAGAAGGCTGGGGTCAGGGGAGGAGTGGATTCCTCCCCACCCCGTCCCAGGCAGCGCCACTGTCCACTGTCTCCCTCCTGATTCTAAAATGTCTCAAGTGCAATGCCCCCTCCCCTCCTTTACCGAGGACAGCCTGCCTCTGCCACAGCAAGGCTGTCGGGGTCAAGCTGGAAAGGCCAGCAGCCTTCCAGTGGCTTCTCCCAACACTCTTGGGGACCAAATATATTTAATGGTTAAGGGACTTGTCCCAAGTCTGACAGCCAGAGCGTTAGAGGGGCCAGCGGCCCTCCCAGGCGATCTTGTGTCTACTCTAGGACTGGGCCCGAGGGTAGCTTACCTGCACCGTTGACTCAGTATAGTTTAAAAATCTGCCACCTGCACAGGTATTTTTGAAAGCAAAGTAAGGTTTTCTTTTTTCCCCTTTCTCGTAATAAATGATAAAATTCCGAGTCTTTCTCACTGCCTTTGTTTAGAAGAGAGTAGCTCGTCCTCACTGGTCTACACTGGTTGCCGAATTTACTTGTATTCCTAACTGTTTTGTATATGCTGCATTGAGACTTACGGCAAGAAGGCATTTTTTTTTTTTTTAAAGAAACAAACTCTCAAATCATGAAGCGATATAAAAGCTGCGTATGCCTACAAAGCTCTGAATTCAGGTCCCAGTTGCTGTCACAAAGGAGTGAGTGAAACTCCCACCCTACCCCCTTTTTTATATAATAAAAGTGCCTTAGCATGTGTTGCAGCTGTCACCACTACAGTAAGCTGGTTTACAGATGTTTTCCACTGAGCATCACAATAAAGAGAACCATGTGCTACGAGCCGTGTCTGTAGCATTTGTCTGTGGCCAGGGGGGCCCTGGACAGGACTAGGCCTGGCTTCCGCAGCCAATGCCAGCTCTGCGTCGTTGGGAACCAGATTGGCTGAGGCATAGGTTGGGCTAGCTGTGGGCGGTTGTGCAGAAAAGCTAAGATGGAAAGGTGGGCTAGGCCAGATTCAAGGAGGCTAAGAGCATCTTAGAAACCTTGGTTCAAGGCTGGGCATGGTGGCTCAAGCCTGTAATCCCAGCACTTTGGGAGGCTGAGGCAGGGGAATCACCTGAGGTCAGGAGTTCCAAACCAGCCTGGCCAACATCTCTACTAAAAATACAAAAAAATTTAGCCGGGCGTGTAATCCCTAGTAGCTGGGATTACAGGTGCCTGCTACCACGCCTAATTTTTTGTATTTTTAGTAGAGACAGGGTTTCACCATGTTGGTCAGGCTGATCTGAAACTCCTGACCTCCAAAGTGTTGGGATTACAGGCATGAGCCACCATACCTGGACTTTTTTTTTTTTTTTTTTTTGAGACAGAGTCCCTGTCACCCAGGCTGGAGAGCAGTGGTGTGATCTTGACTCACTGCAACCTGTGCCTCCCAGGTTCAAGTGATTCTCGTGCCTCAGCCTTCTGAGTAGCTGGGACTACAGGCGTGGACTACCACACCTGGCTAATTTTTGTATTTTTAATTGAGACGGGGTTTTTCCATGTTGGCCAGGCTGGTCTCGAACTCCTGACCTCAGGAGATCCACCTGCCTCGGCTTCCCAAAATGCTGGGATTACAGGCATGAGCCACCACACCTGGCCATTTCACCCCATTTGAACCTTGGTTTTCTCCTCTGGGAAGCCAAATTAATAAATGTTTTTATCACAGGGCCGTTGCTGAAGCATGTATGACTATGTGTGTGAAAATGTTTTGCAAACCAAAAAGGGCTCAGGTGCTCTTATTTTTTTCTGCAAAGGTTGGGCTTTGAAAGGACTTTAATTAAAGATTTTAATTGTGGTAAAATATTCATAACCTAAAATTTGCCTTTTTAAGTGTACAGTTCGGTGGAATTACATTCACACTGTTGTGCAACCACCATCATCCACAGAACTCTTCTCTTGCAAAACTGACACTTTGTACCCAGTAAACATGAACTCCTCATTCTCCCTCCCCCAGCCCTTGACAACCACCACTCTGCTCCCTATCTTCATAAATTTGACCACCGTAAGAACCTCACATGAACAGAATCATACAGCATGTGTCCTTCTGTGACAGGCTTATTTCACTTAGCAGAATGTCCTTAAGGTTCATCCTTGTTGTAGTATGGGTCAGAATTTCCTTCCTCTTTAAGGCGGAGTAATATTCCCTGCGCGTACACGTTGCATTTTGCTTATCCATTCATCTGTCAATGGACACCTGGGTTGCCTCCACCGTTTGGCTATGATGAACGATGCTGCTATGAGCATGGCTGTACAAATATCTGGTCAGATCCCTGTTTTCATGCTGTTGGGTATATTCCCAGAAGTGGAATTGAGGGATCCTATGGTAATTCTATGTTTAAGTTTTCAAAGAACTGCCATATAGTTTTCCATGGCAGCTAAATGCTATTTTTTTTTTTATTTATTTATTTAGAGACAGAGTCTCGCTCTGTTGCCCAGGCTGGAGTGCAGTGGCCCGATCTCAGCTCACTGCAACCTCCACCGCCAGGGTTAAATGATTCTCTTGCCTCAGCCTCCCAAGTAGCTGGGACTACAGGTGCCTGCCACCATGCCTGACTAATTTTTGTATTTTTAGTAGAGACGGGGTTTCATCATGTTGGCTAGGCTGGTCTTGAACTCCTGACCTCAGGTCCTCAGGTGATCCTCCAGCCTCGGCCTCCCAAAGGGCTGGGATTACAGGTGTGAGCCACCACGCCCAGCCAAGGTGCTATCATGTTTAAGGTCATGCTTTGGCACCGCAATGACTCCAGACAAGAGTCTCCTTTGTCTATTGGCTGCTGGAGGGAAGGGGATAGAGGTTGGCAGTGCCCCTTGGTGCATGTTCCAGAGATCCTGGTGCTGTGGGTGCCCACAGCACCCTCCCTCCCCTCCCCTCCTCATTTCTCCTGTTTGGGATCCACTGAGCTAGAGGCTTCTCCCTCTCCCTGGGCTAAAGCTTATTTGCAGCACCCTCAGTACCTATTAGCAGAGAGGCGTTCAAGCTGAAATCCTGCATCTAAATCAATTACTCAATTACCTATTTCAAATTTGAATCCAAAAACTACTCTGTTAACTCTGTGAATGAGTCCAGTTCTCTTAAATGTTATATGTGCATCAAAATGAAACATACATTTGTCTTGACTTCAGCAGGAGAATATTATGAGCTTGATTGTGTTTGTCATTTTTATACCTACTTCTGAACCTTCCTGAAGCTGACACCTGTTACTCAGGGCCCAATTTTTCCATCTGAGGAAAGACAAAAGGGATTGTCCATGAGACGCTGCTAGTGGCCGGGCTGTGAGTGGCCGGGACCAGTGGCTGCTCCCTCAGCCTCCTACGGGGTCCCCAGGGGCTGTGGGCATGAAACACAATTCCCTTCCTCTGCACTTTGCAGTCCTAAGCTGTTTGTCTCTGCTAGCCACTGATGCCTTCAGAAGCCCCCATTGTCAAATGCCCAGCTTGAAGCTCGCCACCTCCTTCCAGGGTGCCTTGAAAAAGAGCAGAACAGGGCGCTGGGGTCCCTGTCATGGTGCACACAGACAATGACATCGGGCATGACCTGGCCAAGCACACCTCTCCATTGGCGGGGCAGGGCGGGGTGGGGGTGGTGGCTGTGAGGGGGGCTGTCGACACTTCCAGCTTCCACTAGGTGGTGCTGGCGACGTCACCGTACATCTTCCAAAGCAATTTCAGAGTTCATTTCCCTCTTCGAGTTGGGTTTGCCTTCTCAGTGGCCGAAATTGCGTCTGGACCCAAGATTTTGGCCCAAGCCTCCTCCTCTGGAGCTGCAGACATCCTGGGTGACTTTTCCTGTAGTGTCGACGGTGAAGCTGAACCCTATTCATAGTCAGTAGATCCTTGGAATCTCCAAATGGATGGTCTCTGCTCACGTCCCATGTCCCTGGAGTTAAGAGACACCTGATTCTCACCTGGATTTGAGTCTGCAGTCCCCATTCTGGTTTCTCCGCTATGAGATTACGTTCAGGGAGTCTATCGTCAACCTGAAATAACAGCAGAGAGGGAGTCTCTGAAGATAACAAGTTTATTCCAAAATGAGCAGAAGGATTTGTAAATCCGGGAATACATGATGTGCCAGGACAGCCCATGGTGGGACCACAGGCAGACTCAGGGAGACAAAGGAAAGCAGAGGTTTTTTTTTTTTTTTTTTTCCCTGAGACGGAGTCTCACTTTGTAGCCAGGCTGGAGTGTGGTGGCGCGATCTCGGCTCACTGCAAATTCCGCCTCCCGAGTTCCAGCAATTCTCTTGCCTCAGCCTCCCAAGTAGCTGGAAATACAGGCATGTGCCACCACGCCCGGCTAATTTTGTACTTTTAGTAGAGATGGGATTTCTCCATGTTGGGTAGGCTGGTCTCGAACTCCTGACCTCAGGTGATCCGCCCTCCTTGGCCTCCCAAAGTGCTGGTATTACAGGCATGAGCCACCATTCCTGGCCGAAAGCAGAGGTTTTTAAAGGCAAAATGAGGATAATTATGTAAGTTATTTTAAATAATGATCCCTAGGTACAAGAATTAATAACAGGGTCACCTTAGCTCAAGGATAAACAGACAGTTGTTGGGCAGATGTCCTCATAGAGGTGGCCTTTGTGCAGGGCTGTGATTCTTTCTGCATGGTTGTGGTTTGGGGGGATCTCTTACAATAGTTCCTGTTATCCAGGAAACTGTGTGTGAGGCCCCCACTACTTTTCTTTTCTTTTCTTTTCTTTTCTTTTCTTTTCTTTTCTTTGAGACGAAGTCTTGCTCTGTCTCCAGGCTGGAGTGCAGTGGTGTAGTCATGGCTTACTGCAACCTCTGCCTCCCGGGTTCAAGCAATTCTCCTGCCTCAGCCTCCCAAGTAGCTGGGACTACAGGCACCCGCTACCATGCCCAGCTAATTTTTGTATTTTTAGTAGAGACGGGATTTCACCATATTGGCCAGGCCGGTCTCGAACTCCTGACCTTGTGCTCTGTCTGCCTTGGCCTCCCAAAGTGCTGGGATTACAGGTGTGAGCCACTGCGCTCAGCTTCCCCCTTCCATATCATTTAAAGGGACTACACTCTTCCCTTCCCAGCACTTCCATATCAGAGGCAGGCTTATTTCTCACCAGCACAGGCTCACATTGCTCCATCACCTTTAAGGAAAGTGACACCAGAACCTAACTTGCTATTGAGGTTAGCAGTTACTAACTACTATAAACTGACTTCTGTCCTCTTAACTTAAAAAAATAAAGTAATGAGTGAGTGCAGCAGATGGTTAAGACCAATCAATTAGTACAGAGGGCTCTACTTACCCCTTCCCAGTCAATCAATCAATTAGTACAGACGGCTCCACTTACCCAAATTAAGAGCAATTAGTCCCAATTTTAGCTTTTTCTTTTTTCTTTTTTTTTTTGAGACAGAGTCTCGCTCTGTCACCCAGGCTGTATTGCAATGGCGCAATCTTGGCTCACTGCAACCTCCACCTCCCGGACTCAAGCGATTCTCCTGCCTCAGACTCCCGAGTAACTAGGATTACAGGCACGTGCCACCACGCCCAGCTAATTTTTGTACTTTTAGTAGAGACGGGGTTTCACCATGTTGCCCAGGCTGGTCTTGAACTCCTGACCTCAGGTGATCCACCCGCCTCGGCCTCCCAAAGTGCTGGGATTACAGGCGTGAGCCACCATGCCCGGCCCTAGCTTTTTCTTTAGGGAGTAAATAAATATATTTGAACAATTATGCTGGGACATGAAATAGTGAGAGTGCATGCTCTGGAGATAGGAAGCCTGAGTTTGAATTCCTAGCTGGGTGCTGTCACTAGCTTAACTTCTCTGAGCTTCATTTTCCTCATCTGAAACGTGCAGGTGATAATAGTATCTTTCTAACAGTTGTTGTGAGAACTAAAAATAAGTTAATGCCTGCAAAGCATTTAGAAGGTTCCTGGTGCAAAGCAGATGGTCAATAAATATAAGCTATTGCATTTTTATTTTTCTCCATTTTGAAATTTAGACATCACTATTTGCCTCCTATTAGGATAGAATTTTTTTATTACTATTTTTATTATTAATATTTTTATTCATTATTATTTTATTAAGTTATCTTTACACTTCTAACTCCCTTCCCCACCTCTCCTAATATTATATCACTAGTTTTATAATCTCCATTAGAAACTTTGTCGCTGTAAACAATTTACTTGCAATGTTGTTCCTTACTCCCTCACTATGGCCAGTGTTTCTTCACTCCCCATTTTATAAAATGAGGATATTAATCTTCCTTCTTTTTCAGTTCCTCCCTTCCCAACCACTACCATTGTACTTTAATTTTGGTACTGATTGGCAACAAGTTTATTTGGTTCTCGTATTTAAATGTTCTGTTTTGTGCTCAAAGTTAAAAATCAAACAAGCGTGTTTACATTTTTGTGATGTTTTAAATACTGTTTACTATAGAGTTGAGTTGTACAATATGGCTGCACATGCTTTGTGGCACAGCTTTAGTTTTTCCTGATGTTTCTAATTGCCTTTGTTTTCCCCCCTTGGCACTGTTTGCCTTCATGATTTCCTCAGTTTCCCTCAAATTATGAATCATATGAGGTATTCTGTGAAGTCCCCACAGAACCCTTCCCTTCTTATTCCATCCTGGACTGGTTGTTCTGTAGGCCTGCTGCATGCTCAGCCGTGATCTTTGGATTCCCTTCTCACTGGGTTGATTTTCCTGTTTCCTGGATCCCATGTCTTTTTCTCTTTTGGTTATCCCTACCCACTCACCATGGGTGCACACACATGCACGTCCTTCCCACTCCCCCTGCAGCTCTTTCTCAAGTAGCTTTCCAGGAAATCATGATGTATGGTAACATTTCACTTCCACTTTAGCTCCATTTCTCCTGTCATCTTTCTGGTTTATTTTCTGGAAGCTTT
Source organism: Nomascus leucogenys (assembly GCF_006542625.1). Taxonomy (NCBI): domain Eukaryota; kingdom Metazoa; phylum Chordata; class Mammalia; order Primates; family Hylobatidae; genus Nomascus; species Nomascus leucogenys. The sequence continues at coordinate 14,068,244 of NC_044387.1, forward strand.
TCTAGACTTTTTCAACCCTCTCTTGAGTTGTTTATTTCGTCAATCATTTAATTCCCAAGAACTTTTTTTGTTCTATTGTTTCCCCCCCTTTTCAGTACATCTTGTTCTCATGTTAAGCATACAATTTTATTTTATTTTGAAACAGAGTTTCACTCTTGCTGCCCAGGCTGGAGCGCAATGGCACGATCTCAGCTCACCGTAACCTCCACCTCCCGGGTTCAAGCGATTCTCCTGTCTCAGCCTCCCGAGTAGCTGGGATTACGAGCACGTGCCACCATGCCTGGCTAATTTTGTATTTTTAGTAGAGACAGGGGTTTCTCCATGTTGGTCAGGCTGGTCTCAAACTCCCGATTTCAGGTGATCTGCCTGCCTCGGCCTCCCAAAGTGCTGGGATTACAGGTGTGAGTCACTGCACCTGGCCAGCATGAGCTTAAATCTCTCCAAGGACATGAGTTTGAGTTTTTCAAAATTATTGTCCATTTTTAAAATTATTCATTTCTTCTGGGCTCATTTTGTATTTGTTAGTCTTGGTGTCTTTTCCTTATTTTGTCTTTCTCATATACCTGATCCTAGATCCATTCCTATGTAGGAGGAAGACAAGTCCACTGGCAGGCTTACCTGTGGGGTGATTGAATGGGAATCCCCTAAAGTGTCAGAATACAAAGATATTATTTCTGGGACTTTTCAATTGAGTCATGAACTCTCTGATTTTTTCATTGGTGTAGACCCGAGGCTGCCTTGAATCCTATATGGGTCATGGGGCTGGTGAACTTCTCCTCTCTCTGAGGCTCTGCCTGGCAGGCGATTCTTCTTGGCTGGATGTCCTCTCCGTATTGCTGTGGATCGCAGCTCCCTTCACCCATCTCTATTCAGTTGTCACTTCTTCAGCCAGTTCTGTCTTCCAAATATCTGTTGAAATCTCTGATCTCCTGTTGGTCTCATTCAAGTTTTTCATTGTCAGCAGAGAAGGTACAGAGGCAGTGTGTGGGTTCTGGAATCCGTATGACTGGGTAGGAACCCAGTCTTTAGCCATCAGTAGATTTCTGACCTTGGCCAAGTCATTGAACATCTGTTTCAGTTTCCTTATCTGTTAATGGTGGTACAGATGATACACACTTCAAAGGTTCTTGAAAGAGTACAGTGAGTTTTTTCTAACATCTTAGAGCAGTTAGTGGTGCAAAGTAAAGTCCACACATGTTTGCCACTATTAGCATTAGTTGCTGTATTAGTCCATTCTCACACTACTGAAAAGAAATACCTGAGACTGGGTAATTTATGAAGAAAAGGGGCTTAATTGGCTCACAGTTCTGCGGGCTGTACAGGAAGCATGGTGGTATCAGCTTCTGGGGAGGCCTCAGGGAACTTCCAATCATGGCAGAAGGTGAAGGGAACTCACTATCAAGAGAATAGCACCAAAGGGGAAATCTCCTCCCACAACCCAGTCGCCTTCCAGCAGGCATCACCATCAACGCTGCGGATTACAGTTTGATGTGAGATTTGGGCAGGGACCCAGCCCAAAACCATATCAGCTGCAATTATACCTATAAGTGCCTTGACTGTCATTTTAGTCTGGTCTCAGAAGGGGTGGTTGAAAAATGCTCTTTTGTCTTCTTAAAGTAATGCCTAAACATGATCAACTTTCGCTCTTTTCCCTCATCTCTGCAGGCAGGATAATCACAAGCTGAACTTGAAAAACTTTTCTCCGTGTAAAGATCTGTTTTTCTTTTTAAAGAGAAAGACTACTGAGAATTCTTAAGACTGAAGGGATGAACACCCTCCTGTAAAGCCGGTGTGAGTGTAAATTGATACAATTTATTTGCATAACAATGTGGTTCTAGGTATGGAAATATTTTTAGACGTTAATACCCTCTGACCTAGTCATTCTACTTCTGGAAATAGCTTAAGATAGGGTGAGATCGGCCAGGCGCGGTGGCTCACGCCTGTAGTCCCAGCACTTTGGGAGGCTGAGGCGGGCGGATCACGAGTTCAGGAGATCGAGACCATCCTGGCTAACACGGTGAAACCCTGTCTCTACTAAAAATACAAAAAACAAAACAAAACAAAACAAAAAAGCAGGGGCCTGTAGTCTCAGCTACTCAGGAGGCTGAGGCAAGAGAATGGTGTGAACCCGGGAGGTGGAGCTTGCAGTGAGCCGAGATTGTGCTACTGCACTCCAGCCTGGGAGACAGAGCAAGACTCTGTCTCAAAAACAAACAAACAAACAAAAAAAAGATAAGGGAAGATCTGGCAAGATGGCTGAACAGGAACAGCTCCAGACTGCAGCTCCCAGCAAGACCAACACAGAAGGTGGGTGATTTCTGCATTTCCAACGGAGGTAACCAGTTCATCTCACTGGGACTGGTTAGGCAGTGGGTACAGCCCACAGAGGGCGAGCAGAATCAGGGTGGGGTGTTGCCTTACCCAGGAAGTGCAAAGAGCCAGGGGCCTCCCTCCCCCAGCCGAGGGAAACCAGGAGGGACTGTGCTATCCAGCCCAGATACTATGCATTTGCCACAGTTTTTGCAAATCCACAGACCAAGAGATTCCCTCATGTGCCTACACCACCAGGGCCCTGGGTTTCAAGCACAAAACTGGGCGGCTGTTTGGGAAAGACACTGAGCTAGTTGCAGGAATTTTTTTTTTGTACCCCAGTGGTGCCTGGAACCCCAGCAAGACAGAACTGTTCACTCCCCTGGAAAGAGGGCTGAAGCCAGGGAGCCAAGTGGTCTTGCTCAGCAGGTCCCACTCCCACAGAGCCCAGCAAGCTAAGAACCACTGGCTTGAAATTCTCGCTCCAGCACAGCAGGCTGAAGTTGACCTGGGCCACTAGAGCTTGGTAGAGAGAGGGGCATCCGCCATTACCGAGGCTTGAGTAGGTAGCTTTTCCCTGACAGTGCTAAGGAGGCTGGGGAGTTCGGACTGGGCAGAACTCGCCACAGCACAGCAAAGCAGCTGTGGCCAGACTGCCTCTCTAGATTCCTCCTCACTGGCAGGGCATCTCCGAAAGAAAGGCAGCAGCCCCAGTCAGGGGCTTATAGATAAAACTCCCATCTCCCTGGACAGAGAGAGCACCTAGGGGAAGGGGCAGCTATGGGCGCAACTTCAGTGGACTTAAACGTTCCTGCCCGCTGGCTCTGAAGAGAGCAGCATATCTCCCAGCACAGCGCTCAAGCACTACTAAGGGACAGACTGCCTCTTCAAGTGGATCCCTGACTCCCGCGCCTCCTGAGGGAGACACCTCATACAGGAGAGCTCTGGTTGATATCAGGTCAGTGCCCCTCTGGAACAAAGCTTCCAGAGGAAGGAGCAGGCAGCTATCTTTGATGTTCTGTAGCCTCCGCTGGTGATACCCAGGCAAAAAAGGTCTGGAGTGAACCTCCAGCAAACTGCTGCAGACCTGCAGCAGAGGGGCCTGACTATTAGATGAAAAACTAACAAACAGAAAGCAATAACATCGAGATCAACTAAAAGGACATCCCCTCCCCAAAAGCCCATCCGAAGGTCATCATCCTCAAAGATCAAAGATGAAGAAAAGGAAAAACCAGCACAAAAACGCTGAAAATTCCAAAGACCAGAATGCCTCTTCTCCTCCAAATGATTGCAACTCCTCTCCAGCAAGGGCACAAAACTGGATGGAGAATGAGTTTGACGAATTGACAGAAGTAGACTTCAGAAGGTGGGTAATGAGAAACTCCTCTGAGCTAAAGGAGCATGTTGTAACCCAGTGCAAGGAAGCTAAGAACCTTGATGAAAGGTTACAGGAGCTGCTAACTAGAATAACTAGTTTAGAGAAGAACGTAAATGACCTGATGGAGCTGGAAAACACAGCATGAGAACTTCGTGAAGCATACACAAGTATCAATAGCCGAATCGATCAAGCGGAATATCAAAGATTGAAGATCAACTTACTGAAACAAAGTGTGAAGACAAGATTAGAGAAAAAAGAATGACAACTGAACAAATAAAGCCTCCAAGAAATATGGGACTATGTGAAAAGATTAAACCTACCATTGATTGGTGTACCTGAAAGTGATGGGGAGAATGAAAACAAGCTGGAAAACACACTTTAGGATATTATCCAGGAGAACTTCCCCAACCAGCAAGCCAGGCCAACATTCAAATTCAGGAAATGCAGAGAACACCACCAAGATACTCTTCAAGAAGAGCGACCCCAAGACACATAATCATCAGATTCACCAAGGTTGAAACGAAGGAAAAAATGTTAAGGGCAGCCAGACAGAAAGATCATGTTACCTGCAAAGGGAAGCCCATCAGACTAACAGTGGATCTCTCTACAGAAACCCTATAAGCTGGAAGAGAGTGGGGACCAACATTCAACATTCTTAAAGAAAAGAATTTTCAACCCAGAATTTCATACCCAGCCAAACTAAGCTTCATAAGCAAAGGAGAAACAAAATCCTTTCCAGACAAGCAAATGCTGAGGGATTTTGTCATAAGCAAAGGAGAAATAAAATCCTTTCCAGACAAGCAATGCTGAGGGACTTTGTCACCACCAGGCCGGCCTTACATGAGCTCCTGAAGGAAGCACTAAATATGGAAAGGAAAAACCGGTACCAGACACTGCAAAAACACACCAAAATATAAAGACTTTTATATATAAAGATCTTTATAATGACATGAAGAAACTGCATCAACTAATGTGCAAAATAACCAGTTAGCGTTGTGATGACAGGATCAAATTCACACGTAACAATATGAACCTTAAATGTAAATGGGCTAAATGCCCCAATTAAAAGACACAGACTGGCAAATTGGATAAAGTCAAGACTCGTTGATGTACTGTATTCAGGAGACCCATCTCATGTGCAAAGACACACATAGGCTGAAAATAAAGTGATAGAGGAACATTTACCAAGCAAATGGAAAGCAAAAAAAAAAAAAAAAAGCAGGGGTTGCAATCCTAGTCTCTGATAAAACAGACTTTAAACCAACAAAGATCTTTTAAACCAACAAACATCAACGTAAGAAGAGCTAACTATCCTAAATATATATGCGCCCAATACGGGAGCACGCAGATTCATAAAACAAGTTCTTAGAGACCTACAAAGAGACTTAGACTCCCACACAATAAGAGTGGGAGACTTTAACACCCCACTGTCAATATTAGACACATCAACGAGACAGAAAATTAACAAGGATATTCAAGACTTGAACTCAGCTCTGGACTGAGTGGATCTAACAGACATCTACAGAACTCTCCATCCCAAATCAACAGAATATACATTCTTCTTAGCACCGTATAGCACTTATTCTAAAGTCGACCACATAATTGGAAGTAAAACATTCCTCAGCAAATGCAAAAGAATGGAAATCATAACAAACAGTCTCTCAGACCACAGTGCAATCAAATTAGAACTCAGGATTAAGAAACTCACTAAAAACCGCACAACTACATGGAAACTGAACAACCTGCTCCTGAATGATTACTGGGTAAATAACAAAATTAAGGCAGAAATCAAGAAGTTCTTTGAAACCAATGAGAACAAAGAGACAATGTACCAGAACCCCTGGGACACAGCTAAAGCAGTGGATAAAGGCCTCCATATCTCCTCCCTGGAGACAAAGATTCTGAGCACGCTCCTTGAAGGCACCTCAGAAGGTCTCATTGCCCATATGGATGGCCCATTCAAAAACTTCTTGTATCAACATTTCCTCCTTCCCTCCTGGATCCTCAGTTCTGCTCCTAGAATCATTTCCTAGAAACCCTCTGCCCCAGAACGTTGCCTCTGGCTCTGCCTTCACAGGACCCCAGGCCACAACAGGCTACTTTAGGCAGCATCATGGCCTACATCTTTGTGCTAAGAGTAATGGGAAGCCATTGAATGGTCAGAAGCAGGTGCTCAATCAAATCTATGTTCTTAGGTGGGCACGGTGGCTCGTGTCTGTAATTGCAACCCATTGGAAGGCCAAGGTGAACAGATCACCTGAACTCAGGAGTTTGAGACCAGCCTGGGCAATGTGGCACACATGGATGGTCCCAGCTACTCAGGGGGTCAAGGTGGAAGGATAGTTTGAGGCCGGGAGGTCCAAGATGCAGTGAGCCATGATCATGCCATGGGACACCAGCCTCATAACAGAGTAAGACTGTCTGAAAAAACAAACAAACAAACAAACAACAACAAAAAAAAAACCCAAAAACCCAAAAAATGATCTTGTTAAAGCCCAACCTGGCTCAGTGTGGAGAATGATCCAGGACATGGGAGGGACGGGCAGTTGCACATGGAAGACCATTCTGGAAGTTCTTGCAGGAGTCTGGGCAAAACGTGAGGACAGACTGGATGGGGGTGTTTGCTGTCTGGATGTCCCCCTTTGTCCCTCTATTAGTCGATAATCCTCTCCCAATCTGCACACAGGCCCCTCTGACACTAGTCAGCCTCTAGTGTCCCATGTCAATCCCAGGCTCTGACTCGCAGATGGAAACCACACCCATGCTCAGCCAGAGCCAGACATGTACAAGCTTTCTGCGGGTGCCCCAGTGGGGTTGGTGGGGTTTTGAGGTCTCAGGGAAATGACCAGCTGGGAAAGTGAGAGTCCAGTGAGCAAGCAGGAGGGGTCATGGAAGCCTCGCTCCCTGAGACCCTGGAAGAAGGATCATGAGGAAGGGAAGTCAGGCACCCAGAGTCCAGGGGAGCCTCCATCGGCACCACAAAGGCACAGCCATCAGTCAGTGTTGATTGGACCCAAGTCTCCAGGACACAAGATGGGGAGAGCCGGGTGGACCTGAGATATCACCTTGTCCAGGCCCCCTTCTATAGCTGATGAGGAAACTGAGGCTCAGAGAGGCGAGGTCTCATGACCACAAGTGGGGTTGAACTCCTGGACACACCTCAAGGTTCCTCGACCTGTTCCTGGCCTCTCCTTTCATTTTTCATTTCTTCCCGAATTAACCTCTTTCCAACACAGCGTTTCAAGTTCCCCTGGAACTTCCTCGGTCCATCAGTGTCCCCTGGTCTGGAAGAGCACCGGCCACTTGCCAAGGCCCCCACGACTCTGCTGCCATCACAACCACCATCACCACCATTACGAGAAAAACTTGAGACTGATGGCCCCCAAAGCTTGGAAGGAGCTGCGAGACCAAAGAATGACTCGAACAAGTCCAGCTTGGTGAGTAGGTGAGTTTATTAGGACTTACACACAGGGCACTCCTGGGCGGCGGCAGGACAGCTCTAGAGATCTGCGCTTCCTCCCAATGCTAAACTGCTTTCATGCTAATTTTCTGACTGTTTACTCACTGGGTGAGAGCGATGGGACTATTTTCACTGGTTGGTTCTCAGATACTCTCTGGGAAGTTTGGGTTCCCAGGGACACCTGCTCCTCAGCTGGGGACCATGGCCATGGCCCACCACCTGCCTTTCAGGGTTCAAGCAGGGGACATGCACCCTTTAGTAACCTGGAGGGGACCCATCACACAACAACCACCCCAACCACCATCATCAAGAAGCCACTGGCTGACTGAGATACACCCCCAGAAGGACAAGTGAGAGTGGATGCAGGAAAGACAGAGTGAGAGACCATCACCAGGGAAAGACTTCATTCTTGGAAGGACATCAAATCTTGGAGCAGGTCGGTAGTGGAGCTGCTGTTTCTTCTCCTGTATCCAACAGTTCTAACTCTTTGGCTTTCTGCATTTTCAGCTCTTTCTTTTCCTGGCCTTCTCATTGCTGGTTCCTGCACGTCTCCCTCTATTCCTCCTCCAATATATTCTTTAGTCTAAAGTAAATTGCTTCTTCCCATTCCCCACACTCTCCAGTCCCCTCTCTTCCCTTATTCCAGGCCCCAGCATTCCTGCCTTCTCCTTGGCGCACTTGCCATCTGCATTAACCCCTCCCCTGCTGTGCTCAGCTACAGATATGCCAAAGTCCCTAACACTCAGTTCCATAAACTTTACCTCACCCTGTTTATCCACCTAATACAATGTTTGTATTTTGGCCGGTGTGGTGGCTAACGCCTGTAATCCCAGCACTTTGAGAGGCCGAGGAGGGCGGATCATGAGATCAAGAGATCGAGACCATCCTGGCCAACACGGTGAAACCCCATCTCTACTAAAAATACAAAAATTAGCTGGGTGTGGTGTTGCTCACCTGTAGTCCCAGCTACTCAGGAGGCTGAGGCAGGAGAATGGCTTGAACCTGGGAGGCGGAGGTTGCAGTGAGCCGAGATCGTACCACTGTACTCCAGCCTGGCGACAGAGTGAGACTCCATCTCAAAAAAAAAACAAAAGTTTGCATTTTGTCCTGGCCTGTGCCTGGCACACTTCCCCTGGTGGCTGCTCTGCTCTGGGGTCACAGTTCTTGGTCCGCCTGTAGAATCTCATGGATCTTGGTGAGAATGTTGAGCTTCCCCTCCAGCTCCTGAGCCCGCTCCTTCAGCTCCTCAGCTGACTCTGACTTTGCCCCCTCATGCAAGTGCTTTGACTCATACGCAAGGCTGACCACATCCAGCACAAGCAAGATGCCTCCAGTGGCCACACCCACAATCTTGGTTCCTCTGCTCATTTCCAGGGTGGGGCTTTCAGTAACTCTCCCCACTTCTTCATCACGTTCAGCTGAGATTTGCCCAATGATCTCAAGGGGTGTGGCAGATGGTACCAATTGAGAGTTGGATCCAGCTTGTCTGATGGCACGGATGTCCTTCCCAATGCCTTGTACGACTTGGTAAGAATTGTCAATTAAGGAAAGAAAGTTGGGTGTGTTCTCACCCATAAATTCCTTTATTACCTTCGCTACGTCAGGGTCTCTTTGGTCTAAGTTGCCGGCTTGGGCTTGTGCCCACAATTTCTTTGCTTGTTCCACAGCATTGCCGGCAATCCTGGTCACAGCGGCCACTATTCCCTTCCCCATCCCAGTTTCCGAGAGCCCAAGACTGATTTCTTCTGTGAAGGGTGCCAGACCCACGCTGATGAGGGTCAGGATGTCAGAGATAACACCGGCGGTGCTGGACACCACGTTGGTGATGGTGGTGCCTCTGTGGACCTGCTCAACCCTGTCTGCAAGGACATGGAGCCTTATTATGTGATCCTGAAGCTCCCTTTTCAAGTGAGGAAACTCTCTCAAAAACCACTTCCTGTGCTGCTGGTCTTTATCATGCCAGTTTTTGTCCTTCATGATTACGTGTCTTGCAAGCTTGTTCAGAGCTTTGTGGAACTCATCTGCCTCATCCCTGCACAAGGAAAGGTTAAAGGATTAAGAAATGCAGTTTCCCTGTCTATGAAATGAGCTCCATGCGATCTCTATCCTGTGTAAATTGCAGAGCTTCCACTATCAATCAAATAGAAACAAATTTTACAAATGAAGAGAATTTCCTTTCAAACTCAAACACGTTATGTTCATCATAGATACTCCTCAGTACTTATTCCATATGGAAATAAACATCTTAAAGGCATCTCAGATGCTCTTTCATGGCAGGTGTTTGATAAAGATGCCTCCTCACTCAAGGGCAGGTCAACACCGCAACTGCCAAAGTGTTTGGAGAGCGGAAACTCTGCAGATGAACTAAGAGCAGTGAGAGTGGGACAAAGAGACTTTACTCCCAGGATGGCAGCAAAGTGAAGCATGAACTTTACCCAAAGAGAGGCCTTCCCTTTGTCCGCAGCTCCTGGGAAATGATCTCCAGGCTCCTGGAATGTCCTGCCTGGTAGGAACATCTTTCTTTGCCTGGTGATTTGGCCACGGGACCGTATAGCAATGTGATGGATGATGGAGTTTGGCGCTATTTGGTGTCTTTTCTGACCTACAGAGGACATGTGTACTAAAGGGGTTAGACCTCAGGGAGCTGCTGGAGACTCCAGGTCAGCCATGAGGGCAGCTTGTGAGCCAGCCCCAGCAGATGCTCTGAACACTAAGGCACGGGTTGAGAAAGACTTTCTGTTCGACCAAACTCCAGTTGGGCCCTTCTGAGCCTCTTCTTCACTAGGCGCCGACCTTGGCCTTCCACACCCACCCACTGCTTTCTGGTCCTGCACCGCCCAGCTCAGCAAGAATCGCCCCAAGTCAGTTTAGGGAGGGTCCTCCCCGCTTGATGTCTGATCACACTTTGCTATCTGATCATGCTCCTCACCCCCACCATTGATGGGTGAGTGTCTGACCTGCCTTTAGGGAGAATCCTGTTAGGCCGGTTTAGCACAAACCCCCCACTCTGGTGTCTCCTGTCAGTCCTGTTCCATCTCCCGCCCCTCACCCTGGTATTGGCTGTGACTCCCTCTCTGTCTTTATTGTATTTGGAGCTGGGCTCAGTTTCCCTCCCCTGTAAGAACAATCCTGAATAAAGGCTTCCTTCCTGATTTAATGTGATTCACAGGAATTTTTCCTTAACCGGGTGAGCTTCCCTGGTTGGCAGCACCCTGTGTGTTTTGTCCCACATTGACACAGGAGAACACAGCGTCCTGAGGACAATGAAGCTTCACACCTGAAACCCTCCCAAACTCTACCTTTTGTGTCTCTTCCTTAGGCTGATTTTAATCTGTGTTCTTTCGGTGTGATCAACCACAATGGTGCAATAGCAGTTTTCAGTGAGTTATGTGAGTCCTTCTAGTGAATTATAAAATCTAAGGATGATTTTAGGAATCCCCATAAATTTGCAGGTGGTGTCAAAGGTAAGGATGCCCTCAGACATTGCAGTCTGGCTATCTCTGAGTACTTTGAATTCAAACAAAAACAAAACCCCGGAGAGACAGATCACTTTGCCTGGCATCTGCTCCCTTCCAATGCCTCATGCCCTTTCACCTGGCTGAAGGCTACTGGGTCCAACCACTGCCCCAGTTGACTGGAGTGGGAGATCTGGCTATTCATTCTGGCTCCACATGGACTCTCCAGCCACCTTACTGCCTCCTGACCTACCATCTGCACCCCCAACCTTCCAGGTCTCACTCGCAGGTGTCACCAGCCTAACTGATGCCTTAGCAGTGACTGCTTCACCTGTGTGCACACCAAGGCCATGTGCAATTTTATGGAACCTCTAGAAGACTCAAGACACTTTCAGAATCATCTATATGAATTGCTAATGCTGAAAAGACCTGAATTTGGACAAGATGGTAGAGGAAGTGTTTTCCTCCTTGGTTGGGGACTTGTGAGTCTGCTCAGTACCCCTGAAATTACACAAATTGACAGCTACTCATTCTACTTTGGAAAGGGTCACTAAGGCATGCCATGGTAAGGAGCTTCTCTGTGTAGAAGAGAAGAAGTTCTCAAAGGGTAGCCCAGAACTTGCCAGTTCCCAGGCATGGTGTGAGAGACACAGGCAACCATGACCCTGTATGCCCATGAGTATTGGGATCATCCAGACAGGGAAGAAATATCCCTCTCCCACTCACATGTCCTCTGCAAGTTCATGACCTCCTTAAGTTTCAAGCCCTTGGTGCCTCTCTTGCCACACGCTGGTCCCAGCCCTGGTGCCCCAAACTTCCTACTTGTTCTGCAATGAAGGCTGACTCTCGCTCCATCCTGACCCCTGGCTCCTGTCTTCCTGGGCCTTTGGGCAGGATCTTGGTCTTGGTTCCCCACCTTTGACCTGGAGTTGACTCTAAGGCCTTCACCACACTCCTATCACATTGAGTTGCTATTCCTATTGGACAGATGACAGTTCCCAGTCTCCACGACATAAGCCCAGAGCCCAGGGACTGGACACAGACAGAGCCGGAAAGAGACCCAGCGGTGTGCAACTCCACTCCAGCCTCTCAGCATCCTGGACCAGCAGAAGAGTCCTGCCATGTTTGTGGAATTCCTCAGATGAGAAAAAAGGCCCCAGCCAGCATCCCCAGGAACACACATTGGTTAGGTCAGGATTTTTCTGACTTGTCCCAAAGGTCAAGTCCTGCTGGGCTCCCATCTTCAAGAAGAAGACCCTTAACCCTGGTCTCTTTCCACTAAGCTTGTAAGATGTTAACGTTAACTTGCACCTACTATGTGTCAGTCATTATGCTAAGCACTTTACATGCATGATCTCATTTTTCTCACAATAAGACTCCATGGATGAAGAAAGGCTGAAAGTGAGAAAGTAACTGGCAAAGTTCCCATCACCAGCAGATGGCAGAAATGACCCTGTCCCTGTGGGCTTCCTCTCCCCTCAGCCTGAGGCTACTCACTGCCAGCGAAGGACATGGAGGAAATATTCCTCCTGGAGTGCTGAGAAGGTCATCCTCAAGCCCAGCAGAGGGGGCTGCCTGGAGGAGGTGTGCCTGTCAGGGAAAACCAGCCCAGGGGAGAGCTGGGTGGCATCGCTGGGGCGCCCAATGGAAGTAACCCCATGGAGGTTACCTGGTTAGTTCAGCAGCAGCCACGAATCCGTTCCAGGCCTCATCATCAGTCAGCAGGAGTAGCAGATTCTGTGTGCTCACTTTTTCCTGGAAATACTTAATGGCATCCTCAATAAAGATGCTGCTCTCTAGTTGGAACGAAGAAAGGATAAGGTTGGATGATAGTGTAGGGGAGCATAACAGCCATTGCATAAGAGATGACTACATGTTAATTTTCCTGGACAGCTCTGATGTGGGACATGTTTGATGGAGTCATTAGTGCTATAGAGGGAATTGTGTGCCCCCAAAATTCATATGCTGAAGCCCTAAACTCAGGTGACTACATTTGGAGATCTGGCCTTTAAGGAAGCAATTAAGACTGAATGAGATCACAAGGTTAGGGCTCTAATTCTATGTAGAGGGCTAGTGTCCTATTGTAAGAAGAGAATGAGACACAAGAAGGCTGCGTGAGGACACAGTGCAAAGGCAGCCTCCACAAGCCAGCATTAAAGTCCTCCCCAGACTCCAGCCCTGCTGACACCTTCACCCTGGACTTCTTGCCTCTGGATCTGTGAGAAAATAAAAGCTAGATGTTGAAGTCACCCAGCCTGTGATATTTTACTATGGCAGCCTGAGAACATTGAAACACCAGGGGAGTGCCACGGTGCTTTGGGGCGGGGGAATGAATCCTTTTCAGCTCAGCGCCAACACAAAGTGAGCCTTCCAGGCCAAGGAAGTGGAAACATCCTAGTGATCACTTCTATCTGCCACGTGCCTGTTGGGTCAAACACTTTATACCAGTGTCTTCAAAATTTGAATTTCAACACATCATTGGGTTATGAAATTATTGGTTCAAGAGCAGCATTTTAAAAAGAAAATCAATTTGAAAATATCAGAGTGTACCAAGCATAGCAGGGGTGAGTATTGTTTTTGTGGGTTATTTCAAATATATATCCATTAACGTAAATTCCTGGAATCCAGATGTGTTTAGGCATTCAGAATTTTCACTATTTTAGAAAGGACACAGGATGCATATGGTATATTCCTGACCATTCCCAGCAGAAGCTGGACTGCTCCCTGTAATGAAACCCACACATGTTTCAACAGTGAAACAAGCAAATATTCACATTAAATGTAAAAAATAATGGTAGGTCTACAAAGAACTCAAGTCAGTACAGAGCAGGATTACTACCGAAGTCAGCTGTCCCCAAAATGTGTGGTTTGCAGGGATCTGAGAATTATGGAATTGCAGATAAGGAACTGCGGACCAGTATGTATTTGTGTGTGCACCGAGACATGATGTAAAATTGTTTCTTGCTGTGGACACACAAGAGACCTCATTCTTTTTTTTTTTTTTGAGATGGAGTCTCGCTCTGTCGCCCAGGCTGGAGTGCAGTGGTGCGATCTTGGCTCACTGCAAGCTCCACCTCCTGGGTTCTTTCCATTCTCCTGTCTCAGCCTCCTGAGTAGCTGGGACTACAGGCGCCCGCCACCACGCCTGGTAATTTTTTGTGTGTTTTTAGTAGAGACGGGGTTTCATCGTGTTAGCCAGGATAGTCTCGATCTCCTGACCTCGTGATCCACCCACCTTGGCTTCCCAAAGTGCTGGGATTACAGGCGTGGGCCACCGCGCCCGGCCACCTCATTCTTAATTCACAGAAGAAGAAAGTAAAATCCAGACAGTGAGAGTCACCGCCCAAAACCATCAAGCAGGAAGCTCAGGGTTTGACTCCAAGGCCAACGTTTCTTTGACATTGCTCCTTAAATTCCTTAACATTAAAACTCCTTATGTTTTAAAAATGTCTGTGGTCTCTGCATTCTCCCTTATAGCTTACCTGTGGGGCTATTTAAAGTTAAAAAATAATGTCTCAAACTCCGCAGCATTGAGTACAACTACCATGCAAAGGAGATTCCTCCTGCTGGTCTTGGGCACTCTCAGATGGGCAGTGGAGGGGGTTCTTCGAGGGGGCATGGGGGCGGGACCCTCAGCACTGATCCTTGAGGCACCTCCATGTTGCCTCTGTCCTCTGCAGGCTGGTCTCAGGGTACATGGCTCCCCACTGTCACCTCTGAACCCAGCTGGCCCCGTTATTAAACCACAGATCATCTTGTTTCGGAGGGAGAGTTTCTTCCTTGGCCCCCCAGCCCAGCCCTTCCTAAGGATTCCAGGGTCGGCTGAGAGCTCTCAGCTTCTAATCTTCCCTGCCCTCCCCTCATCTTGGACAGGACTCAGCACAGCCCAGTTTTGCGGTCCAGGGCGGCTCCTGAGCAGAGCTGCCTTGGTTGCCACGGCAACTCTGAAAGGGGAGGAAGCCATCCTGAGGAAATGGGGCTTAGGGAAATGAACGCAGTGCTGACTTGGCTGGGCAAGGGCTTGTCTTATTTTTTCTTTTTCCTTCTTCACCAAAAGGAGGAAGGAAACCCAGGTTTGGGTGGAAGGAACCGCCAGCACTAAATCTGTGTATTTCTTGATGTGGTGGGGCTGGTGGATATCAAAGCAAAATTAAAACAAAAATCAGCCCTGAAACATTCTTGGGCAAACAATACCTGCGAGGCCTTCGGAACAGCTGTAACCCTCCTGAAACTGCAAGCTATGGGAAACTAAACTGCGGTCATATCAGATGGGCACTTCTGTTAGACACAAATAAAACTTAAAGCCAGCTGACAGAGGGCCATGTTGAGATGTGGATACTGGGAGGTCACAGAAGAAACAAGAACTCCAGGCAGCAGGTTCACATGACAGACACAGAAGGAGCTGTTGAAATCAGCTGTAGGGACAGGGGGAGGGGACGGGCCCATAGGATCCTGACAAACAGGAAGTGGCCAATCTGGCTAAGACCAGTAAGATCTAACTCAGCGCTGGGTCTGACCCAGGTTTCACCTCACACTCAATCATATCCTCCTTGTCTCACTAAACCCCACACCCACCCGCACCACAGCCATTCCATGTATACACGTTTGGTACAAAACTGCGTGGCCCCCATCCCCCCAATTCCAAGAAATCCTCACCTCTTCCCAGAAATCCTTATGCTTACTGCACACCTTAATTTAATAAACCAGCAAAGACAGAAACCCCAAACCCCACTGGGCCTGACTGGCTCTTCTGAGTCTACCTGCACTCCCACCCCTGAGCCTGCACTTCTGTTTTGCAGTAAAAGCTGATTTGCTTTTGCTTTGACTTTTTTCTCTCTTCACTGTCAAAAACCTGGGCAAGGCTAAGGTCCGGTCTCACCTGTATTCGGAGACCTCCCTAAACTCACACCGGCACCAACGTGACCAGGGATTTTCCAACAAGCTAAACCAAAACAGGCAGTTTTGTAGGTGCAAACAATCAAATAATGTCCTTACTGCAGTTTCATATTCACCCGATAAACATTGTCTCCGACACTTTTTCACCATAGCACGAAGCCTCCTCCAGTTTGCTGTTTCCCAATTCAGCAATTCTTTCTTACTCAAATAAACTCTTTAAAATTCTATTGGGCCTCAGATTTTTCTTTGACCAGGGGTATTTTAGATGATTGGACTCAGCTCCCGCCTGAGGCAGTCATCCCTGGTAAGCAGGTGCTTGTGATGGGCAGGGCAGGGCGGGTGTCCTAACACAGCTGGGGGGACGGGGTGGCTTCCACCTGGAATCTATAGGAGACCAGTAGAGGGGATGGGAACCAGCCCTTAGGAAGGCCCTATTGTGTGGCAGGCGCTGGCCAGGCCAGGTAGCCATGTAATATTTGATCCTCAAGACAACATGGGGAAATATTATTCTCATGGTACAAGAGAGGGGAGGTAAGGAGTGCCAGGTCACACAGAGGGGACGTGGCAAAGGCCAGACTGGGGTCCAGTTAAGTTGGAAGCTGGACAGGCCCGATGCATTCCCACAGGGCCACTCAGAGCAGAGGGGCTAGGGCAGGGCAAGAGCTGGAGGGAGGGGACCAGCCTCAGGTGGAAATACTCCAGGGTCAGCTGGGAGCAGAGCGGGAGGTGACAGGTTGGGGCTGCTGGTTAACCTCCTCTCCCACCCCTCCTCTCCTCCTGGACCCTGCTCTCCTCCTCAACTCCCCTCCCCTGCTGGTTCCACTTCCCCAAGGCTGTCCTGCCCCACTTGAGTCATTTGCTAGGTGCCAGGGTAGGGAGGAAGTGGGCACCTGGGCAGTGTCACCCTGAGGAGAGGTCAGGATGCAGATGACCCACAGACCCCTGGGTCGGGGGACTCCACGTGACCTCTTCTGCTGCTCAGGGCAGACTCATTGGCCCCCTTGTCCATCTGGGTTCTTCTGGGGCTCACTCAGCTGTGGAGGTGCCACCCTCCATTCTAAGTGCAAATAGGAACCAGCAGGGAAGAGGAGGTAAGCCTACCTGGGTCCATGCTGCCAGCAGCCCAGTCACCGAGGGGCTTACCTTGAGGATTTCCAGTATCTGTCCTGTGGGTGGCAACCCACTCAGGGGCCGAGGCAAGAGACCGAGGACACGAGCTGTTCCAGTATAATAAAATATAAAACAAGAATAGTTATACCAGATATAGATCTTAGATATGATTATATATGAATATCATTAATCATTAGTTTGTAGCAATTACTCTTTATTCCAATATTATAATAATCCTCCCTCTATAATCATAACCTAGGAAAAACCAGGCCATACAGAGATAGGAGCTGAGGGGACATAGTGAGGTGTGACCAGAAGACAAGAGTGCAAGCCTTCTGTTATGCCCAGACAGGGCCACCAGAAGGGCTCCTTGGTCTAGGGGTGACGCCAGCGTCTGGGAAGACGCCCGTTGCCAGGTGGACCGTGGTCTAGCGGTAGCGAAAAGTGTCAAGGAAAAACACCCTCTACTTAGTAGACCGGGAAAGGGAGTTTCCTTTTCCCCAGGGGAGTTTAGAGAAGAATCTGCTCCTCTGCCTCCTGTGGAGGGCCTGACATCAGTCAGGCTTTCCCGCAGTTATCCAGAGGCCTAACCATCTCCCTGTGATGCTGTGCTTCAGTGGTCACGCTCCTAGTCCACCTTCATGTCCCATCCAGTACACCTGGCTCTGCCTTCTAGATAGCAGTAGTAAATTAGTGAAAGTACTAAAAGTCTCTAATATGCAGGAATAATGGCGTAAGCTGTCTTTCTCTTTGTCTCCTCTCTCTCTCTGCCTCGGCTGCCAGGCAGGGAAGGGCCCCCTGTCCAGTGGACACGTGACCTACGTGACCTTACCTATCATTGGAGATGACTCACACTCCTTACCCTGCCTCTTTTGCTTTGTATCCAATAAATAACAGCACAGCCAGACATTCGGGGCCACTACCGGTCTCCGTGCATTGGTGGTAGTGGTCCCCAAGGTCCAGCTGTCTTTTCTTTTATCTCTTTGTCTTGTGTCTTTATTTCTACACTCTCTCGTCACCGCACACGGGGAGAGACCCACCGATCCTGTGGGGCTGGACCCTACACTGTCCCACTTGGAACGTTCTGTTGCACCCTTGAGGAGGAGAAAACAAATCGTGGGATCAAATGTGACCCACCAGTGGACAGAGGGAGGCTTGAGCAGCCAGGGCTCTGCAGATCCCTCTGGGATGGAAGCAAACACCAAAACCAACCTAACCCAGATTGTTTGTCTGTCACCGAGCCCCCATCGTCTGCCATTTACAGACACTCACCTCCCTCCAGCTTCCTCTGCCCTTACTCCCACACCAAGGAGAAGTGCACTCGTCCTGTTGGGGTATGAGGAGAACATAATCAGAGGAGGGGCAGCCATCTGATCATTACAGAAACTACAGAGTCTATACACAGGAATAGAGATGGGGAGGAACATTCTGACAATGACCAGGGCCTGGGAGCATGTGTGATAATTAATTGGTAATAGCCAGTGTGTATTGCGTGTCTGTGATGTGCAGGGCCTCCTATATGTGTCTCATTCGATGATCACACACAGGCCAGGAGATGGGTACAACTTTCCCATTCAAACACAGAGGAATCCACAAAAGTTAGGGAACTTGCCAGTGTTTTCACAATAGTGCTAGAGCCAGGACTTCTGCTTCAATCCCATGTCTTCAATGACTGTGCTCTACTCCCTTAAATATACAATATTGAGTCACGTATACACGCTCATGGTAAATGACTCCTCATTGCAAATCCATGTCTCACACCCTCTGCTCAACTCTTCGTCTTGGTGAATTCACTGGTGCTGCAGTGGACAGCCTGTGTCCCCATTGCTTCTCTAAGATTCTTTGTCCCACAAAGACCCGGATCTTGCCAGATGCCGGCCCAGCCCCTGCTGTGGCTGCCGAGACCTCCTGGTGCTGCCCTGTCCCCTCTGCTGTCCTCCCCTAGCTGATGGACCTCAGGGTGTTTCTAATTCCTCATATAAATTATGCTACAAAGAACATCCTCCTTCGCATAAAACTTTGCCCACACTTGAGATTATTTCCTAAAGATATTCGTAGGAGTAGAATGACTAGGTCAGAAGCTATTAACATCTCAAAAGGCTTTATACCTAGAGCCACATTGTATGCAAATTGCACCAATTCACACTCAAACTAGCAGTATATGAAGATGCCCATCCTTTCAGTCTTACTGGCTCTCAGTATTCTCTTCTTTAAGACAAAAAAAAAACAACCATATACACAACATATAAATATGAGAACTAAATATACTTGTTACCAATACCAATTAGTACAAACTTTAAAGCACAAAGGTAGCAGTTGGGATGTGAAGCACTGAACGAAGGAGAAGGAGGATTAATATTGTCATTTTTTAAAGAGGAAAGTTAAGAAATACTGGGTACAACTGAGGGTATATGAAAGTTTTAAGTAAATTGTTTACAGCTACAAAGTTGCTAATGGAAGACATAAAACTGGTGATAGAATGTTAGGAAAAGGTGGAGAGGAGAGATAGAGGGAGGGTACAAATAAGACAAAACTGACTAATAATGATACTATAAATAATAACAATACCACTTCAGGCCCGTCCCAGTTAGGGGCGGCTCCAAGCATTACCATTTCTCTTTTTTCACCGTGTGTCACTGCACACTCCCCGGCACACCCACTTCCAGCAGCTGGTCTTTGTTTGCAGACTCTATTTTAACAGCTCAGTGGTTCCCGGGCCCCCTGATGGGGTTCCATCCTCCAGCTCTCATACTAAAGCCCCCTCCTCAAAAGCCACTCGCCTCCCTCTTTCCCTTTCCTGCCTTTGTCTCAGGGTTCAGACACACAGATGTCTGTCTTCTGGGGACCCCATGCAGGAAGGGTAAAACGGGGACCCAGTCCTGGGCAGCAGTTCACCAGGGGAGTACGCAGATGGGGCGTCTGGGCACTTCTTGCTGTAAGGGACAGGGGTGACAGGAGAGGGGCATCCCTTCGCCTTCTTCCTGCTTTCTTCACTGTGTGATCCCCTAGGCCAGAGGAGCCATCTCAACACCATCTCATGAGCCATGAGGACACAGGAGGACCAGAAGAGAGCAGAGGAGCAGGAGGGCAGAGAGAGCTGGGGCCTCGGATTCCCCCCACACTCGTGAGGAGCTGCACCCTGGATCGCATCCTCCTTGGTCATTGTTGGCCTGGCTCAGACCCTGACCTGGAGCCTCTGCTGAATATTGAGTCTGGATATTGCCCGTTAGCCTCGACTAGGATACAGCGGGTCCTCCCTGGGCGAGTCTGCTAGTTGGTCAATTCTGGGAAGGGACTTTGGTTCCTGGAAGAAGCCCAGATGGCTCCTGGCCCAGCCCAAGCCCTGCCCAACTGTGCAGCCCAGACACAGAGCCCTCCCTCCCGCCTCAGGGCTCTGAGCCAAGCTCACCAGATGCAGAGGACAAAGACTGTCAGCAAAGCAGCTCCCTCCATGTCGCTGCGGGGCCTCCTCCTTGGGCAGGAAAAGAGGGGTTGAGACAGTGTGCTCCTCCTGAGAAATCACCATTTTCATTTCTTTTTTTTTTTTTTTTTTTTAAGGAGTCTCGCTCTGTCGCCCAGGCTGGAGTGCAGTGGTGCCATCTCGGCTCACTGCAAGCCCCGCCTCCCAGGTTCACACCATTCTCCTGCCTCAGCCTCCCGAGTAGCTGGGACTACAGACGCCCGCCATGATGCCAGGCTAATTTTTTTTGTATTTTTAGTAGAGACAGGGTTTCACTATGTTAGCCAGGATGGTCTCGATCTCCTGACCTCGTGATCCACCCGTCTCGGCCTCCCAAAGTGCTGGGATTACAGGCGTGAGCCACCGCGCCCCACCTTTCATTTTGTTTTTAATAAACAGTTTTGCTCTGTCACCCAGGCTGCAGGGCTTTGACACCATCCTAGCTCCTTGCAGCCTAGATCTGCTGGCCTCAAGTGATCCTCCTCCTTCAACCTTCTGAGTAGCTGGGACTACAGGTGCACGCCACCATGCTGGGCTAATTTGTTAATTTTTGATTTCATAGAGACAGCATCTCCTGTGTTTCCCAGGCTGTCTTGAACTCCTGGCCTCAAGTGATCCTCCCGCCTCTGCCTCCCACAGCACTGGGGTCACAGTCTTCAGCATCCCTTTTTGATGAAGAACAAATAAGACCATGACTCAGATTTCACAGAAATTACCCCCCGGATTTCATGGACTTTTGGCAGCTCTATCAGGTTTTTGAGAGGGGGAAAAAACTCAGGCTGGGTGGGGAGGTGACTTGCCCAGAGTCACACAGCTCTTGGAGGGCAGAGGGGAGGCCAACATCTGGCCTCGTGACTCTAATATTGAAGCAAAAATGTGTAATTTTAATAATCCAAAAGTTTCTAGGTTTGATTCTCCTTCTGTGAACACAGAGATCTAAGTTCTCACTCCTGAAGTTATGCTCACAATTCCACAGTGTGGCTTTTGAATCTCTTGATTGCAAAGCTGGCATCATGCCACAGGCACCATTCTGCAAGGCGCCCTTCTCACTCCCCTGTCTCAGCCATGCTTCCCATCAGGGACACAGCACAGTCTGTTTCTTCTCCATCACCCCAGAGGTCTGAACGGAGGGAAGGAGGTGAGGGCCAGAGACGTGGAGTCCTATGATCTACCTGCTCAGCCTCCTGACACGGGACCCTGGGCAAGTCATTCCGTTCCCAGGGCCTCAGTTTCCCCACAGGGCCTGGCACAAGCTGGTGCTCAGACTCAGGGTAGGTGAGATGACCTCTGAACTCCTTGTACCTGAAAAAAAATTCTGTTGCCCCCATTGGGCCTCAGCAGCAGCACCCTGGGGCCAGCCTGGGTATGGCCTGGCCATAAGGACAGGCTGGGCTCTGGGTCACCTCCTCTCCTCCACCTTCTTTGGTTCCTTCAAATCTCCCAAAGAGATGGGCACCCCCAACACAAACCTTCCTTCTGGGTTCACCCAGTCGTGTCTCAGCAGTCAAAACCAGGGCTGAGCCCAGTGAGCTTTGTGAATCCATCTGAGCTGCTTCCCCCACCCTCTATAGTTTAAGAGCACAGCAGGAGAGGGGAAGCAATCAGACTCAAGCCTGGGTGCAAATCCAGGCTTTACCACTACTTTCCTGTCTATCTGAACCAGTTATCTAACCTCTCCCAGCTTATCTACAAAAGCTGTGAGAATAAGATGGAGGCAGGTCAACTGTCCCCCGCTTACCAAGGAATCTTCCCCTGACAGAGGCTGAGCAAGATCCAGCTGTTCTGAGCTGTGTGGATCCCACCTCCAGTTACAAGTCTGTATAATAACCAGACAGGTCCTCCTGCCCCCAGGATATACCAAGGAATTTGAAAGGGAAAGTGAAAGTCACAACTTCCCAGCAGCTCGCAAACATGCTCCTCCCCAGCAGCACCTGCAGTCCAGCCCCACCCTCCTTGCTGCTGCGCTTAGAGGAGCAGCCTGAGACCAGACATCCAGATCCCTCTCATCCAACCCACCTGCCTCGCATCCTCAGGGCTAGGGGTCTGCTATGGTCTGAGGAAGAAAGACCTGCCACTGACACACTGTGGGACCCTGCAGATTACTCCCCGTCCTGCCGTGCACCCACACTCCCCTGATGCCTACCTTACTCCTGCCCGTGCCATTGGCATAAGCACAGTCTCCCACACATGCCTTGTGGATGCTTATTGTATATTTATTGTAATGCCGTTGGGGTTATTTTGGTTATGTTTTTGAGACAGGGTCTCAGTCTGTCACCAAGATTGAAGTGCACTGCTGCAGTCATAGCGCACAGCAGCTTCAAACCTCTGGGCTTAAGCCATCCTCCCACCTCAGCCTCCTGAGTAGCTGGTTCTACAGGAGTGAGCCAACAACCCAGCTAATTAAAAATATATATGCATTAGAGATGGGGCCTCACTATATTGACGGGGATACTCTTGAACTCCTGGCCTTAAGTGATTCTCCCACCTTGGCATGAGCCACCACACCAGGCCTGCTCTTGTTGAAGGCCATGCCTTGTGGCTTCTAGACATTTGCTTATGTGGGGTCTTCTGCCAGAAGCACCTGCTTCCACCACCTGGAAAAATCATGCTCATCCTTCAGTGACAAAATCAGGCATTGCCTCCTTTCAGAGATCCCCCAGCATCCTCCCCAGCAGAGGCCACTGCCCCGTGTTCCACTCTCAAGGCACGCAGGGTGGAGGGACTAGAGACCACTGCTCAGCCACACTTCCATGGCTAAGAAGTCATGCAACCAGATTGCTGTTGGACTTTTCTGCTTTGCCCTAGGTAGAAGGGCCTCAAAGGCAGCTAAACCACTGCCTGACCCTTCCATGGGGGCCTATTTAATCTTCAGCAAACATCTCTGGGGGCATTGTGACCACCTCCCCCCACCCATACACACACACTCCCCCCCCCCCCACACACACACCAGCTTGTGAGGCAGGAAGAGAAAGGTGATTACATAGGGACTGCGCAATACACTTTGCAATACATTCCATTTGCAAATACTTCTCCATTTGATTGAGTTTTATAATCATCCCCTCAGTGGGCCAGGATTATGATCTGATTCTGCAGATGAGGAAACTGAGGCAAGAAGAGAGGAAGTTGCTTTCATCCAGCAACTCAGAGAGGAGGCAAGACTTGTAAACCAAAGAGGGTCTGGGACACGTCTCAGTTAGTTTAGAGGTTTACTCTGCCAAGGTTGAGGATGCACCCAGGAAAAAGACACACAAGTCACAGGAGGATCTGGGGTCCACTCGTTTTTCACAGAGGGTTTTGAGGGCTTCGATATTTAAATGGGTAAAATCAGGCAGGAGTGGAAGGAGGAAAGGAAAAAAGACAGGATAGGTAATGAGCTGAGTGGTCACATTCTTGTGAGGGTTTCATTAATCCTCCCTGAATCCACAGGTTCTCTATGAAAGGAGGGGGTAGAGGAACAGTCCATTATTCATTCATTTCATGCACAGTTAATCTACATTTTATATAAGATAAAAGTGAACATAGAGTAGAGGAAGCAGGCATATGTGCATTTTTCTGAGGGTGGGCAGAAGTCTTGTTATTTGTCATGTATCAGTCAAGATAAGTTGCTAATTTGCATTGTCACAGTGAAATTACACAAAGTCTGCCTCAGGGTAAAAAATTCTGGGACCCACAAGGAGTTTCCTTGTGAGCAATTTGTGAAAGAGGCTACCTGGGGAACATGTTGCCTTTTGTCTTTGCAAATATCTGCTTAGAAGCAAAAACAAAGGCAGGTTTTGGAGTGACTCTGTTTCTAAGCTTAACTATTTCCAGTGAGTTTTGGGGTCCCAAGATTTGATTTTCCTTTCACATTTTCTCCTTGTTCTTCAACAACAACTTTTTTTTTTTTTTTTTTTTTTTGACAGATTCTTGCTCTGTCGCCAGGCTGGAGTGCAGTGTTGTGATCTCAGCTCACTGCAACCTCCACCTCCCGGGTTCAAGCGATTCTTCTGCCTCAGCCTCCCAAGTAGCTGAGACTACAGGCACGCACCACCACGCCCAGCTAATTTTTGTATTTTTAGTAGAGACAGCGTTTCACCATGTTGGCCAGCATGGTCTCGATCTCTTGACCTTGTGATCTGCCCGCCTTGGCCTCCCAGAGTGCTGGGATTACAGGTGTGAGCCACTGCGCCTGGCCGTTCTTCAACATCTTTTGTACAAAACACTGTAGAAGCAAATGAGTCTCTGGTCATGAGTTTGGTCTGAATTCTATAACACAAAGTTTTCCAGCTTCAGTTTGCAGGACTTTAAGAAAAGCACAGTTTTGATTTCTGGTGATTCCAAGTCAGAAAAATGAGAGAAAAAGAAAAGCAAAATATTAGTTTGGAGACTGGTAGCCAGGGAAGAATTCAGTATGTAGTCCGGATAAACTGTGGACAAACAATACGGCTAGAAAACAATGGAGAAAGCTAGAATCCAATAACAGGCATTCTCTAGTTTCTTTTGAAACACACCTTTTCCCTCTCTAGTCCTGTATTTCTACCAAAGACAAATCATAGTAGGGCTAATTTATTCGCAAAAGAAGTTTTAGTCTGATGATTCTTGGCCTGATCATTTGCATAAAGTGCAGCAAGAATACTTATTTGGCATACGGGCTCTTTTTTGAAATTGACTTTGCTAGTACATTTTCTTTTTCATAAGATATCTCAGAGTAGGCCTTTTAAAGCCTCAAGCTCAGCCAAGGATTTATATTTGCCTGCAGATGCCTATATATATTAGGTGAGTTCCTTTCTCCTCAAGGTCCCAAGATAACTTGGGCTTCCTGGGCCTGTCAGAAAGTGACATTCTTTACTCACCACAGGACAGGAACCCTGTAAAGGAACTGTATAGGCAAAGTTTGAGGAAAATTTTTCAAAGAGGCTTTCATCAGCTCTATAAGCCAGCCACCATTCCTCAAAGCAGCCTGCTCATATGTGGAAATATGCCATGCCAGTCAAAGCCTTGGTAAAATAGCCAGTGTCTCTAGTTGTGTCCTTTTATGAAAGAAAACAGATTCCTACTGAACTTATGCAAATAACTCTATTGCCATGAATCAAGAATACTCACAAATAGTTTCCAAATTCTGGAGAAATCAGATAGTGAGAAAGAAATATGCTTCAAATTTTGCTCACGAGAGTATACTTTATTCAATTGTTAAAAGCTACATGGAGCCCAAAGGGAAAAAGAAGTTTCCTTGACTAAGAAAAACAAAACAAAAGAATCAGTCGTATATTAAACAAAAAGTCATTAAAAACTTATTTTTGTTCTCCATTAATTCACTGCCATGTAATTACCTTCTTCCACTTGATATTGCGTTAGCAATCTTCATGACCACATCAACTTTTGAATTAGAGTCCTGGAAGATTTATTTTTTTTCTTAGTCCAATGGCACAATCTGTAGCTGATCATAAACTGGTTTTTGAGAAGTAAAGTAAAACACTTATTGCAGATAACAAAAGTATGAGAACAGCATTGGTAAAGACACAGTTGACAAGGAAATTATTTCTGTGGCAAACAACTACTTAATATAATAATCATAATTATTTCTGATAACATATGCTAAGACATATTAGACCTATAGAATCTCATAAAATTTTGGAACACATATTAATAACACATTTATATAAATATAACTCAAAGAATGTTAAACACCGTTTTATATTTGTCATGCTGGACCCCTATGCTAATGAGCTGACAGGACATAGCCTTGGAGAGATAGAAGAAAAGACCTGGAGACAGCAGGTGAGACATAAGCTTTATTCAGGGAACTTACGTACAGGGAGCCCAGGAGCAGCAGGTGAAACAAGAAATGCCCTCCTGTTTGTCAAATGCATGCAGGTTAGATGATATTCTTCCCAGAGCAACCTCCGCCTAGCAACTCTGCCAGGAAACCTCCATCTAGCCCAAAACAAAAGATCTTGGTTCCTTGCACAACCTCTGATCCAAGGAACAGCGTTCTTCATAAGTATGATGTAAACATCTGGATTGGCCATTCCCGGGATCCATACCTTGGAACATTGAACAAAAATTCACCAAGGAATGTAAGGTTATTCTTAGGGGATTCTTCAGTTATTGCTGTCTGATAGGCCATGCCCACCATGCTGTCCACACTCCCGCATAGCCTTGAATGGCCCTCACAATCTCATCACACTGTTTTTCTGTGATTTCCCTGGGGCCAGTTTTGTGGAAGAGCATTGCAGCCAGATACCCCAGCAGCAACACTAACTACAACAAAGGATTATGAACGCAATTGCAATTACACTAGATACAAAGTTTCTCCACGTGTCTGGGAGTTGATTAAACCATGAGGTGATAAGATCCTAAGACAAAGACTCTGTGGCTGGACTCTGGGTATCTAATGTCAGCAGAGCCTGTGTTATGTTATGAGAGTAATGAGGGCTATATACACAATATTTTGTTTTAATTAATGCACAAATTCCACCATGGGCAGCAGTTATATGATTTTGGGTCATACGATTTTGCAGAGGAATATGCCTGATCTGGGTGGCTTCTTGACTGGGAAGAGTAAAATGACGGTGAGTATCATTGAAGGCTGCAGCTGTGTGTTTAGCCAGCACATGAATTGCAGCTCTGCATTTATGGTTGCCACTTTGGAGGCAAATAAGGCCAAGGGGTAGAACCACCAGGATGCACATATCTGGTAATCTGTAGCTTTTACCGTTTTCCAGTTACTGGGGGTCTTGTCTAAATGGGGAACTATATACTGTGGCAATTAAGGATGCCCTGAGATGCATCTGCCAGTCCAATTGAATGGCAAATAAGGCCAAGGGTGGGTGACACAGGCCCACAGCCATCTCCATCTCCATGGGGAGTGGTAGGCACCTGTATGCAGAGACTTGTTCTACCAACCCAGCCATGTATCATTGCTTAACCCAAGGGCTTAGTGACGTTGTTGTACAGGTAGTCACCCCATATTGTGGGATTAGCTGGTGATGTGCTGTCATTGTGTCTATCAATACACAGTTGCACAACTGACTACCTGTATTTGTACTGTGGTGGTTCTGTCTGCTATTATAGCTAAGGTGCAGGTTTACCCATGCCCCACTGCACCAAAGCAATTGCAAACCTTCCCAGGCCTCTGGGAATAGAATCTTCACTGCACTACAGTTGTGCAGTGAAGAATTAACTTTACCCCAAGAGAGGTCTTCCCTTTGTCCCCTACCCCTGGGAAGTGATCTCCAGGCCCCTGGAATGCCCTGCCTGGTAGGAACGTCTTTGTTTCCCTGGTGGTTTGGCTACAGGACAGTATAGCAATGTGATGGATGATGGGGGTTTGGGGCTATTGGGTATCTCTTCTCACAACCAGAGGATCTGGGGACTAAAGGTGTGAGACCTCAGGGAGGGGCTGGAGACTCCAGGTCAGCCATGAGTGCAGCTTGTGGTCAAGCCCCAGCAAACACTCTGGACACTGAGGCATGGGTTGAGAAAGACTTTCTGTTTGACCAAACTCCAGTTGCGCTCTTCTGAGCCTCTTCTCCTCTAGGCACCAACCCTGGCCTTCCACACCCATTCCGTGCTTGTTGGGCCTGCACGACCCTGGCTCAGCAAGAATCTCCCCAAGTCGGTTTAGGGAGGGTCCTCCCCTTTTACTGTCTGAGCACGCTTGCTATCTGATCACTCTCCTCACCTGCCCCTTGATGGGTGAGTGTCTGACCTGCCTTTAGGGAAAATCCTATTAGGCCAGTTTAGCATGAACTCCCAACTCTGGTGTCTCCTGTCAGTCCTGTTCCATCTGCTGCGCCTCAGTCTGGTGTTGGCTATGACTCCTCCTCTGTCTTTACTGAATTGGGAGCTGGGCTCAGTCTCCCTCCCTTGTAAAAACAATTCTGAATAATGCCTTCCTTCCTGATTTAATGTGATTCACAGGAATTTTTCCTTAACTGGGTGAGCTTCCCTGGTTGGCAACATCCCTTGTGTTTTGTCCCACATTGACACAGGAGAACACAGCGTCCTGAGGACAACGAAGCTTCACACCTGAAACCCTCCTAGACTCTGCTCTGTGTGTCTCTTCCTTAGGCTGATTTTAACCTGTGTTTTTTCCCTGTGATAAACCACAGTCATGCAACAACATTTTTCAGTGAGTTACGTGAATTCCTCTAGTGAATTATAAAATCTAAGGATGGATTTAGGAATCCCCTTAAATTTGCAGTTAGTGTCAAAGGTAAGGGTGCCCTCAGACATTGCAGTTTTGGTAACTCTGGGTACTTAGAATTTAAACAAAAACAAAATCAGACCTACACAAGATCACTTTGCCTGGCATCTGCTCTCTTCCAATGCCTCATGCCCTTTAACCTTCTGACTGATGGTCACTGGATCCAAGCACCGCACCAGTTGACTGGAGGAGGAGACCTGGCTATTAGTTTTGGAGAGCCCACATGGATTCTCCAGCCACCTTACTGCCTCCTGACCTACCACCTGCACCTCCAACCTTCCAGATCTCACTCTCAGATGTTACCAGCCTAACTGATGCCTTAGGAGTGACGGTTTCACCTCTGTGCTCGCCAAGGCCATGTGCAATATTATGGAACCTCTAGAAGACTCAAGACACTTTCAGAACCATGTATAAAAATTGCTAATGCTGAAAAGACCTGAATTTGGACAAGATGGTAGAGGAAGTGTTTTCCTCTTTGGTTGGCAACTTATGAGTTTCCTTAGAACCCCTGAAATTACACAAATTGGCAGCCACCCATTCTGACTCTGGAAGTGGTCACTAAGTCACACTGCTTTTCCAGGGTCAGGGGCTACTCTGTGTAGAACAGAAGAGGGTCCCAAAGGGCAGGCAAAAACTCCCCAGTTCTCATAGTTCTCAGGCTTGGCATGGGGGAAACTGTCACTCATGGCCCACTATGCCAATCACTGATGGGCTCAAATCAGGGACCCTCTCCCACTCACGAGTCCTCTGCAAGTCCATGACCTCCTTACATTTGGTGTCCTTGGTGCCTCCCTCTCACCCTACTCCTGGCCCTGGTGTCCCAGCCTTCCTACTTACCCTCCAATTAGGCCCACTTTTGCCCACCCTGACCCCTGGTTCTGCCCCTGGTCCAGGTCTATCTGGACTTTTGGGCAGGATCATGGTACTTTGTCCCCCACCTTTGACCTGGAGTTCACTCTAAGGCCTTCACCATCCTCCTATATGATTGAATTACTATTCCCATTGGACAGATGCCAGATGCCAGATGCCAGTCTCCAAGGCATAATCCTAGAGGCCCACAGCTGTGCAGGGACAGAAGCCAGGATCCAACCCAGCTCTGATCAGCTTCACTCCAGCCTCTCCATGTCCTGGGCCAGCAGAAGGGTTCTGTTGTGTTTGTGCAGTTCCTCAGATGGGGAGGAAATAGGCCTGGGCCAGAATCTCCAGGAACACACACCGATCTGGTCAGGATTTTTCTGACTTGTCCCAAAGAAAATGCTTCTTAGCTTTCATCTCCAAGAAGGAGACCTTTGGCCCTGGTCTCTTCCCACCAAGCTTTTTAAAAGTTAATGTTAGAAGTCTGAGGAAGATGGCAGATAGGAGACAGGGCTAACATGCAGCTCCCACTTGGATGGACAGAACAGCATGTGGAGACCCACATCATGTAATGATATGCCAAGAACCACCACAGGAATGTACCAGAAAAACTGAAAGAATTCACAGATCCTTTGAAAGAAGTGGCATGCTCCTTGCCAATTCTACGAGACGGGCAAAAAACTGTGAGTTCCCAAAGTGTGAGAGAGGGAAAATCTGCCTCCAAACACACATCTCCCCTGGGGAACCTGAAAATCCAGATTATAGGACAGGGATTTAACCTTACCCATAGCTGAAATTGATTCAGAGAACCATGCAAAATATAAAAGTAGAAGCAGAAGTGGGAAGAGTCCTGTAGGCACTCCCAGTGTCCAGCTCAAGCCCAGGGCACCATCCCTGGCTGTATCTCACAGGGGCCCTTGGGGAAAGCAGCCAGCAGAATTTGGGAGGGGTCACAGGGTGAAAGAAGCTTCCAGCTGGATTTTCTAATAATTTCTACTGGGCTTGAATTTTCTTGAGCAGAATCCAGGGGGAGAACAGGAACTTCTGCAAATACGAGCCCAGGAGCCACCACTGACACCGTGGGCAGACGGGGAGAAGCAAGGCCTGAAAGCCGTGCTTGCTTTCTCAGTGGAGAAGCTTATGGCCCGGGACAAGGTCTGAGTTCTGCGCACAGGCTGCCTGAATCTAAACTTGACATTGTTAGTGGGGCACTGCGGGAGCAAGACGAGCCTTGCCAACTGCATGTGATCTGGGTGAGGCCTCTCGCTGCCAGCTGTCCCCCACTTCCCTGGCGAACTATATGGCACAACAGAGGCAGCCATAATCCCCTCTGTAACAAACCCCATTGGCCTTAGGACAATCTGCGTCCCTCACAGTGGCCGCAGCAAGCCCTGCTTAAGGAAAGTCTGAGCTCAGACCCAGCTAACCCTGCCCCCACCTGATGGTATTTCTCTACTTATCCTGGTAGCTGAACACAAAAGACATAAACTCGTGGGAGCTTTATGGCCCTGCCAATCACCTGAGAAACTAGAATACTTACCCTGGCCTACCTAGGGCAAGCTTGTATCTCCCTTCTACTACCGCAGCTGGTGCTCTCTTGAAAGTGCCACTTCCTGGCTGGAGACAACCAACTCAGGCCGTTACAGCAACTCATGACAGAATAACTCTATTCCCAGGAAGGAGAAGACAAGAGCTAATACCACTGCCCGCAACATCCTGACTAACCAGAGGTCCTCAGTCTCTCCACGTGACAACTTCACTGCTAGCATAACCAGCATTTGAGAAAACAGCACACTAAAGAAAACTACAACCAATGGCTCTCACGGAGTCTACTTCACTCGCCTGTCACCTACACCCGAGTAGGTGCTGGTATCCACAGCTAGGAGACCAGAAGATGATCACATCACAGGACTCTTTGCAGACATTCCCCAGCACCAACCCGAAGCCTAGTATAACCCCAGTGGGTGACTATACCCAGAAGAGCAATAACAATCACTGCAGTCTGGCTTTCAGGAAGCCCTATTCCTAGGAGAAGGAGAGCACCACACCAAGGAATAACCAGTGGGACAAAAGAACCTGAACAGAAGGAGTTGAGTTTTAGATCTTTCCACTGAAATAGTCTACCCAAATGAGAAGGAACCAGAAAAGTAATTCTGGTAATATGACAAAACACATTTCTGTAATACCCCCCAAAGATCACACTAGCTCCCCAGCAATAGATACAAGCCAACAAAAAAATCTCTGAATTGCCATATAAAGAATTCAGAAGGTTGATTATTAAGCTACTCAAGGAGATAGCAGAGAAAGGTGAAAACCAACTTAAAGAAATTTAAAAAAATACAGAATACGGATGAAAATTCTCCAGGGAAATAGGTATCTCTCACACACACACACACACACACAAAAATCACAACTTCTGGAAATGAAAGACACAATGAAAGAAATACAAAATGCACTGGAAAGTTTCAACAATAGACTAGAACAAGTAGAAGAAAGAACTTCGGAGCTTGAAGACTTGGCTTTCAAATTAACCCAATCAGACAAAGACAAAGAAAAAAGAATTAAAAAAAACGAGCAAAGCCTCCAACAAATTTGAGATTACGTTAAATGGCCAAATTTAAGAATAATTGGTGTTGCTGAGGATGAAGAGAAATCTAAAAGTTTGGAAAACTTATTTGAGGGAATAATTGAGGAAAACTTCCTTGGCCTTGCTAGAGATCTAGATATCCAGATACAAGAAGTTCAAAGAGCATCTGGGAAATTCATCACAAAATGATCCTCACCTAGGCACATGTCATCAGGGTATCTAAAGTCAAGAAGAAGGAAATAATCTTAAGAGCTGTGAGACAAAACATAAGGTAACCTGTAAAGGAAAATCTATGAGATTAACAGCTAATTTATCAGCAGAAACCTTACAAGCCAGAAGGGACTGGAGTCCTGTTGTTAGCCTCCTTAAACAAAATAATTGTCAGTCAAGAATTCTGTATCCAACAAAACTGAGCTTCATAAATGAAGGAGAGATAAAGTCTTTTTCAGACAAACAAATGCTGAAAGAATTCGCCACTACCAAGCCAGTACTACAAGAAATGCTAAAAGGAGTTCTAAGTCTTGAAACAAAACCTCGAAATACACCAAAATAGAACCTCCTTACAGCATATTGTTTTATAAGCCTTAGGGCCTATAAAACAGTAACACAATGAAAAAAACAAGGTATTTAGGCAACAACTTGCCTGATGAATAGAACAGCACTTTATATCTCAATACTAACATTGAATGAAAATGGGCTAAATGGTTCACTTAAAAGGTACAAGGGCCAGGTGCAGTGGTTCACAACTATAATCCCAGCACCTTGGGAGGCTGAGGCAGGCAGATCACAAGGTCAGGAGAGCAAGACCATCCTGGCTAACACGGTGAAACCCCATCTCTACTAAAATACAAAAAAAAAAAAAAAAAATTAGGCAGGTGTGGTGGCGGGTGCCTGTAGTCCCAGCTACTCGGGAGGCTGAGGCAGGAGAATGGCATGAACCCAGAAGGTGGAGCTTGCAGTGAGCCAAGATCGCACCACTGCACTCCAGCCTGGGTGACAGAGAGAGACTCCATCTAAAAAAAAAAAAACGACAAAAAAAGGTACATAATGGCAGAATGGTACTGGTATAAAAATAGGCACATAGATCAAGGGAACAGAATAGAGAACCCAGAAATAAAGCCAAATACTTTCAGCTAACTAGTCTTTGACAAAGCAAAGAAAAACATATAGTGTGGAAAGGACACCCTATTCAACAAATGGTGCTAGGATAATTGGCAAGCCACATGTAGAAGAATGAAACAGTATCCTCATACAAAAATCAACTCAAGATGGATCAAAGACTTAAATCTAAAACCTGAAACCATAAAAATTCTAGAAGATAACATCGGAAAAACTCTTCCAGACATTGGCTTAGGCAAAGAATTAATGACCAAGAACCCAAAAATAAATGCAACAAAAACAAAAATAAAGAGATGGGACCTAATTAAAGTAAAAAGCTTCTGCACAGCAAAATAAATAATCAGCAGAGAAAACAGACAACCCTCAATCACAGTAGGAGAAAATATTTGCAAACTGCATTTGACAAAGGACAAATATCCAGTTTCTACAAGGAACTCAAACAAATCAGCAAGAAAAAAAATAATCCCATCAAAAAGTGGGCAAAGGACATGAATAGACAATTCTCAAAAGAAGATACACAAAATGAAATGGCCAAAAAGCATATGAAAAAGTGTTCAGCATCACTAATTATCAGAGAAATTCAAATTAAAACCGCAACAAGTTGCCACCTTACTCCTGCAAGAATGGCGATAATTTAAAACTCAAAAAAGAATAGATGTTGGTGTGAATATGGTGAAAAGGGAAAACTTTTACACTGGTGGTGGGAATGTAAACTAGTACAACCACTATGGAAAACAGTATGGCAACTCCTTAAAAAACTAAAAGTAGAATACTATTTGATCCAGTAATCCCACTACCAGGTATCTACCTGGAGGAGAAAAGTTATTATATAAAAAAGATACTTGCACATGCATGTTTATAGCTGCATAATTTGCAACTGAAAAAATATGGAACCAACCTAAATGCTCATCAGCCAACAAGCGGATAAAGAAAATGTGTGTATAGATATACACACACACACACACACACACATATATGTATATGCCATGGAATATTACTCAGCCGTAAAAAGGAAGGAAATAATGGCTTCCGTAGCAACCTGGATGAAGTTGGACACCATTATTCTAAGTGAAGTAACTCAGGAATGGAAAACCAAATATTATATGTACTCATTTATTAGTAGGAGCTAAGCTATGAAGACACAAAGGCATAAGAAGGATACAATGGGCTGGGTGTGGTGGCTCACACCTGTAATCCCAGCAGTTTGGGAGGCCAAGGCAGGTGGATCACTTGAGGTCAGGAGTTCAAGACCAGCCTGGCCAAAATGGTGAAACCCCATCTCTACTAAAAATACAAAAAATTAGCTGGGCATAGTGGCGGGCACCTGTATTCCCAGCTACTCGGAGGCTGAGATGGGAGGATGGCTTGAGCCCAGGGGTTTGAAGCTGTAGTGAGCTATGACTGTGCCACTGCTCTCCAGCCTGGGCTACAGAGCGAGACTCTGTATCAAAAACATAACAGAAAACATAACCTCAGAAGCATTACAACAAACATGCAATAAGCATCCACCAGCATGAGTGGGAGACTGTGCTAATGCTGATGGCATGTGTGGGAGTAAGGCAGGCATCTGAGGAATGTGCGGGCACAGAAGGACGGGGGGTAATCTGGAGAGCCCCAAGGTCAGTCAGTGGCAGGTCTTTCTTGAGCTCAGAGAGGTTAGGTAGCTAGTTCAGATCAGACAGAAAAACAGGGGCAGAGCCTGGATTTGCACCCAGGCTTGACTCTGGCTTCTCTCTCCCTCCTGCTGTGCCCTTAAACTGCAGAGATGGAGGGGGAAGCGGCTTAGATGAGTTCAAAAAACTCCCCAGGCTCAACTCTGGTTCTGACTGCCTGAGACATGGGCAGCTGACACAGCAGACCCCGAATCCTGAGGACGTGAGGCAGGTGGGTTGGATGAGAGGGACCTGGATGTTTCGTCTGGGGCTGCTCCTCTAAGTGCAGCAGCAAAGAGGGTGGGCCTGGACTGCACGTGGTGCTGGGGAGCAGCGTGTTTGCTGTGCTTGATCATGAGCTGCTGAGAAGTTGTGACTTTCACTTTCCCTTTTGAATTCCTGGGTATATCTGGGAGGCTGGAGGACGTGTCTGGTTATTACACAGATGCACAGCTGGACGTGGGATCCACACAGCTCAGAACAGTTGGATCTTGCTCAGTCTCTGTCAGAGGAAGATCCCTTGGTAAGTTGGGGATGGTGTGACCTGCCCCCTTCTCCTTATTCTCACAATAGCTCTATAAGGGAAGGATCATTCAGCTTTTGTATATAAGTTCGGAGAGTTTATGTAATTGGTTCAGATCAGACAGGAAAGCAGCGGCCGAGCCGGGATTTGCACGAAGGCTTGAGTCTGATTGCTCCCTCCCTCCTGCTGTGCCCTTAAACTGTAGAGAGAGGTGAGGAAAACAGCTCAGATGGGTTCACAAAGCTCCCTGGGCTCAGCGCTGGTTCTGACTGCCTCAGACACAGCCAGCTGACCCCAGAAGAAAGGCGAGTGTTGGGGGTGCCCACATCTTTGGGAAATTTGAAGGAATCAAAGAAGGTGGAGGAGGGGAGGTGACCTGGAGCCCGGCATGTCCTTGTGGCCTGGCCACACCCAGACTGGCCAGAGGACGCTGCTGCTGAGGCCCAATGGGAACAACAGATTTCTTTTGAGATACAAGGAACTCAGAGGTTGTCTCACTCACCCTGAGTCTGAGCACCTACTCGTGCCAGGCCCTGTGGGGAAACTGAGGCCCTGGGAGGGGAATGTCTTGCCAGGGTCCCGTGTCAGGAGGCTGAGCAGGTAGATTATAGGACTTCACGTCTCTGGCCCTCACCTCTGTCCCTCTGTTCAGACTTCTGGGGTGATGGAGAAGAAACAGGCTGTGCTGTGTCCCTGATGGGAAGCATGGCTGAGACAGGGGAGTGAGAAGGTCACATTGCAGAATGGTGCCTGTGGCATGATGCCAGCTTTGCAATCATGAGATTCAAAAGCCACACTGTGGAATTGTGAGTATAACTACAGGAGTGAGAGCTTAGATCTCTGTGTTCATAGAAGGAGAATCAAACCTGGAAACTTTTGGATTATTAAAATCACACATTTTTGCTTCAATATCAGAGTCACAAGGCCAGATGTTGGCCTCCCCTCTGCCCTCCAAGAGCTGTGTGACTCTGGGCAAGTCACCTCCCCACCCAGCCTGAGATTCTTTCCCCTCTCAAAAACCTGATAGAGCTGCCAAAAGTCCATGAAATCAGGGGGTAATTTCTGTGAAATCTGAGTCATGGTCTTATTTGTTCTTCACCAAAAAGAGATGCCCATCAAGCTAGAAAGAAAAATTAAATTCAATTCCTTAACTGAAAGTGAAACTGAAGCTGGGCCGTGTCATCCGGAGGCTGGTTGCTTTTAGTTCAAGTAATGTCTCCTGCACCTGGGATTTCAGCCCGGCTGTGCCAGGGAGGGCGGAGGGCATCCCGGTCAGTCATAGGGGATGCAGCTGGGAACACAACAGGGTCCCCGTTGAATGTTCAGAGTCTAAAGGGGAGACAGAGGCCCAAAGAGCCACACACAGGTAGAGCTGCCTCCGGAAAGCAGAGTGCTCAGGGATCCTGGGGAGGGTTGGGGGCCGCCGCAGGGACCAGGCAGCTTTGGCTGAGTCTCTGAGGACAGGTGACTTGCACATGGTGGGGACAGTGGCGGAGGCATTCCAGGGCAAGGGAGCAGCTGAGTGAAGGCCTGAGGCCGGGGATGGGGATGGGAGGAGTAGATGGGCTCCAGGAGGCACCGAAGCAGGGCATCAGTAGGTGCCTGGATCCAAGGTGGCTGTGGTGGCAGGGAGCAGTGAGGAAGGTGGGAGCCAGAGCATCAGAGGGCCTGTGTGCCCTGCTACGGGGTTTGAACTTGACCTTGGCTTTTCACTGAAGATTCCTCAGAAGGGTGCAGTGCCACGGCTGAGGCCTCTAATTCAGTGCTGTGAGAGGCAGAGGCGGGAGGATCACGTGATGCTAGGAGTTCAAGACAGCTTGGGCGACACAGGAGATGCTGTCTCTCTGAAATTAAAAATTAACAAATTAGTCCTGCATGGTGGCGTGTGCCTGTAGTCCCAGCTACTCGGAAGGCTGAGGCAGGAGGATCACTTGAGCCCAGGGGCTCTAGGCTACAGCGAGCTATGATAGCCCCAAAGCACTCCAGACTGGGTGACAGAGCAAGACAGTTTCTCAAAAATAAAATGAAAATGACGATTTCTCAGGAAGTCATTTCGACTCCTCTTTCCCTGCCCAAGGAGGATGCCCCACAACCACTTGGAGGGAGATGCTTTGCTGAGAGTCTCTGTCCTCTGCATCTGGAGAGCTTGGCTCAGAGCTGAGGTGGGAGGGAGGGCTCCCCTTCCAGGTCACTCAGTTGGGCACCGGAATTGACCAACCTGCAGGCTCACCCATGGAGTACACACTGTGTCCTAGTCAAGCCTGAGGGGCAGTATCCAGCCTCGACCCCCAGCAGAGGCTCAGACAAGGGTGGGAGCCAGGCCAACAATGAACCAGGAGCATGGGATCCTGGATGCATCTCATCACAAATATTGGGCGTGCCCGAGGCCCCAGCTCTCTCTGCTCCTCTGCTCCTCTGCTCCCTCCTGGTCCTCCTGGTTCTCATGGCTCAGGAGATGGCATTGAGACAGCTCCCCTGGCCTAGGGGGTCACAGAGTGAACAAAGCAGGAAGAAGGGGAAGGGAAGCCCCCGCCGTCACCCCTGTCCCTTACAGCAAGAAGTGTCCAGATGCCCCTCTGCATAATCCCCTGGTGAATGCTGCCCAGGACTGGGTCCCCCTTTTACTCTTGCTGCGTAGGGGCCCTAGAAGACAGATATCTGGATACCTCGACCCTGAAACAGAGGTGGGAAGTGGAAAGAGGGAAGCGAGTGGCTTTTGAGGAGGGGGCTTTTGTGTGAGAGCTGGAGGATGGAACCTCATCAGGGGGCCCGGGAACCACTGAGCTGTTAAAATAAAGTCTGCAAACAAAGACCAGCTGCTGGAAGTGGGTGTGCCAGGGAGTGTACAGAGACACGGTGAGAAAAGAACAATGGTGATTTTGGAGCCGCCCCTAACTGTGATGGGCCTGAAGCGGTGTTATTATTATTTATAGTATCATTATTAGTCATTTTCGTCTTGTTTGTACACTCCCTCCATCTCTCCTCTCCACCTTTTCCTAATATTGTATCACCAGTTTTATGTCCTCCATTAGCAACTTTGTAGCTGTAAACAATTTACTTACAACTTTCTTTCTTATACTTTCAGTTTTACCTAATATTTCTTGACTCCCCTCTTTAAAAGATGACAATATTAATCCCCCTTCTCCTTCGTTCAGTGCTTCACATCCCAACTGCTACCTTTGTGCTTTAAAGTTTGTACTAATCGGTAACAAGTATATTTAGTTCTCATATTTATATGCTCTGTTCTGTTCTCAAAGTTAAAAATCAAACAAGGGTGTTTGCATTTTGTGATGTTTTAAATAGTATTTACTGTGGAGCTGAGTCGTCCACCATGTTTGCACATGCTTTGTGGCACAGCTTTACTTTCTCCTGACGTTTCTAATTGCCTTTGTTTTTATTTTTCTCCTTTGTACTGCTTGCCTTCATTTCCTCAGTTTCTCTCAAACTGTGAATCCTTTGAGGTATTCTATCGAGTCCCCTTTCCCCACAGAACCATTCCCTTTTTATTCCATCCTGGACTGGTTGTTCTGTAGGCCTACTGCATGCCCCACCGTGATCCTCAGATTCCCTTCTCTCTGGGTTGATTTTCCTGTTTTCTGGATCCCATGTCTTTTTCTTTCTTGGTTATCCCCAGCTGCTCTCCATGGATGCACGACACACACACACACACACACACACACACACACACACCCTTTCTTCCTTCCTGCCGGCTCATTCTCAAGCAGCTTTCTTAGAACACCCTGTGACCCTGTGCCTGGTAACTTTTCTATTCCCCATATAGCTCCTTTTTCTCTGTCATCTTTTTGGTTTATTTTCTGGAGGATTTCTGCGACTTTCTTTCACATGGTCTCTCTAGACTTGTTTATTTGATCATCACCTTTCAGTTTCCAGAAAATCTTTTTTTTGTTTGTTTCATTGATTTTTCTTCTTTTCTGTATATCTTGTTCTAAGTTTATGAATAAAATATTTTTTAATCTCCCCGAGGACATGGGTTTGAGATTTAAAAAATTACTTGTTTGTTCTGGACTCCTTTTGTATTTGGTCATCTTGGTCTGTTTCCCCACTTTCACCTTTCTCCAATTTCTAATCCTAGATCTATTCATATTGAACGGGGGGCAGGTCTACTGGCAGTCTTCCCTGTAGAAATGGTGATTCCCTGTAGGGTGATTGGGAACCCACTGAAGTGTCAGAATACAAAGATATTATTTCTGGGACATATTGCTTCAGTCATGAACTCTCTGATTTTTTTCACTGGTGTAGACTCAAGGCTGGCATGAATCCCATATGGCATGTGGGCCTGGTGAACTCCTCCCCTCTCCGAGGCTCTGCCTAGTAGACCACTCTGCCTGGCTGGATGCCCTCTCGGCATTGCTGTGGTTCACAGCTCCCTTCACCCCTCTTTATTCAGTTGTCATTTCTTCAGCCAGTTCTGTTTTCCAACATCTGTTGACGTCTCTGATCTCCTGTTGCCCTCATTTAAATTTTCACTGGCAGCAGAGGGTGCAGAGGCAGTGCGTGAGTT
The DNA here is from genome assembly GCF_006542625.1 of Nomascus leucogenys. Classification (NCBI taxonomy): domain Eukaryota; kingdom Metazoa; phylum Chordata; class Mammalia; order Primates; family Hylobatidae; genus Nomascus; species Nomascus leucogenys. The sequence continues at coordinate 14,107,759 of NC_044387.1, forward strand.
CTTGAGTCCATCTGTCTGGGTGGGAACCCAGTCTTTACTGCGTAGTAGATTCTGAGCTTGGGCAAGTCACTGAACATCTGTTTCAGTTTTCTTACCTGGAAATGGAAATACCGATGGTACACACTTCCTAGGTTCTTGGAAGAGTTCTGTGAGTTACTATTTATAAAATTTAGAGCAATTAGTGGTGCAAAATCCACCAATGTTTGCCCACATTAACATTAAGTGCCATTATACCTGTAAGTGCCTTGACTATGGCTGCAGTTTGATCTCAGGAGGGGAGGTTGATAAATGCTCTTCTGTCTTCTTAAAACAGTGCCTAAAGATGATTAATATGATTAACATTTGCTATTTTCCCTCACCTCCCAAGGTAAGATAATCAGGAGCAGAATGTGAAGAACTTTCCTCTATATAAAGATCAGCATTTATTCAGGCCAGGTGTGGTGGCTCATGTTTGTAATCCAGCACTTTAGAGGGCAGGGTGGGAGGATCCCCTAAGGCCAGGATTTTGCCACCAGCCTGGGCTGCATACTAGGAGCGAGACCTTGTCTCAAGGAATAAAGGTGTTTTGTTTTGTTTTGTTTTGTTTTGTTTTGTTTTCCTGAAGAAAAGACTACTGAGAGCCAGTAAGACTGAAAGAATGGACATCTTCATATCCTGTTAGTTTGAGTGTGAATTGGTACAGTTTGCATACAGAGTGGCTCTAGGTATACAAACTTTTGAGATGTTAATAGCTTTTGACCTAGTCATTCTACTCTTACAAATATCTTAAGGAAATAATCTCAAATGTGAGCAGTTTTACGTGAAGGAGGATATCTTTGTAGCATGATTTATGAAGAATTAGAAACACCCTAAGGTCCATCAGCTAGGGGAGGACAGCAGAGGGGACAGGGGAGCATCAGGAGGGCTCGGCAGCCACAGCAGGGGCTGGGCCAGCATCTGGCAGGATCCAGGTCTTTGTGGGACAAAGAATCTTAGAGAAGCAACGGGAACACAGGCTGTTCACTGCAGCACCAGTGAATTCACCAAGACGAAGAGTTGAGCAGAGGGTGTGAGACATGGATTTGCAATGAGGAGTCATGTACCATGCGCGTGTATACATGACTCAATATTGTATATTTAAGGGAATAGGGCACAGTCACTGAAGACATGAGATTGAAGCAGAAGTCCTGGCTCTAGCACTATTGTAAAAATACCGGCAAGTTCCCTAACTTTTGTGGATTCCTCTGTGTTTGAATGGGAAAGTGGTACCCATCTCCTGGCCTGTGTGTGATCATTGAATGAGACACATGTAAGAGGCCCTGCACATCACTCAAATACACACTGGCTATCACCAGCTAGTTATCACACATGTTCCCAGGCCCAGGTCATTGTCAGAATGTTCCTTCCCATCTCTATTCCTGTGTATAGACTCTGTAGTTTCTGTAATGGTCAGATGGCTGCCCCTCCTCTGATTATCTTCTCCTCATACCCCTAGAGGACAAGAGGACCCTGCCTTGGTGTGACAGTGAGGGAAGAGGAAGCTGGAGCGGGGTGGGTTTCTGTAAATACTAGCTGGCAGGGCCCCAGGAGATAGAGAAACACTCTGGACATTTGCTGCTACCACAGAGGGATCTGCAAAGACCCAGCCCCTCCAGCCTCCCTCTGTACACAGGTGGCTCACATTCGATTCCACAATTTGTTTTCTCCTTCTGAAGGGTTAAGAAAAACATTCCAGTCTGGACAGTGACTGGAGAGCTCCAAGGAAAGCCCCTCGGTAACCCGGCTGCTGGCACCATGAACCCAGGTAGGCTCGCTTCCTCTTCCCTGGCTAGTTCCTACTCGCACCTAGAATGGAGGGTGGCACCTCCACAGCTGAGTGAGCCCCAGAGGAACCCAGATGGAGAAGGAGGCCGATGAATCTGCCCAGAGCTCAAGAGAGGTCACATGGAGTCCCCCAACTTAGGGGTCTGTGGGGGCATCTGCATCCTGACCTCTCTTCAGGGGGGGCACGGCCCAGGTGCCCACTTCCTCCCTACCCTGGCACCCAGCAAATGACTCCAGTGGAGCAGGACAGCCATGAGGAAGTGGAAAGAGCAGGGGAGGGGAGTGGGGAAAGAACAGGGTCCAGGAGGAGGGGAGGGGTGGGAGAGGAGGTTGACCTGCAGCCCTGATCTCTTATTTACCGCTCTGCTCCCTGCTGACCCTGGGTTGTTTCCAGCAGAGGCCGGTCCCCTCCCTCCAGCTCTTGCCCTGCACCAGCCCCTGTGTTCTGAGTGGCCCTGTGGGAATGTATCATGCTTGACCCAGCTTCCAACTTAAATGGACCCTGGTCTGGCCTTTGCCACGTCCCTTTTGTGTGACCTGGAGCTCCTTACCTCCCCTCTCGTGTACCATGAGAATAATATTTCCCCATGTTGTCATGAAGATCAAATATTACAAGGGTACCTGGCCTGGCCAAAGCTTGCCACACAGTAGGGCCTCCCTAAGAATTAGTTTCCATCCCCTCTGTCTTCTCTATCTATCCCCTGTTGATTCCAGGTGGAAGCCACCCAGTCCCCCCAGCTATGTTAGGGCACCCACCCTGCACTGCCCATCACAAACACCTGCTGACCAGGGATGACTGCCTCAGGCAGGGCCTCATTCCCATGATCTCAGATACCCCTTGTCAAAGAAAAATCTGAGGCACAGTAACATTTATTTGAATAAGAAGGAATTCATGAATTGAGAAAACCAAACTGGAGGAGGCTTCATGTTATGATGAAAAAGTGTCGGAGACAAATATTTATTGAGTAAATATGAAACTGCAATAAGGACATTATTTGATTGGTTGCAGTTACAAAACTGCCTGTTCTGATTTACCTTTTTGGAAAATTCCTGGTCACATTGGTGCTGGTAGGTTTAGGAAGGTCCCCGAATCCAGGTGAGACCAGACCTTAGCCTTGTCCAGGTTTTTGACTCCATTGAGAGAAAAAATTTGAGTCAAAGAAAAAGCAAATCAGCTGCAAAGCAGAAGCACAGGCTCAGGGATGGGAGTGCAGGTGGATTCAGAAGAGCCATTCGGGCCCAGTGGGGTTTGGGGTTTCTGTCTTTGATGGTTTATTAAATTAAGGGGTTGGAGTCTGGGGAGGACTCTCTTGCTGGCTTGTGGCAGCTGCCTTTGCGCTGTGTGCTTACCTGGCCTTATTGTTTCTCTTTCTTTTCTTACAATAGGACACTAGCCCTGTAATAGATTAGAGCCCTACCCTTGTGATCTCATTCAGTCTTAATTGCTTCCTTAAAGGCCCAATCTTCAAATATAGTCACTCGAGTTTAGGGCTTCAGCATATGAATTTTGGGGGCCCACAATCCCTCTATAGCACTGATGACTCCATCAAACATGTCCCACATCACAGCTGTCCAGGAAAAATTAACATGTAATCACCTTATATGCAATGGCTGTTATGCTCCCCTACACTATCATCCAACCTTATTCTTTCTTCTTTCCAACTAGAGAGCAGCATCTTTATTGAGGATTGCCTTAAGTATTTCCAGGAAAAAGTGAGCAGAGAGAATCTGCTACAACTGCTGACTGACAATGAAGCCTGGAACAGATTTGTGGCTGCTGCTGAACTGCCCAGGTAAGCTCCATGGGGTTAACTCCACTGGGCGCCCCAGCGATGCCACTCAGATCTCCCCTGGGCTGGTTTTCCCTGACAGGCACACCTCCTCCAGGCAGCCCCCTCTGCTGGGCTTGAGGATGACCTTCTCAGCACTCCAGGAGGAATATTTCCTCCATGTCCTTCGCTGGCAGTGAGTAGCCTCAGGCTGAGGGGAGGGGAAGCCCACAGGGACAGGGTCATTTCTGCCATCTGCTGGTGATGGGAACTTTGCCAGTTACTTTCTCACTTTCAGCCTTTCTTCATCCATGGAGTTTTATTGTGAGAAAAATGAGATCATGCATGTAAAGTGCTTAGCATAATGACTGACACATAGTAGGTGCAAGTTAACATTAACATCTTACAAGCTTGGTGGAAAGAGACCAGGGTTAAGGGTCTTCTTCTTGAAGATGGGAGCCCAGCAGGACTTCCTTTGGGACAAGTCAGAAAAATCCTGACCTAACCGATGTGTGTTCCTGGGGATGCTGGCTGGGGCCTTTTTTCTCATCTGAGGAATTCCACAAACATGGCAGGACTCTTCTGCTGGTCCAGGATGCTGAGAGGCTGGAGTGGGATCGGACAGCACTGGGTCTCTTCCTGGCTCTGTCTGTGCCTAGTTCCTGGGCTCTGGGCTTATGTCATGGAGACTGGGAACTGTCATCTGTCCAATAGGAATAGCAACTCAATGTGATAGGAGTGTGGTGAAGGCCTTAGAGTCAACTCCAGGTCAAAGGTGGGGAACCAAGGACTAAGATCCTGCCGAAAGGCCCAGAGAGACAAGGACCAGTGTCAGAGCCTGGAGTCAGGTTGGAGCAAGAGTCAGCCTTGGTTTTGTAGGATAAGCAGGAAGGCTGGGGCACCAGGGCTGGGACTAGGGTGTGGCAAGAGAGGCACCAACGGCTTGAAACTTAAGGAGGTCATGAACTTGCAGAGGACACGTGAGTGGCAGAGGGATATTTCTTCCCTGTCTGGATGATCCTAACACTCATGGGCATACAGGGTCATGGTTGCCTGTGTCTCTCACACCATGCCTGGGAACTGGCAAGTTCTGGGCTACCCTTTGAGAACTTCTTCTCTTCTACACAGAGAAGCTCCTTACCATGGTATGCCTTAGTGACCATTTCCAAAGTAGAAAGAGTTGCTGTCAATTTGTGTAATTTCAGGGGTACTGAGCAGACTCACAACTTCCCAACCAAGGAGGAAAACACTTCCTCTACCATCTTGTCCAAATTCAGGTCTTTTCAGCATTAGCAATTCATATAGATGGTTCTGAAAGTGTCTTGAGTCTCCTACAGGTTCCATAAAATTGCACATGGCCTTGGTGTGCACACAGGTGAAGCAGTCACTGCTAAGGCATCAGTTAGGCTGGTGACACCTGCGAGCGAGACCTGGAAGGTTGGGGGTGCAGATGGTAGGTCAGGAGGCAGTAAGGTGGCTGGAGAGTCCATGTGGAACCAGAATGAATAGCCAGATCTCCCACTCCAGTCAACTGGGGCAGTGGTCGGACCCAGTAGCCTTCAGCCAGGTGAAACGGCACAAGGCATTGGAAGGGAGCAGATGCCAGGCAAAGTGATCTCCTGTCTCTCTGAGGTTTTGCTTTGTTTGAATTCAAAGTACTCAGAGATAGCCAGACTGCAATGTCTGAGGGCACCCTTACCTTTGACACCACCTGCAAATTAATAGGGATTCCTAAAATCCTCCTTAGATTTTATAATTCACTAGAAGGACTCACATAACTCACTGAAAACTGCTATTGCACGATCGTGGTTTATCACAGGGAAAGGACACAGATTAAAATCAGCCTAAGGAAGAGACACACGGGGCAGAGTCTGGGAGGGTTTCAGGTATGAATCTTCATTGTCCTCAGGACGCTGTGTTCTCCTGTGTGAATGTGGGACAAAACACACAGTATGTTGCCAACCAGGGAAGTTCACCCAGTTAAGAAAAAATTCCTGTGAATCAAATTACATGAGGAAGGAAGTCTTTATTTCAGGATTGTTCTTATAGGGGAGGGAGACTGAGCCCAGCTCCGAATACAGTAAAGACAGAGGGCGAGTCACAGCCAACACCTGAGTGAGGGTCGGCAGATGGAACAGGACTGAGAGGAGACACCAGAGTGGGGGGGTTTGTGCTAAACTGGCCTAACAGGATTCTCGCTAAAGGCAGGTCAGACACTCATCCATCAATGGTGGGGGTGAGAAGCATGATCAGATAGCAAAGGGTGCTCAGAGAGCAAGCGGGGAGGACCCTCCCTAAACTGATCTGGGGCGATTCTTGCTGAGCCGGGGTGGTGCAAGTCCAGAAAGCAGTGGGTGGGTGTGGAAGGCCAAGGTCGGTGTCTAGTGGAGAAGAAGCTCTGAAGAGCCCAGCTGGAGTTGGTCAAGGAGAAAGTCTTTCTCAACCCAGGCCTTAGTGTCTAGAGTATTTGATGAGGCTGGCTCACAAGCTGCCCTCAGCCCCTCCCTGAGATCTCACACCTTTAGTCCCCAAATCCTCTGGAAGTCAGGAAAGACACCAAATAGCCCCAAACCCTATCATCCATCACATTGCTATACTGTCCCGTGGCCAAATCACCAGACAAAGAAAGATGTTCCTACCAGGCAGGACATTCCAGGAGCCTGGAGATCACTTCCTAGGAGCTGCGGACAAAGGGAAGGCCTCTCTTTGGGTAAAGTTCATGCTCCACTTTGCTGCCATCCTGGGAATAAGGTCTCTTTGTCCCACTCTCACTGCTCTTCGTTCATCTGCAGAGTTTCCCCTCTCCAAACACTTTGGCAGTCGCGGTGTTGACCTGCCCTTGAGTGAGGAGGCATCTTTATCAAACACCTACCATGAAAGAGCATCTGAGATGCCTTTAAGATATTTATTTCCATATGGAATAAGTACTGAGGAGTATCTATGATAAACATAACGTGTTTGAGTTTGAAAGGAAATTCTCTTCATTTGTAAAATTTTTTTCTATTTGATTGATAGTGGAAGCTCTGCAATTTACACAGGATAGAGATCGCATGGAGCTCATTTCACAGACAGGGAAACTGCATTTCCTAATCCTTTAACCTTTCCTTGTGCAGGGATGAGGCAGATGAGCTCCGTAAAGCTCTGAACAAGCTTGCACGTCACATGGTCATGAAGGACAAAAATCGCCACGATAAAGACCAGCAGCACAGGCAGTGGTTTTTGAAAGAGTTTCCTCGGTTGAAAAGGGAGCTTGAGGATCACATAAGGATGCTCCGTGCCCTTGCAGAGGAGGTTCAGCAGGTCCACAGAGGCACCACCATCGCCAATGTGGTGTTCAACTCTCTTGGCACTACTGCTGGCATCCTGACCCTCCTCGGCCTGGGTCTGGCACCTGCCTCTGGAGGAGCCAGTCTTATGCTCACGAACACTGGCCTGGGTTTGGGAACAGCAGCTGCTGCGGGTGGGATTGCCAGCAGTGCGGTGGAACTAGTAGAGAATTGGCGGGCACGAACCCAAGCCTGCAACTTGGACCAAAGAGACACTGATGTAACAAAGATGACGAAGGAGTTTGCGTTTGGGAACGCACCCAACGCTCTTACCTTACTTAACAATGCTTACGAAGCCACACGAAGGATTGGGAGGGACATCGGAGCCATCAGACAAGCCAGAGCCAACTCTCAGTTAGGAGCGTACACCCCACCCCCCCAGGTCATTGGGCGAATCTCAGCTGAAGGCAGTGAACAGGTTGAGAGGGTTGCTGAAGGCCCCGCCCTGGCAATTAGCCAAGGAAACATGATCTTGGGTGCAGCCACTGGAGGCATCTTTCTTCTGCTGGATGTGGTCAGCCTTACATATGAGTCAAAGCACTTGATTGAGGGGGCAAAGTCAGAGTCAGCTGAGGAGATGAAGAAGCGGGCTCAGGAGATGGAGGGGAAGCTCAACTTTCTCACCAAGATCTATGAGATGCTGCAGCCGGACCAAGACCAGTGACCCCAGAGCAGTGCAGCCACCAGGGGAGAAATGCCGGGCACAGGCCAGGACAAAATGCAGATTTTTTTTTTTTTTGAGACGGAGTCTTGCTCTATCGCCCAGGCTGGAGTGCAGTGGCACAATCTCGGCTCACTGCAAGCTCCGCCTCCTGGGTTCACACGATTCTCCTGCCTCAGTCTCCCGAGTAGCTGGGACTACAGACACCTGCCACCATGACCGGCTAATTTTTTGTATTTTTATTGGAGATGGGGTTTCACTGTGTTAGCCACGATGGTCTCGATCTCCTGACCTCGTGATCTTCCCACCTCGGCCTCCCAAAGTACTGGGATTACAGGCATGAGCCACTGTGCCTGGCCAAAATGCAGACGTTTTTATTAGGTGGATAAACAGGGTGAGGTAAAGTTTATGGAACTGAGTGTTAGTGACTTTGGCATTTCTGTAGCTGACCACAGCAAGGGAGGGGTTAATGCAGATGGCAAGTGCACCAAGGAGAAGGCAGGAACGCTGGAGCCTGGAATAAGGGAGGAGAGGGGACTGGAGAGTGTGGGGAATAGGAAGAAGTTTCCTTTAGACTAACGAATATATTGGGGGGAGGAATAGAGGGGAGGTGTGCAGGAACCAGCAATGAGAAGGCCTGGAAAAGAAAGAGCTGAAAATGCAGAAAGCCAAAGAGTTAGAACTTTTGGATACAGCAGAAGAAACAGCGGCTCCACTACCGACCTGCCCCCGGTTCGATGTCCTTCTAAGAATGAAGTCTTTCCCTGCTGATGGTCCCCTGCCCTGTCTTTCCAGCATCCACTCTCTCTTGTCCTCCTGGAAGTGTATCTCAGTCAGCCAGTTGCTTCTTGATGATGGCGGTGGTGGTGGTGGTTGTAGTGTGATGGATCCCCTTTAGGTTATTTAGGGGTATATGTCCCCTGCTTGAACCCTGAAGGCCAGGTAATGAGCCATGGCTATTGTCCCCAGCTGAGGACCAGGTGTCTCTAAAAACCCAAACATCCTGGACAGTATGCGAGAACCTACCAAGAAGAACAGTCTCATTACTCATATACAGTAGGCAAAGAGACAGAAAATTAACTGAAAAGCAGTTTAGAGACTGGGGGAGGCCGGATCTCTAGCGCCATCCTGCTGAGTGCCCTGTGTGTAAGTCCTAATAAACTCACCTACTCACCAAGCTGGACTTCATCGAGTCATTCCTTGGTCTCCTGGCTCCTTTCCCGCTTTGGGAGAAAGTTCCTTTCTGAAGTTTTTGTCTGAACAGTGGTAAAGGTGATGGTGATGATGTCAGCAGACAGCAGGAGGACTTGACAAATGTCAGCCCTGCTTGGGGCCAGGGTACACTGAGGGAACGATGACATTCCAGTGAAACTCCAAATTCTGTATTGGAAAAGTCATTCATTTGTGAAGAAAAATAAAAGGAGGCTGGGCACGGTGGCTTAGGCCTGTAATCCTGGCACTTTGGGAGGCCGAGGCGGGTGGATCACCTGAGGTCAGTAGTTGGAGACCAGCCAGGACAACACAGTGAAACCCCTTCTCTACTAAAAATACAAAAATTAGCTGGGCATGGTGGTGGGTGCCTGTAATCTTAGCTACTAAGGAGGCTGAGGCAGGCGGATTGCTTGAACTCAAGAGGTGGAGGTTGCAGTGAGCCGAGATGGCGCCACTGCACTCCAGTCTGGGAGACAGAGTGAGACTCCATCCCCCACCCCCCGCCCCCCCAAAAAAAAAACAAGGAAGAGAAAAGCAAAAACAGATGCCAGGAACCAATCAAGGAACTTTGTGGTGCATTGAGGAGATGAACCAGCCTGCAGTCAAGAGACCCTGCCTCTCTGAGCCTCAGTTTCCTCATCAGCTGGGAAAGAGGGGCTGGACAAGATGATACCTCAGGTCCACCTGGCTCTCTCCTCTTGCGTTCTGGAGACTTGGGTTCAAGCAACACTGATCTATGCCTGTGCCTTTGTGGTGCTGATGGATGGGTTCCCCTGGGCTCTGGGGGCCTGACTTCACTTCCTCATGATTCTTCTTCCAGGGACTCGGGGAGTTAGGCCTCCATGGCCCCTTCTGCTTGCTCTTCTGGTCGGTAATTTCTGGGCGACCCCAGTGCCCAGTGGCCCCTGAGGCACTCAGGGAAAGCTTGTAGACATCTGGCTTGGCCCGAGTGCAGGCGTGGTCTTCATCTAGCAGCCAGGGCCCACGAATGACATGGGTCAGACAAGGCTGACTAAGATCAGAGGGGCCTGTGTGTAGGTTGAGAGCAAGTCCATGAGAAATAGAGGAACAGAGAGAGATACCCAGACAGCAAACACCCTCATCCAGTCTGCAAACACCCTCATCCAGTCTGCAAACACCCTCATCCAGTCAGCCCTCTCATTTCACCCAGACTCCTGCAAAAGCTTCCAGAATGGTCTTTGCTGTTACACAGCCCTTGCCGCTATCCCAGCCCGTCCTCCACACTGGGCCAATTTGACCCGTAAGAACATAGATTTCTTCAAGCACCTGCCTCCATGTCTTCAATGGCTTCCTATTACTCTTAGCACAAAGGCCCAGAGCCTTCATGCTGTCTAATGTAGGCTGCTGTGGCCTGACCTCCCCTGAAGGGAGAGCCCTAGGCAAGGCTCCCAGGCAGAGGATTTGTTTGGGAAGTGATTCTAGGAGCAGGACTGGGGTAGTGGGAGGAGTGACACAGAGAAGGACGGAAGACTGATGCCGGGAGAAATTCTTGATAGGGTCACCCATGTGGGCGATTAGAGACCTCCTAAGGAGTCTTCAAGGAGCATCCTCAGAATGTTCCTCTACAGGGAGGAGAGAGGGAGGCCCGTAACCACTGCTCCTGTCCCCCATGGCCTTGCCCCAGTGGACATTAATTATCTGTATTTCCATGTATAGAGCCTGTGGGCACCTTGGCTGGAGCCCGGAGCAGGAGCAAGAGATACAGAATGCACAAAATCACCACAGAACCTCTCCTAAGTCACTCATAAATTGCACCCAGGGCCTACTTAGTCCTTTTTTGTGTAGCATCCTGCAGAACACTTGGCTCAGTCCCTGTAACTCTCCATCAGCCAAGGTTTCCCTGACCTTCGGTTGGTTGGTCTATTTCTTCCTGATGAAGTCAAAACAGCTATGGCTACCGACTTGCCTAACACCCCAACAATACGTTTCATTTGTTTGTCAATTGTTCGTGAGTTCTTGGATAATTCAAATTCTTTTCATACATTTCACCTAGGCTTTGAATGTTTCCGGCACTGAGTAATTTACTTCTTCAGTGATCTATCCACCATTTGCCCTGACACTTAGAGTTGAAATGCCACCATGCTACCTGCATTTGATGCAATTCCACTGTACTGCTAGTATTGGTTAAAAATTTTTCAGTTGCAAGCAACAGAAACAGAATCTATCTGTCTTAAACAAACTAGAAGATTCATTGGATGAGAACTAGGGCAGGTCAGAGAATGGAAGGAAGAACAAAATCTACAGAATTCGGAAGGACAGGAGCAGACCATTACCAACATCAGGAAAGTATGGTTTGCCCTTTCAGGGCTCTGTCCACACCTGGCTTAGCTCCATACACTTTTATTCCTAGTGTCTCTGATTAAAGTTTCACATTCTCAAATGACAGAATAGCTTGGGTTAGTGACTCTTCTTGAACTAATCAGTCAGGCTATGGTATCAGAGAAGAAGAAGGCCGGGCGCGGTAGCTCACGCCTGTAATCCCAGCACTTTGGGAGGCCGAGGCGGGCAGATCACAAGGTCAGGAGATCGAGACCATCCTGGCTAACACGGTGAAACCCCATCTCTATTAAAAATACAAAAACAAAAATTAGCTGGGCGTAGTGGCGGGCGCCTGTAGTCCCAGCTACTCAGGAGGCTGAGGCAGGAGAATGGCGTGAACCCGGGAGGTGGAGTTTGCAGTGAGCCGAGATGGCGCCACTGCACTGCAGCCTGGTCAACAGAGCGAGACTCCGTCTCAAAAAAAAAAAAAGAAAGAAGTATTGTCCCCATTTGACAAAGAAGAAACTGAGATGCAGGAGGTTTAGGTAACTCGTCCAAGGTAGAAAGCCTGGATCCAAACCCAAGTTTATCCGACGGCTCTTTTGGAGTCCTTGTTCCCCTGAAGAATGGAGAGGGAGGTGGGAGAGTGAGGATTCTCCAGGCTCAGCGTGGTTTCCCAGACTACTTGGGGCATGGCCAGGTGACCTCAGAAGGCAGCAGCCATGGACCATGCGCATTTCTCTGGGCACTTTGGAGGAAGCAAAGTAGGTAGAGGTAGGACATGGAAGACTGGAGACCTGGCCCTTTGTCGCAGTCCCAGTCCCCTGGCCTGGTCCCATGGGAATGGACTTGGGTGACATCATTAATGAGACGTGGGTCAGAACCGCCCCCAGGAACTTGCCCCCTTCTAGGCTACTCCTAGGATGCTGCTAGTAAGGCCTGGCAGGGGGAGAGGATTTCTTTTTTTTGAGACAGAGTTTCGCTCTTGTTGCCCAGGCTGGAGTGCAATGGCGCGATCTCGGCTCACCACAACCTCTGCCTCCCAGGTTCAAGTGATTCTCTTGCCTCAGCCTCCCGGGTAGCTGGGATTACAGGCATGCACCACCACGCCTGGCTAATTTTGTATTTTTAGTAGAGACGGGGTTTCTCCATGATGGTCATGGATCTCCTGACGGGGATCTCCTGACCTCAGGTGATCCACCTGCCTCAGCCTCCCAAAGTGCTGGGATTACAGGCGTGAGCCACCGCGCCCGGCAGCAGGAAGAGGATCTTGCATCTCTTTTGAGATACAAGAAGCCCAGAAATTGTTTCATCCACCTTATCTCTGAGCACCTCCTCTTTCCTGCAGGGAACCTGAGGCTCTGGGAGAGGAGTTACTTGTCCAGGGTCCTGTGATGGAAGACTGAGCAGGTAAATTGCAGGACTCCGCCTCTCTGGGCCTCTGTTCAGGCCTGTGAGGTGAAGAGAGAAGAAAGAGACTGTGCTGTGTGTCTCGAATGGGAAAGATGGCCCACACTCAGGGGGCTGTGTGGGAGCGGGGTTGGTGGGAAGGATACGTTGCAGAGTGGTGTCTGCAGCATGATCTCAGCTTTGCAATCAGAAGAGTAAAAGCCAAACTGTAGGGGACATGTTCTTAGGATCTCCTGGAGCTATGTCATGGGGAAAAAAAATGGAAAATAAATTTTTAAAAAAGTAAAAGAGAAAAAGCCAAACTGCAGACATGTGAGTGTAACTGTGGGAGTGTGAGCTCAGACCTCTGTGTTTGTCGAAGCAGAGACGAACCAGGCTGCTACCAGTGGTTCGGGACAATTAGTTGGGGATGGAATACAATCCCATTTCTTACTTTAGAAACTTTGCGATTGGCCGGGCATGGTGGCTCATGGCTGTAATCCCAGCACTTCGGGAGGCCAAGGCAAGAGGACTGCTTGAGCCCAGGAGTTTGAGACCAGCCTGGGCAACAACGTGAAACCCAGTCTCTACAAAAAATACAACAACATTAGCCAGGCATGGTGGCTCGTGACTGTGGTTCCGGCTACTGGGGAAGCTGAGGTGGGAGGCTCCCTTGAACTCAAGGAGGTTGAGGCTACAGTGAGCCATGATCACACTGCTGTACCCTAGCCTTGGTGACGGAGTGGGGACTGAAACCTTGTCGAAAGAAAGAGAGAAAGAGAAAGACAGAGAGAGGGAGGGAGAGGAAAGAAGAAAGAAAGAAAGAAAGAAAGAAAGAAAGAGAAAAGAGAAAGAAAGAAAGAAGAAAGAAAGAAAGAAAGAAAGAAAGAAGAAAGAAAGGAAGGAAGGAAGGAAGGAAGGAAGGAAGGAAGGGGAATGGAAGGAGAGAGGGAGGAAGGAAGGAAGGAGAGAAGGGGGAAGGAAAGGAGGGAAGAGGAAGGAAGGAAAGGAGGGAGAGGAGGGGAGGGAGGGAAAGAGGAAGGAAGGAAGGAAGGAAGGAAAGAAGGAAGGAAGGAAGGAAAGAAGGAAGGAAGGAAGGAAAGAAGGAAGGAAGGAAGGAAAGAAGGGAGAGGAAGGGAGGGAGGGAGGGATAGAGGAAGGAAGGAAGAAAAGGAAAGGAAGCAAGGAAACAACTTTGAGATTATTAAAATCACATTTTTTTTCTTAAATCTCAGAGTGGGAATGGGATTGAGTTGGAGTGGAGTTGGCCTCCACTCTGTTTACTAAGAGCTGTGTGTCCCTAGTAAGTCACTTTCCCTCTCTGGGCCTCAGGTTTTTTACCTGATAGATGGGCTTCGAGTCTCTTCCCCTGCTGATCCCCCAGAGTTGCAGGCAGCCAATGAGGTTCTGAGTACTGTAGAGGGGATGCTTTCAGCAGTAGTGGCGGTGGTAGGGAGCTGGGATTGCAAACCCAGAGGCCAGCAGAGGCCAGGCAGGAACTGGATTGAACTGGAAACTCAAGCTGTCTACTTGGTCCAGTCAGGATGGCTACTGATAGAAGTGGGGGGGTCTCATGTTGCCCACCTCATGTTTAAGGAGATTCTAGAATTATAGATTATTTGATATGAAATTTCCTTAAATGTAAATGTTGGTAAATAAAGTAACTAAGCGATATATATGCAAACACACATTTGCATACACAAGCCTTACACACAATGGCTGGTCAGATTTAGTGCATAGACAGCCAGCTGGTTTTCTGCTTTGGAATTATAGGCTGCTAATTTTTTTTATTTTTTCAAGACATGGTCTTGCTTTGTCACCCAGGCTGGAGTGCAGTGGCGCGAACACAGCTCACTGTGTTGACCTCCTGAGCCCAAACAGTCCTCCCAACCCAGCCCAGCAAGTAACTGGGATGACTGGCATGTACCACCAAGACTCACTAATTTTTGTATGTTTTGTAGAGATAGGGTTTCACCATGTTGCCCAGGCTGGTCTCAAACTCCAGAGCTCAGGTGATCCGCCTTCCTCGGCCTCCCAAAGTGCTGGAATTACAGGCATGAGCCACCGTGCTCTGCCTAATTGTATTTTATTATACCAAATGCAGTTTTTTTTGCCTTCTGTATCTTTTCAAAACCTGGGTGGTATTCCCCGAGCAAGAGTGAATCCTAGTTTACCTACTACCTATGCCTGTATGCTTACACTTTCACTGAATTTCTGTAAATTTTTAAATAATATTAGGAAGAAAATTGGGCTGATGAGCAGCTCTTGGGGCACTAGAGGCCTCCTGGGTAGCTGTCATGCCTTGAACGTTTCTTGGGGGTGCCTTCTCCAGCCTCCAATGAGCACGAGGTCTGCACTGGCGAGCAGATGTCCACTCTCCTGGGGACAAGAAAGGTGTGAGTCTTCCATGGCAAACAGAGAAGGAAGGAGATCCTTCCTTTCCTGAATCAGCTTATTGGGATAAACAAGAAACCCACAGAGGCTTTCTCACCAAGGCCAGCGTGTTTGATAGGCCTGCGTCTCACCTCTGAGGGTCACAGAGTGTGTGCGAGCAGCGTCCCAGCAGGGAAGCATCCACGCTCATGAGGATTCGGAAACCTCTGTTTGCTGTTAGGAAATGCTCTTGACCCGTGAGTGTTCCTCTTTCAAGATCCTCTAGCATTGCCAACCCGTCCAGCAAGAAGGGGAGAGCTCTCATAGCAGGGGGGCTTGACTAAATTTGAGGAGTCAAGGAAGTGACGTTTCAGCTAAGACTTTTTTTTTTTTTCTTTGAGACAGGATCTCGCTCTGTTGCCCAGGCTGGAGTGCAGTGGCTCAATCTTGGCTCACAGCAACCTCCGCCTCCCCGGTACAAGCGATTCTCCTGCCTCAACCTCCCCAGTAGCTGGGAGTACAGGTGCCCGCCACCATGCCCAGCTAATTTTTGTATTTTTAGTAGAGACAAGGTTCCACCATGTTGGCCAGGCTGGTCTCAAACTCCTGACCTCAAGTGATGCTCCCGTCTCGGCCTCCCAAAGTGCTGGGATTACAGGCGTGAGCCATTGCGCCCTGCCTCAGCTAAATCTTCAAGATTGGCGAAGGGATGAAGAAGGTTGGGGAGAAGAGCGGGGATGAAGAAGGTTGGGGAGAAGAGCGGTGATGAGGGGAACCCAGCTGCAGGCCGCATATTCAAGGGCTTGTGGCTGGCAGGGAGGTCCAGAGAAGAACTGAGTTCTAGAATCTGAAAGAAGGCCAGCATGGGTCAGAATGGAAACTGACCAGACCACAGAGTCAGCCACTCAAGATCCCCCAGCCAAGCCTCGTGTTGAATTTTGAGGGCTGCAGCAGAAAAACGGGCGCACTGCGAGCCCTGCGTGTTGCCAACAGCCTCCGTAGGGACAGGAGGTGGCGCTGTCGGCACACACATAGTGCTGTCGGCGCTGCGCAGCCGCAGCCCGGGACCTTGGAGGACAGGCGGTCGGAGCTGCTGTTGCTGACGTCAGCAGTAACGGAGGCACAAAGCCGGAGCAGGAGGAGTAAATGTCTGCACCAGGAAGGAGCCAGGGAGGCCAAGTTGAGAACACTTTAGAAGAAGTGAATAGGTTCAGGAATCCAGCAGAGCCGGAGTGGTGGAGCCAGGGAAATACCACTCTGTGACAGTTTTGCTCATGAAGTGGAGTGCCAGGAAAACACAGCGTCTGGCCGGGCGCGCTGGCTTACTCCTGTAATCCCAGCACTTTGGGAGGCCCGGGCGGGCGGATCGCTTCAGGTCAGGAGTTCGAGACCAGCGTGGCCAACATGATGAAACCCCGTCTCTACTAAAAATACAGAAATTAGCCGGGCGTGGTGGTGCGCGCCTGTAATCCCAACTACTCGGGAGGCTGAGGCAGGAGAATCGCTTGAACCTGGGGGGCAAGTCAGCCGAGATCTTGCCAAGGCACAATCAGCCCAGATCATGCCACTGCACTCTAGCCTGGGTGACAGAGAAAGACTCCGTCTCAAAAAAACAAACAGAAAAAAAACACAGCGTCCAGGCAGCTCCACCTTCCATGTTGAAAGCCTGTGACTGCCACAGTCTAGCGGGACTGGCTTGTTTGCCTGCAGAACGGAATGGCCCCGGGGTCTGTCTGGGTCTGGGTCCAGATGACAAAGGCGCCCAGCCTTCCTCTGGCCCCAGCCCTGCACATTGACCTAGGATGGGTGGCCCTCCATACCAGGCACCCCTGGCTCCTCCTCATTCCCCTCTGGCTTCTCCCTTCCTCCTACGGCCATGCTGAGCCTCCATCCCTCTGCTCTGGGCAGTGGTTTTCAAAAGCACTGTGGTGGTAGTCACTGGGGCTGTTGGCCATATTTGTCTGGCTTTTCCCTTTTCCAGATGCACGGTGGGATTATTCTTCCTGGTCTCCTTATGGTTGGGTAGGAATACGTAACCAGTTCTGGACAAAAGAGTTTTGAATGGAAATATGTGTCATTTCTAAGCCACAGCAATGAATGCTGATATAAGACCCTTTTCCTCTACTGTGGCAACCAGCAATCTTCCAGAAAGTGGTTGCTCCGTGATCCTGAGTCCAGGAGGGAAGACAACCAGAGCAGAGTTGCACCTGCCCCATGATGGACATGTAGCGTGAGCAAGAAGTAGCCGTTGCTGTTGTGAACCACTGAGATCGGGGGCTCGTTTTTTGGGTGGTTTTTGTTTGTTTGTTTGGTTTGTTTTTTTGTTTTGTTTTTGTTTTGTTTTGTTTTGTTTTTTGAGACAGAGTTTCGCTCTAGTAGCCCAGACTGGAGTGCAATGGCGCGATCTCGGCTCACTGCAAGCTCCACCTCCCAGGTTCAAGCAATTCTCCTGCCTCAGCCTCCCAAGTAGCTGGGACTACAGGCATGCACCACCATGCCTGGCTAATTTTGAATTTTTAGTAGAGACAGGGTTTCACCACGTTAGTCAGGCTGGTCTCGAACTCCTGACCTCAGGTGATCCACCCACCTCGACCTTCCAAAGTGCTGGGATTACAGGCGTGAGCCACTGTGCCTGGCCCGGGGGCTTGTTTTTTACTGCAGCATAACCTAGACTATCCTGGCTGATATAAGCAAAGTTTCTGGAAATCGGGAAGCTGTTTGTAGAGCACTGTGAAAGGTACATAGCTTTAAATCCTTAGATAAATTAGAATTGTTATTAACAATGAGTACCACTTATTGACCAGGCATGGTGGCTCACAACTGTAATCTCAGCACTTTGGGAGGCTGAGGCAGGCGGATCACCTGAGGTCAGGAGTTCAAGACCAGCCTGGCCAACATGGTGAAACCCTGTCTCTACTAAAAATATAAAAATTAGCCAGGTGTGGTGACACACGCCTGTAATCCCAGCTACTCGGGAGGCCGAGGCAGGAGAATCATTTGAACCCGGGAGGTAGAGGTTGCAGTAAGCCGAGATCGCGCCTCTGCACTCTAGCCTGGGTGACAGAGTGAGACTCGGTCTCAAAAAAAAAAAATAAATAAGTATCACTTATTGAGCACCTACTATGTGTCAGGTATTATACAAGGTATACTAGGTTTTTTGGCAAATGTTTTCTCATTAATCCCCATCCTAGCACTGGGATTTGGCAATACTGGCCTATTCAGTATGATTAGTCTCCGGCAGTGAAACTCAGGGAGACAGACTTAAGGTCATGACCATAGCCTCTAAGTGGTGGAATTAAGATTCAAATGTAAGGGTCTCTGTCACCCAAACTCTCACTCTTTCCACCCCTAGGCTGTTATCATATAAAAAGCAGGACTAGGCATACCAAGGGGGGTGGGGGGAAAAAACCAAACATTTTAAAAAGAAATTATCTCTTAACAGGAAAAACATTAACATCTGCCATTTTTCTAAATTGAATGTGAAAGATGGTCCTGACAGGCTGAACAAAGACGCTCGTTCTCTGGTGTGATGTTTGACAAGGGAATCTTCCTTCATTTTCTCCTCTGATGAGCCTCTACCAGATAAGCAGCAGCAGGAACCAAACGTTTAAGAAAAATGTAAAGACATTATTTTGTCCATCACTTAACATTTTTATGAGCAAGTTGGGAGATAGCCTGCATTAATGCCTCTGTGCAATGGAATGAATGGCCCGAGATCTCACCGCCCCAGGATGACTTTGGGGAAGGAAGACCCAAGCAGCCCACTGTCACATGCTGTCCTGCCTGCCTCAGGCCTCCTGTCCTCTCCCTTCTGACCTGCAAACTAACCCTGAGGACTCATGTCAACCGTCACTGCATTGGAAGCCCTCTGTGATAGTTAATACTGAGTGTCAACTTGATCGGATTGAAGGAAGCAAAGTATTGTTCCTGGGTGTGTCTGTGAGGGTGTGGCCAAAGGAGATTAACATTTGAGTCAGTGGCCTGGGAGAGGCAGACCCACCCGCAATCTGTGTGGGCACCATCTAATCAGCTGCCAACACGGCTAGAATTAAGCAGGAAGGACTAGACTTGCTGAGTCTTCCGGCCTTCACTCCCTTCCATGGTCTTTCTCCCGTGCTGGATGCTTCCTGCCCTCGAACATCAGACTCCAAGTTCTTCAGCTTTTGGACTCTTGGACCTACCTACACCAGTGGTTTGCCAGGGGCTCTCAGGCCTCCGGCCACAGACTAAAAGCTGTGCTGTCAGCTTCCCTACTTTTGAGATTTTGAGACTCTGGCCGGCTTCTGTGCTCATCAGCTTGTAAACAGCCTGTTGTGGGACCTCACCTGGTGTCGTGTGAGTCAATACTCCTTAATAAACTCCCCTGCATATATACATCTATCCTATTAGTTCTGTCTCTCTAGAGAACCCTGACTGATACAACCTCCCTTTCCTGCTAGGCTGGGCTCCCCTCTGCCTCATTCTCTTGCCCTGTTGCCCAGGCTAGAGTATAGTGGCACCATCATAGCTCACTGCAGCCTCGACCTCTCAGACTCAAGTGATTTTCCTGCCTCAGCCTCTGCAGTAGCTAGGACTACAGGCATACGCCACCATGCCCAGCTAAATTTTTTAATTTTTTGTAGAGATAGGGTCTTGCTATGTTGGCCAGGCTGGTCTTGAACTCCTGGCCTCAATCGATCCTCCCACCTTGGTCTCCCAAAGTTCTGGGATTACAGGCATGAACCACCATACCTGGCCTCATTCTATTTTTTTAAATTAGCATTTTTATTTGCATTTGTACAAAGTAATCCAGAGAGATCCCATGTACCCTTTACTCAGTTTCCATTAATAGTAACATCTTGCAAAAATGCTAAATGTTGGCATATAAATTAAGCATTTAAATGTCCCATATGCAAACACACAAAGATTTAATACACAACTGGCCAGTTTTCTCCTTTGGGGTTATAGGCTGCTAATGGCATTTTATTGTACGAAATGCAGCTTTAGCCTCTTCAATATCACAACCAGGATATTGGCATTGATATAATCAAGATATAGAATATTTCTATCACCACAAGAATCCCTCTTGTTGCCCTTTTATAGCCTCACCCAGTTTTCTCCCACCTTGATCCCTACTTAAGCCTTGGCAATTGCTAATCTATTCTTCATGTCTATAATCAGGTCCATTTAAGAATGTTAGATAAATGGAATCAGCTGATCTGAAGGTGCCGCATTATCTCAATTGATTGTTCAGTCACAGCAGATAAAACTCTTTGTTCTACTCTTTCCCGCTTCTCAAGACTACACTTAACAAATCTTAAAAATAAATAATTTTCCAGGCACGGTGGCTCACGCCTGTAATCCCAGCAGTTTGGGAGGCCGAGGAGGGTGGATCATTTGAGGTCAGGAGTTCGAGACCAGCCCAGCCAACGTGGTAAAACCCCGTCTCTACTAAAAATATAAAAATTAGCTGGGTGTGGTGGTGCATGCCTGTGGCCCCAGCTGCTTGGGAGGCTGAGGCAGGAAAACCACTTGCACTCAGGAGGCGGAGGTTGCAGTGAGCCGAGATCACGCCACTGCACTCCAGCCTGGGTGACAGAGCAAGACTAGGTCTCAAAATAAATAAGTAAATGGCATCATAGAGTATGTAAGTCTTGGGGATTGCCTTTTCGCAGTTGGCATAATTCTCTGGAGAGTCATTCAGGTTACTGTGTGCCTCAGTAGTGTTCATTCCTTGCTGTTGCTGAATTGTATTCCATGACGTGGATGTGCCACAGTCTGCTGAACCATTCACCTGTTAAAGGCTTCATTCATTTTTTAATCACCAGTGCCTTGTAGACAGTTACTGTACTTGCATGCAAAGTACGTCCTGAAGAGCAACATTAGCTGTGATTAGGAGTGTAGGCTCTGAAGTTTGACTCCTAGCTCCAGAATTTACTATTCATGTGGGGTTGAGCAATTTACTTAACCTCTGTCTGCCTCAGTTTTCTCATCTGTAAAGTAGGGATAGCAGTAGTGCCCATCTGATAGATTTGTCATGAAAATTAACTAAATCTACATGTTATGTGTTTAACCCAAAGTCTGGCTTATGGTAAGAACTCAATTATTCTTATTAAATAATAACAATAATTAATAATAATATAATCACAATACTTAATAATAAACATTCACTGAACTGAGTTGAAAACCTAATGAGAACATTCAAATTTGCAAAATGTTCAAATCAGGGGGTTGTGGCAGATTGTAAAAGGAGTAATTTGGCCAAGTGTGGTGGCTCACGCCTGTAATCCCAGCACTTTGGGAGGCCAAGAAAGGTAGATCACTTGAAGTCAGGAGTTTGAGACCAGCCCGGCCAACATGGTAAAACCTCATCTCTAGTAAAAATCAAAAACTTAACCAGGCATGGTGGTGGGCACCTGTAGTCCCAGCTACTTGGGAGGCTGAGACAGGAGAATTGCTTTTTCTAGAGCCTTCACATATTACTCTCTAAATAACAAGCTTTACCAGACCCGTTGAAATAGAATATTTGAGGCCAGGCACGGTGACTCACGCCTGTGATCCCAGCACTTTTGGAGGCTGAGGCAGGTGGATCATTTGAGGTCAGTAGTTTGAGACCAGCCTGACCAACATGGTGAAACCCTGTATCTACTAAAAATACAAAAATATTAGCCAGGTGTGGTGGCGCATGCTTGTAGCCCCAGCTACTTGGGAGGCTGAGGCAGGAGAATCGCCTTAACCCAGGAGGTGGAGGTTGCAGCGAGCCGAGATCACGCTACTGCACTCCAGCCTTGGCAAGAGAGTGAGACTCCCTCAAAAAAACAAACCAAAAAAAGAAATTGAAATATTTGAACAAAACTGAGTCAAACCCACTGGCAATACTGTGTCCATTCAAATGCAGTCTGCAGCCTCACTCTGGAACAGTGGTGATTTGACTCGCTCAACAATATTGACTGAGCTCCTAGTGTCGGTATGCCAGGCACGGGTCTAGGTGTCAGGGATGTAACAGAGAAGAAACAGACAACCCTGGCCCTCGTGGCAGGTAAAAGAGGAAGCCTTACTCTGTCTTACTTCTGATTTAAAAGTGGTGGAAATGCCTCACGTAGAAAGAAGGAAAGTGCTGATGTTAGAAAGAGGGAGCCATGCTGTGGGTCACCTTGAGAGAATATGGACATGCGCTCTGCTTTATGTATATATATTTTTTCTTTTTTTTTTTTTTGAGACAGAGTCTCGCTCTATCCCCCAGGCTGGAGTGCAATAGCGTGATCTTGGCTCAATACAAACTTTGCCTCCCAGGTTCAAGCGATTCTCATGCCACAGCCTCCCGAGTAGCTGGGACTACAGGCATATGCCACCACGCCTGGCTATTTTTTATATTTTTAGTAGAGACGGGGTTTCGCCGTGTTGGCCAGGCTGTTCTCAAACTCCTGACCTCAGGTGATCCTCCTGCCTCGGCCTCCCAGTGTGCTTTAGATTTAACGGTAGAATTGGTTCTCATCTTCCTGACTTGACAGGTGTGGGTGTACTTGCAGGCACTTGGTGACCTACCTGGTTCTCTACCTAAGCCCCAATGTACACACTCCTTGAATCGTCCTGGTATGGTGACGTGAGCCCGGACATGCTGCCCTGCAGTCACAAAGGGTATCTGGGCCCTGGGCCCTGAGCAGCAGTTACTGGAAGCGATGACTTCCAGGATCCAGCTTTGCTATTGTCCTCTCCTCTAGGGCCCGCCTCTACCTGAGCTCAGTGACTGGTCAGGAAGCTACAGTCCGGCTGAAAAGCCACGGTTCCTCCCAGGGACGCTAACTGGACCATGACCTTGGCCTCATTAGCTTGGCGCTCTCCACCTGAGCTGCCTGGATTGGGGCCAGCCAGGAAAATTAGCTCAGGCCCACAGGCCCCTGGGAGAGGCGTCAGGCAAAAATAGATCAGAAAGAGGGAGAGAATCCTTGTGCAGGAGGGCCCGCGGAGGTCATTGGCTCTGGCATCGGCCCAGCTCTACAGATGGAGGCTGAGGCCAAGGAGGGGAAGGGGCCTGGCCAAGGTCATGCTGAAGTTTGTGCAGAGCTGGGATGAGAATGAGGGTTCCCCAGCTCCCAAAGCCACGTTCTTCCCTCGCCTGTGCCTCCCATGAGGCTGTGGTCAGAAAGGGACAGAATCAACCAATGAACAATAAGAGTCACAGATAATAAAACAATTCATCATGGGCTAGGCATTGTTCCTGTTTTTTTGTTTTGTTTTGTTTTGTTTTTTTGAGATGAAGTCTCTCTGTCGCCCAGGCTGGAGTACAATGGCACAATCTCAGCTCACTGCAAACTCTGTCTCCCAGGTTCAAGTGATTCTCCTACCTCAGCCTCCAGAGTAGCTGGGACTACAGGCGCGTGCCACCACACTTGGCTATTTTTTGTATTTTTAGTAAAGACAGGGTTTCACCATGTTGGCCAGGCTGGTCTCGAACTCCTGACCTCAGGTAATCCACCTTCCTCGGCCTTCCAAAGTGCTGGGATTACAGGCGTGAGCCACCGTGCCTGGCCTCTGCTTTATTTTTTTGTTTGTTTGTTTGTTTTAAGCATGTGAAGAAGTAAAAAATGGTCTATAACACAGAAAACTGCTTTGAATTTTTAAATAGATAAAAATAATACACTGGGAGACAGTGTCATGTAGTAGCTAAAA
Organism: Nomascus leucogenys; assembly: GCF_006542625.1. Taxonomy (NCBI): domain Eukaryota; kingdom Metazoa; phylum Chordata; class Mammalia; order Primates; family Hylobatidae; genus Nomascus; species Nomascus leucogenys. The sequence continues at coordinate 14,131,221 of NC_044387.1, forward strand.
GTAGCGACTCCAGACCTCCACTGCCTCAGTTTGAATCCCAGCTCCACCTCTTACTTGTCACATGTCTTTAAGCAAGTTATGTAATCGCTTGAACCCGGGAGGCAGAGGTTGCAGTGAGGAGAGATGGCACCAATGCACTCCAGCCTGGGTGACAGAGCAAGACTCCATCTCAGGAAAAAAAAAAAAAATCCTATTTTACACAGGTTCTGCACGTTGCCTCATCCCATTAATAACATATCTGGGCATCTTTTCTTCCATCTGGTTTAGATGTAGCCCATTCTTTTAAATGGCTATATGATATTGCATCCTGTGGATGGGCCATAATTTTTTTTTTTTTTTTTGAGACGGTGTCTCACTCTGTCTGTCGCCCAAGCTGGAGTGCAGTGGTGCAATCTTGGCTCAATGCAACCTCCACCTCCCGGTTTCAAAGCAATTCTCCTGCCTCAGCCTCCCGAGTAGCTGGGATTACAGGCATGCACCACCACACTCAGCTAATGTTTGTATTTTTAGTAGAGACGGGGTTTCACCATCTTGGCCAAGCTGGTCTCGAACTCCTGACCTCAGGGTGATTTGCCCGCCTTGGCCTCTCAAAGTGCTGGGGCTAAAGGCGTGAGCCACCGTGCCCGGCTGGGCCATAACATATTTAACCAGATCCCAATATTAGACCGTCACAGCACACAGGAGTGGTTCCACGTAGCTGAAATAGATAGAGTCATGGAAAATAAGGCCATGAAAACAGGTTATGGGAAAACTGTCATGGGCTTATCAGCTATGCAGCTATATGCAAATGACAAATTTCTTTCTTGTATTTAGAACCAACTGTTTGCCTCATCATCTCTAGGCCCCACAATACCCTGCTTGGGTAGACTGCCATTAGGATCCCATTTATAGCAAAGCCCAGAGATAAAATTAGTGACCCCCAGTTATACCACGAGTAGGGCCCGAGCTGAATACTAACCCAGGCAGTGTTGCCCAGAGCACACACTCTTGTGCCACACGAAATGGGAAGTCTGAGCTTCCTTCTGTAGGAAGTGATAAGCCCCCTCCCTTCCCACCTTCCCTGGTCACCAGGCCCAGAGCCAGGTGGGGCCTTGCTGAGGCTGAGCCTGGTAGTCTAGTCAATGTTAAGCTGCAGCAGGTGCAGCAGAAGGGAGACGGGGTCTCTGCTCAGATCCCAGTCATTGTCCAGCCTGTCTCTTGGCCTCCTCTGGGGAGAAGCTCAATTTACCAGCTGTCCTGAGTGTCTGTGGGAATACTATGGGATCACGTGGTCACCAAGACCCCACCCCCTCTTCATGGGTCTTCTGTTCTTCACGAAGCCCTCTTCCCTCTCCCTGCAACCTCACCTAAGGGCTACCTCTTGCTTAGTCAAACCTACCGTCTTTGTGTGTGTTGGGACATCAGCCCAACATGAGCTGGTCCATGACCCGGGGCCACCGTGGAATGGCGTTGAATCAGTGATTGTAGGGAATGCCAATGGCACACACGTTATGAGTTTCTCTTCTGCGGCTTGTTGCTGAATCCCCGTGTGACAGCCTGCCCAGGGTCTGTTCCTCTAAGATGAGCCTACCTCTCAACAGGTCTGCAAATGGGGTGGGGGGTGAGTCCCCAAAGAGAAAAATAAAAAGATTCTTTCCTCACCGCATAACAAAATCAATTCCAGATGTAAATGTGAAAGGCAAAATGTTAAGACTTTTAGAGGCCGGGTGTGGCGGCTCACACCTGTACTCCCAACACTTTGGAAGGCCGAGATGGGCGGATCACTTGAGCTCAGGAGTTCGAGACCAGCCTGGCCAATATGGTGAAACTCTGTCTCTACTAAAAATACAATAATTAGCCGGGCGTGGTGGTGTGCGCCTGTAATCCCAGCTACTTGGGAGGCTGAGGCAGAAGAATTGCTTGAACCAAGGAGGTGGAGGTTGCGGTGAGCCGAGATCGTGCCACTGCACTCCAGCCTGGGCAACAGAGTGAGACTTCATCTCAAAAAAAAAAAAAAAAAAAAAAAAAACCTTTTAGAAGAATAATACAAAATAAAGTCTCTATAGAATATCTGGGGGGGGGGGGGGGGGGGGGGGGGGGGGGGGGGGGGGGGGGGGGGGGGGGGGGGGGGGGGGGGGGGGGGGGGGGGGGGGGGGGGATCATGACAAGAATAGTTCAAAAAAAAAAAAAAAAAAAAAAAAAAATATCTTGCGACAAAGGAAAGTTTCCTAAGACAAAAAGCACAAACCATTCAAGAGAATAAGATTGCTAAATCAGAGTGCATTTGCTGTGCTTCTCCCACAGATAATTGTGTATCAGGCCAGGTTTGATGGCTCACGCCTGTGATCCCAGCACTTTGGGAGGCCAAGGCAGGAGGATCACTTGAGGTCAGGAGTTCAAGACCACCCTGGCCAACATGGTGAAACCCTGTCTCTACTAAAAATATGAAAATTAGCCAGACATGGTGGCACACACCTGTAATCCCAGCTACTTGGGAGGCTGAGGTATGAGAATCACTTGAACCCAGGAGGTGTTGCAGTCAGCTGAGATAGTGCCACTGCACTCCGGCCTGGGCAACAGAGCAAGACTCTGTCTCAAAAAAGAAAAAAAAAGTGTATCAGCTAACCAACACTGCATAACCAACCATTCCAAAACTTAACGGCTTAAACAATGGTTTATATTTTCTCATGATTTTGTTGGTAGGAATTGGAGCAGGGCTCAGCTAGGGTCATTCATGCAGCTGCATTCAGCCAGAGGCTGACCTGGGCTGGGCCGGGCTGGACAGTCGGAGAAGGTGTCTCTAGGCATGTCTGGGACAGTAGTGCTGGCTGTCTGGGTTGGATGGTGTCTCATCCTCTGGGGCTCTCTCTCCATTCTCCAAATGACCTCTCTCTCCATCAGGATGGCCTGGACCTCCTTAGTTCAGGCAGCTAAGTCCTAAGTGGGCAGAAGTAGAAACCGCCAGATCTCTTAAGGAGTAGGCTTAGAATTGGCATTTTTGCCGCATTCAATTGTTCAGATCAATCGCATGACTGTCCTGATTGAAAGGGAAGGGGGTAGACTCTGCCTTGTGATGGGAGGAGCAGTGTGTGTAACCAGGGAGGGGACAATTGTTGGTGGCCTCTTTGCAGACTCACACCTACCCTCCGTAACCAGGGAGGGGACAATTGTTGGTGGCCTCTCTGCAGACTCACACCTACCCTCCCAGCCAGCTCAGGACACAGAGGAGAAGAGGGGCAGCAGAACACAGACCTGAGGAGTTACCATGAAGCCTGGATGTTCCCCGGGGTCTCGCTTCTTACAGGACGGTTATCCTTCATCTTACAAATGGGCACAAAACACCTGCATATTCACCGGGTGTATGTGGAAGACACAATAAATTGATAAGTCATTGCCTCTGGAAAGGGAAGCTGGGGGACTAGGAAGGAAGGGAATTTTTTTTTTTTTAAATTTTTTTAGACGGAGTCTCTGTCATCCAGGCTGGGGTGCAATGGCACGACCTCGGCTCACTGCAACCTCTGCCTCCCGGGTTCTAGTGATTCTCCTGCCTCAGCCTCCCGAGTAGCTGGGATTACAGGCTCATACCACCATTTATTTTTCATTTTATACACTTTATTTTATTTATCTATTTTTTGAGATGGAGTTTCGCTCTTGTTGCCCAAGCTAGAGTGCAATGGCACAATCTCGGCTCACTGCAACTTCTGCCTCCTGGGTTCAAGTGATTCTCCTGCCTCAGCCTCCCAAGTAGCTGAGATTACAGGTGCACACCACCACACCCGGCTAATTTTTGTATTTTTAGTAGAGACAGGGTTTCACTATATTGGTAAGGCTGGTCTCGAACTCCTGACCTCAGGTGATCCACCTGCCTCGGCCTCCCAAAGTGCTGGGATTACAGGCATGAGCCACCACGCCCAGCCCATTTTATACATTTTAGATTTTTATTTCTTGACAAAAAATATATATATTTTCAATTGACCTAACCAAGGTCACTTAGTACCAAAAGTCAAAGACAGGACTCAAACCTAGATCTGCAATCATGGTGCCTGCGCTGTTTACTTCACATCATGAAAGGTTACATAAATCCACAGTTTTAACCCAAATCAATCCACTTAGGCACAGCTGAGACATAAAAGAGGTAGCTGAAATCCAAGAGAAGACACAGACGCCTGCACCTGAAGCACAGAAGTGACATTCTCAGGAGCCCGCTGGGATTTGAGCTGCTTTCAAAAGCCAGCAAAATCTATAAGGCCAGAGCACGGCGAGAATCCTCAAAGAGACTCGCTGAGTCAGTGGGATGAGCACAGCCCCTGGGGCAAATGACCTGGGTCCCAGTACACTAGGGCTTTTTGTATAAACTAGACCTTGTTGACCAGTAAATTGTAGACCAGTAAAGTAGACCTTACTGGGGTCTCTCTGCCTCTCTGACCTTTTATTTCTTCATTGGGAAAATGGGGAAGATAATCTGTACTATTCTACAGGATGGCATTGCCACGTGTCTAGCAAACTCCCCAAAGGTGAAGTGTCAATCATGGGAAGCCCTTCAGACTCCCAGCCAGCTTGCTGGGGGATGGTGGCAGGTGGCTGGCTCTCTCTGTCCTGCAGTGGAATACAATGGTGAGACCAGGCTGTGTGTGGACTCTCACGCGCGGACGAGTGCTGACTTTGGGAAAAGTTTGAAATGCCTGGGCAGGGAGGTGCCCTGTGAGGTCCCTCCCAGCTCTGGCATTCTAGGGTTCAGGCACACTTCTGGGCTGAGTATTCACTTGTAAGCTCCTTTTATCAAAGTTGTCTTCAAGCCGGGCAAGGTGGCTCACGCCTGTAATCTTAACACTTTGGGAGGCGGAGGCGGGTGGATCATTTGAGGTCAGGAGTTCAAGACCAGCCTGGCCAACATGGTGAAACCCCATCTCTACTAAAAATATAAAAATTAGACTGGGCGCGGTGGCTCATGCCTGTAATCCCAGCACTTTGGCAGGCCAAGGCAGGTGGATCACGAGGTCAGGAGATTGAGACCATCCTGGCTAACACAGTGAAACCCCGTCTCTACTAAAAATACAAAAAATTAGCCATGGTGGCACGTGCCTGTAATCCCAGCTTCTCAGGAGGCTGAGGCAGGAGAATCGCTTGAACCTGGGAGGGAGAGGCTGCAGTGAGACAGGATCATATCACTGCACTCTAGCCTGGGTGACACAGCGAGATTTCATCTCAAAAAAAAAAGATTGTCTTCAAAGCACGCCCAGTGAGAGGAAAGACAGTGGCCCTGGCTTGGGGAACCCAGAGCTGGGTAGGGGTGTCTAGCACAGCCATCACCTCCAGCCCCGCCTCTGCCTCCCACTTCCCACTGGAGTCTGCGAAATTGGAGTCGGCCTCCTTTGGGTCCGTTTCAGGAATGTTGGTAACTGGAGATTCCTAACAGTGAACCTGGCTCCAAAAACACACCCCGAAGCAGAAAAATTCCAGGCCAAAGCAATTTCCCAGCCTGGCAGGAAGCTGCCTGCCTGGGCAGAGGTGGGAGGGCAGTTTGGACCCAAAGAAGGTCCACAGGCTGCCGGCCAACACACGTGGCCCCGACCCCAATCTGCCACCCGCTGGGCCTGTCCTCCCTCCCTCCTGTCCAAATCTCTTTTCTCTGGCTCCCAGCCACTGGGGGAGGAATAAGAGAGGGTGGCCTTCTGTTCACTTAACCCTTCCCTCCTTCCTCCTCCAGGGTCCCAACCCCCATCTCTGCCCACCGCAGTCCCAGGCTCCTCGTCCCAAGCTTCTGCTCCCTGCCGCCATGGGCTAGTAAACAGCTGCCCTGTCCTCCCAGCCACCCTGCATGATGACTCTTATCAAAGCTCCCCAGTTACTAACAAGGGAGACCTAAAGAAGTCCAATCATGTGCCAAGGGTCACACAGCGAGGGAGCTAGGGAGCCACGACTCTGTCCCATAGCACCACACCCCTCCCTGTGCCCTGACGACAGGACCCTGTGAGTCCCTGCTTCCTCCCTTCCTGTCTTCGCCTGGACTGGAGGTACGGATTGCATGTCTGGCCCCTTTGTCAAAGAATGAAGACAAAGCCATATTCCTCTTTGCTTTCCCAGGGCCAGGCGAGGACTGGATACTCAGAAAACACTGGCTGAGGCCAGGTGCGGTGGCTCACGCCTGTGATCCCAACACTTTGGGAGGCTGAGGCAGGCAGATCACGAAGTCAGGAGTTCAAGACCAGCCTGACCAATATGGTGAAACTCCATCTCTACTAAAAATACAAAAATCAGCTGGGCGTGGTGGCTGGTGCCTGTATTCCCAGCTACTCGGGAGGATGAGGCAGGAGAATTGCTTGAAACCGGGAAGCAGAGGTTGCAGTGAGCCAAGATCACACCATTGCACTCCAGCCTGAGTGACAGAGTGAGACTCCATCTCAAAAATAAAAAGAAAACACTGGCTGAAGGAACCTTTCAGAATGATCAGAAGGGACGTGGGGCAGGGAAGGGGGCAGCTGTGGTGGCCGCTTGACCCCCAGGGGACTGGTCCTCTCTGTGGCTGTCCCTTAGAGCAGGGATCCATCACCCCAAGGCCATGGACCAGTTCTAGTTAAGAACCAGGCTGTGGCCAGGCGCGGTGGCTCATGCCTGTAATCCCAGCACTTTGGGAGGCCGAGGTGGGCGGATCATGAGGTCAGGAGATCGAGACCATTCTGGCTAACACGGTGAAACCCCGTCTCTACTAAAAATACAAAAAAAAATTAGCCAGGCGTGGTGACAGGCACCTGTAGTCCTAGCTACTCAGGAAGCTGAGACAGGAGAATGGCGTGAACCCGGGAGGTGGAGCTCGCAGTGAGCCGAGATCACTCCACCGCACTCCAGCCTGGGCAACAGAGCGAGACTCTATCTCAAAAAAAAAGCGAGTGAGGCTTCATCTGTATTTACAGCTGCTCCCCATCACTCACATGACTGCTTGAGCTCCAGCTCCGGTCAGATCAGCAGCAGCATTAGATTCTCCTAGGAGCACAAACCCTACTGTGAACTGAGCATGAGAAGGATCTAGGTTGTGGGCTCCTTATGAGAATCTAATGCCTGATGATCTGTCACTGTCTCCCATCACCCCCAGATGGGACCCTCTAGTTGCAGGAAAACCAGCTCAGGGCTCCCACTGATTCTACCTTATGGTGAGTTGTATAATTATTTCATGATCTATTACAATGTAATAATAATAGAAATAAAGTCTCCAATAAATGTATCCCCCCATCGTGCCTGCACTCCAAACTGAGTGACAGACAAAGACTCCATCTCAAAAAAAAAAAAAAAAGTATCTCATGAAATGGAATGGGAGGCACCCTTGTGTCATGGGAAGTGCGTTCTCCAGTCTTCTGTCTTGCTTTCCTGCTCCTCCCCTCTCTCGTTCCTCTCTTGCCCAGTCTCATCCCAAACCTGCATGGTTTGGAGGGGGGTGGGCACTGCATGGGCAGTAGTGCTTGGACTTGATTGGGTGGGGGAGGAAATCCTTCCCCTGTAAACGCTAGCCAAGAATACCATTGGTCTCTTTCCAGAAGACAAACATATGTATATTAATATAAATGGCATGTTTTATTACTGCAGAGAATTGGTTAACAAATATTGCTTGGGCCAGGAGCGGTGGTTCATGCCTGTAATCCTAGCACCTTTGGGAGGCCGAAGCAGGCAAATGACTCGAGGTCAGGCATTCGAGACCAGCCTGGCCAACATGGTGAAATCCCGCCTCTACTAAAAATACAAAAGTTAGCTGGGTATGGTGGCAGGTGCCTATAATCCCAGCTACCCTGGAGGCTGAGGCAGGAGAATCACTTGAATCCAGAAGGCAGAGGTTGCAGTGAGGCATTGCACCATTGCACTTCAGCCTGGGTGAAAGAGTAAGTCTCTGTCTCAGAAAACACACACACACACACACACACACACACACACACACGCAAAAACAAAACACACACAAATATTGCTTAAACACTGACTGGCATTTTGTACCTCCACTTAGAACCTGATGTACTAGTTATTCATGCCTGGAGTCAGGGAGTTTCCACGTTCAAGTGCCTGCTCTGCCATTTCTTGGCTGTGTGACCTCAAGCAAGTCACTTAACCTCTCTGAGCATCAGACTTCTCATATGTAAAATGTGAAAGACAATGATTCCCTTCAATCCTCTCTCAAAGTATTGCTGTCAGGGCCAACTGAAATGTAAAATGAATGTGCAGACATGCTTTGTAAACTTCACGACTTTGTTATATGTCTCATATTCCTGTTCTGTGTGTACCCCAATTTTCAAACTAGTTTTCACTTGTTGTCTGCCATTAGCGCCAATCCTAATTCTCCAATTCTTCTCTGTTCTTCTCCACGTGTCCTCTAAATATATCCTACTCGTTTTCCATCTCTGGATTTTTACTTGTTGACCAGAGGTGAGACATGATGCCTCAGAAAGGCAGTACAGTTAAAAGCAAGAGCAGGCTGGGTGTGGTGGCTCACGCCTGTAATCCCAGCACTTTGGGAGGCCGAGGCAGGTGGATCAAAAGATCAAGAGACAGAGACCATCCTGGCCAACATGGTGAAACCCCGTCTCTACTAAAAATACAAAAAATTAGCTGGGTGTGGTGGTGCGTGCCTGTAGTTCGATCTACTCAGGGGGCTGAGGCAGGAGAATTGCTTGAACCCGGGAGGCAGAGCTTGCAGTGAACCGAGATTGTGCCACTGCACTCCAGCCTGGCAACAGAGCGAGACTCTGCCTCAAAAAAAAAAAAAAAAAAAAAAAAAAAAGCAAGAGCAAGACTGTTCAGGTTAGAGCCTCTCATCTGCCATAAGCCCTTGAGCAAGTTACTTCCCCTCTCTGTGCCTTGGTTTCCCCATCTGAAAAATGAGAGGTATAATTGTTCTGCTCCCATAGGGCAGCTGTGAGAAGCAAATTCATTAATCTACATGATTGGCCGGGCGCGGTGGCTCACGCCTGTAATCTCAGCACTTTGGGAGGCCGAGGCAGGGGGATCACAAGGTCAGGAGATCGAGACCATCCTGGCTAACGCAGTGAAACCCCGTCTCTACTAAAAATACAAAAAATTAGGCGTAGTGGCGGGCGCCTGTAGTCCCAGCTACTCGGGAAGCTGAGGCAGGAGAATGGCGTGAACCTGGGAGGCAGAGCTTGCAGTGAGCAGAGATAGCGCCACTGCACTCCAGCCTGAGAGACAAAGCAAGACTCCGTCTCAAAAAAAAAAAAAAAAAATCTACATGATTGACTTAGAACACTGCCTGGCTCATGGTGGGCTGTTGATGAACCCTCCACCTTCTTGGCTCCTGGTTTTGATTATAGTGATCAGGGGAAGGAGCACAAGGGAGCAGCTGGAAAAGCCACAGAGCTCAACATCCGCGGCATGGGAAAGAGCTGAGGGGTGGGAGAAGGGAAAAACAGACCTGGGAAGAGGGGAAAGGGGCAGAGGAGAGGAGAAAAGTGGCAGGCTGAGCTTTGGGAAGGTGTTGAGAGTGATTCAGATGGGAAAAAAGAACATGGCAGCAGCAGGGATGTATGCTATGGGAAATGAGAGAGATTGATTTCTTTAAAGCTCAGTGAATATTTATTGATGATGTATGATAGGGTCCTTGTTATTGAACGTTTGTAATCTAGGCAGGAAGGCAATGCAGATACATGAATAGAGAAGCTGCAGTGCAAGAGGGAGATGCTTTGCTGTAACAGTAAAGTGATCTCTCCAGGTGGTATGTGATTAAATGTCAAATTGGCAGAACAGGAAAAAGAAGAATTCACCAGGGCAGCCTCTGTGGGACCCTGTGATGGACACCAGCACATAGAGATAGGAGTTAAGCAGAATCCTGGGGGAGGGTCAGGACTTGGATCCCTGGTTTTTGTACTAGAAGCCTTGCTCTTGAATTCACTTTTCTTTTTGATTGAAAGGGACTCTGGGTCTAGGCCCTCACATGTCTAGAAATGTCTTCATTTTCCCCCCTCATTAATGATTTTTAGTGAGGCATAGAATTTTACGTTCCAAATATTTTCCAAACAAATAAAAGATTTTTTTCATTTTTTTTTTTTTAGCATTCAGTGTAGCTAATGCAATTTTTGGCCCTGTGAAAATTCATTTTTTTGTAGGTGATCTGCTTTCTACCTTCAAAAACCTTGAAGACTTTCTCTTACCTTTGGTGTTCATAAATTTCAACAGCTCCAATCCTAATTCTCCAATTCTTCTCTGTTCTTCTCCATGCTGTCCTCTAAATATGTCCTACTCATTTTCTATCCCTGGGCTTTTACTGGTTGACCAGAGGGGAAATGTGATGCCTCAGAAAGGCGGTACAGTTAAAAGCAAGAGCAGAACGGGCGTGGTGGCTCACGCCTGTAATCCCAGCACTTTGGGAGGCTGAGGCGGACGGATCACAAGGTCAAGAGATGGAGACCATCCTGGCCAACATGGTGAAACCCCGATCCCAACTAAAAATACAAAAAATTAGCTGGGTGTGGCGAATGATATGTATATGAAAAATAAGTTCTTCATTCATAGCCCGTTCAGTCTGAAGATGTGTGTTTTTCTTCAGCTTGGGGAGGTTTTCTTCTATTACTTCTTGGATTACTCCTTTCTTTGAACTATTTCTGTTCTTTTAGACAGGTATTGAAATCTCCGGATCTATCATCCACGTCACTTAACTTTTCTTTCATATTTTCTGTATTTTGCTAACTCTTTCTCCATCTGCATTCATTATGTTTCTCAGTCCATTGCCTGCTTTCTTTTTCACAGCTGACTGTTGCTTTCATAGATGACCGTTTGGCTTAGCTTGGGTTCTCCAATAAGCAAACCCCTAAAAACAATATGAGTGCAAGTGGGAGATGAGTGCATTTGGGAGATGATACCAAGAGCCACCCGTAGGGGAGTAAGGAAGTAAGATGGAGAAGGGGAGGCAGCCAGTGAAGGATGTGTTGTCAAGTCATTCTCCATGGTTAATCACGCTGGGAACTCTGGAAGCCAGTGTAGAACCCATGTCTCAGAGTCGTTCCGCCCAAGGGGTCAGGGAACTGGGGTATTTATACCAGATCCCACTGGTAATTGGTGGAGGGCCTGCTTCCAGCCTAGAGGGTGCTAATTCCTCAGCACTTTAGGCATGCCGCACTAATTGGCATAGATGACAAGAGGACAAGGAGGGGGAAATACCTCAGGGAAAGAAATGCAGGTACTGGCAATTGGAATCAGGTCACTGTGAACCAAAATGGAAACAGTAAGGGGACATGGGCAGGGTACGTCTTATTTCTTTTTCTTTCTTTTTTTTTTCTTTTTTTTTTTTTGAAGGCGGAGTCTCACTCTGTGGCCCAGGCTGGAGTGCAGTGGCGTGATCTCGGCTCACTGCAACCACCACCTCCCGAGTTCAAGCAACTCTCTAGCCTCAGCCTCCTGAGTAGCTGGGACTACAGACGCACTCTGCCATGCCTGGCGAATTTTTTGCATTTTTAGTAGAGACAGGTTTCACCATGTTGCCCAGGCTGGTCTCGAACTCCTGAGTTCAGGCAGTCTGCCCGCCTTGGCCTCCCAAAGTGCTAGGATTATGGGCGTGAGCCATCGCGCCCAGCCTATTACGTCTTATTTCATGGATGCTCTATGATCTTGTATTCCTGGGTACACTGAACAACTTCTATCAAACTCCTTTCCATTTCCTTAAATGCTAGTGCAGTTTCTGTAGAGCTTGGAGCTTTTCTTTAATGGTTTTGCTTTTATTGACTTGAGGGAAGTTTGTTGCACAACTGGGGCCAGTGATGGTGAAAAGAAAAAGTGTGGGAATATGGTATAGAAGCTGTCTTTTGGGATGAGTGGGGCCTTCCATTATTCCTGGGTTCCACCCTAGGACACTGTCCCATATTTTCCTGTCTGTTGCTTTTCCCACCCAAGTCCAAGACACACTGCTCTGATCTGGGGCCAATTGCCATTGCTGCTTGCTGCTTGGCAAAATAATGGATAAAGGAAAGGGTCAACCTGTCTTGGTCTAAATGCCAGTTCTCAACCACCCTCATGAAAACTTCAAAGCCTCATCTTGCTTCTCAGGTTCATTGTCTCTCTGAGTTGGGAAACTCCCAGAAAAATTCCTGTTATTCACAGCTGCCCCCTTCTGCACATGTTTTGGGCTATTTTTTTTTTTCTCTAACAAATTGATTCTTCAACAAATTGAGGCTTTCTGTCCTTCCGAGATTCTTCAACGTTAATGGTCCATGAACACCTTCAGTGTTCCAGCCCTGTTATGAGTCTATATTTTTAAATATTTCTTTTCTGTCATTGCTAGGGATTGGAAATGAAAGTAGTAGTAAAAGCATGTGCCCAGCCAACCATCTCCATCCAACCCCCAAGAAAGATAATTTAAAGAAGTGTTGCTGAGTGTTACAAATTTAACCCCCATCACAACTGCCCACCCTGACATTCTAGCAAGAACCCACCGGAAAGATCTGGATGTGAGGTTTGTATTTTCTTTGAATGTGTCGATGAGATGCATTGTAGCAGGTCATATTTACCAATAATGGCTACCACAATATCTACCATTTAATCTATGTCTTCTTCTCCGCTTGAGCCAGGGAAGCTATTCATGACTGCCTCATGGCAGAAGAAAAACTGTGACTTCTGAGGTTTCTGACTTCTGGGTTATAAAAATGCCATGTATTTCCACCTTGCTGTCTTGGGACACTCACAGAGCCACCACGCTCCGAGGAAGCCCAAATTCACCCATTGGGCTATATGGAGAGTACTGTAATCCCGGTACTTTGGGAGGCTAGATGCGCGGATCACCTGAGGTCAGGAGTTCGAGACCAGCCTGGCCAACATGGGAAACCCCGTCTCTACCAAAAACACAAAAATTAGCTGGGCGTGGTGGCACATGCCTATAATCCCAGCTACTCAGGATTCTAGTTCTTTAGGGACAGGTGACATGGCATAGTGAAAATAGGGGTGGAAATCCAGTTCTGACATCAGAAAGATCTGAGGTCTAATCCCACCTCTACCACCTACTAGCTGTATGATTTTGGGCAAGTTGGTTCATCAACAGAATTGTTGAGAAGATTAAATGGGATAATGTGTATTACCCCTATCCCTCCAACAATCACAGATTATCAACAATCATAGGCAGTCAACAAATATTTATTCAACATGGTTGTGACCATCTAGTGCTGTTTTAAACTCCACCCTAAAACTCAGTGGCTTGAAATAACAATAGCCATTTATTTTATTCTTGAAATTACAATTTTGTTAGGGCTCCGTGGGGCAGCACATCTCTGCTCTGTGCAGTGTCAGCTGGGGTGGTCTAACTGGGACTGGAATACCCACTTTTAGGATGGTTTACTCACATGACTGGTGAGTTGAGGTAGGCTGTTGGCTGGGACTATCTACTAGGGACCTCAGTTCCTCTCCATGTGGACTTCTCTTCAAAGATACTTGAGTTTCCTTCTGGCAAGGAAGCTTAATTTCAAGATTGAATGTTCCAAGAAACCAAAAATGGAAACAGATGGTCTCTTAAGACTTGAACTTTGAAACCAATACAGCATCACTTATGGTGTATTCCATTAACCAAAGCAGTCACAAGGCCGATCTGTGTTAGTTCATTCTGACACTGCTAATAAAGACATAATTGGCCTGGCATGGTGGCTCACACCTACAATCCCTGCACTTTGGGAGGCCAAAGTGGGTGGATCACTTGAGGTCAGGAGTTCCAGACCAGCCTGGCCAACATGGTGAAACCCCATCTCTACTAAAAATACAAAAAAGTAGCCGGGCATGGTGGTGGGTGCCTGTAATCCCAGATAATTGGGAGGCTGAGGCAGGAGGATCTCTTGAACCCAGCAGGCGGAGGTTGCAGTGAGCCAAGATCATGCCACTGTACTCCAGCTTGGGAGACAGAGCGAGAATCTGTCTCAAAAAAAAAAAAAGACATACTCAAGACTGGGTAATTTATAAAGAAAAAGAAGTTTAGGCTGGGCATGGTGGCTCATGACTGTAATCACAGCACTTTGGGAGGTCAAGGCAGGCGGATCACAAGGTCAGGAGATCGAGACCGTCCTGGCTAACATGGTGAAACACTGTCTCTACTAAAAATACAAAAAATTAGCTGGGTGTGGGGGCGCACACCTGTAGTCCCAGCCACTTGGGAGGCTCAGGCAGGAGAATCGCTTGAACCTGGGAGGCAGAGATTGCAGTGAGCTGAGATCACTCCACTGCACTCCAGCCTGGGTGACAGAGCAAGATTCCATCTCAAAAAAAAAAAGAGGTTTAATGGCCTCACAGTTCCACATAGCTGCAGAGGCCTCACAATCATGGCAGAAGGCGAAGGAGGAGCAAAGGCACATCTTACATGGCAGCAGGCAAGAGAGCATGTGCAGCAGGGGAATTGCCCTTTATAAAACCACCAGATCTCATGAGACTTATTCACTGTCATGAGAACAGCATGGGAAAAACCCACCCCCATGATTCAATTACCTCCCACTGGGTCTTTCCCACAACGTGTGGGGATTATGGGAACTACAATTCAAGATGAGATTTGGAGGGGACACAGCCAAACCAGATCACCCTCCAGTCTAAAGGGAAGGAAAATAGACCCTACCTCTCAAAAGAAAGAGTGTAAAATAATTTGTGGTCCTGTTTAATAACCCACAGACATCTTCTAGGTATCAGATATTCTTCTAGACTCTGCAGTATAATGTGGTACAAGGCCGATATGGTGCCCTCTCACATGGAACTTATATCCATACTATTATTTGTCTTGTTAATGCATTGCATCTTGTGCCGCCAAGTAGACTGAAAACACCTTCCAGAGCAAGACTTTTTCTTATTTATCTTTCTATCCTTGACATTTGACAGTGACTGGCATGTAGTTAATGGACAGGAAAGGTTGCTGAATTAAATTACACTATGTGGAATAAAATCATGAGAAAGCACTTTATAAATTGCAAAGCACAATTCAAACATAAGATCTATAGTTATTCATCGGAACTTTTAATGATTTTTTTTTTTTGTACCAGCCACTATCCTAGACCTTGTTAATACAGAGATAATAAGACAGAGGTCCTGCCTTCAAGCCATGTTTGCATTATCCATTTCCTTGAAAGTCGAAGAATATTATTCTTAGGAAATTAAGTCAATTACAGCTAAGTGGTTTAATGTATTAAAAATGTACAGCTGGACGTGCCCAGCCTGCGAAGGCAGCGTTCTAAAGTGCCTGCTGGAACATTGAAATCACACCCTCCATACACAATAGACAGCCCTTCAGCAAATGATAGGAGACTTATTGGCTTGTAGCATTTAAGGAAATCTATGTAATCATTAGCTGACCATGTCTAGTAGCTAGGTTAACTACCTAGCAGAAACTTCAGTGGCCGTATATCACAAAGAATACAGATCTTACAGAATTCGTCCTGGGAAGCCACTAAACAAACAGCAACAACAACAACAGACAGCATACACAATAACAACAAACCTTGGGAAGGGGGGCAATCTGGTTTCCAGTGTTGTCCCATTATGCTATATTAAATGTCCAGTTTCCAACTAAAATGCATGAACAAATAAGAAAGTATAGCTCATACATGGAGGGACAAGAGGCTTCCTGAAGAAGCCCAGATGTTAGAGTCATTGTCAGTTTTAAATCAGCTATTATAAATACATTCAAAGAACTAAAGAAACAAGGGGCCGGGAGTGGTGGCTCATGCCTGTAATCCCAGCACTTTGGGAGGCCGAGGCAGGCGGATCACTGAGGTCAGGAGTTCGAGACCAGCCTGACCAACATGGAGAAACCCTGTCTCTATTAAAAATACAAAATTAGCCAGGCGTGGTGGTGCATGCCTGTAATCCCAACTACTTGGGAGGCTGAGGCAGGAGAATCGCTTGAACCCAGGAGGCGGAGGTTGCAGTGAGCAGAGATCACGCCATTGCACTCCAGCCTAGTGGACAGAGAGAGACTCTGTCTTCAAAATAAATACATAAATAAAAATTTAAAAAATAAATTAAAAGGTAAGCATGAGAATGATCTCTTGCCAACTAAAGAATATCAACTAAAAATATAGAAATTATGTATTTTTTTAAAGAGCCAACTAGAGGCCGGGCCTGGTGGCTTGTACCTGTAATCCCAGCACTTTGGGAGGCCAAGGCAGGCAGATCACCTGAGGTCGGGAGTTCGAGACCAGTATGATCAACATGGAGAAACCCCCCTCTACTAAAAATACAAAAATTAGTTGGGCATGGTGGCGCATGCCTGTAATCCCAGCTACTTGGGAGGCTGAGACAGGAGAATCGCTTGAACCCAGGAGGTGGAGTTTGCAGTGAGCTGAGATCATACTACTGAACTGGGAGACAGAGCAGGACTCCGTCTCAAAAAAAAAAAGAAATATTAAAGGAAGTCCTTGGGGCTGAAATAAAAGGACACAAAACAGAAAACACAACACACAATTCACTTGAAGAAACTAAGAGAACTAGTACAAGTAACTACATAGGTAAATACAAAAGAAAGACAGTATATAGGTCTTTTGTTTGTAATTATTTTCTCCTATTATCTGACTTAAAAGACATTTTCATAAAACAACAATTATAAAACTGTATTGATACTTACAATACATAAAAATGTAATTTGTATGATACCAGCACAAAGGAAGAGATAAAAAACAACCATAGTGGAACAAACATTTATATATACTATTAAAATTAAGTTAGTACTTATCTGAACTAGATAGCTTTACATTAAGATGTTAATTATGATCCTCGAAGCAACCATTAAAAAGTGACTTTGGCTGGCATGATGGCTCACACCTGTAATCCCAGCACTTTGGGAGACTGAGACAGGCAGATCACTTGAGCCAGGAGTTCCAGACCAGCCTGGGCAACATGGTAAAACCCTGTTGTTACAAAAAAATACAAAAAATTAGCCAGGCTTGATGGTGCACACCTGTGGTCCCAGCTAGTCTGGAGGCTGAGGTGGGAGGATTGCTTGAGCCCAGGAGGTTGCAGTAAGCCAAGATCATGCCACTGCACTCCAGCCTGGGTGACACAGTGAGATCCTATCTCAAAAAAAAAAAAAAGGCAGGCTGGGCACAGAGGCTCATGTCTATAATCCTAGCACTTGGGGAGGCTGAGGCAGGAGGATCACCTGAGGTCAGGAGTTCGAGACCAGCCTGGCCAACATAGAGAAACTCTGTCTCTACTAAAAATACAAAATTAGCCAGGCATGGTGGCGGGCGCGTGTAGTCCCAGCTACTCCAGAGGCTGAGGCAGGAGGATCACTTGAACCTGGGAGGTGGAGGTTGCAGTGAGCCGAGATGATGCCACTGCACTCTGGCCTGGGTGACAGAATAAGACTCGGTCTCAAAAAAAAAAAAAGAAAAGAAAAGAAAAGAAAAAGGATATATATATTTGAGATGGAGTTTCGCTCTTGTTGCCCAGGATGGAGTGCAATGGCGTGATCTCAGCTTACCGCAACCTCCGCCTCCCGGGTTCAAGCAATTCTCCTGCCTCAGCCTCCAGAGTAGCTAGGATTACAGACATGCACCACCACGCCCAGCTAATTTTGTATTTTTAGTAGAGATGGAGTTTCTCCATGTTGGTTAGGCTGGTCTCGACCTTCTGACCTCAGGTGATCCGCCCACCTCGGCCTCTCAAAGTGCTGGGATTACAGGAGTGAGCCACCGCGCCTGGCAAAAAGGGTCTTAAATATTGCGCGTGCGCACACATACACACACGCAAAAGGAATTAAAAATAGTATGCTAGTAAATGGCTAATAAACACATGGAACGGTGCTGCACGTCATTAGTCACTAGAGAAACGTACATCCAAACTGAAATGAGGTAATACTTCACACCCACCATAAAAAAAATAAATAAAACAGACAATATTGGCAAGGATGTGGAGACATTGTAATCCTCTTATATTGTTGGTGTGAATGCAAAATGATACATCCATTTTAGAAAGGAGTTTGGCAGTTCCTCCAAATGTTGAACAGTGAGTTACCATATGACTTAGCCATTTCATGCCCAGGTATAAACTAGTGAGAAATCAAACCATATATCCACACAAAAACTTGAACCTGAATTTTGAAAGCACCATTATTTGTAATAGCCAAAGAAGTGG
This sequence comes from Nomascus leucogenys, assembly GCF_006542625.1. Lineage (NCBI taxonomy): Eukaryota > Metazoa > Chordata > Mammalia > Primates > Hylobatidae > Nomascus > Nomascus leucogenys. The sequence goes on from NC_044387.1 coordinate 14,149,275, forward strand.
AAACAACCCAAATGCCCGCCAACTGATAAATGGATAATCAAAATGTTTACATCTCTACAATAGAATATTATTCAACCTACAAAAGGAATTAAATTCTGATACATGATATATTATCACGGATGAACCCTGAACGCATCACGCTAAGTCAAAGAAGCAGATACAAAAGAACACATATACAGTATTTGTTCTATGATTCTACTTACATGCGGTATACTGGAATAGCCAAATACCTACAGACAGAAAGTAGAGTAGTGGGCTGGGTGCGGTGGCTGCCGAGGCAGGTGGAAAGCATTTAATCCCAACACTTTGGGAGGCCGAGGCAGGTGGAGGGCTTGAGGTCAGGAAGTTGAGATCAGCCTGATCAACATGGTGAAACCCTGTCTCTACAAAAAAAAAAAAAAAAAATTAGCCGGCATTGGGGCAGGTGCCTGTAATCCCAGCTACTTAGGAGGTTGAGACAGGAGAATTGCTTGCACCTGGGAGGCGGAGGTTGTAGTGAGCTGAGATCACGCCACTGCACTCCAGCCTGGGCAACAAGGTAAGACTTTGTCTCAAAAAATAAATAAATAAAAGAAAAGAAAGAAAAAAGGAAAAAAGAAAGTGGAACAGTGGTTACCAGGGGTTGAGGGAGGGAGGACTGGGGAATTACTGTTTAATGAGCACAGTGTTTCAGAATGGAATGATGAAAAAGTTCTGGAGATGGTGCTGTCATTGAACTGGACACTTAAAAATGGCTAAAATAGTAACTTCTCACAATATCCCCCCATGCCAAAAAATAGTAATTCTTTTTTTTTTTTTTTTTATTTGAGACAAGAGTCTTGCTCGGGCTGGAGTGCAGTGGTGTGAACTCGGCTCAATGCAACCTCTGCCTCCTCGGGTCAAGTAATCCTCCTGCCTCAGCCTTCTGAGTTAGCTGGGATTACAGGCAAGTGCTGGCTAATTTTTGTATTTTTTAGTACAGATGGGGTTTCATCATGTTGGCCAGGCTGGTCTCAAACTCCTGACCTCAAGTGATCTACCCGCCTCGGCCTCCCAAAGCGCTGGGATTACAGGCATGAGCCACTGCACCTGGCCGTAATTCTTACCTTATGCATATATTATCAGAATAAAAAGTTGTTAAAAATTACACACACGCACACACACAGAATAAAACACTGATACATGCTGCAACACAGATGAATCTTAAAAACAGTGTGCTAGTTGAAAGAAGCCAGTCACAAAAGATTACATATTGTATGATTCTATTTATATGGGATGTCCAGAATAGGCAAATTCATAGAGACAGAAAGCAGATTAGTGATGGCCAGGGGCTGAGGGAGAAGGAAATAGAGAATGACTGCTTCTGCTAATAAGCACTGGATTTCTTCTGGGAGTCATAAAAATGCTCCGGAGTTAGACAGTGGTGATGTTTGCACGGTTCTGTTACTATACTGAAAGCCGCAAAACTATAGACTTTAAGAGGACAAATTTTATGGTATGTGAATTCTATCTCAATAAAGCTGTTAGAACAATGTATAGTTCGGCTGGGCGCAGTGGCTCATGCCTGTAATCCCAGCACTTTGAGAGGCTGAGGGGGGGGGCGGGGCGGGGGGCGGATTGCCTGAGGTCAGGCGTTCAAGACCAGCCTGCCCAGCATGGCGAAACCCTGTCTCTACTAAAAAATTTAGCCTAGTGTGGTGGCAGGTGCCTGTAATCCCAGCTACTTCGGAGGCTGAGGCAGGAGAAACGTTTGAACCCGGGAGGTGGACGTTGCGGTGAGCTGAGATTGTGCCATTGCACTCCAGCCTAGGTGACAAGAGTGAAACTCCTCTTGAAAAAAAAAAAAGTAAAGAAAAATGTATAGTTCATCTTGACTTACTTTAACTTATAACAAAAGAGACCCATTTAAATGAAGCCAGGAATACAGGAAATGAGAGGGTTATATAAAGCAAAGAAGACATTCCCAGTCCAATGCCTTTACAAAGATATATATATATATAATTTTTTTTTTTTCTTTTTTTAACAAAGTCTCTGTCGCCCAGGCTGGAGTGCAGTGGCTTGATCTCGGCTCACTGCAACGTCCACCTCCCAGGTTCAAGCGATTCTCCTGCCTCAGCCTCCCGAGTAACTGGGACTACAGGCGCATGCCACCATGCCCAGCTAATTTTGTATTTTTAGTAGAGACAGGGTTTCACCATTTTGGCCCAGCTGGTCTCAAACTCCTGACCTCAGGTGATTTGCCCACCTCAGCTGCCCAAAGTGCTGGGATTATAAGCGTGAGCCACCGCACCCAGCTAACATATTTTTTAATTGTAACTTCAGGATATACTTATTAAGAATTATAAATAATATAGAGATATAACTTAAAAATCTCCCAGCTCTCTCTCATCAGTGAGAGTGTCTATTACAGTGTTTTGGTTTCAAGCAAAGATCCCCGCTCTGGTGAACATAAGCGGCAATGGGCCTCACTGGAGGGGTGCAGGTTTGCTCACTTCTGTGTCTGGCACCCTGAAATCCCAGAAATCAAGGTCAGAAGCTGATCTGCAGCACCATGAAGGCACCACGGTTGGAAGAAGCAGCTCTAATTGCTTCGCAATCATCGAGGAGCTGCTCTCTCAGTCAGAGCTCCGGGAGGGAGACAGGCCCTTCTCTGTAACACCCACTCAGGCCTGCCTTGTGATTGGACACTCTTTGGTTGTCCAGAACCAGTCTCTGTGGCTCAGAAAACTTGGTGCTCTGGTTAGCCAGGCCTGAGTCCCATGCTCCAGCCCTAGGGCAGTGGGACCAACAGAGTCCCACCCAAACCATGGGGACATAATGTGGGGAAGAAATAGTTCCCCAAAAGAGATCTGGGTTCTGTTTCCAGAAGAAGTGGAAATATGGCCGGGCACGGTGGCTCACGCCTGTAATCCCAGCACTTTGGGAGTCCGAGGAGGGCAGATCACCAGGTCAGGAAATCCAGACCATCCTGGCTAACACGGTGAAACTCCGTCTCTATAAAAAATACAAAAAATTAGCCAGGCCTGGTGGCAGGAGCCTGTGGTCCCAGCTACTCAGGAGGCTGAGGCAGGAGAATGGTGTGAACCTGGGAGGCAGGGCTTGCAGTGAGCCGAGATTACGCCACTGCACTCCAGCCTGGGCAACAGAGCGAGATTCCGTCTCAAAAAAAAAAAAAAAAGTGGAAATATATGTTTCTGGATAAGCAATGTCTACTGTCTTACCCTTCTACAAAGATGGAGGAATGGATGGATAGAGATAGATAGATACATACTAGAGCTAGATACAGATACAGACTTAAATAGAGATAGAATAAGTACATCTGTATACACAAATATGGCTTTATTTTACAAAAATATATTGTTCTGTAACCCACTTTGTTTTCCTTAACAATATATCTAGGACATATTGACATATGTCTGACATTCTTGCTGGCCCTTCCTTATCATTAGACACAGATTACCTCATTCTTTTTTTGTATTTTTGTTTTTATTTTGTTTTGCTTTTTGACACAGAGTCTCACTCTTGTTGCCCAGGCTGGAGTGCAAGGGTGCAATCTCAGCTCACTGCAACCTCCACCTCCCGGGTTCAAGCGACTCTCATGCCTCAGCCTCCCAAGTAGCTGGGGTTACAGGTGTGCACCACCATGCACAGCTAATTTTTGTATTTTTAGTAGAAACGGGGTTTCATCATGTTGGCCAGGCTGGCCTTGAACTCCTGACCCAACCACCTCGGCCTCCCAAAGTGCTAGGATTACAGGTGTGAGCCACTGCATCCAGCCATTAAGATTAAATATATAATTATCATAGGATCTACCAATTCCACTTCTGGGTATATACCCAAAAGAACTGAAAGCAGGGACTCAGACAGATATTTGTACCTCCATGTTCATAGCAGCATTGTTCACAATAGCCAGAAGGTGGAAACAAGCCAAATGTCCACTCGCAGATGAATAGATTAAAAAACATGTGGTCTATCCATACAATGGAACATCATTTAGCCTTAAAAAGGAAGTAAATGGGCAGGGCACGGTGGCTCATGCCTTTAATCCCAGTACTTTGGGAAGCCGAGGCAGGTGGATCACCTGAGGTCAGGAGTTCGCGATCAGCCTGGCCAACATGGTGAAACCCTGTCTCTACAAAAAATACAAAAATTAGCTGGGCATGGTGGTGCATGCCTGTAATCCCAGCTACTCAGGAGGCTGAGGCAGGCGAATCGCTTGAACCTGGGAGGCGGAGGTTGCAGTGAGCCGAGATCGTGGCACTTCACTCCAGTCTGGGCGAAAGAGCGAAAACTCTGTCTCAAAAAAAAAAAAAAAGGAAGTAAATTCTGGCTGGGCACAGTGGCTCAGGCCTGTAATCCCAGCACTTTGAAAGGCTGACGTGGGTGGATTGCTTGAGGTCAGGAGTTGGAGACCAGCCTGGCCAACATAGCGAAACCCCCTCTCTACAAAAATTAGCTGGGCGAGGCGGCACATGCTTGTAGTCCTGGCTACTCGGGAGGCTGAGGTGGGAGGGTGACTGGAGCCCAGGAGGTCCAGGCTGCAATGAGCAGAGATCGCACTGCCGCACTTCAGTCTGGGTGACAGACAGAGCAACACCCTGTCAAATAAAAAGAAGTAAATTCTTACATATGCTACAATATGGACAAACCCTGAGGACCTTATGTGAAGTGAAATAAGCCAGTCAAAGAGACAAATATTGAATGATTCCACTCATATGAGATACTTGTAGTCAAATTCATGGAGACAGAAAGTAGAATAGTGGCCACCAGAGACTCAGAAGGGGGAATGGGGAGCTATTGTTTAATGGGTTCAGAGTTTATTTTTGGGATCATGATCAAGTCCTGGAAATGCATAGAAATTATGATTGCGCAACATTCTGAATGTGCCCAGTGCCGCCACTGTGAATGTGTATGTACAATGGTGTACATTTTCATGGTATACTTTAAAATGGTTAAAATAATAAATTTTGTGTTATATATATTTGACCACTATAAAAAAATTAGTAGGCTGGGCGTAGTGGCTCATGCCTGTAATCCCAGCACTTTGGGAGGCCAAAGCAGGTGGATCACCTGAGGTCAGGAGTTGGAGACCAGCCTGGTCAATACGGTGAAACCCTGTCTCTACTAAAAACACAAAAATTAGCCAGGTATTATGGCAGGCGCCTGTAATCCCAGATACTTGGGAGGCTGAGGCAGGAGAATCGCTTGAACCTGGGAGGCAGAGGTTGCAGTGAGCCGGGATCGCGCACTCCAGCCTGGGCAACAGAGGGAGACTCTGTCTCAAAAAAAAAAAAAATTTAAAAATTAATTGAAATAAAAATAGACTGTGACTCTGTCTTGCTGGTGCCATCTCCCTTGCTCCCACTCGTTCCCTTTAAGAAAGCCAGCTGCGTGGTGTGAGCTGCTCTGTGGAGAGGCTCAGATGGCAGGGAACAGAAACCCTTAAGCCAAAAGCCCTGGAAGAATTCAATCCTGTCACTCGAGTGAGCCTGACAATGAATCCTGCTCAGCTGGATTTTGAGGGGCCTGTGGTCCCAGGCAACCTCGTGATTGCTGCCCTGGGAGACATCCTGGGCTGGAGGGCTCTGCAATCTGCACCCAGCTTCCTGTCCCACAGAAGCTGTGAGATGATCAATGTTTGTTGTTGGTTGTTTTGGGGGCAATTTGTGATGTGTATGGTTTATATTTTTTCTTTTCTTTTTTCTTTTTTTTTTTTTTTTTTTTTTTTTTCGAGACAGTCTCGCTCTGTCGCCCAGGCTTAAGTGCAGTGGTGTGATCTCAGTTCACTGCAACCTCCGCCTCCTGGGTTCAAGAGTTTCTCCTGCCTCAGCCTCCTAAGTAGCTGGGACTACAGGCAGCCGCCACCACGCCCGGATAATTTTTGTATTTTTAGTAGAGACGGGGTTTCACCATGTTGGCCAGGCTGGTCTCAAACTCCTGACCTCAGGTGATCTGCCCGCCTCGCCCTCCCAAAGTGCTGGGATTGTAGGCATGAGCCACTGCGCCCAGCCCTATATTTTTTATTTTCTATGTCTTATGATGTTTTAGCATCCTAAAAACCTTCATGGCTGGGGAGTGACTGCCTCTCCTGGGGTTAGCCAATTCTTAACAGATACAAAAGAGCTCAGCCGGGGTTGGGGGCTAGGGGAGGGATAGCATAAGGAGAAATATCTAATGTAGATGATGGGTTGATGGGTGCAGCAAACCACCATGGCATGTGTATACCTATGTAACAAAACTGCATGTTCTGCACATGTACCCCAGAACTTAAAGTATAACGAAAGAAAGAAAGAAAGAAAGAAGGAAAGAAGGAAGGAAGGAAGGAAGGAAAGAAAAAGAAAGAAAGAAAGAGAAAGAAAGAAAGAAAGAAAGAAAGAAAGAAAGAAAGAAAGAAAGAAAGAAAGAAAGAAAGAAAAAAGAAAGAGAAGAGCTCAGCCTTCGAGAAGGCCTTTGGTGTGCAAATCAACCCACAGCCACACCCTCCCTATCTGGCCTTACACCCCAGAGGCAATATTCCTCTGCCTTACTCTTTCCAGAGCCAGGTACCAGGGATCAAGATTATTCAAATGAGGTTGGGTGCTGTGGCTCACACCTGTAATCCCAGCACTTTGGGAAGCCAAGGTGGGTGGATCGTTTGGGCCTAGGAATTCGAGACCGGACTGGGCAACATAGTGAGACCCCCATCTCTACTTAAAAAAAGAAAAAGGAAAAAAAAAGGCCAGTCATGGTGGCTCACGCCTGTAATCCTAGCACTTTGAGAGGCCAAGGTGGGTGGATTGCTTGAGCTCAGGCGTTTGAGGCCAGCCTGGGCAAACTGGCAAAACCCCATCTCTACAAAAGAAAAATAAATAAATAAATAAGCAAATAAATTAGCTGAGTGTGGTGGTGTATGCCTGTAGTCCCAGCTACTTGGGAGGCTGAGGTGGGAGGACAGCTTGAGCCCATGATGTTGAGGCTACAGTGAGCAGTGATTGTGCCACTGTACTCCAACCTGAGTGACAAAGACTTTGTCTCAAAAAAGAAAACAAATTATTTAAATGAGCCAATTCTAAACTGTTAACCTTGTCCACCCCTTTCCTCGGAAAAGGCAATCAAGGCTGTGTCCTAAGCTCTCTCCTCACTCCTGCTCCTGTGGCCGGGCCTACAGTGGTGCCTCCTCAGGTGGCCCTTGCCAGCATGCCATGCCTCCCATGTCCAGGCTTGTGAGTATAATAAACTCTTCCTGAGCCTCTCTTGTGGCCACACCTGACTGAGCATCTCACAAAAGAACACAGAAAGTGACGCAACAAGAGAAAACTAATTCACTGTTCTCGGCATGTCTACCTTCCAAATGTTAATAATCAAATTAGATAGAATTTAGGAAAGTGCACGAAATGTCAGGCAAGACCGAATAATAAAGGATGAGGCTGGACGCGGTGGCTCAAACCTGTAATCCCAGCACTTTGGGAGGCTGAGGTGGGCAGATCACTTGAGTTCAGGAGTTCCAGACCAGCCTGGCTGACATGGTGAAAACCCATCTCTACTAAAAGTGCAAAAATTAGCCGGGTGTGGTGGCACATGCCTGTAGTCCCAGCTACTTGGGAGGCTAAGGTGGGAGAATTGCTTGAACCCAAATGCAGAGGTTGCAGTGAGCCGAGATCATGTCACTGCACTCCAGCCTGGGTGACAGAGTGAAACTGGATGATGTAAGAGGAGACAGGATCACCTGGTAGTGAAAAGCCCTGACTTTGGAGCCAGACTACTCCGGTTGGTTTACAGGCTCTGCCACATCCCAGCTGCGTGACTTTCGGCAAGTTACTTCACCTCTCTGTGCTTCCATTTCCTCTGTGAAATGAAGATAATGAATGCCTTCCTTGTAGAGTCACCGTAAGGATTATAATGACTTACGAGCCCTTAGAACAGTGCCTGGCATGTAGTTCTTTATGGCACTATATAGCAAATAATGTTATTTTACTAATTATTATTACTACTACTAAAGGATCCTGTAATTTAGTTAATTATCAATTTTTTTTTTTTTTTTGAGACAGAGTTTCACTCTTGTTGCCCAGGCTGGAATGCAATGGCCAGGATAGAATGCAATGACGTGATCTCTGCTCACTGCAACCTCAGCCTCTGAGGTTCAAGTGATTCTCTTGCCTCAGCCTCCCATGTAGCTGGGATTACAGGCACTCACCACCACACCCAGCTAATTTTTTCATTTTTAGTAGAGACAGGGTTTCACCATGTTGGCCAAGCTGGTCTCAAACTCCTGACCCCAGGTGATCTGCCCGCCTCCATCTCCCAAAGTGTTGGGATTACAGGCGTGAGCCACCGTGCCTGGCCTCAAAATCATATTTTAAAATGTCAAAGATCTTATAATTTTTGTTAAACCACAGAAGCCAGTTCAACGCTGTGGTTCCCAGCTATGGCTGTGATAGATAATTCTTTTTTTTTTTTTTTTTCTGAGACAGAGTTTCACTCTTGTTGCCCAGGCTGGAGTGCAATGGCACGATCTCGGCTCACTGCAACCTCCGCCTCCTGGGTTCAAGTGATTCTCCTGCTTCAGCCTCCCGAGTAGCTGGGATTACAGGTGCCTGCCACTATGCCCAGCTAATTTTTTGTATTTTTTTAGTAGAGACAGGGTTGCATCATGTTGGCCAGGCTGATCTCGAAATCCTGATCTCAGGTGATCCACCTGCCTCGGCCTCCCAGATTGCTGGGATTACAGGTGTGAGCCACCGTGCCTTGCTGTGATAGATAATTCTTACTCATTCATGTGTATACATTGATTACCAAGGGAATCTGCATGATTCGGTTCTCTAATGTATTAGAACACCCGCCCTCCACCAAGACTTGAGATCCCCCCAAAACCACCTGCCTCTTGCCTGTCACATGGCAGATACAGCATACAGACAGCTGGAAGAGGGAGGGATGTTTGCTTGCCCCCACAGGCTGGGGAGATACTGTACACATATATGATGCTGGTGTTTGACGCTAGTGGAAGACGCTGACGCTAGTGGAAGGTCTGACACTAGTGGAAGCTAGTGGAAGTGTCTGACATGTCTGATGCTAGTGGAAGGTCTCCAGCTTCAACCTTAAATGACTCCTGGCCGGGCACGGTGGCTCACATCTGTAATCCCAGCACTTTGAGAGGCCAAGGCGGGCAGATCACGAGGTCAGGAGTTTGAGACCAGCCTGCCCAATGTGGTGAAACCCCGTCTCTTCTAAAAATACAAAAAATTAGCTGGGCGTGGTGGTGGGCACCTGTAATTCCAGCTACTCAGGAGGCTGAGGCAGGAGAATTGCTTGAACCTGAGAGGTGGAGGTTGCAGTGAACCGAGATCACGCCACTGCACTCCAGCCTGGGAGAGACAGCGAAACTCCATTTAAAAAAAAAACAGTGAGCCGAGATCACGCCACTGCACTCCAGCCTGGGCGGGCAGATCACTTGAGGTCAGGAGTTCAAGACCAGCCTGGCCAGCATGGTGAAAGCCCTTCTCTACTAAAAATACAAAAAATTATCTGGGCATGGTGGCACGTGCCTGTAATCCCAGCTATTCAGGAGGCTGAGGCAGGAAAATTGCTTGAACCCAGGAGGTGGAGGTTGCAGTGAGCTGAGATGGTGCCACTGCATTCCAGCCTGGGTGACCGAGCAAGACTCCATCTCAAAAAAAAAAAAAAAAAAAAAAAAAAAAAAAAAAAAAAAAGTTCTGACTCACCCAGAGGAGAAGGAAAGGCCAGGGCTGGATGGGCCAGCCCCCAGGGACGGAGTGCTGCAGAGGCCTAAGAGGGGCTGCTGCCACAAAGGGACTGGCCAACCCCGCTCTTCATAGCCCAATGTGTGGGGCCCCATGACATGTTCCTTACAGAGGGATTTATGAGAAGTGCGTAAGTCAGTATTGCCATAGTTACCTCATTGCTTTCTCAGAATCCTCCCCTACCAAGCAATGACTCAGGATGAAAACAAACCAGTGGGAAAGAACAGAAGTCCAGGCCCTAGAGCCGGCTGCATCTGGCTTTCACCCCAGCTCTGCTTCTGATGCACCAGTGACATTGAACACGACACCTGGCTCTTCTGTTTCTGCATGGTCTGTAAAATGGTAAATTACTTCACCAAGCTTCTGGGAAATGAATGGAGATAATACATACAACAGGCTTAATACAGGGTCTTATTTTTGGGGCCAAGAAACATGAAAAAAAGTGGGGCCAGGCGCAGTGGCTCATGCCTGTAATCCCAGCACTTTGGGAGGCTGAGGCGGGTGGATCACTTTAGGTTAGGAGTTTGAGACCAGCCTGGCCAACATGGTGAAACCCTGTCTCTACTAAAACTACAAAAAATTAGTTGGGCATGGTGGCAGGCACCTGTAATCCCAACTATTCAGGAGACTGAGGCAGGAGAATCACTTGAACTCAGGAGGCAGAGGTTGCAGTGAGCCGAAATCTCCCCATTGCACTCCAGCCTGGGTAACAAGAACAAGACTCCATTTAAAAAAAAAAAGAAAGAAAGAAAGAAAAGAAAAAAAGCTGAACATCACCAATCATTAGAGAAATGCAAATCAAAACCACAATGAGACACCATCTCACACCAGTGAGAATGGTGATTATTAAAAAGTCAAGAAACAACAGATGCTGGCAAGGCTGTGGAGAAATAGAAATGCTTTTACACTGTTGGTGGGAATGTGCATTAGTTCTCAACTATTGTAGAAGACAGTGTGGCGATTCCTCAAGGATCTAGAACCAGAAATTCCACTTAACCCAGCAATCTTATTACTGGGTATGTACCTAAAGGGATATAAATCATTCTGTTATAAAGATATATGCACACGTATGTTTACTGCAGCACTATTCACAATAGCAAAGACATGAAATCAACCTAAATGCCCGTCAGTAGTAGACTGAGTAAAGAAAATGTGGTGCGTATACACCATGGAATACTATGAAGCCATAAAAAGGAATGAGATCATGTCCTTTGCAGGGACGTGGATGAAGCTGGAAGCCATTATCCTCGGCAAACTAACACAGGAACAGAAAACCAAACACCACACGTTCTTACTCATAAGTGGGAGCAGAACGATGAGAACACATGGACACAGGGCAGGGAACAATACACACCGGGGCCTGTTGGTGGGGCGAGGGGAGGGATAGCATCAGGACAAATAGCTTATGCGTGTGGGGCTTAATGCCTATGTGACGGGTTGATAGGTGCAGCAAACCACCATGACACATGTGTTTACCTCTGTAACAAACCTGCATGTTCTGCACATGTATCCTGGAACTTAAAGTAAAATAAAAATTTTTTTTAAAAAGGCCGGGCACAGTGGCTCATGCCTGTAATCCCAGCACTTTGGGAGGCTGAGGCGGGCGGATCACAAGGTCAAGAGATTGAGACCATCCTAGCTAACATGGTGAAACCCCGTCTCTACTAAAAATACAAAAATTAGTTGGGAATAGTGGCACACGCCTGTAGTCCCAGCTACTTGGGAGGCTGAGAGAGGAGAATCGCTTGAATCTGGGAAGTGGAGGTTGCAGTGAGCCAAGATAGTGCCACTGCACTCCAGCCTGGTGACAGAGTGAGATCGGTCTCAAAAAAAAAAAAAAAAAAAAAAAAGTGTCTTGCATGTAGAAAGCCCTCAGTAAATGGTAGCAATATTGCTGCTTTTGTGGCGGTGATATGTTGCTTATTTATTTATTTTTAAAGACTTGTCCACCTAGTACCTTTTACAAGGGGCAAGTAACATCCTCTTTAAACCTCAGTTTCCTCCTCCAGAAAATAAGACAAGAAACTCCCACCTCAGAGGTTATTGTGAGAACTTGGGGTTAATGGTAGAAAGTGCCTGGCTCATAGCCAGAGAAGATGGAGAGCTGGCAACCAACCTGCCAGGCCCTCTCCTGCACCCAGGGCAGACATTACCAGGTGAGCTTGGATGCTCTCCTGCACTGAGGGCAGACATTACCAATTGAGCATGGATGCTGACTCTGTGTGCTTATCAATGCATGATGCAGAGAAACTCTATTTGCCATCGTTGTCATATGTTCAATGAATATTAATTCCCCTGGTCCTTCTCTACCACCTTTCCTTCCAAATAACTAACCCGCAGTTCCTAACCTGGTTTGGTGAGAAGTTCAGCTTGGAAGAGGCTGTGCTAAAATTGTGGGATCCTGTGAGTCAGACAGAGTTCCAAAGTCATGTTCATACTGCATCCTCTACCATTTAGACATTCTTGGATTTCCTCAAAAACAGTTTTTAGACAAGGGAAGCCTTCCCGAGAGGGTGATGGTTTCCCATAAGTGTAGGTACTGGGGTTGAGATCCCAGGAACTTCGAGTTCCTCATGTCCACAGCCAGTGGATGAAATTTCTCCTTCAAAGCTTCATGCCTTGGTCTTTCCACATTTTGAAAATTAAAACACCCACGGGAGAATAATAAGCTAGCTGTTTCAGGTATTCACTATTATCAGGAGCTGGGAACTGGCTTGAAAGGCCTTGGAGGACCAAAGAATTAGGGAAAATTATGAGGAGTAAAATTACTTCTGAAAATAAGAATTGACTATAGAATTTTAGGACAAGTGCTAAATTTGAAGGTAGGCAGAACTGTGTTCAAATTCAAGCCAGACCACAACTAGCTGTATGCCCTTGGGCTAGTCAATTAATCTCTCTTAGCTCAAATTATTATCTCTAAGGATAATAATGCTCATTTTTGTTTTGTTTTGTTTTGTTGAGACAGAATCTTGCTGTGTCGCCCAGGCTGAAGTGCATTGGCTGGATCTTGGCTTACTGCAACCTCCGCCTCCTGGCAGTGATTCTCATGCCTCAGCCTCCCAAGTAGCTGGAATTACAGGAACGCACCACCACACCCGGATAATTTTTGTATTTTTAGTAGAGACAGAGTTTCACCATGTTGGCCAGGCTGGTCTCGAACTCCTGACCTCAAGTGATCCACCCACCTTGGTCTCCCAAAGTGCTGGGATTACAGGCATGAGCCACTGTGTCCAGTCATAGTTCTTTTGTTGTTAATGCTCCCTCCTAACTTCTTTTTTTTTTTCTTTGAAATGGAGTCTCATTCCTGTCGCCCAAGCTAGGGTGCAATGGTGCAATCTCAGCTCGCTACAACCTCCACCTTCTGGGTTCAAGCAATTATCCTGCCTCAGCCTCCTGAGTAGCTGGGATTACAGGTGCCCACCACCACGCCCAGCTAATTTTTTGTACTTTTAGTAGAGACAGGGTTTCACTATGTTGGCCAGGCTGGTCTCTAACTCCTGACCTCATGATCTGCCTGCCTCAGCCTCCCAAAGTGCTGGGATTACAGCATGAGCCACCACGCCTAGCCTCTCCCTCCCTACTTTCAAATCTACTATCAAATGACAATGGATAGAAAAGTGCCTCACAGTAAATTTCCCATTAGGGAGAGGGTGGTTGATCACGAATACTCAGTTGTGAGAGAAATCCAACTCCAACTCACTGAAGCTTTAGAAAGGAACTTATTGACTCGTGTAATTAAAAACGAGAGATGTAATGACTTCAGGCTTAGCTAGATCCAAAAGATGAAACCATATTTTCCTGGCTGTCTCACCATCTCTCATCTCTGCTTCACTCTAGGCTGACCTAATTTTCTCCCACTGCAAATAGTTTCTCCCTCCCAGTTTAACAACCCCAGGGCAAAAGAGAGTTGCTCTTTCCCCAGCGTCATTATATCAATGCCAGGGAACATTCTGACTGGCACTGTTTTTGTCATAGGCTTCCCTCTGAATCAATCACTGTGGTCAGGGAAATGGAATACAGTGGCATTTCAGTCTCAGTTACTTATCTACCCCGTAAATACGAGAGGGTGGGCTTTACTACTGACAAATGTATGAGGCCTCTCTGTTTTGGGGAGGGGCAGATATAAAGGTTCTGGACAGTCAAAAACCAGGGCTGTCTCTATATGCAAAAGGCCCAAGGTATAAAATGAGAGGGACATTGTCAAATGAGCTAGGGTTGCGTAGGGTCCTTCCAACAAGTGAGGAATAATAAATGCTGTCTCTCCATCATGTATTTTCTGTACACCCACTGTATTAGTCTGTTTTCACACTGCTGATAAAGACATGCCCGATTGGGAGGCTGAGGCGGGCGGATCACTTGAGATTAGGAGTTCAAGACCAGCCTGGCCAACATGGTGAAACCCCGGTCTCTACTGAAAATGCAAAAATTAGCCTGATGTGGTGGCACGTGCCTGTAATCCCAGCTACTCGGGAGGCTGAGGCAGGAGAATTGCTTGAACCTGGGAGGTAGAGGTTGAAGCGAGCCAAGATCATGCCACTGCACTCCAGCCTGGTGACAGAGTGAGACTCTGTCTCAAAAACAAACAAACAAACAAACAAACAAATAAATAAGACATACCTGAGACTGGGAAGTTTACCAAAAAAACAAAGAGGTCTGATGGACTTACAGTTCCACAGGGCTGGGGAGGCCTCACAATCATGGCAGAAGGCAAGGAGGAGCAAGTCACATTTTACGTGGATAGCAGCAGGCAAAGAGAGAGAGAGCTTGTGCAGGGGAACTCCTCTTTATAAAACTGTCAGATCTCATGAGACTTATTCACGATCAGATCATGAGAACAGCAAGGGAAAGACTTGACCCCATGATTCAATTACCTCCCACCAGGTCCCTCTCATAATAGGTGAGAATTCAAGGTGAGATTTGGGTGGGGACACAGCCAAACCATGTCACCCACCACATTTTCAACCCCTCCCTATATTTGAGAAATGTCCGGCCCTGTGAGCCCCATATTCCCATGGTGAAATCCAGAAATGTTGGCTTCCCAGGCTTCCTTGCAGCTCAGGCACTGGCATGTGATCCGGTCCCACCAAGCAGGCGAGTCCCACTGAAACGAGGAAAAGGAAGTGTGAATTCAAGAAGGAGGCTCTGTGTGGTGAGAGTGGCGGCAGGACGCTCAGCTTTAGGGCGAAATCCTGGGTGCAGAAACGTCCCACAGGAGCAGCGGCAGTGGTAGCATTTTGCTTAACAGCTGTTTCTGTGGCTATCTGGGGGGCATTGATCCTGGAAGCTTCGCCTACATCCAGGTCCTCCGGCCCCTCAAAAATTCTGTGAGCTAGGCACAATGGCTCACCCCTATAATCTCAGCACATTGGGAGGCCAAGGCAGGAGGATCACTTGAGCCCAGGAGGTTGAGACCAGCCTGGGCAACATGGCAAGATCCCATCTTTACTGAAAATAAAAAAAATTAGCCAGGTATGGTGGTGCACGCCTGTAGTCCCAGCTTCTCAGGAGGCTGAGGTGGGAGAATTGCTTGGGTCTGGGAGTTCCATGCTGCAGTGAACCCTGCTTGCACCATTGCACTCCAGCCTGGAAGACAGAGTGAGACCCTGTTTCAAAAAAAACCAAAATTCTGTGAGCTAACATCCTTTTCTGTTTAATCAGCCAGTGGGTACTTCTGTTCCTTGCCACAAAGAGCCCTGATTAATGAATACTGTAATTCTCCTCGGCAGGTACCAGGTGGAAGAGCTCTCTTGGAGGGGCAGTTTTCCTCACTTGCTGGGGGATTGGAGGGGCCGGGGGGACTAGAGGCAGCCCTGGGCAATGCTGTCAAATTGCCTTCTACCCTAGCCCCAGGCCCAGGATCTTGTACCAAGTTCCTAGGGAGAGGGTGACTGACACGAAGACAACACTAAATCAGATAAAGAGGCAATATGACTGGATGTACATGAATGACCTCTCATTATGTATGTTTCTATTTTTATTGAGACAAATTTCACAAACATAAAATTAGCCATTTCAAAATGTACTGTTCAGATGGGGCACGGTGGCTCACATCTGTAATCCCAGCACTTTGGGAGGTCGAGGTGGGTGGATCTTTTGAGGCCGGGAGTTCAAAACCAGCCTGGCCAACATGGTGAGACCCCATCTCTACTAAAAATACAAAAATTAGCCAGGCGTGGTGGCACATACCTGTAGTCCCAGCTACTCAGGAGGCTGAAGCAGGAGGATCACTTGAACCCGGGAAGTGGAGGTTGCAGTGAGCTGAGATTGTGCCACTGCACTCCCAGCTGGATGGCAGAGTGCAATTTGTGCTCTAACACAAAATGATATCAAAAAAATCATAGCATTCTCCACCTCACGCCAGAGACCTTGTTTCAAAATTTTAAAAAAATGCGCTGTCAGTGGCATTTTGTTCGTTCACAATGTTATGCAACCATAATATCTATCCATCCATTGAGCAGTCACTACCCCCTCTCCTTAGTCCCTAACAACCACTAATCTGCATTCTGTCTACATAGATTTACCTATTCTGGATATTACGTATAAAGGGAATCATTTAATAAGTGACATCTCGTGTCTGGCTGCTTTCACTAAACATGTTTTCAGAATTCATCTACATTGTAGCGTGCATCAGTACATCATTCCTTTTTTTTTTTTTTTGAGACGGGGTTTCACTCTTGTTGCCCAGGCTAGAGTACAATGGCGCATCTCGGCTCACTGCAACCTCCGCCTCCTGGGTTCAAGTGATTCTCCTGCCTCAGCCTCTCGAGTAGCTGGGATTACAGGCGCCTGCCACAACACCTGGCTAATGTGTTGTATTTTTAGTAGAGATGGGGTTTCACCATGTTGGCCAGGCTGGTCTCTAACTCTTGACCTCAGGTGATCCACCCGCCTCGGCCTCCCAAGGTGCTGGGATTGCAGGTGTGAGCCACCACACCTGGCCCATTCCTTTATTTTTAAATTTTATTTATTTATTTATTTTTTGAGACAGGGTCTCTCTCTGTTGCCCAGGCTAGAATGCAGTAATATGATCATGGCTCACTGCAGACTTAATCTCCTGGGCTCAAGTAATTCTCCCACCTCAGCCTCCTGAGTAGCTGGGACTTCAGGCACATGCCACCACACCCAGCTAATATATATATACTTTTTTTTTTTTTTTTTTTTTTGTACAGACAGGGTTTCATCATGTTGCCGAGGCTGGCCTCAAGTGATCCTTTTACCTCGGCCTCCCAAAGTGCTAGGATTACTGGCATGAGCCATTGCACCAGGCCCAAAACAGTTACTGTTTTCCATAATAATTCCCACTTATCATTCCATCCAGTAATATGCAAGGGTTTCAATTTCTCCACATCTCACCAGTACTGGTTATTTTCTGGTTTTTGGATTATAGCCATCCTAGTGGATGGGAAGTGATAGCTCATTGTGATTTTGATTTGCATTCCCTTAATGACTAAGTATATTGAGCATCTTTTCATGTGCTCATTGGCCCTTTGTTTATCTTCTTTGGTTTTGTTTTTCTGTTTTTTTTTGTCCTTTTGTTTGTTTGTTTCTCTTCTGAGATGGAGTCTTGCTCTGTTGCTCAGGCTGGAGTGCAATGGCGTGATCTTGGTTCACTGCAACCTCCACCTCCTGGGTTCAAGCAATTCTCCTGCCGCAGCCTCCTGAGTAGCTGGAACTACAGGGGCATGCCACCACACCCAGCTAATTTTTGTATTTTTAGCAGAGATGAGGGTCTCATCATGTTGGCCAGGCTTGTCTTGAACACCTGACCTCAAGTGATCCACCTGCCTCGGCCTCCCAAAGCACTAGAATTACAGGCAAGAGCCATTGTGCCTGGCTGGTTTATCTTCTTTGGATATTCAAGTCCTCTGCCCATTTTTATTTATTTATTTATTATTGTATACTGTCCAGTTTGTTATTATTATTGTTTTTAGATGGCTACAAAGACAGTGTGAGATCTCACACCTAGACTAGCTTTCTTGGTGGAAGGGCTTGGGTACAGACAGACAGCAGGGCTTCTGATTTTCTTAATTTTTTTTTTTTTTTTTTTTTTTTTTGAGACGGAGTCTCGCTCTGTCACCAAGGCTGGAGTGCAGTGGCACGATCTGAGCTCACTGCAACCTCTGCCTCCAGGTTCAAGCAATTCTCCTGCCTCAGCATGCTGGGTAGCTGGGACTACAGGCGCCTGCCACCATGCCTGGCTCTTTTTTTTGTATTTTTAGTAGAGACGGGGTTTCACCATGTTGGCCAGGATGGTCTCAATCTCCTGACCTCGTGATCCGCCCACCTTGGCCTTCCGAAATGCTAGGATTACAGGCATGAGCCACCATGCCTGGCCTCTGGTTTTCTTTATTTTTCTTCCCCACACCCTCAATTTTTTTTTTTCTTAAACAGAATCTCACTCTGTCATCCAGGCTGGAGTGCAGTGATGTGATCACAGCTCACTGGAGCCTTGACCTCTCCCCAGGCTCAGGTGATCCACCCACCTCAGCCTCCCTAGTAGCTGGGACCACAGGTGTGCACCACCACACCCGGCTAATTTTTGTATTTTTGTTGTAGAGACAGGGTTTTACCATGTTGCCCAGGCTGGTCTCAAACTCCTGGGGTCAATTTATCTGTCCAGTTCAGCCTCCCAAAATGCTGGGATTACAGATGTGAGCCACTGCACCTGGCCTCCTTTTAAAAAAAAAAAAAAAAAAAAAGCATAGAGATTGATCGGGATGGTGTAGGAGGCTTGCTAAAAAGTTTCCCCCAAACCCTCCTTCCAAAAACAAATTTATAGGCCAGATGTGGTGGCTCATGCCTGTAATCCCAGCACTTTGGGATGACAAGGTGGGTGGATCCCCTGAGGTTAGCAGTTTGAGACCAGCCTGGCTAACATGGTGAAACCCTGTCTCTACTAAAAACACAAAAATCAGCCAGGCATAGTGGTGCACGCCTGTAATCCCAGCTACTTGGGAGGCTGAGACACGAGAATTGCTTGAACCCAGGAGTCAGAGGTTGCAGTGAGCTGAGATCACGCTTCTGCACTCCAGCCCAGGCAACAGAACAACACTTTTTCTCAAAAAAAAAAAAAAAAAAATTATTATCCCTATTATACATGTAGGTCAATGTGCCAGGCAGTGGTCAGCTGAGTAACCGGAGGCTCAGAGAAGTTAAGCTCTTGTTCAAAGGCAGGTGGCTATTAAGTTGTGGAGGGTAAGACTGGAACATAAACTCATACTCTTCCGCTCTCCCATAGGGCCTCACCTCTTTTAATGGCCAACAAAGTTTTAAACTTCTTTGGGAGGAGGTGTTTTTTCCAACTCCAGTGTGGCAGGGTATCAGTCAAAAATGCTTTCATGGCTGGGGATGGTGGCTCCATGCCTGTAATCCCAACACTTTGGGAGGTAGAGGCAGGATTGCTTCAGGAGTTTCAGACCAGCCTGAGCAACATAGCAAGACCCGCCATCTCTACAAAAATAAAAAAATAAAAGTTAGTCAGCTGTGGTGGTGTGCATAGGTAGTCCTAGCTACTTGGGAGACTGAGGCAGGAGGATCACTTGAGCCCCGGAGTTTGAGGCTGAAGTGAGCTATGGTCATGCCTGGGCCACAGAGCAAGACCCTGTCTCTGAAAAGAAAAAAATTTTAAAAGGCCGGCACAGTGACTCACATCTGTAATTCCAGCACTTTGGGAGGCCCAGGCAGATGAATCACTCGAGGCCAGGAGTTTGAGACTAGCCTGGCCAACATGGCAAAACCCCATCTCTACTAAAATTACAAAAATTAGGCCGGGTGCGGTGGCTCACGCTTGTAATCCCAGCACTTTGGGAGGCCGAGGCGGGCGGATCACGAGGTCAGGAGATCGAGACCACGGTGAAACCCCGTCTCTACTAAAAATACAAAAAAATTAGCTGGGCGTGGTGGCGGGCGCCTGTAGTCCCAGCTACTCGGAGAGGCTGAGGCAGGAGAATGGCGTGAACCCGGGAGGCGGAGCTTGCAGTGAGCCGAGATTGCGCCACTGCACTCCAGCCTGGGCGACGGAGTGAGACTCTGTCTCAAAAAAAAAAAAAAAAAAAAAAAAAAAAAATTACAAAAATTAGCTGGGTGTGGTGGCGCATGCCTGTAATTCCAGGCACGTTGGAGGCTGAGGCACCAGAATCATTTGAAACCCAGGAGATGGAGCTTGCAGTGAGCCATCATGCCACTGCACTCCAACCTGGGTGACAGAGTGAGACTCTGTCTCAAAAAATAATGATAATAAAATAAAGATGCTTTCAGGTACAAGTAACAGACTGTCAAATTGCTAAGCCGTTTAAACAATAAAAATAATTACCTCATTTAACAAGAAAGCTGGAAGTAGGCAGTTCCAGTGCTAAGCCTTAGCTGCTCTACTAATCATCAAGAACCCATGTTCTTCTGTCCTTTCATTCTGCCATCCAGAGTATGATACCTTTCATCTTCAGACTTGTCACCTCATAGTTGCAATATGGCTGCCACAGTTCCAGCCATCACATTCTTTTTTGTGTTTTTGAGACAGAGTCTCACTCTGTCATCCAGGCTGGAGTGCAGTAGCATCATCTCAGCTCACTGCAACCTCTGCCTCCCAGGCTCAAGCGATTCTCCTGCCTCAGCCTCCTGAGTAGCTAGGACTACAAGTGCCCACCACCACACCCAGCTAACTTTTGTATTTTTAGTAGGAACAGGGTTTTGTCGTGTTGACTAGGCTGGTCGTGAACTCCTGACCTCAAGTGATCCGCCTGCCTTGGCCTCCCAAAGTTCTGGAAATACAGGCGTGAGCCACCATGCCCAGCCAAGCCATTACATTGTTTTTTTTTTTTTTTTTCTGAGACAGAGTCTGGCTCTGTCGCCCAGGCTGGAGTGCAGTGGCTCTACGTTGGCTCACTGCAACCTCCACCTCCTGGATTCACACCATTCTCCCCACCTCAGCCTCCTGCGTAGCTGGTTCTACAGACACCCGCCACCATACCCTGCTAAATTTTTTTGTATTTTTAGTAGAGATAGGGTTTCACCATGTTAGCCAGGATGGTCTCGATCTCCTGACCTTGTGATCCACCCGCCTTGGCCTCCGAAAGTGCTGGGATTACAGGTGTGAGCCACCGCGCTCAGCCACCATTACATTCTTATACAATTGTCTCCAAAGCCAGGAAGAAAAGGGGTAGCCAGAACAGCAAGAAAAGTTAACTTTCCTTCACTCTAGCTTTCTTGCTCCCTCCCTCACTCTTACCCTCTCTCCCATTGTTTTGTGTGTGTGTGTGTGTGTGTGTGTGTGTGTGTGTGTATTATTTTTTTTAAGGCGGAGTCCCACTCTGTTGCCCAGGCCGGAGTGCAGTGGCACGATCGGCACACTGCAATCTCCACCTCCCGGGTTCAAGTGATTCACGTGCCTCAGCCTCCCGAATAGCTGGGATTACAGGCCCGCACCACCACACCCAGCTAATTATTGTATTTTCAGTAGAGACAGGGTTTCATCATGTGGCCAGGCTGGTCTCGAACTCCTGACCTCAGGTTATCCACCCGCCTCAGCCTCCCAAAGTGTTGGGATTACAGGTGTGAGCCACTGCGCCCAGCTTCCCGCTCTTTCCATCTTCCTCACCCTCTCTCTCTCTTTATTCTGGCCAGGAGAGAAAATCTTTCTCAGAAGACTCTCCTTATATGTCATTGACCAGAATATGGTCACATGGCCACCCGTAACTGTAAAGGGAACCTGGGAAACTGAGCGTCTGGCATTTTCCACCTCTATGGTAGTCAGTAAACCTTGCTAGCCAAGAAGAAGGAGGGCAGTGGCTGGTGGCTAGGACCATGGGAGTCCAGTGGGGCAGCAGCAGTGACATGGCCCTGAGGCAGTGACACAAGCGGCATCGTCGGTCTGGAGGAGAAACATGGACACAGCGTCTGGGAGGCTCCTAGTGAGTTCTGGGCTGACCAAAGGACATAGGAAAAATGCCAGGAGAAAGAAGAAGTCTGTTTTTGGTAGCTAAGGAGCACATGTGAGGGTCTCTAGGAGCAATAGAGGTAAATAGTGGGTCTGAGAGGGAAATTTTCAGTAATTTTGCTAGAGACCAGTATAGCACAGTCATTAAAGCTGTATAGCACAGCTTTGGAAGCAGACAGCCCAGGTCTTAATTCTGACACCCACTGACCAGCCATGGAACACTGGGGCAATCATTTCACCTTTCCAGGCCTCAGTTCCTCTTTTGTAAATGAGGCTAATAGCCATCGCTCCTTCACGAGGCTACTGTGAGGATTAAGTCACTTAATGCAAGTAAAGCACAATACCTGCCACCTGATATTCTCTTACTGTAAGGACTATAGCCATCCTAGTGGATGTGAAGTGAGTACCCTGTGCTTCTGATTTGCCTTTTCCTTGATGACTAATTATGTTGAGCATCTTTTGTGCTTGAAGGTATTGTTTGCTTATTGGCCGTTTGTTTATCTTCTTTGGATATTCAAGTCCTTTGCCTATTTTATTTTATTTTATTTTGAGACGGAGTCTCACTCTTGTTGCCCAGGCTAGAGTGCAATGGTGCGATCTCAGCTCACTGCAACCTCCGTCTCCTGGGTTCAAGCGATTCTCCTGCCTCAGCCTCCCAAGTAGCTGGGATTACAGGCTCCCACCACCAAGCCCGGCTCAATTTTGTATTTTTAGTAGAGACGGAGTTTCGCCACGTTGGCCAGGCTGGTCTCAAACTTCTGACCTCAGGTGATCCACCCGCCTTGGACTCCCTAAGTGCTGGGATTACAGGTGTGAGCCACTGTGCCTGGCCTGCCTTTGCCCATTTTTAAATTGATCTGTTTTCTACTTGTTGTTGCAATAAGAGCTCTTTATATATTCTGGATACAAGGCCCTAATCAGATATATTATCTGATTATTTGCAAATATTTTGTAGCAACTATTGCGCTATTACTATGGTTTGGTCAGTGTTATTGTGGCTCTGTCCTTCTGGTGCATGCAGAAGTAGATGTAGGCTGTTAAAATGAGGTGTGAATCTTAGCACATAAACTTGATAGTGCAAAAACTGTGACTTTCTTCTTTTTTTTTTTTTCCTGGAGATGGAATCTTGTTCTGTCACCCAGGCTGAAGTGCAATGGGGTGCTCTCAGCTCACTGCCACCTCTGCCTAATGGGTTCAAACGATTCTCCTGCCTCAGCCTCCCGAGTAGCTGGGATTACAGGCACCCACCACAACCAATTTTTCTATTTTTAGTAGAGATGAGTTTTCACCATGTTGGTCAGGCCGGTCTCGAACTCCCGACCTCAGGTGATACACCCGCCTCAGCCTCCCAAAGTGCTGAGATTACAGGCGTGAGCCACCGCATCCAGCCCTCTTCATTTTTCAATATCTGAACTAAATTTCTTTATTGATTCTCCATTGCTGTTGATGATGGAAATGTAATCTCAGTCAATTTGGGATTTTCCTACCCTCCTCAGGGTTGCAGATGGCCGGTGAGGGACTCACAAGGGACTCAGATTGAGCCAAATCCTAGGAGAGGTGTCATAAACGCCCCGGGCATCTGCCTGCTCTTGGGTCATTGCATCAGTCAGGGGTCAACTAGAGAAAGTAAAGACACAGAACCAATAGGAGATATATGATATATGTATGATTTTATATTCTCTCTCCCTCTCTCCCCATATATACATATATTTGGGAAGGGGGGTGGGGAGATGGTGTAGGTGTGATTATTGCAAGGAATTGGTTTATACGCACAGGGCTGGCTAGGCAAGTCCGAAATTTGTAGGGCTGGTTGTTAGGAAGGCTGGAACTCTTCAGCACAAGCTGAAATTGCTTTCGGCTGGCAGAATTTCTTCCTCTTCAAGGGCACCTCAGTTCTGCCCATAAAGTCTTTCAGACTCACCAGATTATCTGGGATAATCTCCCTTACTTGAAGTAAACTAATTATAGACAAATCACACCTACAAAATGCCTTCAAGCAACATCTAGATTAGTGTTTGAGGCTAGGCATGGTGGCAGATCACTTAAGCCCAAGGGTCAGAGGCCAGCCTGGGCAACATGGCAAAACCCTGTCTCTACAAAAAAACACATTAGCCAGGATTTGTTTATTTAATTATTTTTTTAAAACTAAAAGAAAAAATAGATTAATGTTTGATCAAATAACAGGAGACCATAGTTTAGCCAAGTTGACACATAAAACTGACAAACTGACACAAAACAGAGCTTGGTCAATTCGAAATCTCTGATGTGCCCCACTTCACACCCCCACCTCCTGGGCCAGCCGCTTTGTCACCACCCAGCACAGTGCGGGTGTGGGGAGGAGCACAGGGACCAACACCGGGTGGCCTGCCTTTCTTTTTTTTTTTTTTTTTGAGACAGAATCTCTTTCTGTCACCCAGGCTGAAGTGCAGTGGGGTGATCTCGGCTTACTGCCACCTCTGCCTCCTGGGTTCAAGCGATTCTCCTGCCTCAGCCTCCCGAGTAGCTGGGATTACAGGCGCCCACCACGACTAATTTTTGTATTTTTAGTAGAGATAGGGGTTCACCATGTTGGCCAGGCTGGTCTCGAACTCCTGACCCCAGGTAACCCGCCCGCCTCAGCCTCCCTAAGTGCTGGGATTAAAGGCGTAAGCCACCGCGCCAGGCCGGGTGGTCTGCGTTTCTATCCCACTCTGCTATCCCTAGCCGGGAGACGTCGCCAAGTTACCTAACTTCCCTTTGCCTCAGTTTCCTTACTGTGCAACGGGGATAATCATAGTCTCCACTTCCTATGGTTGTTGTGAGGAACAAATTGGCAGGAGCAGGGAAAAAGTGCTTAGAACAGCGGCTGGCAGGGCTCAGTCAATATTCTCTCATCCTGCTCCCGCTCCACTCCGGGTGTAGGGGTCTTCCTGCGTCATTGAGATCTCTGCTCTCAGATCTCCACACGTAAGGGAGATCTTACAGAGAGCTCTTTCCCTGCCCCCTGCGCATACTAGACAAGCGGGGTGGCCTGGAGAAGAGACCGCGCAGCACTTGGGCTGCGGACCCCGAAATCGTCCTGGCCATGCGCGCGCGCCCCCTAGAGGACGTCAGGGGAACCTCCTGTGAAGGAGAAACTACGATTGTTGGGGACCCTGGCAGCTTTGCTGGGGAACAAAGAATCACATAAAGGGAAGGCGTTTTCTTGTCCCTCTCACTTCAAAAGATACCTTTAATAGGCACGTTCTGGGATCCCACAGCTCTCAACCGACAGGGAGGCGCGCCACGGCCTATTGACACCCGGGGGACGGCGCCAGCAGGGGCGGCCTCCAGGGGGCGCCACCGAGCTACTGCTCCGGCCGCTCGAGAGCAGCGGGCGGCAGGACTCAGGCCCGTGTCCGCGCCACTGGGCGTTCTTGGAAAACACTGATTTCCTGCCATGAAATGGGCGGAGACCTCGAGAGTTTGCAATCCGGGGTATTGCTAGGGTTGTGACTCCATTTGCGCTGCCAGGCGGAGGGACATCAGTCACGTGACCGAGTTCTGCCTGCAGGACCCGCTGTGAGCTCCTCCGAGCCAGGCTTCTACCTCCGCCTCCCTTGCTTGATTCCCGGATGAGCATGTCTTTAGATTTGGTCGTGCCTGTCTCCTCCCTTCTCCCCGATGCCCCAGAGGAAGCTTTAATTAGCCTCAGTGCTGCCTGATTGGAAAGCAGTCCGATGGTGACAGGCCCCTGCTGTCAAATTATCTGGGATCCCAGCCTGGCCTGTCTGCTGATGTGGCATGTTATATGTCGCAGTGGTTGACGCTGGCCACAGCAGGCTGGAGGGAAAGGAGAGGATCAGGACAAAAAGTGACACCTCGTGGGGGTTTGTGAATTCTTTCCCCTTTACTAACGTCCCAGCCAGGGTTTCTGGATCAAACTGGTGCTCTCAGACTCTGAAATCCTGCCTCAGAGGTGAAGAGGCACCCCCTGTCCACTGCCCC
Organism: Nomascus leucogenys; assembly: GCF_006542625.1. Lineage (NCBI taxonomy): Eukaryota > Metazoa > Chordata > Mammalia > Primates > Hylobatidae > Nomascus > Nomascus leucogenys. Next base: position 14,174,889 of record NC_044387.1, read on the forward strand.
TGCCTCAGAGGTGAAGAGGCACCCCCTGTCCACTGCCCCTACAGGCCTCTCCGTGAGTTCATTGGAACTTCACGCACGTAGGGCCCCAAAGGCTCTCTGCAAGCTGGAAGAGAAGCAGGCGAGGTCAGGGAAGGAGCTTGAGTTTTGGAAACACGCAGACCTGAGACCGGGACTCGAATCTTGTTCCTGCTAATAACTGGACCCTGGATAAATTCTTAAGTTCTATAAGCCTCAGATTCCTCATCTGTAAGATAAGCATCATAATTCCTACTTCTCAGGATTAAAGAAAATATGTGGGATGTGCCTAGCACAGAACCTAGCATGTAGTGACTAGCTAATAAATATGTGTTGAATAAATGAATTAGCCAACTAATTAGTCAAGTAGTCAATGAATATTCTAAGTAGTAGAATCTCAAACTCGCAGACCCATAGAACTGGAAGCATCTTAGAGATCACGGTCCAACTCCTTTATACTAGATATTTAGGGTACTTCCAGATCCAAGTATCATGGCAGAGTGGTTAAGAATGTGGACTAGGCCAGGTGTGGTGGCTCACACCTGTAATCCCAGCACTTTGGGAGGCCCAGGCGGGTAGATCACCTGAGGAGTTTGAGACCAGCCTGGCTAACATGGCGAAACCCTGTCTCTACTAATAGTACAAAAATTAGCCAGATGTGGTGGCACACGCCTGTAATCCCAGCTACTTGGGAGGCTGAGGCAAGAGAATCGCTTGAACCTGGGAGACGGAGGTTGTAGTGAGCCAAGATCAAGCCATTGCGCTCCAGCCTGGGCGACAAGAGCGAAACTCCATCTCCAAAAAAAAAAAAAAAGAATGTGGACTATAGGGCCAAGCTGCTTTGGTGCATCTTGCTCTGATGCTAACTAGTGTGTGATCTTGGGCAAGTTATGCAATCTCTCTTTGCCTCAATTTCCTCTTCTGTAAAATGGGGATAATGGCATCTGCGTCCTAGGTTGCTGGAAAGAGAAAGAATAAGAGAATACCTAAAAAACACCTAAGGCAGTACATGTTAACTATTGTATCAGGTGCCATCAGGGATTACGTCAGGCTCCCATCATCTTGTCCAAAGATTAGTGGTATTCAACTTTTTTCAAACAAAAATGTATGTGTCAAATTATTCATCCATTGGTTCAAAACAAATGTTGACTATCTGCTCCGGGCTCGGGCTGATTCTGGGTATTGAGGAATACAAACTAGGCATCTCTATTCTTATAGAGCTTATATACTACTTGAGGGGAACATAAAATACACAAACAAGTGAAAATAAATCCGTAACACATCAGGTAGTGATGAGGGCTAACCAGAAGAGTAAAGCAGGATAAAGAGAGATGCAAATAGGAAATGTGTACATGGGTTCAGGGAAGCCCTCTCTGATAAGGAGACAGTTGAGCAAAGATCTGAAGCAAGTAGGAGAGTAATCAGTGTTGATATGTGGAGGGTAGAGCAATCCAGGCAGGGGGAACAGCCAGTGCAATGGCCCTGAGCTAGGAGTATGCTTAGCACAGTCAGGGACAGCATGACTGGAGGAGAGGGAGCAAGGGAGAGGGCGGTAGATGAGGTCAGAGAGGTGGTCAAGGATGGTGAGAAGTGGTTGGATTATGGAAACATTTTAAAGATGGAGGTGGCCAGGCATGGTGGCTCATGCCTTTAATCCCAGCACTTTGAAAGGCCGAGGTGGGTGGATCCCTGGAGGTCAGAAGTTCGAGAGCAGCCTGGCCACCATGGCAAAACCCCATCTCTGATAAAAAACACAAAAATTAGCCAGGTGTGGTGGCACCTGCCTGTAATCCTAGCTACCCAGGAGGCTGAGGCAGGACAATTGCTTGAACCAGGGAGGCAGAGTTGCACTGAGCCGAGATCATGCCATTGCACTCCAGCCTGAGCAACAGAGTGAGACTCCGTCTCAAAAAAGAAAGAAAGAAAGAAAAAAAAAAGATGCGGCTAACAGGATTTGCTGCTGGATTTAATGCCTTCATTGTTTTTGGCCTAAGCAACTGGAAGAATGGAGTTGCTATATGTGTATTTATTTGTAAGATGAGGAAGACTCTAGGAATAAGTTTAGATTGAGAGAAATCAAGAATCCATTTTGGGACACATTAAGCTTGAGGCCCATTAGAGAGAACAGCCAAGACTATAAGGAATTTAGATGAAAGTGATACTTGAGGCCCATTAGAGAGAACAGCCAAGACTATAAGGAATTTAGATGAAAGTGATACTGCTACGGGGAGGAGCAATGGGTGGGTGAGTGTGGGCAGATAGCCAACATGTCCTGTCATTTCTACTTATGGAATGTTCCTTGCAAAAATACTCTCCTCTCCCATTCCCATTGCTTTTTTTTTTTTTTTTTTTCTGGAGACAGGGTCTTGCTCTATCACCCAGGCTGGAGTACAGTGGCGTGATTTTGGCTCACTGCAGCCTCAACCTCCCAGGCTTAAGCGATCCTCCCAGCTCAGCCTCCCGATTAGCTTGGACTACAGGCGTATGCCACCATGTCAGGCTAATTTTTGTAATTTTTGTAGAGATGGGATTTTGCCATGATGCCCAGGCTGGTCTTGAACTTCTCTGAGCTCAAGCAATCCTCCTTCCTCGTCCTCCCGAAGTGTTGGGATTATAGGCATGAGCCACTGCATCCAGCCCCCTTCCATTCTTATGTCTCACTCCCTGACTGGGGCACCTGCTCGCAACCTGGTTCCACTCTGGCCTTGCTTCCACACTGCCTTTAGAAGGATCTTTCTAGAATAAAATCTCTCCTCTTGTTCAAATCTGACACTGACTTTTCTTTCATTGTAGCTCATTTTAGCAATGGTTTTCAAACTTTTTGGTCTCAGGACCCCTTTGCAGTTATAAAAGTTAATGAAGAGCCGGGCGCGGTGGCTCACGCCTGTAATCCCAGCACTTTGGGAGGCTGAGGCAGGTGGATCATTTGAGGTCAGGAGTTTGAGACCAGCCTGACCAACATGGTGAAACCCTGTTTCTACTAAAAGAATGCAAAATTAGCCAGGCGTGGTGGCGCATGCCTGTAATGCCAGCAACATGGGAGGCTGAGGCAGGAGAATCACTTGAACCTGGGAGATGGAGGTTGCAGTGAACCAAGATCACGCCATTGAACTCCAGCCTGGGCAATAAGAGTGAAACTCCATCTCAAAAAAAAAAAAAAAAAGTTATTGATGACTCCAAAGAGCTTTTGTTCATGTAGGTTATATCTATCAACATTTACCAGATTAGAAATTAAAAGTAAGAATATTTCAAAATATTTATTTATTTATTTAAAAATAGGCCAGGCATAGTGATTCACGCCTGCAATCCAAGTACTTTGGGAGCCCAAGACTGGCGGATCACTTGAGGTCAGGAGTTCAAAACCAGCCTGGCCAACAGGGTGAAACTTTGTCTCTACTAAAAATACAAAAATTAGCCAGGCATGGTGGCGGGCACCTGTAGTTCCAGCTACTTGGGAGGCTGAAGCAGGAGAATTGCTTGAACCCGGGAGGCGAAGTTTGCAGTGAGCAGAGATTGCACCACTGCATTCCATCCTGGGCAACAGAGCAAGACTCCATTGCAAAATAAATAAATAAATTAAATTAAATAGTAAGCTCATTATATGTAAATATTTTTGCGAAAAATAGCTGAATGTTCCAAGACAAAAATAATTAGTGAGCAACATGGCATTGTTTTACAGCTTTGCAAGTCTTTTTGTTGTTTGGCTTAAATAGAAAACATCTCAATTCTCATCTTTGCTTCTGCAGTCAATCTGTTGCAATTTATTGTTTTGATTGAAGTTTATGAGAAGATTGGCCCTCACATAAATATGTACTTGGGGGAAAATGAGGGCTATTTTTATGGCCTTTCAGATGTCTTCTTTAATACTACACCAAAACTCAACTTGTGATAGTTCCTTAAAGGTTAGTTGCAATGTGGGATATGGCTTCAATATACACAGACTTTTCTTACTCTGTTACATTGAAATCCATTGATCTAGCTTGCTTTTTTTTTTTTTTGAGATGGAGTCTCACTCTGTCGCCCAGTCTGGAGTGCAGTGGTGCGATCTCGGCTCACTGCAAGCTCTGCCTCCCGGGTTCACACCATTCTCCTGCCTCAGCCTCCCGATTAGCTGAGACTACAGGTGCCTGCTACCTTGCCTGGCTAATTTTTTGTATTTTTAGTAGAGACGGGGTTTCACCGTGTTAGCCAGGATGGTCTCCATCTCCTGACCTCGTGATCCACCAGCCTTGGCCTCCCAAAGTGCTGGGATTACAGGCGTGCTATCTTGCATTTTTAATAGATATTTTATCCATGTATGATTTGACAGTATCAAGCATTGATCCTGTGGAAGATACTGATTCACTAACTTAAGCACAGCTTCCAAACATTGGTATATTTCATTATACTGTTGAATGTTGAGAAATCTCATTAGTTGAAAAATCTCATTAGTTAATGTTACCAAATGTTACCACTGATATTACCACTGATTTTATCAGAAAATTATTTTAGTATTGGGATGCTGTCAAAGCCATGGTGTAAAATTTCCAACATTTAAATTTTTGCTCAAAAGCTCGTGTCATCATTGACAACACATACTGTAAGTTGCTTTCCTTGAAGTGACCATCTCACTGCATTCATTTTTTTTTTCAGTAGTTAGGAGTTTTTTAATCTTTCTCAAATAACTTTTTTTTTTAACATTTTTTATTTCCATAGGTTTTGGAGGGAACAGGTGTATTTGGTTACATGAATAAGTTCTTTAGTGGTGATTTGTGAGATTTTGGTGCACCCATCACCCAAACGGTATACACTAAATCCAATTTGTAGTCTTTTATTCCTCACCCCCTTCCCACCCTTACCCTCCGAGTCTTCAAAGTCCATTGTATCATTCTTATGCCTTTGCATCCTCATAGCTTAGCTCCCACTTATGAATGAGAATATACGATGTTTGGTTTTCCATTCCTGAGTTACTTCACTTAGAATAATAGTCTTCAGCCAGGCGCAGTGGCTCATGCCTGTAGTCCTAGCACTTTGGGAGGCCGAGACGGGCGGATCATGAGGTCAGCAGATCGAGACCATCCTGGCTAGTAGAGACGCTGAAACCCCGTATCTGCTAAAAATACAAAAAATTAGCCAGGCATGGTGGCGGGCGCCTGTAGTCCCAGCTACTCAGGAGGCTGAAGCAGGAGAATGGCGTGAACCCGGGAGGTGGAGCTTGCAGTGAGCCGAGATTGTGCCACTGCACTCCAGCCTGGGGGACAAAGCGAGACTCCATCTCAAAAAATAAAAAAAAAATAGTCTCCAATCTCATCCAGGTTGCTGTGAATGCCATTAATTCATTTCTTATTATGGCCGAGTGATATCCCATCATATATGTGTTTGTGTGTGTGTGTATATATGTGTATATATACATATATACACATATATACACACGTACATATATGTGTGTGTATACGTATATATACACATATATACACACGTACATATATGTGTGTGTATACGTATATATACACATATATACACACATGTACATATATGTGTGTATATATGTGTATATGTATACACACATATATGTATACATATATACACACACACACTCCACAGTTTCTTTATTTACTCATTGATTGGTGGGCATTTGGGTTGGTTCCACATTTTTGCAATTGCAAATTGTGCTGCTATAAACATCACTGCATTCAATTTTAAGAAAATATCTGCCAAATACTAAAATCTGAATAGCCATAATTTTCTTTCTTTGGCAGTTGTTCTTTCAAATAAAATATGACATTCCATAAAAAATGGCTAGTTTCACCTGCAACTCAAACAATTACACAAGTGCCTTTCCTAGAGATAACCACAGTACTTTGGTATGCAAAAGAATTGTTTTATACATACTTCCCATTCCATCACACAGAATAGTAGAAAGTCATGTGCTGAAGGGTGAAGACTTAATAAAAATGATAATTTTGGGCCAGGTGTGGTGGCCCACGCCTGTAATCCCAGCACTTTGGGAGGCCGAGGTGGGTGGATCACGAGGTCAGGAGATCGAGACCATCCTGGCTAACACGGTGAAACCCCGTCTCTACTAAAAAAAAATACAAAAAATTAGCCGGGTGTGGTGGCGGGCGCCTGTAGTCTCAGCTACTTGGGAGGCTGAGGCAGGAGAATGGCATGAACCCGGGAGGCAGAGCTTGCTGTGAGCCGAGATCCCGCTACTGCACTCCAGGCTGGGTGACAGAGCGAGACACTCCGTCTCAAAAAAAAAAAAAAAAAAAAAAAGATAATTTTACTGTTTCATTGAGGATATTCTTCTTAGATAAAACAAACTTTATTTTTTTTTTTTTGAGCTGGAGTCTCACTCTATCACCCAGACTGGAGTGGCACACTCTCAGTGGCATAATCTCAGCTCACTGCAACCTCTGCCTCCCAGGCTCAAGCGATTCTTGTGCCTCAGCCTCCCGAGTAGCTGGGATTACAGGCACCCACCACCACACGTGGCTAATTTTTGTATTTTTAATGGAGACAGGGTTTTGCCATATTGGCCAGGCTGGTCTCGAACTCCTGACCTCAAGGGATCTGCCCACCTTGGCCTCCCAAAGTGCTGGGATGTGAGCCACCAAGCCCAGCCCAAAACTCAATTTCATTTGAAACAACAGAAAGCTTTTTGCACATCAACTGTATGCACATTCGATGCCTAAAACACAGACTGTCAAAAAATCTTGAAATGTCTAGGTAGGAAGTTTAGGCCAAGAAGTCAACTAGTGTATCCCACTGACCATGTTATTTTGTGGGTTTTTTGTTTGTTTGTTTGTTCGCGAGACAGAGTCTTGTGCAGTGGTGGGATCTCGGCTCTCTGAAACCTCCACCTCCTGGGTTCAAGTGATTCTACTGCCTCCACCTCCTGAGTAGCTGAAATTACAGGCACATACCACCATACCCAGCTAATTTTTGTATTTTTAGTAGAGATGAGGTTTCACTGTGGTGGCCAGGTTGGTCTCAAACTCCCAATCTCAAGTAATCCACCCACCTTGGCCTCCCAGAGTGCTGGGATTACAAGTATGAGCCACCGCACCCGGCCCCACTCAGTATTGTTCTTGTACCATCATTAAAAATGTCAGGCAGGGTGCAGTGGCTCATGCCTGTAATCCCAGCACTTTGGGAGGCCAAGGCAGGCAGATCATGAGGTCAGGAGATGGAGACCATCCTGGCTAACACGGTGAAACCCTGTCTCTACTAAAAATAAAAAAATAAAAAAAAATTAGCTGGGTGTGGTGGTGCACGCCTATAATCCCAGCTACTTGGGAGCCTAAGGCAGGAGAATCACTTGAACCCAGGAGGTGGAGGTTGCAGTGAGCCAAGATGGTGCCACTGCACTCCAACCTGGGTGACAGAGCAAGACTCCGTCTCGAAAAAAAAAAAAAAAAAGTCAACAAAGTAAAAAGAGCAAATCCTGTGTTAGCATTATTACAAAAATGATTTTGACCTCTTGGACTTCTTGAGAGGATTTGGAGACCACACTTTGAGAAATGATGCCCTACAGCCACCAAACTTCTTGGTGTGGCCCAGACAGCTCTCCATGACCTGCCCCTGCCAACCTCTCCAGCCCCGTCTCTCATACCATTCCATCTCTAATCAAGCCCATGCTTCAGCTGAGAAGCATAGACTCATTCTGCAGAGAAAGAGATCTGGCTCTAGAACCAAAACCAAGCTGCCTAGTTGCTCAAGAAGTGATATTCTTTTTTTTTTTTTTTTTTTTTTTTTTTTTGAGATGGAGTTTTGCTCTTGTCATCCAGGCTGGAGTACAATGGCATGATCTTGGCTCACTGCAACCTCTGCCTCCTGGGTTCAAGTGATTCTCCTGCCTCAGCCTCCTGAGTAGCTGGGATTACAGGCATGAGCCACCATACCCAGCTAATTTTTGTATTTTTAGTAGAGAAGGGGTTTCACAGGTTGGCCAGGCTAGTCTCAAACTCCTGACCTCAGGTGATCCACCCACCTTGGCCTCCTAAAGTGCTGGGATTATAGGAATGAGGCACACCCCCCGCCAAGAAGTGACATTCTTTCATGCATCTAACCTCTGGGTGATATGATTTGGATCTGTACCCCCACCCAAATCTCATCCTGTAGCTCCCATAATCCCCATGTGTTGTGGGAGGAACCTGGTGAAAGATGACTGAATCATGGGAGTGGGTCTTTCCCATGCTGTTCTTGTGATAGTGAATGGGTCTTAAGGGATCTGATTGTTTTAAAAAACAGGAGTTTCTTTGCATAAGCTCTTTTTTTGCCTGCTGCCACTCATGTAAGACGTGACTTGCTCCTCCTTGCCTTCCACCATGATTGTGAGGCTTCCCCAGACAACCGGAACTGTAAGTCATTAAACCTCTTTCTTTCGTAAATTGCCCAGTCTCCAGTATGTCTTTATCAGCAGCATGAAAATGGACTAATACACTGGGCCTTTGCTTGAGCTGCTCACCCTGCCCAGAACTCCCTTTCCCTTCTGGTGAGCTCCCATTCAGTCATCAAGGTCTAGTTCAAATATCACTTCCCCTGTGAAGCCTCCCCTTTCCCTTCAGTATACACTTACACTATTTTGTACAACCTTCATTTATAAAACTTAATACATTATAGAGTTCTGTGGTCTGAATGTATTCCCCTAAAGTGCATATATTGAGACTTAGTCACCAGTGTGATGATATGAAGAGGTGGAGCCTTTAGGAGGTGATTAAGTCATAAGGTCAGAGCTCTCATGAATGGGATTAGTGATCTTATAAAAGAGGTTCAAGCTTGGGTGCAGTGGCTCACTCCTGTAATCCTAACACTTTGGGAAGCTAAGTGGGGAGAATCACTTGAGCCCAGGAGTTTGAGACCAGCCTGGGCAACATAATGAGAACCTGTCTCTTAAAAAAAAACAATAATTTAATACAAAAATTTTTAAACTTAATTTTTTCTTTTTTTTAATTCAAGAGAGCTGTCTTCCCCTTCCCCCATGTGAGGATGTAGCCACAAGGTACCATCTACGGAGCAGAGAACAAGCCCTTAGCAGACACCAAATCTGCCAGTGCCTTGAGCTTGGACTTCCCAGACTACAGAACTGTGAGAAATGAGTTTCTATTACTTACAAATTATGCAGTCTAAGGAATTGTGTGATAGCAGCTAGACAGACTAAGATATTCTGGTTCACAGGACCTTATCAACAACTCAGACATCCCCAAACTGAAAACTGGACCTTATTTATTAACATACTCAGTTTTTAATGGGTACAGGACAAGTTTTAAACTTGTCCTGAATGGATATGAGGTAATTTATCATCTTTTTTTTTTTTTTTTTTTTTTTTTTTGAGATGGAGTCTTGCTTTCTTGCCCAGGCTGGAGTGCAGTGGCGCAATCTCCCCTCACTGCAAGCTCCGCCTCCCGGGTTCACGCCATTCTCCTGCCTCAGCCTCCCGAGTAGCTGGGACCACAGGCGCCCGCCACCATGCCCGGCTAATTTTTTGTATTTTTAGTAGAGACAGGGTTTCACCGAGTTAGACCAGGATGGTCTTGATCTCCTGACCTCGTGATCTGCCTGCCTCGGCCTCCCAAAGTGCTGGGATTACAGGCGTGAGCCACGGCACCCGGCTGTTTATCATCTTAAAAAAAAAAATCTTATTTAGTGTGAATATCCATACATTTCACTGCAGCAATATTGTGTTTGACACTGAGGTGTTGCTGCAGGCCCCACTGGAGTGCCATGAGAATCATGGCCTGTATTACCTTTCTAAAATCTAATAAATCCTGAAATATAAAACCTATATGACTCCCAAGGATTTCGGTGAGGGATTGTGGGCTTGTATTATGTTCCCTTGAGTACGTCCACCTCTTCTGCTTAGCTGATATCTGTTAGGAGGGTACCATGCCCTAAACACATCTGTATCCCAGATTCCAGCAGAGTGCCTGGTATATGGTCACATGCAGCAAAGTCTGTGGCATAAGTTGAGCTTATGAATTCCCATAACTCTATGGAGAAGTCCCACACCAAATTTTAAGGAGCAGATCAGATTTCAGAATTGCAGGGTAGAGTTCAGATTACAACGACAGATTGCACATATGCATCTAATTTTGCTCCCTCCTGAAACCTCACTGAAACTTCTGGAAGAGGAATTCTTTTTTTAAAAAGAGACATAAACCCACAATGTTGAGAAAAGCAGGATGGGAAAGCACGGCCACAAGAGGGGAGGGATGGGGGGTCACTGGTTGTCAGGCCTGGGAAAGCCTGACAAATGAGTCCCAGGCAGCCGTGGGAAGGCTGAGCATGGATGCGATTGACAGGACAGACTCTGCCAAAGACAGAGAGCTGGCAGCGCCGGGTCCCTCTGTGAGTGAAGGGGGTGGGGGTGGTGCTAAAATAAGAAAGACTGGTGGGGGTAGTTATTTAGGAAGCTCTTAGATCCCTAGATCCCCTCCCACCTCACACCCCCACACCCCCACAGCGGAAGTCTGGAAGATTATTCTCAGGAGAGGGTAAAACAAAGCTGCTCTGAATCGGGGGGATGCCAGGCACATTGAGGACATGAGTACTGCTCAGAAAAGCCACGGATAAAGGAGTCAAATGTATCTTAATGTTGAACGTGGCAACACCATACGCACACCCTTCCAGGCCTGCCACTCCGCTTACTTCTCGGGACCCTGACAACCAAACCCTTACCCCCCGGGCAGAGGACTGGAAGATGACTAGCTTAAAGGGAAAACAAGAACACTGGACTGGGTTTCCAAGCAAATAGCCACCCAGACCACCCTGCTGTGAAGTTTGAGTGGATGGTGTCTGGTGCTCAAGCTTCCAATTAACTTTGTAGCTTTTTATTGAGAAGAGAGCTAAGAAATACCTCACATTCAAGAAAAACCTTGAACATGGAAGAAAGAGACCAAATCAGACAGGACCAGACAGGATCAAAGCAACCAGGAAGAAACAGACACTATGGATCGGGTATGGTGTCTCACGCCTGTAATTCCAGCACTTTGGGAGGCTGAGGCAGGTGGATCACCTGAGGTCAGGAGTTCGAGACCACCCTGCCAACATGGTGAAACCTCTATCTCTACTAAACATATAAAAATTAGCCAGGCTTGGTGGTGTGTGCCTGTAATCCCAGCTACTCGGGAGGCTGAGGAAGGAGAATCGCTTGAACCCGGGAGGTGGAGGTTGCAGTGAGCTGAGATTGCACCACTGCACTCCAGTCTGGGTAACAGTGAAACTCCGTCTCAAAAAACAAAAAAGAAACAGACACCAAACACCATGGAGTTAAAAAAAAATCATTTTGTCTTCAGAGAGATAAGAGATTATTGCATCCCAAAACTGAAACAAAAACAGGGTTCCGTTTGGTAACATTCAAAGATTTAGAAAGAGCTTTAGAAATTAAAGATAGGATTGCTGACACTTTAAAAAATCAATAAAAGGGTTGGAAGATCAAGTTGAGGAACCACTAAAGAAATGAGAGCAAGGGCCGGGTGCAGTGGCTCACGCCTGTAATCCCAGCACTATGGGAGGCCGAGGCAAGAGGGTCACTTGAGCTCAGGAGTTCAAGACCAGCTTGGGCAACATAAAAAAAGCCCTCTCTCTGGCCAAGCGCAGTGGCTCACGCCTGTAATTCCATCACTTTGGAAGGCTGAGGCCGGCAGATCAGGAGATAGAGACCATCCTGGCTAACAGGGTGAAACCCCATCTCTACTAAAAAGACAAAACAAATAGCCAGGCGTGGTGGCGGGCGCCTGTAGTCCCAGCTACTCGGGAGGCTGAGGCAGGAGAATGGTGTGAACCCGGGAGGCGGAGCTTGCAGTGAGCTGAGATCATGCCACTGCACTCCAGCCTGGGTGACAGAGCGAGACTCCGTCTCAAAAAACAAACAAACAAAAACAAAAAACAAAACAGAAAAAAAAGCCCTGTCTCTAAAAAAAAATAGTAATAATTTTAAGTTAGGCAAGCATGGTGGCATGTACCTGCAGTCCTGGCTACTTGGGAAACTGAGACAGGAGGATTGCTTGAGCCTGGGAGTTTGAGGCTGCACGGAGATGATCTCACCACTGCGCTCCAGCCTGGGTGACAGAGCAAAAAAAAAAAACAAAAGAAAGAAGAGAAATTAGAGCAAAAAAGACAAAGAGACTGAAAATAGGAAAGAAGGCAGGTGCGGTGGCTCACGCCTATAATCCCAACACCTTGGGAGGCCAAGGTGGGAGGATGACTTGAGCGGAGGAGTTCAAGACTAGCTTGGGCAACATAGTGGGATCCTGTCTCTGAAAAGAAAAGAAAATAAATGAAAATAAAAGGGGAGGGGAGGGAAGGGCAGGGGAGAGCAGGTCAAGGAAGGGAAGGAAAGGGAAGAAAAGGGAGAAGGGAAGGGAGAAGGGAAAGGAGAAAGGAAGGGAGAAGGGACAGGAAGGGAAAAGGGAGAAGGGAAGGGAGAAGGGATGGGAAGGGAAGGGAGAAGGGATGGGAAGGGAAAGGAAAGGAGAAGGGAAGGTAGAAGGGATGGGAAGGGAGAAGGGATGGGAAGGGAGAAGGGATGGGAAGGGAGAAGGGAGAAGGGAAGGGAGAAGGGAGAAGGGAAGGGAGAAGGGATGGGAAGGGAGAAGGGAGAAGGGATGGGAAGGGAAGGGAGAAGGGATGGGAAGGGAGAAGCAGGAAAGGGAAGGGAAGGGGGGAAGGGAAGGGAAGGGAAGGAAAGGGAAGGGAATCATCGAATCCAGTCTGGGAGATCCAACATCAGAATAACAGGGGTTCTAGAAGAAGAGAACAGAGAGAATGGGGAGGAAATCATTAATGATCAACTCAAGAAATTTTGCAGAATGCAAATTTCTACACTGAAGGACCCTCACGAGTGCCAAGCAAGATGGATGAAAATAGACCCAAGTTAAGGTACGTTGCTGTGAAATTTCAGAATCCTGAGAGGAAAAAGGAAGATTCTATAAGCTTCCAGAGAGGGAAACGCAGAATCAGAATAGCTTCAGTATTCCCATAGCAACACTGAGGGCTAGACGATGACCCAATGCTGTCAAAGGTTGGAATGAAAACGATCTGTAATCTGTAATGTAAAATTCTATTCTCAGTGCAGGTATTAACCAGGTATGAATATTTGAAATGTTTAGACATAAAAATTTCCAAACATCTAAGATCTCAAAATATTCTCCCACACAGGCTTTCTTGGCAAGCTATGGGAGGAGAAGCTCCATTGAAACAAAGAGTACAGATTAGGGAATGAGAAGATGTGGGTTCAGTAAACCAGAGGTCTATTACATGAGAGAGTGACAGTCATACTCCAGACAGTGTGGAGGGAGGGCAACCAGTCCAACCAGTCCCCAGGGAGTCCTGTGACTCAGCAGATAGACTGGCATGTTTGGGTGTTACCACCAAGATCCTAGCTTGAGTTCAAGGAAGAAAATGCTGAGAGACATGGAGTTCTAACTGTTGTCTGGGGCTGACTTGCCTTGACCAGGCGCTAGTAGAGTTTCTTCTATTCTCCCTGCAGGCGTTTCAGCTTGGTGTTTAGTGTTCAGCTTCCACCGGCTCCAGAGACCTGAAGATAGAACAATGAGCAGAGAAGCAAAACAAACAAACAAACCAAAAAATGGAGCAGGCTCCTCCCCTTGAATGTTTTTCTGCCAGACTGCAGTTCACAGCTCACCCTACAGCTCTTTCAGAGGCCCCCATAGCCACGGACTTTCCTGGAAGCCTTTCTTGCAGACAGCTGGAGCCAGACCGTGATCCACACTTTCGGCTCATTTTCTCCTAGGAAACCTCACCTAGTAGTAGCAATATTGCCTTTTACTTACCACATTTTGAGCTTGCTTCTTCGTTTTCCAAAACCAAACAAGATATGGATACACATAGATAGTAAAACTGCACAGGAGTGGAGGGAATGTTTAACTAAAAATTCAGAATAGAGGACTGGTGCAGTGACTCACACCTGTAATCCCAGCACTCTGGGAGGCTGAGACTGGAGGATCACTTGAGGCCAGGAGTTCAAGACAAGCCTGGGCAATATAGCAAGACCCTTTCTCTACAAAAATATAAATAAATTTTTTCTTTTTTTTTGAGACAGTCTCGCTCTGTCACCCAGGCTGGAGTGCGGTGGCATGATCTCGGCTCACTGCAACCTCCGCCTCACAGGTTCATGCAACTCTCCTGCCTCAGCCTCCCAAGTAGCTGGGACTACAGGCACCCACCACCACACCTGGATAATTTTTGTATTTTTTGTTTGTTTGTTTGTTTGTTTGTTTGAAACAGAATTTCGCTCTTGTTGCCCAGGCTGGAGTGCAATGGCAAGATCTCGGCTCACTGCAATCTCCGCCTCCTGGGTTTACATGATTCTCGTGCCTCAGCCTCCCGAGTAGCTGGGATTACAGGCACCCACCATCATGCCCACTAATTTTTGTATTTGTAGTAGAGACGAGGTTTCACAATGTTGGCCAGGTTGGTCTTCTACTCCTCAGGTGATCTGCCCGCCTTGGCCTCAAAAAGTGCTGGGACTACAGTCATGAGCCACGGCACCCCGGCCAATGAATGAATTTTTAAAATCTGAATAGAGGTTACCCTTGTGGGACTAGAAAGTGATGTTATCTTGGAGGGCCGACGGTAGAATTTTTAAGTGCTAGAAATACTTTTATTTTAATTTTTTTAAAATTTTTGTATAGAGACAGGGTCTCTGGGAGGCTGAGGCAGGAGGCAGAGGTTACAATGAGGGGAGACTGCACCACTGCACTCCAGCCTGGGTGACAGAGCGAGACTCTGTCTCAAAAAAAAAAAAAAAAAAGAGAGAGAGAGACAGGGTTTCTTCATGTTGTCCAAGCTGTTCTTGAACTCCTGATCTCAAGTAGTCCTCCTGCCTCAGCCTCCCCCAAATACTGGGATTACAGGCATGAGCCACTGCACCCCTTTTATTTCTTATTTATTTTTATGTTTTAATTTGTAGAGATGGGATCTTGCTTTGTTGCCCAGGCTGGTCTTGACTTCCTGGTCTAGCAATTCTTATATATTTATGATTCAATTCCAATAAAAACCTTTAAATCTAGGATAAACGAGAGGATTTTAAGTGACAACTCAGAGATCAGATTTTTTTTTTTTTTTTTTTTTTTTTTTTTTTTTTTTTTTTGAGATGGGGTTTCACTCTTCTTGCCCAGGCTGGAGTGCAATGGCACCATCTTGGCTCACTGCAACCTCTGCCTCCTGGGTTCAAGCTATTCTTCTGCCTCAGCCTCCTGAGTAGCTGGGATTACAGGGACCCACCACCACGCCCAGCTAATTTTTGAATTTTTAGTAGAGACAGGGTTTCACCATGTTGGCCAGGCTGGTCTTGAATTCCTGACCTCAGGTGATCCGCCTGCCACGGCCTCCCAAAGTGCTGGGATTACAGGTGTGAGCCACCATGCCCAGCCAGATATTTGATTTATAGGTTTATTTCTCCTGTCACTCTGTTTAATGCTGCTAGCTACCCCTCCCTCATCACTCACGCCCATCCCAGGCCCTTTCAATTCCTCTTACTCTGCTCTATTTTTTTTAATAGTTCTTATTAGCTTCTTCTATCCTCTAGAATAGTGGATCTCAACATTTTGGGTTCAAAAATTTTGATGTTAAATATTATTGAAGACTTCAAATAACTTGTTCTAATGGGTTATATCTGTTGATATTTACCATATTTGAAATTAAAACAGAGAAAATTTCAAAAAAACAGAATGACAAGCACACGTTCTTTTTTGTTTGTTTGTTTTTTGGGTTTTTTTTTTTGTTTTTTTTTTTTTTGAGCCAGCATCTCACTCTGTTGCCCAGGTTAGAGTGCACTGGGGTGATCTGAGCTCACTGCAACCTCTGCTCCCTGGGTTCAAACAATTCCCCTGCCTCAGCCTCTGGAGTAGCTGGGACTATAGGCCCACGCCACCATGCCTGGCTAATTTTTGTAATTTTAGTAGAGGTGGGGTTTCACCATGTTGGCCATGCTGGTCTCGAAATCCTGACCTCAGGTGATCTGCCCGCCTTGGCCTCCCAAAGTGCTGGAATTACAGGTGTGAGCCCCCGCACCTGGCCAGGCACACGGTCTATAAGCTGTTGAACATCATGTCACCTCTGGAAAGCTCCATTGTGCACTCAGGAATGAGAGTAAAAAAGGTAAATAACAATCAGCTTTTTTTTTTTTTACCTTGAGGATCCCCTGAAAGGGTCTTAGGGATCCCCAGGGGCACCCAGATAACACTGAGAAACATTGTTTAGAACAATATCCAGCACATGGTGGGCACTGCTCAACACACACATACTTAGTGTCTATTACACAGGAAGTCTTTTGCTAGGTGCTGCTGGCAATATAAAAATAGGACAGAATCAATCCCTCCTCTGACTCACATGCCTCAGATTTCCTCACTGGGATTCTGGTAGTAGAATATTTGTATTCAACCCAATTCTCTGTTTCTAGAGAAGCCCTTTCAGGGTAGCCCACGCTGTCAACCAGTCTGGAGGCTTATAACGTACTTGGGCATTCCTTTCAAGACTAGTCACTGTCTTGGAAATGGTGAAAGATGAGCACGTATGGCTCCCATCTGAGCGGAGCCAAAGAAAGCAGTGGATGGAAGAAAGATGACCTCCCCAGATTCATGTGCCCTCGGGTAGGTCACTTTCCCAATCAGTTTCCTCCTCTGCTAATTGGGGTCGCACAAGTAGAGTCTAGTCCCCAAGTGACAGCTGAGAGTCCTTCCACTGTTATCATTCTACAGTTCTATTAATGTCTGTGCAACGTATCTGGAGTCTAAGCGCTTAGTCATGAGTCTTCCATCTGATTAGTGTATGAACCCAGCTGAGCCACCTGTGGAAATGAGCCTGTTTGATCATTTGAAATGACATTTGATCTCCTTCCCAGAAAGCCCCAGGCCACTGGAGTCATTCCAGGTAATGAGGCAATAAAAAAAAAAAAAAAAAAAAAAACTAAAACCCATCACCTGATGTAAAAAAGAAAACTAAGCCCACCTTCCATTTCATCTGGAATCCAATCTTGGCTAAGCCAAATGATGACAGTTGAAGTCATAGATGGACTTCCCATTTATTTGGTTTATTCATTCATTCAACAAATATCTTTTTTTTTTTTTTTTTTTTAGATGGAGTCTCCCTCTGTTGCCCAGGCTGGAGTGCAGTGGCATGATCTCGGCTCAGTGAAACCTCCACCTCCTGGGTTCAAGCGATTCTCCTGCCTCAGCCTTCCAAGTAGCTGGGATTATAGGCACATGCCACCAGTCCTGGCTAATTTTTGTATTTTTAATAGAGACGGGGTTTCCCCATGTTGACCAGGCTGGTCTCAAACTCCTGACCTCAGGTGATCCACCTCCCTTGGCCTCCCAAAGTGCTGGGATTACAGGCGTGAGCCACTGTGCCCCGCCTTCAACAAATATTCTTGAGCAATCATCATTTGTCTTCCGCTGTGTAAAATCCTGAGAATATCATTTTGACTAAAAAGAGATCTCAGGCCGGGCGCGGTGGCTCACGCCTGTAATCCCAGCACTTTGAGAGGCTGAGGCGGGCGGATCACGAGGTCAGGAGATCGAGACCATCATGGTTAACACGGTGAAACTCTGTCTCTACCAAAAATATAAAAAAAAAATTAGCCAGGCGTGGTGGCAGGCACCTGTAGTCCCAGCTACTCAGGAGGCTGAGGCAGGAGAATAGCGTGAACCCGCGAGGCGGAGCTTGCAGTGAGCGGAGATCGTGCCACTGCACTCCAGCCTGGGCAACAGCGAGACTATGTCTCAAAAAAAAAATAAAAAAGATCTCTACACATTAGGACTCATTTAGTTTTTCAAAATAATTAATTTGGCCAGGCGCGGTGGCTCACGCCTGTAATCCCAGCACTTTGGGAGGCCAAGGCGGGCGGATCACAAGGTCGGGAGATCGAGACCATCCTGGCTAACACGGTGAAACCCCGTCTCTACTAAAAATAGAAAAAAATTAGCCGGGCGCAGTGGCAGGCGCCTGTAGTGCCAGCTACTCAGGAGGCTGAGGCAGGAGAATGGTGTGAACGCAGGAGGCGGAGCTTGCAGTGAGCCGAGATCGTGCCACTGCACTCTCGCCTGGCCAACGGGGTAAGACTCCGTCTCAAAAAAAAAAAAAAAAAAAAAACACACACACACACACACAAAATAATTAATTGCCAACATTGAAATATCTGGAGATTTCTCATAAGAATTCAAATTTCCAGCATTACATGAAAATTGGTTTGCCACTGCCCCTAGATGCCTCCACTTGCCACAATCATGCACTTACCTGGGTGGCCCCTGTAGGCATCTGAGTTTGCTGCCCTTGATGTTCAGTTGGAAGAGCGGCTAGACATGTTAATAAGTAAGTATGTGGCTGGTGCGGTGGCTCATGCCTGTAATCCCAGCAATTTGGGAGGCCAAGGAAGGCAGATCACCTGAGGTTAGAAGTTCGAGACCAGCCCGACCAACATGGTGAAACCCCGTCTCTACTAAAAATACAAAAATTAGCTGGACGTGGTGGCGGGCGCCTGTAATCCCAGCTACTCTAGAGGCTGAGGCAGAAAGAATCGCTTGAACCCAGGAGGTGGAGGTTGCAGTGAGCCAAGATTGCACGACTACACTCCAGCTTAGGCGACAGAGCAAGACTCCATCTCAAAAAAAAAAAAAAAAAAAGTAAGGATGTGTTCAGTGCTTCACTGGAACTGTTGCAAAGTGCTAAGGGGGCATGAGGAGGGTGGGGATAGCGGGCATCAGGAAAGATTTCACAGAGTAAGATGATATATGACATGGGCCTTGAAGGAGTCCTTCACTCTGTGTTTCTTGACACACTTACTGTGTGTCCCAAACATTCCATTCCTAAAGTGGGGGTGGTGGGATGGGGATGGAGAGAATGAAGGAGACAGATTCCAGCCCCCACAGAGCCCCCAGTGTGGGAGGGAGGCAGAGAGCAAAAATAGAATGTAGAATTCCAGTGCAATGCCTGTAAGGTATGCTACAGTGCCACAGTAGGGTCTTTTAAAAAATTATTATTTTATTTTATTATTTATTTATTTATTTGAGACGGAGTTTCGCTCTTGTTGCCCAGGCTGGAGTGCAATGGCGCGATCTCGGCTCACTGTAACCTCCGCCTCCTGGGTTCAAGTGATTCTCCTGCCTCAACTTCCCAAGTAGCTGGGATTACAGGCATGTGCCACCATGCCCAGTTTATTTTGTATTTTTAGTAGAGATGGGGTCTCTCCACGTTGGTCAGGCTGGTCTTGAATTCCCGACCTCTGGTGATCCGCCCGCCTCAGCCTCCCAAAGTGCTGAGATTGCAAGTGTGAGCCACATGCCTGGTCTATTTTTTTTTTTTTTTTTTTTTTTTTTGAGATGGAATCTCACTCTGTCACCCAGGCTGGAGTACAGTGGTGCAATCCTGGCTCACTGCAACCTCCGTCTCCTGGATTCAAGTGATTCTTCTGCTTCGGGACCGAGTAGCTGGGATTACAGGTGTGCACCAACACACCCAGCTAATTTTTGTATTTTTATTAGAGATGGGGTTTCAACATGTTGGCTAGACTGGTCTTGAACTTCTGACCTCAAATGATCTGCCCACCTCGGCCTCCCAAAGTTCTGAGATTACAGATGTGAACCATGGCACCCAGCCAATTATTTTATTTTTATTTTTGTTTTTATTTTTTGAGATAGGGTCTCGCTTTGTCACCCAGGCCGGAGTGCAGTGGTGCGAACATGGCTCAGTGCAGACTCGACCCCCCTGGGCTCAAGCAATCCTCCCTCCTTAGCCTCCTGAGTAGCTGCGACTACAAGCACACGCCACCATGCTTGGCTATTTTGTATTTTTTGTAGAGATGGGGTTTCACTGTGTTGCCCAGGCTGGTCTCGAATTCCTGGGTAAGCGAATCCTCTGCTTCGGCATTCCAAAGTGCTGGGATTCCAGGCATGAGCCATCACGCCTGGCTCATCTAACATTTTTGTTGCTCATTTTTTCTCTCTCCTCACTAGAATATACGTTTTAGGAGACTAGGGATCTGGTCTGTCATCTTCGTGGGTCATATTCCCAGTCCCTGGAACATTTCTGCCAATTAGGAGCCACTCAGTGTTTGTTGAATGTGAATGAACTATGCATGAAGCATGCTGATGGATACGAAGGGACAGTTGAGAAATTCTAAATTACAGGCTGGAAAGAAAGGGCTCCTGAGACATCCAAGGTAGGGACTGGCTGACACCAGCTGTAATGGCCACAAAGTCAAGGTGTTGACAAGAAGCCAGAAGCCTCTCCATAAGCGTGTGGGTGTCAGAGGTTCAGTGGCCAGAGATATCAATGTTATTGTTTAAGAGTAACTGGCACTCACATTGTCTATTTTATGCTGTAAGGCTGAGTAGGCAGAAGAATTGCTCAACAGAGTAAACATACAGCCTACAGAATGAGAGAAAAATTTTGCAATCTATCCATCTGACAAAGGTCTGGTATGTGGCATCTATAAAGTACTTAAACAAATTTACAAGAAAAAAACAACCCCATTAAAAAATAGGCAAAGGGACATAAACAGACACTTTTCAAAAGAAGACATACATGGGCCAGAAGCAGTGGCTCAAACCTGTACTCCCAGCCCTTTGGGAGGCCAAGGGGGCAGATTGCTTGAGGCTAGGAGTTTGAGATCAGCCTGGCCAACATGGTGAAACCCCATCTCTACTAAAAATACTAAAATTAGCCAGGTGTCAAAAAATAACAGATGCTGACGAGGCTGCGGAGAAAAGGGAATACTTATACACTGTGGAAGTGTAAATTCATTTAGCCATTGCAGAAACCAATGTGGTGATTCCTCAAAGACCTAAAAACAGAAATACCATTCAACCCTGTAATCCCATTACTGGATATATACCCAGAGAAATATAGATCAATCTATCACAAAGATACATGGATATGTATGTCCATTGCAGCACTATTCACAATAGCAAAAACATGGAATCGACCTAAATGCCCATCAGTGGTAGATTGGATAAAGAAAATCTGGTACATATACATCATGGAAGAGTATGCATACATAAAAAAGAATGAGATCATGTCCTTTGCAGGAACATGGATGGAGCTAGAGACCATTATCCTTAGCAAACTAACACAGGAACAGAAAACCAAATACCACGTTTTCATTTATAAGTTGGAGCTAAGTGATGAGAACACATGAGCACATAGAGGGAAACAACAGACACTAAGGCCTATCAGAGAGTGGAGAGTGGGAGGAGGGAGAGGATCGGGAAAACTAACTAATGGGTACTAGGCTTAATACCTGGCTGATGAAAGACCGTGTACAACAAACCCCTATGACACAAGTTTAGTATATAACAAACCTGCACATGTACCCCTGAACTGAAAGGTTTTTTTTGTTGTTGTTGTTGTTTTGAGACTGAGTCTTGCTCTGTCGCCCAGGCTGGACTGCAGTGGCGCAATCTCCGCTCACTGCAAGCTCCCTCTCCCGGGTTCACGCCATTCTCCTGCCTCAGCCTCCTGAGTAGCTGGGACTACAGGCGCCGGCTACCACGCCCGGCTAATTTTTTGGCATTTTTAGTAGAGACGGGGTTTCACCGTGTTAGCCAGGACGATCTCCATCTCCTGACCTCGTGATCCGCCCACCTCGGCCTCCCAAAGTGCTGGGATTACAGGTTTGTGCCACCGCGCCCGGCCTGTTGTTTTTTTTTTTGAGACCGTCTCGCTCTGTCATCCAGGCTGGAGTGCAGTGGCGCGATCTCCGCTCACTTCGAGCTCTGCCTCCCGAGTTCACCCCATTCTCCTGCCTCCGTCTCCCGAGTAGCTGGGACTACAGGCGCCTGCCACCACGCCGGGCTAATTTTTTTGTGTGTGTGTATTTTTAGTAGAGACGGGGTTTCACCGTGTTAGCCATGATGGTCTTGATCTCCTGACCTCGTGATCCGCCCGCCTCAGCCTCCCAAAGTGCTGGGATTACAGGCCTGAGCCACCGTGCCCGGCCCAAAAGTTTTTTAAAAAAGGGAAATAGGTCTTTAAAAAAATATTTATTTAAAAAAAATTGACAAACTTTGTCAATTTTTGTATATATTTATGGTGTACAATGTGATGTTTTCATATATGTATACATTGTGGAATAATTAAATCAAACACATTATATATCCATAATCTCATATACCTACCATTTTTTGTGGTGAGAACATTTAAAATCTACTCTCCAAGTATATAATTTCCAAGTATATAATACATTAGTGGCTGGGCATGGTGGCTCACACCTGTAATCCCAGCACTTTGGGAGGCCGAGGCGGGTGGATCACCTGAGGTCGGGAGTTCGAGACCAGCCTGGCCAACATGGTGAAACCCCGTCTCCACTAAAAATAGAAAAATTAGCTGGGTGTGGTGATGGGTGCCTTGGGCGCCTCCCAGCTACTTGGGAGGCTGAGGCAGGAGGATCGCTTGAACCCAGGAGGCAGAGAGTGCGGTGAGCCGAGATTGTGCCACTGCACTCCAGCCTGGGCGACAGAGTGAGACTCCATCTCAAAAACAAAACAAACAAACAAATAAAACATTAGTATAACTATAGTCACCATGTTGTGCAATACATCCTCAGAACTTATTCCTCCTGTCTAACAGAAACTTTCTACCCTTTGACCAGCAACTCCCATTCCCTTCTCCCCCACCAGCCCTGGAAACCACCATTCTCCTCTCTGCTTCTCTGAATTCAACTTTTTTAGATTCCAAATAAAGCAAGATCAGGCGGTGCTTGTCTTCCTGTGCCTGGCTTATTTTATTTAGTGTAATGCTCACTCATGTTGCGAATGACAGGATTTCCTTCTTTTTTAAAGGCAGAATAGTATTCCATTGTGTATACACACCACAGGTTTTTTTTTTTTTTTTTTCTATTGCTCAGGAAATAGGACTTTGAGAGGAGAAACTTCCATTCCTGTTTTAGATGAGTTCCTTCAAAAACAGAGTCTGACCCAGGGATGTGGGTGCACTGGTTTATTTGGGAGGTGATCCCAGCTTGCTCAGTGAGGCAGTGGGGAAAGAAGATAGAGAAGGAAAAAAAGAGAGGAAAATGGACATTAACAGGCAAGTTGCCACTGTGGACAAACAGCGCTCACTCCCACTGTGTCTTCTGAGAGACTGTGTCTCTCAAAATTATCCTACCGCCAGGTGCGGTGGCTCATGCCTATGAGCACTTTGGGAGGCCGAGGCGGGAGGATCATCTGAGGTCAGGAGTTCAAGACCAGCCTGACCAACGTGGCGAAACCCTGTCTCTTCTAAAAAAAAAAAAAAAAAATAGCCAGGTGTGGTGGCACTGGCGCATGCCTATAGTCCCACCTACTCGGGAGGCTGAGGCAGGAGAATCGCTTGAACACAGGAGGCGGAGGTTGCTGTGAGCCAAGATCACACCACTGCACTCCAGCCTGGGCAACAGAGCAAGACTCCATCTCAAAAAAAAAAAAAAAATTGTCTTACCAACAGGTGAGGGAGCTGAGGAATGTATACACGACTTCTTCCTCTCCTTGGGTAAGGTCTGCTCCTGGCAGGTGGTGGGAAGGGTTAGCTCTCCAGCATTCTGGGCTTGTCCTGCTCATGGGCCCAACATGCCCTACAGCCAGAGGCAGCAACCTGGCAGGTGTTGAAGTTGCAAAGCAGATGATGTATGTGGGATGTGTGGGAACTGTCAGCAGAACCCGCAGGGAACATCCACAATAGGCCAAGGGGGTGTGCGTGTGGCAACAGCATCTGTTGCTTCTCCTTTGGCCTTTGGGTACAGATTGGGAAAACGAAATCCCATGTCTTTGTCTTATCTCCAGGAGGGGTGTTGTAGAGTGGGTTATTATTCAAAAATATTCCTTGCCCTTCCCTTTGGAGGATGAAATATCCCCACCCCATTGAAGGGAGGTTTGGCCAGGTCACTTGCTTTGGCCAACAGAATGAGAGCGGAATACCAGTGTGGCCCTTGTATCTTCTACAGTGTCTCCCTCTCTTCCCTCTGCCACAGACCAGCCCAGCAGTGGCCATTAGCCTGGGTCCCAGAGTGAAGACAACATACAGCCAACCCACAATGTGTGGGTGAACAAGAACCTTTGTTCTTTTTTATTTTATTTGAGATAGAGTCTCAATCTGTTGCCTAGGCTGGAGTGCAATGGCGCGATCTCGGCTCACTGCAACCTCCACCTCCTGAGTTCAAGCTATTCTCCCACCTCAGCCTCTTGAATGACTGGAATTATAGGAGCACGCCACCACACCCAGCTAATTTATTTATTTATTTATTTAAGACAGAGTTTTGCTCTTGTTGCACAGGCTGGAGTGCAATGGCGTGATCTTGGCTCACTGCAACCTCCGCCTTTGTGTTCAACTAATTCTCCTGCCTCAGCTTCTGGAGTGGCTGGAATTATAGACTAATTTTTGTATTTTTAGTAAAGATGTGGTTTCACCATGTTGGTCACGCTGGTCTCGCACTCCTGGCCTCAGGTGATCCACCCGCCTTGGCCTCCCAAAGTGCTAGAATTATAGGCATGAGCCACTGCACCCGGCCTCAGCTAATTTTTTGCTATTTTTAGTAGAGACGGGGTTACACCATGTTGGCCAGGCTGGTCTCAAACTCCTGACCTCAAGTGATCCATGCCCCTCGGCTTCCCAAAGTGCTGGATTACAGACATGAGCCACCATGCCTGGCCTGTTCTTGTTCTTTCTGGTTGTAAGTCACTGACCATTTGGGGCTGTTTGTTCGTGCTGCATATCTTAGCCAAAGCTGACAGATGGAGTGATTCCTGGAAATGGCTTGGCTCAACTCCTTCCTGACCTTTTCCTTAAATTTGCCTCACCACTGAGAAGGAGATTTCTGGTTTGCTTTTTGTCAAGCGGTAGCTTGTGGTTTTCCAGCTATGCCAATGGTCGTTGACTCTATCTAATGCAAGAGTCAAGGCTCATAGCACATTCTTCCAACACAGCACATCCATTCATAGCACAACCTAGGCTGCACACCCAGTTCAGCTGCATACTCACACCTAGTGTTTATTGGTAATAAATCAAACACTTTGATTTCCTCTCTCTGTCTCCTGTGTCTGTCCTAAATTGGTTCCTGACCTGATGGGGAAGAGAGGTGTTATTTATTGAGCTCTTTCAAACCCCAAAAACCTTTTTTTTTTTTTTTGAGACAGAGTCTTGCTCTGTTGCCCAGGCTGGAGTGCAGTGGTGCGATCTCGGCTCACTGCAAGCTCCGCCTCCCGGGTTCATGCCATTCTCCTGCCTCAGCCTCCCGAATAGCTGGGACTACAGGTGCCTGCCACCGTGCCCGGCTAATTTTTTTGTATTTTTAGTAGAGACGGAGTTTCACCGTGTTAGCCAGGATGGTCTCGATCTCCTGATCTCGTGATCCTCCCACCTCGGCCTCCCAAAGTGCTGGGATTACAGGCTTGAGCCACCGCGCCTGGCCTCCCAAAAACCTTTCTGCATGATTCCAGTCTTAGCGATTGAAATGGTTTGGCTGTGTCCCCACCCAAATCTCATCATAAATTGTAGTTCCCATAATCCCCACGTGTTGTGGGAGGGACCTGGTAAGAGGTAATTGAATCATGAGGGCAGTTTCCCCATACTGTTCTTGTGATGGTGAATCTCATGAGTTTTTTTTTTGAGACGGAGTCTCATTCTGTTGTCCAGGCTGGAGTGCAGTGTTGTGATCTTGGCTCACTGCAACCTCTGCCTCCCACGGTCAAGTGATTCTCCTGCCTCAGCCTCCTGAGTAGCTGGGATTTTAGGCATCTGCCACAGCACCCAGCTAATTTTTTTTTTTTTTTTTTTGAGACAGTCTCGCTCTGTCACCCAGGCTGGGGTGCAGCGGTGCGATATTGGCTCACTGTAACCTCTGCCTCCTGGATTCAAGCAATTCCCGTCTCAGCTTCCCGAGTAGCTAGAACTACAGGCACACACCATCATGCCTGGCTAATTTTTGTATTTTTAGTATTGTGCACCAGCCACATCCTTACTTATTAACATGTCTAGCCTCCCTTCCAACTCAAGGGCAGCAAACTCAGATTACAGGCATGAGCCACCACGCCCAGTGATCTGATGGTTTTATAAGGGGCTTTTCTCCCCTTCATTCTGCACTTCTCCTTCACAGTGCCATGTGGAGAAGAACATGTTTGCTTCCCCTTCCATCATGACTGTAAGTTTCCTGAGGTCTCCCCAGCCATGCTAAACTGTGAGTCAATTAGAACTGTTTCCTCTACAAATTACCCAGTCTCAGGTATTTCTATACAGCAGTGTGAGAACGAACTAATACAGTAAATTGGTACCTTAGACTGTGGGGTGCTGCTATAAATAAACCTGAAAATGTGGAAGCAACTTTGGAATTGGGTAACAGGCAGAGTTGGAACAGTTTGGAGGGCTCAGAATAAGACAGGAAAGTGTGGGAACATTTGGAACTTCCTAGAGACTTGGTGGGCTCAGAAGACAGAAAGATGTGGGAAGGTTTGGAACTTCCTAGAGACTTGTTGAATGGCTTTGACCAAAATGCTGATAGTGATATGGAGACAGGGTTTCACCATGTTTGCCAGGCTGGTCTTGAACTCCTGACCTCAGGTGATCCACCTGCCTTGACCTCCCAAAGTGCTGGGACTACAGGCATGAACCACCGTGCCTGGCCTGGGGCAGCTCCTTATGCAGTTCTCCTCCAGTTGATGACTCAGGGATCCAGGCTCCTTTCCTCTTGTGATGCTTCTGTCTTCAGCTCATGGTCTCTGCAGCTGCTGTGGAAGGAAAAGAGAGGGCTAGAGGATTGGCAGGGATGTTTTTGGGGCCAAGCTTGGAAGTGGCCCCTGTCACTTTCACCCATCTTCCCCTGGCCAGAATGTTATCATATATCCCCATCCTGACTCCAGAGGAGGCTGGAACTATCTCCCTGCATTCATAGGAGAAGGACATAGTGCAGACATTGTCATTGCTGAAAAGTATTAACATGTGTTCTTCCTCCCTCACTCTCCCAGGTATATTCTGCTGTTCTCACTCTCAGGGATAAAACTATTATAGTGGAAATGCAAAGAGAAGAAGAGTCTGAACTCAGCTTTTGAATTTCAAAATATGTTTTGAAATGTGTGGCTGGAGAGAAAAGTCTCTGTGTTTCAAAAGCCTCATCTTTTGTACTCCAAAAGTTTGAACCCTACATGATTCTGGACATGAAGTCTATGTCCTACAAAATCCAGAGGTTCAAACGAAGCAGAATCAGCCAGGATAGGTTTGGCAGCCCCACCCGGGAGAGGCAAAGGCAGCAGGGGCTGAGGAGAGAGAGGAGGCAAAACGGAGCCTCCTATGGGTCTCTGGAGGATCCTCCTCACTTGCCTCTTTACAGATGGAGCCTCAGGGAGGAAAGAGGGAGAAACAGAGCCCGGGGTCGCTGTGGCATCTGGAAGGAGCAAAGACCTGAGCCTGGCTTCTCATTACAGATCCTGGAGGCGGTGGCTTTTGCAGTGTTTCCCCTCCCAGCGCGATGTCCAAGGAGTAAGGATGCCTCCTCTGTGTCTACATTGCAGGGGCTGGAGACAGCCTCTTGGAGATTCTCAAGGCCCCCAGAACAGTGGGAAAAGCCAGGGTTTCCCCATGTCCTTGACAGAGGCAACCTCAGTGGCTGAACAACAAGGATCAGATAGGACAGCTGGGTGGAGCCCAGTGCGGATTGATACTGACAGCAGGACAGGGACCCAGAGGAAGATACCTGAGCAGGTGCCAGCAGGGACAAGGAAGACAATGAAGACCCCATGCCTCAACAAAACAAAAATCCAGAAGCTTATGCTCCCAGTGGAAACCAGGATGAAGAAGGTTAACTTCTGGTTCAGAAAAAAAAAGTTAGACTTTTTTGTCCCCTCTTCCCTATGAGATTTGTATCTGCCCAAAGTAAAACACCCTAAAAAGTTCTGAAAGGCACAGGGTGAAGCACTGGAAGGCAGTGGACATGGAGTGAGGGGACAAGAGTTTCTTTGTCACTAACCGTCTTGTGTGACCTTGAGCTGGTCGTTTCACCTCTCTGGGTCTCAGTTTTCTGATCGGTAAAATAAGATGTAATACTACCTGCTTCTCTGGCTGGTTGTGAGGACTAAACGAAAAAAAAAAACATCCAAAAAACAAAACCAAAAAAACCCCACTTAGTTTTGCACCTGGTAGTTGTTAGGGGCTCAGCAAATATCTGAACCTTCCCTGCCTTTCCCTAGTGAAAGGAAATTGCTGCCAATTTAGAAACACCATAATTTTTGCAGGAAGGATGAATCCATGAGGTTATGTATACCAGCACCTGGAAAACAAAATAAAACAAAGCCTTCTCCCACTCTGTGAAGAAGCAATAAAAACCTCAAGGCAAAAAACAAGACAATGAAAATGACTTGAGAGCAGGGTGGGGGGTGGTGGGGCAGGGTGAGGGCGGTGACTGCACGAAATGAAAAACAACAATTCAATACCCTGCTATCATCCTTCATCAAACTACAGAAATAGAAACCAGACAAACACATTATGTGAAGGGCAAAAGGGCTGGCAAGGTTCTGGCCTATAGGAAAAACCCTGGTTCAATAATCCCACGAACAGAGGGAGGTAGGGAAGTGAGGTCAAAGTCAATAGCGGGTATTTTTTTGTCAGAACGCTGGTTCTACAGTCCTAATGAGGCTTAAACATCACACGTTCCTTTTGTGCTGAATTCAGTTTCTCATTAGATTCTGTAACTTCTCCCAGATCAGCCAGGCACATGGCAGGAGCTGCTTCCACTTCCTCTGGCCCATGAATTATCAAGGGTATTCTCTGCATTTTTTTTTTTGGAAAAGAAAGCTTTGGAGTAGAAAATGGTCTCTTCTATTTATATCTCCTCTCTTCGCTCTGATTAGAGAGGTGATCAATTTTGGGGAAGGACTTAGACCCTGTCTTTATTCAGAGGACTGCCTGGTTAAGACGGTATTTTAAGATTATCTGCTCTGGGTCTTTATCTGTTTTTCTAGGGAAAATCTTGGGCCTGCAGTTGTGTTTTTTAATATCTTCAGGAGTCTTGGAATAGCCACGTTTTATGTCAAGCTCAGTGCTAGGTGCTAGGAACACAGAAACGAAAAACAGGAATTAAGAAAGTGCTCATGTTCTCAAAGAATGCAGAGATTTTTACACCACCAGCTTGTAGGTAACCAGACTACTGGGTTAGCTGCAACTGGCATTTAAATAGATCTTTCCTAAGATCTCTTATCTCCTAAAAACCTCACAATAGCCCTGTGGCTAGGTACTCTGGCTCGCTTTTCACAGATGGACAGCCCACTTAACTCTCCCAGTCTTTGTTCCATTGAAGACCACAGCTGACTCCAGTCCTGGTCCTTTGACTCCAAGCCCTGTGCTGAGTTTTCTCCTGGTAGCAACCCAGTGGGCAGTGCCAAACTCTTCTAAGCCCATGCAAAGGGCACACAAGAATTTACTACCTTTTATCAGAAACCATTCCCTGGGAAATTCCTCCTCATTTTGAAAGACCCAGGTCAAATGTAACACTCTGGGTGAAACTTGTTCTGTCTCCCCCAGGCAGAGGGAGTTACATCTTTCTGTAATACCCCTATTGCTTTTGGCACATATAATAATCATATTAATAAAGATAGTAGATGTAATAGTGTAGTAAAAGGGTCTAAATTAACATTTATTGAGTGTGTTTGTGAACCAGGTGTCATGCTGAGTGTTTTACATGCATTATTTAGTGGTCAAAAGAATGTCAGGGAGGTACTATTATTGTGTATGGTTTATAGATTATATCAGTTAGGAGTTGAGTTTGGCCACATGTTGAAACCTGTCCACAGTGGCTTAACCAAATGGCAAATTATTTTTCTCAAATAACAATAAATTAGCATAGACAGGCTCGGGCTGGTATGGTGGATCTATAATACTATTCTTTTTTTTTTTTGAGACAGAGTCTTGCTCTGTCACCCAGGCTGGAGTACAGTGGTGTGATGTCGGCTTACTGCAACGTCTGCCTCCTGGGTTCAAGCGATCCTCATGCCTCAGCCTCCCAAGTAGCTGGGACCATGTGGCACCAACACACCTGGCTAATTTTTGTATTTTTAGCAGAGATGGGGTTTCGCGATGTTGACCAGGCTGGTCTCGAACTCCTGACCTCAAGTGATCTGCCCGCCTTGGCCTCCCAAAGTGCTGGGATTACAGGCATGAGCCACCACGCCTTCCCTGCAGTACTATTCTTAGTATGTGGCTTTTGCTATTTTGAAGACAAGATGTCTGCTGTTTTTCCGGTCTGTGTTCCAGGCAGGAGAAAGGGTGAAGGGCAAAGGGCAAAGGGCAAAGGACAAAGGGCAAAGAGCCTTTTCTTTTCTTTCTTTTTATTTTTTTAAAGACAGAGTTTCCCTCTTGTTGCCCAGGCTGGAATGCAGTGGCGCAATCTCAGTTCACTGCAACCTTTGTCTCCTGGGTTCAAGCAATTTTCCTGCCTCAGCCTCCCAAGTAGCTGGGATTACAGGCATACAGCACCACACCTGGATAATTTTTTGTATTTAGCAGAGACAGGGTTTCACCATGGTCAGGTTGGTCTCGAACTCCTGACCTCAGGTAATCCACCCACCTCGACCTCCCAAAGTGCTGGGATTACAGGCGTGAGCAATCATGCCCAGTGGTTTTGTCTTATTAACTAGGAAGGAATGCTATCTTCCACTCACATCTCGCTGGCTAGGATGGTGTTACGTGGCCACCCTTAGCTTTCAGGGAACCAGGGATTTTTTTTTTTTTTATTTTTTATTGCTAAGGAGATTTCTGTCCTGAACAAAATTGGGGTTCTGCTAGGATGGAATAAGAGGAGAATGGATATTGGGTTGGTAACTACCAGTGCCCGTCACATAAGTGAAGAAACCAGGTCTCAGAGACGCTAAGGTCTTGTCCAAGGTAAGATATACGGCAAAGTCAGACTCAGACCCACGTCAGTTTGACATCAGAGTCTATGTTCTTGACCACTATGAGAGATGACTCCCTTATCATAATGCATTGCAATTGTCTTTGGATTTGTTCATCTCTTCCTTCCCAGATTGTGAGCTCTTTGGGACTAAGAATAATTTTTTTTTGTCATCTTGGTATTCCAGACACTTGCCCATAATTTGTTGAATGAATAAGTGAATAAATGTTAGAACTGCAGTAGTTTCTGCAGCTAAAATTCTTTCTAGGAAAATTTTTTTTTTTTTTTTTTTTTTTAGACAGAGTCTCACTCTGTCACCCAGTCTGGAGTACAGTGGCACGATCTCGGCTCACTGCAACCTCTGCCCTCCTGAGTTCAAGCTATTCTCCTGCCTCAGCCTCCTGAGTAACTGGGATTACAGGTGCATGGCACCACACCCAGCTAATTTTTGTATTTTTGGTAGAGACGGGGTTTTGCCATGTTGGCCAGGCTGGTCTTGAACTCCTGACCTCAGGTGATCTGCCTGCCTTGGCCTCCCAAAGTGCTGGGATTACAGGCATGAGCCAGTGGCCAAAAATATTTAATGTCCTCTTCCTCTGTAATGTTTCCTAACTACCTGCTTCTAAACAAATGGCTGCAGATGTATATAAAAGAAATGATCGGCCGGCACTGTGGCTCACGCCTGTAATCCCAGCATTTGGGGAGGCTGAGGCGGGCGGATCACGAGGTCAGGAGATCGAGACCATCCTGGCTAACATGGTGAAACCCTGTCTCTACTAAAAATACAAAAAATTAGCCAGGCGTGGTGGTGGGCGCCTGTAGTCCCAGCTACTCGGGAGGCTGAGGCAGGAGAGTGGCGTGAACCCGGGAGGTGGAGCTTAGAGTGAGCCAAGATTGCACCACTGTGCCACTGCACTCCAGCCTGGGCGACAGAGCAAGACTCTGTCTCAAAAAAAAAAAAAAAAAAAGAAATGATCTGGTCTTTGTGCTGCCATGGATGCATTTTGCCTCTTCTATGATTTGTAGGCGTTTAATTCTCCTCTCTCTCCCTAAATACATAATGCTTGTTTCCAGGGCAGGGTCCAATTTCTCTTTGTTCTGCCTGGTCATTCAGACATTTTATACTGCATTGCTATTTCTTAGGGACTTGAGCGCTACTTGAATAACAAAAATTTGAATCACAGGCAGCCCCGATATCAAATCTCATTTCTTGCTGGATCATGGGACAGCCCAGGAAGATCTAACATCATTAAGATTTCAGTAGTTTGGCAAGGCAAGCATGGAAGGGAGAATTCTGTTTTTTTGGAGAGTCTCGCTCTGTAGCCCAGGCTGGAATACAGTGGCACAATATCGGCTCACTGCAACCTCTGCCTTCCAGGTTCAAGTGATTCTACTGGCTCAGTCTCTTGAGTAGCTGGGATTACAGGCATCTGCCACCACACCTGGCTAATTTTTTTTGTATTTTTAGTAGAAACGGGGTTTCACCATTTTGCCCAGTCTGGTCTTGAACTCCTGACCTCAAGTAATCTGCCTGCCTTGGCCTCCTAAAGTGCTGGGATTACAGGTGTGAGCCACTGTGCCCAGTTGGGAAGGGAGAATTCTTATGCTACCAGTTCAAGAAGTAAAAATTTCAGAAAACCAACTGCTGATGTCCCTAGGTTAAAGAAAAAAAATAAAAGAAAAAACCCACCATTGTTTCATAGGCCACTAGGAAATATCCTGGTTATCCTTCAAAGCCATACTGCTTGGTTGAACAGGATCAGGTTGTGGGGTACTGCCAAGTGGAAACCGCTGACTTAGGTTGGGGCTAATTCAGCACAAGAACAAGCTTGCAGGCACTTGGACTTCCACCTTGGTGGTCCAAATAATAATACTAAGAGATGTGTCAGGGCTGGGCGTGGTGGCTCAAGCCTGTAATCCCAGCACTTTGGGAGGCTGAGGCGGGAGGATCACTTGAGGCCAAGAGTTTGAGACCAGCCTGACCAACATGGTGAAACCCCGTCTCTGTTAAAAATACACAAAATTAGCTGGGCGTGGTGGTGCATGACTGTAATCCCAGCTACTTGGCAGGCTGAGGCAGGAGAATCGCTTGAATCTGGGAGGTGGGGGTTGCAGTGAGATTGGGCCACTGCACTCCAGCCTGGGAGACAGTGAGATCCTGTCTCAAAAAAAAAAAAGAAGAAGATGTTTAAGTCTTCTCTTTCCAAGGCCCCTGGTTAAGCTTACTATATCACTAACCAAATTAGTTGATGAATAATTACCACCTATTAAGCAGTTACTATATGTTAGGCACTGTGCTAAGTGTTTACTTTTGTCCCATTTAATCCTTAGAACAACACTGTGACTATTATTATTGTTATCCTACAAATGAGGAATGGAAGGCTTAGTGAAACAAAGTAATTTGCCCAGCATAGTGGTTGCACCAAGGGGTTACTTGGGTGCTTTGTTTGCCCCATGTGAATCTCTAGCAGCCCCACTCAAGTCACCTTATATAATTAAAAAAACCCAAGAATGATAATGATATTCTTTGACCTTGACAATGAATGTTTTTTCACTCTCATTTAAAATGTGAATAAAGCTCAGGCCTGGTGGCTCATGCCTGTAATCCCAGTACGTTGGGAGGCCAAAGGGGGCAGATCACTTGAGGTCAGGAGTTTGAAACCAGCCTGGCCAACAGGGTGAAACCCTGTCTCTACTAAAAATACAAAAAATTAGCCAGACGTGGTGGCGGGCACCTGTAATCACAGCTACTTGGGAAGTTGAGGCACAAGAATTGCTTGAACCCAGGAGGTGGAGGTTGCAGTGAGCCAAGATCACGCCTCTGCACTCCAGTCTGGGTGACAGAGCGAGACTCCATCTGAAAAAAAAAAGTGAATAAAGTGATAATGGTACTAATAATCATAGCTAACACTTATGGAGCGCTTATCCTAAATCATTCTGTTCAAAGTTCTAAATGTGATAACATTAAATTCTTACAATAATCTTTTTAGGAAGGTATTATTGTTATCCTAATTTGCAGATGAAGAAACTGAGACACAGAAGGGTAAATGGCTGTCACAAGGCATCATGACTTGCAGGTGGCGGAGCTAAAACTCTGCTATTTTTATTGATTTATAATACAGCCTAAGTAATACAAACAATATGCTCAATATAACAACTCACCTTCAAGGCAAGTCCTCCAGACTTCCCTTCAAGCCAGTCTGCAATCCCCAAACACCTTTTATATGGAAGTTCTTAGTCACCACTGGTCCCAGATTACGTGGGCAGGAGGTGGGAAAGCCTGGGTTCTCATCTGGGTTGGTCTGACTCTAAAGCAGAGATCTTTACTGTTGTACTGTTCCAGCCCTAGCCAGGTTAAACCCAGGTTCAAAGGCCAAATCAGAGACTGGTTGGACACGACCTTGGAAATCATCTAACTTAGCGTTTCTCAACCTCCGCACTATTGACATTTGGGGCTGGATAACTCTCCTGGGGGGACCGTCCTGTGCATGATAGGATGTCAAGCAACATTCCTGGCTTCTACACACTAGATGCCAGCAGCACCTCCCAGCTGTAACAATCAAAAATGCCTTCAGTGGCGGTTCACTCCTGTAATCTCAGCACTTTGGGAGGCCGAGGCAGGCAGATCACTTGAAGTCAGGAGTTCGAGACCAGCCTGGCCAACATGGGGAAAACCCATCTCTACTAAAAATACAAAAATTAGTCGGGCGTGGTGGCGCACACCTGTAGTCCTAGCTACTGGGGAGGCTGAGGCGGGAGAATCGCTTGAACCCAGGAGGCAGAGGTTGCAGTGAGCCGAGATCGCGCCACTGCACTTAAGCCTGGGCGACAGAGCAACACTCCGTCTCAAAAAAAAAAAAAAAAATGCCTTCAGTCATTGACAAATGTGGGAGTGGAGGTGGTGGAATGGCAAAATTTCTCCTTGGTTGAAAGCCACTGATCCAAACCATCTCATTTTACAAATGATGGAACTGAGGTCCAAAGAGATGAAGTAACTTGTTTAAGCTAGTTAGCAAAGCCAAGATTAGAATTCAGGTCATTCACGCAATATCCTTTTATTTCTATAACGTACAGGGCACGATATGGAACTCAGAGAAAGTCACTGCAGTCCTTGTCCTCACTGTCTGGTAGGGGAGAGAATCTATTGCACAGATATCTCTATCTCCACGAAGTTGATAAGTCATAAAGTGCTCCTCAGGCAGCAAGGTACAGAGAAAGAGAATATGCTCTCGTGTTCTGAATTCCGGATCTGCCACATTTTTGCTGCAGGATTTAACTAAGGTTCAGTTTAATCATCAATGAAATGGAGATCATGGTATCTACATATCACCAGTTTGAAACGGGTCTGTGGATGCATTGTGCAAACCCTAAAGCTGTTACAAACATCGGGTATTATTACTAACTTCATTAGGAATGTGAGTTATGTTAGAGTAAAAGCTCTCAGAACTGGGGTGAACCATAGAGGGGTGGCTTCATTCCTCGACCTTCCAACTCGAGACCTTTTTTCTTTTGCGGGAAGGGTAGCAGGCAAATAGCCTGTCTCTCACAGAGTGCCCATTCCCTCTCCGGGAACCAAGGTGCTCAGGCGGGTAAACTCAGGACGTAACTCTGTACAACCAGTCCCGCAAGCAGGAGCCACTCCCTGGCCCTCGGGTCTCTCAAGCCCCGCCTGCTCCAGGATACGGCCCCGTCCAGAAAGGAGACAGACCCCGCCCCCTACGCGCTGAGCCTCCAGGACAATCCCGGGCCCGTGCCGGAGATTCCCGAGCTTCCCCGATCGCTTCCCGGCCTCCCTCCGGCAGCCAGCGAGGAGGCGACGGAGATTGCCGAGGGGGCCTGGCCCCGCCCCCTCCACGGGCCGCCACCGCCCCCCTCGCCGTAGCCCGCGCGGGCTGAAGTCCTACATCCCGGTCACTCCCTCCCTCTTTCTCTCTCCCCGCCTTCCCGGTGCTGCCACAGTGGCGGGTCGGAGGATCCCGGCCAGTCAGCTCGTTCCTGCCTCGCGCCCCTCCTCCCCTCCAAAATAAACAGCCCTCCCCACGCCTCGGGAGCCCGGACCGCCCCCTTCCTCCCTCGGCCGGCGTGCTGTGAAGGAGAGTGTGAGCCAGCGCGGCCGGCGGGCGAGCTCCAGGAGTGCGAGAGGCGGGGCGGGGCGGCGCGGCGGGCCGGGCTGGGTGTCGCGTGTGCGTGCGGGGGCGCGAGCGAGTGCTCATCGCGACCCGCCAGCGGCCCCGCGCCGACAACCCGGCGGGCGGTCGGGCGAGCGAGCGGCCAGGCGAGGAGCAGCGGGCGCGAGCCGCAGAGGGGAGCGGAGTCCGCGCGCGCGCACGCACGCACGCACGCGGGGGGCGGGGGCAGGCGCGCGCCCGCCTGTCGCGACAGTCGGGGCCGAGGCACAGGGGGAGGTGGCCTGTCGCGGGTCGCCCGGCTCCCGGAGGCGAGGGGGGCGCGGGCGGATGGCGGAGGGCGCCCAGCCGCAGCAGCCGCCTCAGCTCGGGCCCGGCGCCGCCGCCCGGGGCATGAAGCGGGAGTCCGAGCTGGAGCTGCCGGTGCCCGGAGCGGGAGGAGACGGAGCCGATCCCGGCCTGAGCAAGCGGCCGCGCACTGAGGAGGCGGCGGCCGACGGTGGCGGCGGGATGCAGGTGATCGCGCGGGATGGGGCGCCCAGTTATTGCGGGGGATGGGCGTGAGGGTCGACCCCGGGCTCCCCGGTTTGGAGAGAGGGAGGGCCTCGGGGGGTCCTGGGTTGGAGGTGGGCTGGGGGGCCAGTCGCGGCCTGGTTGGAAGGTGGGGCGAGCTCGGGCTAGGAACGAAGGTTGCAGGACTGAACCTGGTGTGCCCGAGAGGGTCCTGATTCCAGAGGGGCCAGGAGGCACGACGAGTGGATAGGTTTTGGGGGGAAATCGAACATGGTTGAGATGGATGCCATTTCTTCAAATCCTTCCTTAGTGCCTTAGGGTGGAGTGGAAGCCGGGAAATCCTGGGTTCTCTGGACTGAGTCGAGGAAAAGAGGATCTGGTGGGAAACCTCCCAAGAAGACGGAGTACCTTTTGGCAGCCCTGGGCACACGCTGGGATGGGGAAGAGAAGTGGCATTTCAATGAGAGGAGTGAAAAGCAAGAAAACTCCTCGAGAGAGCCCCGAGGGGATGTGGCTGAGATTGTGGGTTAAATCACACAGAGAGTGTGAGAAGTACAAGGAGTTTGGTAATGTTGTGGGGACACGGTGGTGCTCAGTCTCATTAACTTTGTGGAGCATACTAATGAGTCTGAAGGGAGACACTAGACATGTCCCTCCTGTTCTTTGCCAATTGCATTCTACATCATCAGGACACAAAATAGCTCTTTAATGTCCTGGGCTATAAAAAAAATTATAGGGCTGTTAGAAGAGTGGATTCTCACTTCTGGATTGAAAGATAAAGGTGGTTAATTTGGGTAGGGAATGGGAAAGGTATTGATGATGTCAGCTGACTTCATAGTTTTGAAGAAGACCTTGAAACCTTTGTAGGTTTTACGATTTGGTCTTTGCCCAGAAAATGCTGCTATGAAATGATGAGTCTCACCTACCAACAATTGTGCAGACATGTGCCTGGTTCTTTCAGAGTCATAGGATGTTAGAGGGATAGTAGGAGGACTAGACATCATCCTTTCCAGGGGTTCTTAACCTGGACAGACTTGGAAGATTCTTACTCATAATAGGTGATGTGCACTTTTTGGTGGAGGAGAGTCGATAGTTTTCATCTTTGTTTTTTTTTTTTTTTGGAGGGGATTCAAGTCCCAGCTTGTTTTAACCACCTTATTTTATAGATGGGGAATCAGAAGTCCAGAGAGGATGAGTGACTTGGGTAAGGCCACCCAGTTAGCTAATAGTAAAACTAGAACTAGAAGCCTGGTCTTCTAATTCCTATTCCTGTGCTGTCTCCATTACACCACTCTTGGAAATCTCTGCAGTGCTAAAAGACTTCCTGTGCTCTGCTCCCTGCTTTTCAAGCCTCTGCCTGACTTCCTGTGTTAGGGACGGAGCTGTACTTAAGCCTAGCGTGTTTGTTGTATGCTTCTTGGTCTCCTTTGCAGAGTTTACCCTGTTACTTCTGTTGATTTAGGTAAAGTGACCCTCTTGGTGTTTATTTTTGAATTCTTTTGTTTTGTTTGCCTGCTTTTATTTTCTATTAGAACTCTGTCAGGCAGAGGGATTGTGAGAAGTAAAAGCTCAGGGCCATGGCAAAAAAGACAGGAATGTGGGAGACTTCAGGTGAGGTGAGCTAATATTGGATGGTAAGGAGGGAAAACTGGATGTAGGTGCTGGTGAGCAGGTTCTACTTGGTGTGTGTGTGTGTGTATATATATATATATATATATATATATATATGTCTGTGTGTATTCGTTTATCATTTCTGTCAATCATAGTTAATAGCGAGACCCCCGTCCCTTTCCCTCATTTACTCCTGGGGCCTATTATCTGCTGGTTGCCTTCAAATAGGCTAAAGATAGTGATATTTGGAAATGGAGCAGTGTGTAGGGACTTCGCAGGGGTGTGCAGAGGAAAGAGTGGTTAGGTCCTTGGGGGTACAGATTGGCAGCTGAGAACTATCCCTCTGAGAATCCTTTTTTCACTTTGTGTATTTGTGGATGTTCTTTGTTTATTTTCTTTTTACACGTTCTCTCTCTTTTTTTTTTTTTTGCCCAGGCTGGAGGGCAATGGCACGATCTCGGCTCACTGCAACCTCCACCTCCACCTCTGGGTTCAAGCGATTCTCCTGCTTCAGCTTCCTGAGTAGATGGGATTACAGGCGTCTGCCACCACGCCCAGCTAATTTTTCTTATTTTTAGTAGAGAGGGGGTTTCACCATGTTGGCCAGGCTGGTCTCGAACTCCTGACCTCAGGTGATTCACCCACCTCAGCCTCCCAAAATGTTGGGATTACAGGTGTGAGCCACCACACCCGGACTTCTATACATTCCCATTGTTGTAGGTCCATTCCTCTGTGTCATACAGGTATTCAAATCATCATTGATTTAGGCCCTGCCTTCAACTAGCTGAATGGTTCTGCAGAAGTCTTTCATTTTGGGGCCTCTGTTTTCCTGAGCTGTAAAATAAAGTATGTGTACAAGATGATTTCCCTCGTGATCCGCCCGCCTCAGCCTCCCAGAGTGCTGGGATTACAGGTGTGAGCCACCACACCTGGCCGATTTCTAAGTTACCTTCTAAAAGATATAAGTCCAGTTCACTGTCCTTAAGGTGCATGCAATCTATGTGGGGAGACAAATGGGTGAAAAGTTTTTTTTAAAGAAGTGTGCATTTTTAAAGAAGTGTGAGAGTATTACATGAATATACTTAATGTTTATTCATTGAACTAACATTTATTGGGCAGCTGCTACATCCCAGGCACTGTTTTAACCCTAAGAGATATAATAGTGAACAAGAAGAAAAAACCCTTGCTGTCATGGAACTAATATTGAATGGGAAGAGACATCTAACAAATCA
Source organism: Nomascus leucogenys (assembly GCF_006542625.1). Taxonomy (NCBI): domain Eukaryota; kingdom Metazoa; phylum Chordata; class Mammalia; order Primates; family Hylobatidae; genus Nomascus; species Nomascus leucogenys. The sequence goes on from NC_044387.1 coordinate 14,214,233, forward strand.
ACAACTATAATTGTGTGGTGATAAGGGCTAAAAAGAAAAATAAAGCAGGGAAAGGGAGAGATGGAAAGGGAGAGAATGAAGATGGTTATGGAAGGGCTTTCTGATAGATGGCCTGTGAGTGAAGTGAGGTAATGGGCCATTCGGATGCTTTCGGAAAGAGCGTTCAGGTAGAGGAGGTGAGGGTGCACAGGCATTGAGAAAGAAGACTGCTTGGTTTGTTTGGAAACAGGAGACCAATGTATTAATAGCTGGAGCAGAGTGAGCAGAGGCAGGTAGTCTTAGGAGATGGTATCAGTGGTTTAGAAATATCTATAGGCCCTATATAAATACATACTTTAAAAATCTTAGCCGGGCGTAGTGGCTCACGCCTGTAATCCCAGCACTTTGGGAGGCTGAGGCAGGTGGATCGCCTGAGGTCAGGAGTTCGAGACCAGCCTGGCCAACATAGTGAAACCCACCTCTACTAAAAATACAAAAAATTAGCCAGGCATGGTGGCAGGCGCCTGTAATCCCAGCTACTAGGGAGGCTGAGGCAGGAGAATCACTTGAACTCCGGAGGCGGAGGTTGCAGTGAACCGAGGTTGCGCCATTGCACTCCAGGCTGGGCAACAAGAGCAAAACTCCGTCTCAAAAAAATAAAAAAAATCTTATTGTAGCCAGTGTTTTGGGTATGTGGGTTTGTCTTAAAGTACACGTTTTTTTTTTTCTTTTCTTTTCTTTTTTTTTTTTTTTGAGATGGAGTCTCACTGTCGCCCAGGCTGGAGTGCAATGGCTCGATCTCAGCTCACTGCAACCTCTGCCTCCTGGGTTCAAGCAATTTTTGTGCTTCAGCCTCCTTGAGTAGCTGGGATTACAGGCATGTGCCACCACACCCTGCTAATTTTTGTATTTATAGTAGAGACGAGGTTTCACCATGTTGGCCAGGCTGGTCTCGAACTCCTGACCTCAGGTGATCCACCTGCCTTGGCCTCCCAAAGTGCTGAGATTACAGGCATGAGCCACTGCACCTGGCCTGTTTTCTTAACACGTTTTCTAGCTCCTTTTGTGAAGCCTTCCCTGACAGCTTAGTTCACACCATTCAGATCCTACTCTTGCCTCCTGGTATATTGATGCTTAATTGCGTGTCATCTTTTATTGTCCCTTAATTGTTTTATTATTTTGTTTCACTGCTAAGATTGTAAGCTTCTAAAAGATAGGAACTATATTTCCTTTGTATTTATCCTTCGTAATACCTAACAGTTTTGGGTACTTGGTAAGTGCTCAATGCCTGTTAAATTGAAATTGAAATTTACCTTTTACAGATAGTTAAGGGTTAAGAAAAATTGTGAAATTCCAGAGTGAGGGTATCATCACAGGATTTTCCAGGCACTTTGAGTGTCAAAGGATTAACCCCTTTTTATAGAGTAAGTTCATTTACTGGGGTCATTCCCAAGGCTGCTTACTAAATGGAGCTGTAGTGCTAAGCATTAGATTCCAAAGTTGAATCTTGTTAAGTTGTACCACTAAGCTTTTGGAGTAAATCATCACTTACCAAAATGGAGTTTAGGAAACTCCAGAGAGTCTGTGATGCTTTTATTATAATCCTTAGGCTCAGAAGGAACCCTAGGAGAAAGAGAGGAAGGGTCGGTGCTTTCAAAGGCAGTATACAGAAACTTGATGTAGGTGGAAGAGGAGTCAGTGCAGCCCTGGAAAGAGTATAGAAATAGAGAAACGTGAACCAGAGAGTAGGGGGGAAGTGACAAACTCAACTGGAAAGCTGATGTACAGTTTGAGAAATGTAGTTAAAGAGAGTACTTGGAAATACTGTACTCAAAGTTGGTGGGAAGTTAAATGAGTTACATGTAGGGCTATTAGAGGTTCATTTCACTTTAAGTCTAATATGTATGAAATTTACGCCTATACAACGTACTGGGGAATGAATTCTTTTGGTCAGCTTTTCTAGTGAACAATTTAATTCATAAAAATTTTATTTTTGTGCAGTTTTCTAAGAGTTTAGCTGCTGTATAAGGTAAGATGTACCTTATTACTTACAGCTTTCAGCAAAATTCTTTGTGTCAGTGAAATGTTGATATGGTATAATTATTATATGGCCAAGTAACCGCTTCTCACCATAGAGTCATAAATCCAGTTTAGCCAAGTGGGTTCAGCAATTATTCCTATTAGCAGCTGATTCTAGTAGTAAGATGACTTTCTTTCAGGTTTCAGAGAAGGGGTTCCAGATATCCTGAAGTTGCTTTGTAGATGCTGTATTGATTGAAGTAGTTTATCTCCCCATTTGCTTATTTGTGGGCTTATTTCCTCATAGATGGATGTCTCTTTGTACCCTCATTTGGTATTTGGTGCTGAAACTAAGCATGGTGCTACCATTTGAGAAGAGTTATAAAAATATTATGCTTTTTTTTTCTTGCAAGTAATTTCATGAACAATATTTCACTGAAATTACTGAATTTTTCATCTCTCCCTGTCCTAGTGTCCTTGGGCTGCCACAGCAAAATACCATAGACTGGGTGGCTTAAACAACAGACATTTATTTCTCACAGTTTTGGAGGCTGGGAAGTCCAAGATGAAGGTGCCAGCAGATTTCATGTCTGGTGAGGACCCACCTCCTGGCTTGTGGATAGCTGCCTTCTTGCTGTGCGTTCACATGGCCTTTCCTTAGTCTGTGCTCTTGGGGAGAGAGAGTCAGTGGTCTCTTCCCCTTCTTATAAGGGCACTCATTTATCATATAGTTCCCACCCTCATGACCCAATCTAAAGCTAATTCTAGAGGTCCTACCTCCAAATACCATGACACTGGGGTTAGGGCTTCAACATATGAAATTTGGAGGGACACAGACATTAAGCCCATAACACTACCAGAGTGGTAAATATTGTAGATGGAGAAACTGAGGCACAGTCATGTAAAACTTGTTGCTTTTTTCCCCATGTCTCACAAGGAAGTCTGCAGATGTAAAACTGGAAATGTATTTGAGAAGGAGAAAATCAGATCTGATTTCAAAGTAGAATTATTCTTCAGGGTGACTCAAGAGATTAGCCTTGAGTTGAATTTGTCTCTCAGCTCCCTCCCATTTTCTAGCTACTCTGTCATTTTTTTTTTCACTACCACACTGACATGTGAACACAACAGAAGCTAACTAGAAATTTAACTTTCATTTTGCTATAAAGCAGACTGGTGCAGACAGGCCTCAAGATTACAGGACTGCTGAGAAAGAAATTGAGTTATGCTACTTTGTATAAACAAGAATGTTGCTAGTGAATCTCTAGTTTAACATCTCTCAGGCCTTCAGTTTGATGTCAGGCTTTAATAATTTGTAGAAAAAGACAGTCATTTTAGTAAGCAGATTTCTTTGAATTTTTGTTGATATACATTTGTAAAGCATAGTAAACATCTTTATTCTGGGGCAAATGTGCACGTCCTTCAAAGACAGGAGGGAAGAACCACAGACATGATTGGAAGGAAATGGCAGTAATTGGAGCATGAGCAGACAGATGGAGTGAGGGATGGTGAGTGCATTTGGTGTTTTAGGTGGCCCCTAGGAGTATTGAGTTTCTTATTCTTCTCCTCTACAACCCCAATACAAGCAGGCAGCTTACATGGCTAAGGTTTCATTATCTAATCCATCACAGATCAGCTTGAATAAACCCATTGGCTGATGCTGATCTAGTTAGGAAAGTAGCAAAGCTGCTTGAGCCAGGATTGGGACAAATCGGATCAGAACTGCCATGTGAATCCTGGATGCATTTCTGTAATTTGGGTGGGCAAAGTAGTTTGGGAAGTCATTTACTCAAGAGAATGAGCAGTCAGCCATGAGTTTTTTCAAATGTTGTCTTAGGGACTCTGAGGCGAAAGTGTGTGGAGGATTTGATATATTTCTCTGGAGGTTAGCCAGATTGCTTTGATTATTTGAGTCTGAACATTTTTTGGTCACTAATGCTCAGAAGTGACCCTTTTTTTTTTAGTAGCATTTGGAGATTCCAGTTGTGATCGTTTGTCACTTTTGTGAGTGATCCCTTAATCTGAGACCGTAGGATATATGTCCCTTCTCTGTTTTTATTTTTATTTTTTATTATACTTTAAGTTCTAGGGTACGTGTGCACAACATGCGGGTTTGTCAGGTATGTATACATGTGCCATGTTGGTGTGGCTGCACCCATTAACTTGTCATTTACATTAGGTATATTTCCTAATGCTATCCCTCCCCTCTCCCCCCACCCCACGACAGGCCCCGGTGTGTGATGTTCGCCACCCTGTGTCCAAGTGTTCTCATTGTTTAATTCCCACCTATGAGTGAGAACATGCGATGTTTGGTTTTCTGTCCTTGTGATAGTTTGCTCAGAATGATGGTTTCCAGCTTCAGCCATGTCCCTACAAAGAACATGAACTCATCCTTTTTTATGGCTGCATAGTATTCCATGGTGTATATGTGCCACATTTTCTTAATCCAGTTTGTCATTGGTGGGCATTTGGGTTGGTTCCAAGTCCTTGCTATTGTGAATAGTGCCGCAGTAAACATACGTGTGCATGTGTCTTTATAGCAGCATGATTTATATTCCTTTGGGTATATACCCAGTAATGGGATGGCTGGGTCAAATGGTATTTCTAATTCTAGATCCTTGAGGAATCGCCACACTGTCTTCCACAATGGTTGAACTAGTTTACAGTCCCACCAACAGTGTAAAAGTGTTCCTATTTCTCCACATCCTCTCCAGCACCTGTTGTTTCCTGACTTTTTAATGATTGCCATTCTAACTGGTGTGAGATGGTATCTCATTGTGGTTTTGATTTGCATTTCTCTGATGACCAGTGATGATGAACATTTTTTCATGTGTCTATTGGCTGCATAAATGTCTTCTTTTGAGAAGTGTCTGTTCATATCCTTTGCCCACTTTTTGGTGGGATTGTTTGATTTTTTCTTGTAAATTTGTTTGAGTTCATTGTAGATTCTAGATATTAGCCCTTTGTCAGATAGGTAGATTGTAAAAATTTTCTCGCATTCTGTAGGTTGCCTGTTCACTCTGATGGTAGTTTCTTTTGCTGTACAGAAGCTCTTTAGTTTAATTAGATCCCATTTGTCAATTTTGGCTTTTGTTGCCATTGCTTTTGGTGTTTTAGTCATGAACTCCTTGCCCATGCCTATGTCCTGAATGGTATTGCCTAGGTTTTCTTCTAGGGTTTTTATGGTTTTAGGTCTAACATTTAAGTCTTTAATCCATCTTGAATTAATTTTTGTATAAGGTGTAAGGAAGGGATCCAGTTTCAGCTTTCTGCATATGGCTAGCCAGTTTTCCCAGCACCATTTATTAAATAGGGAATCCTTTCCCCATTGCTTGTTTTTTGTCAGGTTTGTCAAAGATCAGGTGGTTGTAGATGTGTGGTATTATTTCTGAGGGCTCTGTTCTGTTCCATTGGTCTATATCTCTGTTTTGGTACCAGTACCATGCTGTTTTGGTTACTGTAGCCTTGTAGTATAGTTTGAAGTCAGGTAGTGTGATGCTCAGCTTTTTTTTTTTTTTTTTTTTTTTTTTTGGATTTGCTCTTCCAGGCTAGTAGTGGCATTGCTAGCCAGCTTTGTTCTTTTGGCTTAGGATTGGACTTGGGCAATGGCCGGGGCTCTTTTTTTGGTTCCATATGAACTTTAAAGTAGTTTTTTCCAATTCTGTGAAGAAAGTCATTGGTAGCTTGATGGGGATGGCATTGAAACTATAAATTACCTTGGGCAGTATTGCCATTTTCACGATATTGATTCTTCCTATCCATAAGTCCCTTCTCTGTTTTTAAAGGGGAGATATTTTTATTACTAACCTCAATATGTAATCATATTTGTTATCCATATATACTTGAAATATGGTGTAGTAAAGAAACACCATTTAGAGCTTCTCATATTGGGATTTCAATCCTGGCTTCTCCATTTACCAAAGGAATGAGCTATTCAGCATCTCTGAGCTCCTGCTCACACATCTGTGAACTGGGAGAATTAATGTATACTCTTATAAACCGCTATAATGAGAACTGAGATTCTTTAAAGTGCCTATCAAGGAACCCAGCACTACATGTTTATTTCTTGCTTTCCTTATATCTTGCTATACAGCACTCACTAACTTCCTGCTTACTGTTTAATCTGCATGGAGTGGTTAACGTGCTTCTGATTGATTAAGTGTCAGAGTTGAGAACTACTAGAGATGAGCAGTGTGTTAAAGGGGAAACCTCATTTGCTCATTATCCAGGGTGGAGGAGTGGAATGAACCGGGTCATTGTGGTCTCTCTTGTCAGAGGAAGGGGAGACAATTCTTTGCTAAGGAGTAAAAGGACTGCTGCAGTATCACAGTGTCTGCAGTGGGGACGTGGATTTCTTAGAACCCGTGGGATCTCTGTTGGGAGGGTGGGTGACAGATTCACTGGCTGTTTTAGTGGTACATGGAATGCAGGAACAGTAAAAATGTTGTGTTTCAAATTTTATAAGTTTTGTTACATATGTTGGTTCAAAAGTGGCACTTTTTGTTCTCATTTTGTCTATGGAAATTGAGCTGGGATGCCCTTGTGTTGTCTCTTGTGGTCCCTTTTCAGTCTCTTCAAACCCGCTCTCCAGACTGCTAACACAGTGATCTATCTAAAAGAGCCAATCTGGCCAGGTGCGGTGTAATCCCAGCACTTTGGGAGGCCGAGGCGGGCAGATGACTTGAGGTCAGAAGTTCAAGACCAGCCTGGCCAACATGGTGAAACCCTTTTTCTACTAAAAATACAAAAATTAGCTGGGCGTGGTGGCTCATGCCTGTAATCCCAGCTACCTGGGAGGCTGAGGCAGGAGAATTGTTTGAACCCAGGAGGTGGAGGTTGCAATGAGCAGAGATGGAGCCACTGCACTTCAGCCTGGATGACGGAGTGAGACTCAAAAATAAAATAAAAGAGTCAATTTGTTACTCTTCGCTTAAAATCTTTTGAAAGCTTGTGTTTGTTCTCAGGATTGTCTATTCTCTTGTTTGGCCTGACTTCTGCGTAACTTTCAAGCTCCGTCTGTTTCCACATTCCACCTCCAAGTCCATGTCCAGTGGCTTATAGCTTTCTGAGCATGTGGTGCCACCCAGCTAATGAATACCTCTGTGCTTTTGTTCCTTTTCCTTCTACCCAAAGTTTCTGCTTCATCTCTTCTATCCCCACATTTGTAAGGCTCAATCTTTAATAATGAGTTTGGATATTGATTCCTCCTGCATGCCTTTGGTGACTATTCCCATGTCTCCCACACTCCTGCTGTCTTCCAAGACATCATGTCTATAGCTCTGTTAAAGGACTTTTTAGATTAATACTTGATTGAATGTCTGCCCCACCACGCTTACCAGACTGTGAGATCCTTAGGAATCTGTAGGATTAAGCACCATGCCTGGACCCAAGTAGTCAAGAAACTGTCCATTTTTGTTACATTGAACTTTGTCTTCCTGTTTCTCAGTTGGGGCCTGCAGATGGCTTTAATTGTTCATCCAGATTTTCCCTGGGGGGTCTGGCCCTTGGTCTGCTTTCCATCCCCTGTGAAGACTGCATGTTGTGTGATATGTGAATGTTACCTGATCTTTTCATTGATATCAGGGTTAAAGGTGAGAGAGGGGTCTCTGAAAACAGAAGCTGGGGTAGAATTTAACTGCAGAATGTGTTGGGTAGGCATGGCAACCTGATATTTAGTTTCCTGTGCTCAGATATTAATTGAGTGCACGTGTGTATGTGTAAAAAGCTCCTTTGTGATAGTGTGGTTAAGGAGAAAAGAGGAACCACACAAGTGAGAGGGGCAATTAGAGCCAACCTGTTCCAATTCACTGGAGCAGGCTGTTGATTTACCTTTTTACAGTGCTGCTGCAGGATTCTGGAGTGTAGCAGTTCACATGTATTACCACCATTTGGGGTGAGAACTATTTGATCAGCTAGGGACCTTAACCTTTCCCTTCTTAACCAGTGAATTTCGTCAGATACTATAGCTTTATTTTTTATTTTTTTTTGAGACCGAGTTTTTGCTCTCGTTGCCCAGGCTGGAGTGCCATGGCATGATCTCGGCTCACTGCAACCTCTGCCTCCTGGGTTCAAACGATTCTCCTGCCTCAGCCTCCCGAGTAGCTGGGATTTGCAGGCACCCACCACCAAGCCTAGCTAATTTTTGTATTTTTAGTAGAGACAGGGTTTCACCATGTTGGCCAGGCTGGTCTCGAACTCCTGACATCATGATCCACCCGCCTAGGCTTGCAAAGTTCTGGGATTACAGGCATGAGCCACGTGCCCGGCACTATAGCTTGTTTTTATGGATCTGGGGAAAATACCAAGCGGAGACACTTCACAATACATGGTATTTTTCACATCACTCATATTGGATATGCTTGAAAATAAGGAAATTTGATACTGTTCCTTTAAATCTCAGCCTTGGCAATAGATTCATAGAAGTATTTTATAAGAATTCTCTCTGGCTGTTGTTCTCCCCTCCCACTTCACTTTCAGCTTCTGGTTTGGGGTCCTGTATAATCCTTGCCTGTTCCAGCCAGTTATTAGGGGCCTCTTTAGCTGCAAATGATTATGCTTCATAGTGCCTCTGGCCTTTTCTATTCTAAATGAATAAGGAGAATTCTGAGAAGGGAATGAGAGAGAGCAGCCTGTAATATATCACTTCCTTCCGACATGTCCTGCACTTACGTGGCATCTAGAAATTTCTGCCAAAAATTCAAGGCACAGGACAGATGATAAATACCACTTATGAAGTAGATGACATTCTTGAATTGTGAAATGATAATGATTGAATAACTGCTTAAAAACCTGTTTTCCCAAGGTTGGAAAACAGCCTTTGAGGTTTAGACTTCCACATGGGTGTGTTCAACCATAAGACGTGGGTTTTTTTAGGGACTTAGGTCCCCAGATAACACCTTGGTATGTGGGATTTTTCCCATGTATAGGCTGGTTCCTTGGTTTCTCCGTTGTTGAAGAAGAGAGATTTTGCACTGGGTATTGGATATTTTATTCCAGGCATGTGGTTTTTGAGGAGGCATACTGTCGATGTATCTTTTTTTTTTTTTCTGGCTGCATTGGTTTTGTCAGATTCTAACTGGAAATACCACAAGCAAAGCATGATTTATCATGAGGGATGGGTGGTGTGGCCGTGGGACTCTCCTAGCTCTGGGGATTGGGGTGGAGGTAGAAGCTATGTTAGTAAAACTAGAGGAACTACAGACAGGGCCTGGGGAGACTGGGGGTGTCTGAATGTGGCCTGCAGCAATTGCTTGAGTTGGAATACTTTTGGACAGAGGCTCATAGGAATTTCTTTCAATTGCTTTTTTTTTTTTTTAAGAAGCTTTTTCCCATACAAATTGGAGTTGTTTGAAGGAGTGGGCCTTAACTGTTGCCAGCCAGAGTGATTTTCAAAGCAGATCTATATGGATTTCACTTAGGGGTTACTTTCAGGGGGTATGTGGCTTGTTCTGAGACAGGAGGATGTTGGTTCCATTTTCCTGGAAGTTGTTGGGACTCTTGGATGGCCCTGCTCTATTTGTCTTGGGCCATTAGGCAAGTGGAAAAGCAGCCACATAGTTAGCCCTGTTGCATGGAGTTTAGTTTCATAATTCATCCTCTCAGGGATTTTTATACAGTCACACTTACAGCCTAAAGTTTGTTTTCTCCTTTTTTCTTTCTTTTCCTTCTTCAGGTCGGTGGTCCACAAAAATTCTTGGGAGGGTGGATAATAATTTCGGGTAAAAGGCAGGAATTGTAGATCTTTTTTTAGCCCCTCCTCCCCCATTAAATTTCTCCATATTCAGCTTCTCCTTCATCTGCAAAAGCATCTGCAAATGAGGTCGCTATCCCCTAATCAGACTGGCTTGTCCCCTAATTAGTCTGAATATGTGGCTTTGACAGATTTCACCTGCTGTTTCTTAGTTTCTAGGGGATAAGATAGTAGGGTTCTGTGATTTCAAAGTGAAAACTGGCAAAATTGAAAGATGTTTTGTGGTGGCTCTCAACATCCACAAAGCTTAACTCATTGGTTTGCTTCTTATATACAAGCTTCCAGGAACATGGTTACTGTTAGTGGCTGGCACAGTGGGTTTGAGGACTTTGTTGGAACTTCAGGAAGTCTCCCCTTTGGCGAAGCTTACAGGGAGTTGGTAGTACTTGTCCTGAAAGTCTGACCCTGGTCTTATGCTATGCACACCTCGTTTAAAAGAATGCAGAGTACTGCTATAAAGCTATTGCTTAAGCAGTCCGTTTCATATATGTCTGCATTTGTTACATACTTACATAAGATTTTACTGTGTTTTGTGTTATATTTGAACTAGAAGTCATAATTTCATTCATGACTCTTATTAAGCTGATAAGAAATTGGCAAATTTTGATATCATCCAAGACTTTGAGGTAATGCTGGTCATACTCAAGAGGTCTGTATTTGGGTTTAGAAACTAATTTTTCTGTTAGCTAGTGCCTCTCCATTCCCAGGTGCTGTTCATTACTCATTATAGACATCTGTCCCTCTGCTTTGTTAAAAGTCTTTAACTGCTTGTCGTGATACTGAATAGATCTTTTTGCAGCAGCATTTTAGCTCTGAGCTGGCTGTGTTTTACAGTGTTGGAGATCAGTTGGTTAACTTTGGCATTTCCTACCTTCAGACTAAAGCATTAAAGTGTGTTAAGTGCATGTAGTAACCCTTCAGAGAGGCGCTTATCAGGGACTTCTAGTGATTTTTGTTAGCGGTATAAAAATGCTATGATTAATAGATAACCCGTATCCGTGTGTGCATGCACAATTTTCTTTTATGCTTACTCTGCATTTCTCTCTGTAGGAGTGGTGTGAAATAAGTGTTACTCAGTAGGCTTTGCTTTTCAATCCTGAGAAGCTTATTTTAAGAATCCCTTATTTGACTTTCTTGAGTTTGGTGTAGGTATCATTTACCCCTTTTGGATTTTAGCTTTACTATGGGTTATTTTTTGCAGTGTTAGAAGCAAGTAGTAAATACTTTGGTATCCCAGAGCTTAAAGAAACCTAAAAAATTGGCCGGGCGCTGTGGCTCACGCCTGTAATCCCAGCACTTTGGGAGGCGGAGGCGGGCGGATCACGAGGTCAGGAGATCGAGACCATGGTGAAACCCCGTCTCTACTAAAAATACAAAAAATAGCCGGACGTGGTGGCGGGCGCCTGTAGTCGCAGCTACTCGGAGAGGCTGAGGCAGGAGAATGGCGTGAACCCAGGAGGCGGAGCTTGCAGTGAGCCACGATTGCGCCACTGCACTCCAGCCTGGGCGACAGAGTGAGACTCCGTCTCAATTAAAAAAAAAAAAAAGAAAAAAGAAAAAAAGAAATGATAATAGGTATCATCCTGCCCATGCCCCAGCCCCCCACCAAAAAAAGTTAAATAACTTTGGACATTAGAATTAAACACATTAAAAAAAAAAACCTATCACACTCCACTTTTCATAAGCAGACGTCGTGATGCTGAACTATTGTGTAGCGTTTTCCAAACCAGGATTTACGCCCAGGTTCCCTACCTGTAAGTTAATTCCTAACTCTAAATTCATAAATATATATGTAATGAAATGTCTCCTTTTCATTTCTGCTTCCTATCTGTCCCTATCCCCTTTACCAAACAAGTAACCACTGCTACTAATTTGTCTGTTATCCCTCCTCCTCTCTTTTTGACACAAGCATTAGCATACTCTGTGTATTTTTTGCTCCTTGCTTTTCTCCATTTACTATATCAGAGGCTAATTTTTCAGATGTAATAGGGTCTATTAAACTTTTCATTAGTGGTTTCTCTCTCTCTCTCCCTCCCTCCCTCCCTCTCTCTCTCTCCCTGTGTGTGTGTGTGTGATGCTTAGTGAAGGTTTTACCACTCTGAGATTATAAAAAAATAGAATGGCCTTGAAGACAGACAAACCTTAGGTGGTGTACCAGCATTTCCACTTCACAGCTGTGGGATCTTGGTTAGGTGACTTAACCTATCTAAGCCTCAGCTTTCTTTGAAATATGTTATAGGATTAGTGTAAGAATTAAAAAGAGATACTGTATGTAATGTGCTTAGTTCGGGGCCTGACACGTAGTAGGTATTCTATTATGTAATAGCCATTTTTATTATTGTTACTCAGTCCTGTTTTCTTATTCTTGTCCCCAAGTGCTTTTTGAATTCTTCCTTAAAGGCAGGAACAATCTTTTTCTTTTAGAGGGTCTCACTCTGTCATCCAGGCTGGAGTGCAGTGGCGCTATCATAGCTCACTGCAACCTTGAACTCCTGGGCTCAAGCAGTCCTCTACTTCAGCATCCCAAGTAGGTGAGACCATAGGCATGTGCCACCATGCCCAGCTAAGGAAAAATCTCTTAACTTTTGTAACCTTGTGCCCAGGATATAATATAATAAGAACTGAGTAGGCCGGGCTCAGTGGCTCACGCCTGTAATCCCAGCATTTTGGGAGGCCGAGGCGGGCGAATCACGAGGTCAGGAGTTTGAGACCAGCCTGGCCAACAGGGTGAAACCCCATCTCTACTAAAAATAAAAAAAATTTGCTGGGCGTACTGGTGGACACCTGTAATCCCAGCTACCTGGGTGGTTGAGGCAGGAGAATCACTTGAATTTGGGAGGCGGAGGTTGCAGTGAGCCAAGATTGTGCCACTGCACTCCAGCCCGGGTGACAGAGTGAGACTCTGTCTCAAAAAAAAAAAAAAGAACTGATAAATGTTTGTTGAAAAAGATATATCAGCCCTTATACAATCTATTTTTTAAAATCTTCTTAATAATTTGTGTTGCTTTTTCTATAGTCACCCTCCAGATTTGAAGCGTGGTGACTAAAATTGCATGTAATACTCAACAATTACATTTATGTTATTATTATTTTTAAGAGATATTCTTAGTCACTCAGGCTGGAGTACAGTGGTGGGATCATAGCTCACTGCAGCCTTGAACTCCTCAAGCGATTCTCCCACCTTAGCCTTCCAAGTAGCTGCACCCAGCTTCCGTGTTATGTTTTACAGTTTATAAAATGCTTTCATGCGGGCCCTTATTTATTCTCTTCAACAATCCTGAAAGATAGGTGATGATTCTTCCCATGTTTCAGCTGAAAATATACCTCTCTAAGCCTCATGACTAGGAAGTGGCAAAGCTGATGCTTTTACTCAGCTCTTGCGGCTCTTTATCCAGTGCCTTTTCATGGCTCTCAAGACTGAAAGGGTATGACTGATGAGGAATGGAGCAAAAGGAATTTCATTGGTTTGGCATGCCGTATATTTAATGTTGAAAACATTTTACCTGTTACCTGACAGCTGATTCATGTAGAGCTGGGATAATGGTTGTGGTATGCATGATAGTTTGTTGTTGTTTGTTGGCTTTTTTTCATCTCAAAGTTATTCCATCTCTAATTTAGATCAACAGATGAATCAGTGGATTGATAATGGTGGGTAGTATAGAATCATCAGAGCTGAAGGCATCTAGAAATTATCTGTACCAGCCCTCTGCTTTAGTCACGGAAAATAGTCAGTATACTCATTTTTATGGACAATGTATCTCAGGCTCAGAGAGAGAATGTGACAACAAACAATAAACTCAGACTTTGCCTTTAAGGCTCAGTAGAATCTTTCATTTCTTAGTCTTTTTATTTCTTGGCGTGATTTTTTTCCGACAGTTTCTTGTATGGAGTATTTTCTTCTTCCTTTTACGTTTTCTTAATGCATATATATTCACATGGTTAATGATTCAAAATATGCAAAATGTAGAAGAGTCAAAAATCTCTCCCTCTCCTAGCTGCCTATTTTATCTTTTTGGAAGTAACTAGTATTGTTAGTTATCTGGGTATCCTTCTAGAGATAGTGCCTACGTAATATTTCTTTTAAAAACTCCATTGACAGTATTAGGATGCGTACTATTCTGCACTGTGCTTTGCTTTTCTATTTGGAAATTATTTCATATCAGTTTATAGATTTTTTTTTTCTATTTGTTAGCTTTCTGGACTTAAGATTCTGGTCTACTGAGAGAACCATGTCCAAATGTCCCTTGTAAAGGTGACTGATTAGTACAGGACCTCATATAGTAGGATTCTGCATTTTAATGGAATCATGAAATCCCAGGATTGGAGACCTAATCTACATCTCTGTTCTTTCCCATGAATACCCTGCAGATACCTGATGGTGCTACCTTTTAGAGATGTCTGAGTGAAAGATAGGTATCCTTGTTTCTCCATGTGCCCCAGTCAGCTGCCCCTGGTCTTTTTTGCACTGGTAGGGCACATTGTGGGTCAGCTATCGTATATGTCATTGAGTTAGTAATTATACTCAGGATCTGCCATGAGTCATTGCACGTGGAATCTAACTGCAGTGTGAGTTTTATTCATGATGACATCTTGTATACCAGATGTTTCCCAGATGCCTAGGTTTATCCTGGTTGAGTGTCACTGCTGTCAGGATGCTGTTCAGTGAAGTAAGTTTTGTGTTGAATTGTGAGAAAGGAAGGTTTAGTTTCTAATAGGTGTTCCATCTCAGCAGCCATAATTGCCGCTGGCTACTCTTAACCCCTCTGTCTGTGGAAAGCCCCAGGATTGAGTGAATGTTCTTCTTCCCTAGGATATGGCCTCTCCGTAACTGAGACTTGATGGGAAGTAAGTAGATTTGGCTCAACAAATAGAGAATATAAACACACGTGTGTGTGTGTGTGTGTGTGTGTGTGTGTGTGTGTGTGTGTGTATACTGAACAGTAATTGGATTCTGATTCAGATGTGGAGTTAATGATATCAAGCTTAGGCTTGACTCTAGCACAGTTAATCTTCATAGACTTCTACATTTAAAGATATGAAATAAAATGTGCCTTTCAGAGTTGGCTTCTGCAATAGCCCTTTTTCTCCATGAGAATATTATAGAAGAGGTAGTATTCTAGCTGTTCAGAGAATGAGAATGAGGCCAGTGGGGTTGTGTCTCACTCTCTAGGTGAATGTCGACCTCTACTCAGTTCTAATCTCACCGTACCGTCTTTGAGGTCCCAAGGCTCTGCAGTAGGTGAATTAGGCCCGCCCAGTCTCTGTGGCCCGAGTCACACAGGTTGGTGTTCCTTTCCCAAGTAGTGAATGGAAGCCGGCAGGGCACCAGATGCTGTGTTGTTTCCCCTATTGCTTTTTCCTTCACACCCGGTGTAAAGTTTCCAGGCATTTGTGCAACCTGATAGCAGAAAGCGCCTGTCCTAGCAGTTGAGAGATGGGTTGGCAGGGGCTCAGGTTACTCCATGTCCCTGATAAGAGCCATTGATCTGGGCTGGTGGCTGCTGAGGGGTGGGAACTATACTGCCTGCGTTCTGCCCAGCAGGAATAATGTGGGTCTCAGTAGTGTTTCAGGACTCCGAGAAGGTACCCAGGCAATTTAGAGGTTTGGCCAGCATCTCTAGGGCAGCAGCACACACTGAGATGTAGACTTTACCTTAGAAGAGATGGGTTTTAGGAAATGGTGGCACACAGGAGCGGAAGAAGTACCAGCACAGGAAAGGTGAAGTGCCGACCCGGGGAGTGGAAATGGTATTTTCTTATTCCACCTGGTAACCTAAAACTCAGTTGCACAGTGACTTAAATTTGCAGAGGATATGTACATAGATAATTTTAATACACTGCTTGGATGGAAATATTCACAGAGTATGTGTGAAAGTGTAGTGGCAGGTGGCTCTGTGGTAATAGATACTCTGTGAATACCTCTGTCTGAGCAGTTATCACACTGTATTAAAATATTTGGTTAAGAGGGCCCTTTCTGTCTGGGCACAGTGGCTCATGCCTGTAATCCCAGCACTTTGGGAGGCCAAGGCGGGTGGGTCACTTGAACCCAGGAATTTGAGACTAGCCTGGGCAACATGGTGAAACCCCGCCTTTACAGAAACAAAACAACAAAAAACAAAACTTAGACGGGCATTGTAGTGTGTGCCTGTAGTCCCAGCTACTCTGTAGGCTGAGGTGGGTGGACCTCTTGAGCCCAGGAGGCAGATGCTGCAGTGAGCCATGATTGCAACACTGTACTCCAGGCTGGGCAACAGAGTGAAACCCTGTCTCAAAAAAAAAAGGAAGGCCCTTTCTGGTACCAGAAATTCTGTCTCTAATCTTACTTAGCTGTGTGTCCTTTAGGCAAGTTACTTAGCCCCTCTGTGCTTTAGTTTTTTATTTGTAAAATGGAGATAATAAATGAGGCTTGTATTAAATGAGTCATTACAGTTTTATGTGTTATCTGTTGTTATGGTGGTTGTTATAGCACAAAGCACGGGCGCCAGAGACCACGGCAAACACATGACTGGAGGGCTGCAGAGTTCAGTATTTATTGTGTTCACTGAAAGAACTTCTAGTATTAACTATGCTGGGTACCATACAGAAGCAAATGCATGAGATATTAACTGTGTGACTGTAAAATATATGATGAGAGTCAATTTTTTTTGAAGCTGTGTAAAAAGAATATTGATGTGAGAAGGTTCAGTATCCTGTGGCAGTTTCAGAGAAGGAATCTTCCTTCTTTCCTTTGGGAGGCCTGTCAGCTTTCTTGGTGTTTTGAAGATAGATTGTATGTTTTACTTTAAGGTAGGACAATACATAACTATTTCAGACAGGTATGAATCTTTCCTTTTTTTTTTTTTTTTTTCTTTGAGACAGTGTCTCATTCTGTGGCCCAGGCTGGAGTGCAGTGGTGCAATCTCACTGCAACCTCCCCCTCCCAGGTTCAAGTGATTCTTGTGCCTCAGCCTCCCAAGTAGCTGGGATTGCAGGTGTGCACCACTGCGCCCAGTTAATTTTTTCTATTTTTAGTAGAGATGCGGTTTCACTGTATTGGCCAGGCTGGTCTTGAACTCCTGGCCTCAAGTGATCCACCTACTTCGGGCTCCCAAAGTGCTGGGATTACAAGCATGAGCCACTGCTCTCGGCCCCTATTTTTTGTTAAACCTGTAGGAGAAACCATTTTAGATCAGAATCAATCCATTCATCCATCCTTTCTTCCTTCTGTCTCTTCCTTTTTCTCTAAAAGGGAAAAAGTGCTAACATTTTAAACACTTACGTTATTTACATTAAATATAATCCTCTCTGTGCAACAGCCCTCCCCCTTCTCCTTTTGCTTGGAGACAAAATTTGATTTAACAAAATTTGAATGTTTACCACATGTTAAACATTGCTAGATGCTGGGGTTAGTTACAGAATTAATGGAATGTTCTTATGAAACTTGAGTTTTGGGGGAGGTTTATGGAACAATTGTAAAATTAGAATAAAAATTTGATAACACAATGGTTTGATAAGGGTATGAGTAAAGAAATAGGAACTCATATTGCTGTGGTGGTGAAAAGTCACATAACTTCCATGAAGAAGTATTTATCAATGTCTATTAAAATGTAAAATGCACGTATTCTTTGACTCAACAGTTCCACTTCTAGGAATTTATCCTACAGATACTCTTGCATCTGCATGTAAGAATATACATTATAACATTATTTGAAGTAGCAGAAGGTTGAAGAAACAAAAATGCTCTTTGACAGGAAATCTGCTAAATAAAATAAGGTACATTCTTGATGAGAAAAAAAAGGTACATTCATACAGTGGAATATCATGTAGCCATTAACAATTAGGCAGCTCTGTGTGAACATAGAACACTCTTTAAATACATCAAGTGTGAAAATCAAAGTACAGAAGAGTGTATAGTTTTTTACAAAGTAAAAAAGTATCCGTGTGTACATAGACTCTGCCAGGAAACACAACACTCCCCAGCGGTTACCTTCTCGGAGGAGCATTGAGAGACAGAGGAATAAGGGTATAGGTGAAGACTTAATTTTTATTGTATATAAAAAAAACCAACAAAATTTGTTAATTGTATACCTTTTGTGCCTTTTGAATTTTGTATTACATGCATGTATGACTTGTTTTAAAAATAAAATAATGTATTAAAATTACACAGGGATAGGTACTGTGTAAACATAGGGTTTATGGTCCTTAAACTTGCTAATTTTCGTAGAAATGAGTCAAGTTACATGTTGGAGCAAAAGTATGCCAACTCTGCTTACCACAAATAAAAAATAGGACTTGTGTGGTGGCACATGGTTGTGTATGACATTGTTCATTCTATATAGGATATTCCAGTACTTACATTTACATATTATGTATTTATATTATATATAGTTATATGTTTGTATGTTAGCTATGTTTTCTTACATTTTTTATTTACTGAAAGTGCTGATATGGAGGGGTAGTAAATGAAGAGATGATTAAAAATGGAAAGTACATTAGAAATGGTGAATGTGTATACAAGATGAATCATTCAACAATACAATTGTAAAGGGTCAAGTGCAAATCATAAAGTGGATTGAGAAGAAGCAAAATGAGTGAGAATCACTACCATAAGCCTCTCCCTTTTTCTTAAGAAATGTCCCCTAGCTAGACATGCACCCATGGGTTACTTGGATTTTTTCACCTTGGAATTTTATGAACAAATGGACTTAGGAGCAGCCTCTCATTCCAGAACCTAACTTGGTGGTGGATAGAGGAGTGTCTGTACCAAGACAGGATGAGTAGTGCTTCTATGGGAGCATAATGGGGGAATCGAGGGATTCTTATCTGGCTGGGGTGGGATGGGCATTCGGAGAACATTCTGCAGAAGCTGTTACTGCGTATTGAGTGGATGAGCAGGGCAGGTCATTCTAGACAAAAGAAACAGTATGTACAAGGACAAGGTATGAGAGGAACTGCAAGTGAGTCAGTGAGGTTGGGGTGGAGGGCATGCAAGCAAGGGATTTGCCCAAAGTGTCTTTGGTAGTTAGTTCATCCGCACACTGCTATTCTCTTGCAATCATGTAGGACCATTGTTCACCAAGCTGGCTGCGCACTGGTGTTTAGATTCTCCTACCACTTCAGAAGCATATCCTTATAAGGGTAGATGGGGTAATATAGTCTTTGTTCATTAAGGAAAAAAAGAGAAAGCAAAAAAGAACAAAGAAAATCTGTATTTGGTAATGTTGTACATATGTAATTGTACTGACTTCCAGCAGACTATCTTATTTTCTTTTTTTTGAGACGGAGTCTCGCTCTGTCACCCAGGCTGGAGTGCAGTGGCGCGATCTCGGCTCACTGCACGCTCCGCCTCCCGGGTTCACGCCATTCTCCTGCCTCAGCCTCTCCGAGTAGCTGGGACTACAGGCGCCCGCCACCACGCCCGGCTAATTTTTTGTATTTTTAGTAGAGACGGGGTTTCACCGTGGTCTCGATCTCCTGACCTCGTGATCCGCCTGCCTCGGCCTCCCGAAGTGCTGGGATTACAAGTGTGAGCTACAGCGCCCGGCCTTTATTTTCTTTTTCTCATCTGTCTGCATCCTTCAAGAAACTTTCCCTCAATTTGGAACCACAGGTTGAGTGCCGCATGGACACAACTTGAATCGTTTGTTCTGTTTGATTATGTTTGAATTTACATGAAGCACTTTCTACCATGCGGGCATGCATTTTGCTCTTCATAGCATGGAATGCTGTAACAATGTTGTTTTGTCCATTAGAGGCTTTCAAAAAATTTTATCAACATTTAAGGGCTTAATTTCTACAGTATACCAGGGCTGGCAGTAGGTAGGCAGGTGATATTTTATTCACATATCCTATATATTTGCACATTTTGGTTGCTCATTCTGTTAATTAAGGAGAGAATTTCTCTTTTGAAGCTGAAATGTTTTATGCTTTGAATCCACTCAAAGACAAATTATTCTGGAAAGCTTGAACTAAACCTGGTCAGATGCTTCTGAGTTATGAGAGAGGGATTGAAATAAACTTTTTCAGCTAAAAATAATTTTGCTCACAAGTTACCAAAAATGGCTGACTAGAAACGCTTTTAAGATACTTGTCTAAGCTACCATAAGCTAAAGGTCAAGAAAAAAGTTTAGAACACGTTATGAGAAACGATTGGCTCTATTTTGCTAAAGCTTTTGCCAAACCTCTTATTCTGTAATTACCGCATGAGATAAAAGCTGGTGAAAGTGGTATGCCTTAGATTCAGTGGGGACCTAGAGATTCTTTCAGTGGAACACATATGCTGCCTATCTCTTCTGACAACGAACTGGTGCCTGTGGAAGGCACTGGGGTTAGGTGAAAATGGTACACTTAATTCTAAAGCTCTTATACAGTTGCCTATGCCAATTAATTAAAGCCTTTATCTTCTGTTGCAGAGCAATTTTTGCCCTCAGAATATTTGTCAGTCCCCACAAAGTGCCAAGTGATGGGTATTTAGCATGTGGCATTGCCGTCAGTGTTCTGTCATTTTGTTTAGATACTTCTTTGCATCTCACTGAATTGCAGAATTAAGAATCGCTCACATTTATGGGCAGCATGTTTTTGCAGTATGGTCATTTATCATTGGAGTTTATATTTTATGCTTCCTTCTAGACCCTCAGTATGCTTTCACGATTATCCAGAGGATTCCTTTGCAGCAGCAGTGTATGCCACTGATTGGTGGTGGTAGCCTTGAGAAACTACAGAGGCATGTTGGCTTTCCTTAAGGTTGCTTAGTATTGTAGAAAAAAATCTTGAATTAGAGTGAAATTCAGAGAGAGCAGTTTTTCCCCATAAACATCATTCTTTTGAATACAGCCAGTATTAAGCCAGGATGCATTTTCTTCCTAAATTTAACATATATTTATTGAGCATCTAATGTGTATGAGGTTATGAGAAGAGAAGTTGAATGAGCTTATGTTAGAGGAATTCAACCTTTCCTCAGTTAGAGAATGGGAGTCTGCAGGCAGAGGTGGTGGTGTTGGCACTTCGAGGAGAGTGAGAAGTTTTAGAAGTAGCTGCTATTCCTGTGTAATAAGGATTCATTGAGAAGTGGGGTGAAACGGTTGCTCAGTCTCAGTAAGTGCCAGCTGGGATAGAGTTGGTCCTGATGGTTTAACTTTTTTTTTTTTTTGAGACAGAGTTTCACTCTTGTTGCCCAGGCTGGAGTGCAATGGTGTGATCTTGGCTCACTGCAACCTCTGCCACCTGGGTTCAAATGATTCTCCTGCCTCAGCCTCCCAAGTAGCTGGGATTACAGGCACCTGCCACCATGCCTGGCTAATTTTTATGTTTTTAGTAGAGACGGGGTTTCACTGTGTTGGCCAGGCTGGTCTCAAACTCCTGACCTCAGGTGATCTACCTGCCTCGGCCTCCCAAAGTGCTGGGATTATAGGCGTGAATCACCTCACCCGGCCGTTTCTTAACTTTATCGGACAGTACTTGGAAGCCCATGAGTGTAGCTGAGTGCGTTACCTAGTGCCAAATGTCAGTAAACTGAGATGAATGGGTTCAGGTAGAATAAGGGCGTGGGAGAAAACAAAGGACAGGAGGAGCTTTTCATACGAGTTTGAGATTTTGACGTTAGAAGAGTTTTGGATAGCAATGATGTGAAAGGATCCAGTGGATGAGTTTGGTGTAGGTAAAGCCCCCTGGAAATAAGTAGGTTGAAGAACTTGGAGTCTCAGTTTTGAAAGTGTTGCCAACTTGAGTGTTGAAATGATCTAGGCCTAAGCATTGAAATCTCTGGGCAAATTGGGAGAAAGTCATGCAGGTTGGGGAAGTGGAAAGAATGATGTATAAGTGGGTTAACTCAGTGACTCTCAACTGGGGGTGATTTTGTCCCCTCAGTTGACATTGGCAATGTCTGGAGACATTTTTGAGCTTTATAATTGTGGAGGTCTTACTGGCATCTAGGGGGTGGAAGCCAGAGATGTTACTTTAACATCCTAAAGTGCACAAGAGAGGCTCCCACGATGAAGAATTATCTGGCCCAAAATGTCAGTAATGCTGAGGTTGAGAAACCCTGCATTAACTTTAAAAGAACAGTTGTTGAGTAAAGGCAACAGTTGTTGAATGTGACTGTTTCTCTCCCCTTCTACTCTGCTTTGTAGAACTCTGCACATCCATTTATTCTTTCACTTAGTGACCATTTATGGAGTTCCATTTATGTGCCAAGGCACCATGCTAGATAGTCATTAGGAGTATAAAATTAATAAGATGTCACCTCTTTCTTAAAGTTTATTTTTGTTTTTCCCCCTTAGTGATCTTTGTTCTGATCAAAGTTTATTTTTAACTGTGAATTAATTAATATGCAAGTATATTCTTACCAAAAAGCCAAAGACTCAAACGTATAAGGCCAGTGGCCACTTTGACCACCACCTCCAATCTCTGTTCTTTCCCTAGAGGTATCCAGTGCTGTCAGCTTGGTATGTGTAGCTGGACATTTGAAGGTTGCTTCCCTACATCTAGTTTTTTCCCCCTTTTTTATGCCACGCTAAGAAGTTTAATTTTGAAAATTTGTCCTAGGCTGCAAGTTTCTTAAGATAGTTACCAGGTGTTTGGTTTTTCTTTTTGAATTATTATAATACATGGTACACAGTTGTCACTCAATAAATGGTGAATAATGAATGAAATTAATCAATAAAAGAATGAATGAGGAGCAAAAAGAATGCCAACTCCTAGTAATGGCCTGCAGGGTTTGGAAGGCTGCAAAGTATGTTTATGGGAAGAATGAGTTAATATCAGGATGTGAAAGAAAAAAAGGGTGAAGGAAAATTCCAAGTTGTAGGAACAGAGAAGGGGGTACTAGCAGGCCCAGTTGATAAGCTGGTCAGAAGACAAAGTTGAAGTTTGAGAAGGAACAGAGATCTCCATTGTATAGGGGATAAGAGTTCAAGGAGTGTCTTTTGAAGAAAGGAAAGTCTTTTGAAGAAGTAATTGCAAGTTAGCCATTGGAAAAACTTACTAATGTAGGAGCTGTTTAGAACTAGAAGAGTCCTGGCTGGGCGCGGTGGCTCATGCCTATAATCCCAGCACTTTGGGAGGCCAAGGCGGGGGGATCATCTGAGGTCAGAAGTTTGAGACCAGCCTGGCCAACATGGTGAAACCCCCATCTATAGAAACATACAAAAAAATTAGCTGGGTGTAGTGGCGCATGCCTGTAGTCCCAGCTACTCAAGTGGCTGAAGCAGGAGGATCACTTGAACCTGGGAGGCAGAGGTTGCTGTGACCTGAGGTCGTGCCACTGCACTCCGGCTTGGGTGACAGAGTGAGACTCCGTCTCAAGAACTAGAAGAGTCCTGAAGTTCTTTTCAGAGTATTGGTGTGATAGAAGCATTAGTAGTTTCTTTTATATTCTGGAGAACTTCTGTGCACATAAATATTTATAGATATATACCCCATTTATATACCAAAGGAGTCTTCATTATTTTTCACTGAACAAAACACCTTAGAGAACATTTCGTTTGTTTTGCCAATCAACCTAATTCTTTTAAATGACCACATAGTATCCCACAGTAAGTTTTTTTGTTTGTTTTTTTAAAATCATGATTTGTTTAAACATGTCCTATTGCTCGACATTTAGGTCGTTTCCAGTCTTTTGCTATTTGAAACAACGGTGCTTGTATGTATGTTGCTGTGTGCATAAGGTAAGCACAAGAAGACAGATTCTGAGAAGTGGAATTGTGTTTCTAAGGCTCTGCACATTTAAACTTTTGATAGGTATTGCTGAGTATTAGAGGGACATTTTTCTATTGTGTTACCGTACTTTGATTTTTCACAAGCCGAAATGAAAAGTGGTATCTTGGCTTTTTAATTTGTTTGTTGTTGTTTTCTTTTTTCTTCTTTTTTTGAGACAGAGTCTCACTCTTGTCATCCAGGCTGGAGTGCAGTGGTGCGATCTCGGCTCACTGCAACCTCCACCTCCCAGGTTCAAGCAATTCTCCTGCCTCAGCCTCCTAAGTAGCTGGGATTATAGGCGCCTGCCACCACGCCTGGCTGATTTTTGTATTTTTAGTAGAGACGGGGTTTCACCATGTTGGCCAGGCTGGTCTGAAACTCTTGACCTCAAGTGATCCACCCGCCTTGGCCTCTCAAAGTGCTGGGATTACTGGCGTGAGCCACCAGGTCCGGCCCGGCCTGTTTTTCTTTTCTTAAGACAGGATCTTGCTCTGTTGTCCAGGCTGGAATGCAGTGGTATGGTAATAACTTACCGTAACCTTGAATTCCTGGACTCAAGCCATCCTTCTGCATGGGCCTCCTGAGTAGCTAGGACTAAGGCATGCACTACCATGCCTGGCTAATTTTTAAATTATTTTTCGTAGAAACAGGGTCTTGCTATGTTGCCCAGGCTGGTCTCAAGCTCCTGGCCTTAAGTGATCCCCCACCTCAGCTTCCCAAAGTAATAGGATTATAGGCATGAGCCCTTGTGCCTGGCCTAATTTGTATATTTTTAGTTTAAGGGGATCTTTAAAAAAAAATTTCTACAAATCATTTATATTTCTTTTGTCATAAACTCAGGTTCAAAAGAATTGTTTTTTTCTTATTGATATGTAGGAACTTTTTATAAATTAAGGAAAGTAGTGTTTGTCATTCATGTTGCAGTTTCCCATTCAGCTTGTCACTTGTCTTTTGGATTTGTTTGTGGTATATACATGTATGTGTACATGTATATACATATAATTGTGTGTGTGTGTGTGTGTGTATGTGTGTATGTGTTGGGGCCAGAGAAAAACATTTCAATGTAATTAAATATATAAAGTGTTTATTCTAAAACTCTTGGATCTTCTTTCTGAGAAGGACCTTCTTTACTCTTTTTAAAAATAGCTTTCTATGCTTTCCTTTAGTACTTTAATGGGAAAACTTTGTTGATGCTATCATTTATTAGTTTTGTGACTTTGTGCACATCATATAATCTGTCAGAACCTCAGTTTCCTAAACTGAAAGGGTTAGATCAGGATGATCTGTAACATTGTAAAGAACTTTCAGTTCTAAAATTTCCTCTTTGCTTTTGAGTAGGATTTAACTTCTGTGTTCTGTGGAGATACGGAGTTGGAGACAGGTTAAGGGAAAGATGTCAAGAGGCAGGCAAAAGCACAAAGAATCAGGACTGTGAACAAATGAACAAACAAACAAGAGCCCAGAGAGGATAGAGGAGAAACGAAGGAAAACAGACGGGAGGTAGATACTGAGAACTCCGGTGGAATGCTTTTTTCCTATCACAGGAGATAAAAAAACATTCCCGGGTACCTTGTTCATTCACCCTCCCACCCTTTGTCTCTTTTTTCTTTCTTTCTTCATTCCATCCCTCCCTGATTTCCTTCCATTTTTTTCTTTTTCTTAGAATAAAGTCAAGTATAATGCAAAGGCTGTTAATTAGCACAAATCACGAAGTGCAAAAGTGAAAGCTTCGAAGTCTTATTCATGTTGCACATATGTAGTATTTAAAGCCAAGTGCCTTGAACTCCTTGGATACAGTGTGTGTTGGAATTGGTATTGATTTATTGTCTAGCAATCCCTCTGAGCTCTGAAACTCTGTTTAAACATAGTGTGTTTTAGCATTGTTATAAGAAATACAACTTTTGGGCCGGGCATGGTGGCTTATGCTTGTTATTCCAGCACTTTAGGAGGCCAAGGTTGGTGGATCACCTGAGATCAGGAGTTCGAGACCAGCCTGGCCAACATGGCGAAACCCCGTCTCTACTGAAAATACAAAAATTAGCCAGGTATGGTGGCGGGTGTTCGTAATCCCAGCTATTCGGGAGGCTGAGGCAGGAGAATCACTTGAACCTGGGAGGCGGAGGTAGCAGTGAGCTGAGATCGTGCCACTGTACTCCAGCCTGGGCAACAAGAGTGAGACTCCATCTCAAAAAAAAAATATATATATATATAACTTTTATATTTCTTGGTTTGGATGTTAAATATGTAAAGTTAATGATGCATTCCTGTATGTTTTATATTTCATGTCTAAGACATAAGTTCCCGCTGTAAATTACGCCTTCAAGAAATCTAGTTTCTGTCTTTGGATACATGTCTTCTGTGAAACTTCGAGCTAGGATTTGTAACTTCTTCCCTGTCTGCCTCTATCTGCTAAGAATGGACAGTAGTACCTATGCAACAATGTGTGTGCTTATCCAAAATTCTCTTTTTTCCCCCATGAACATGGGCTTTCTGTTTATGTTTTCAATTTCTTTGATCAACGTTTCGTAGCTTTGAGTGTACATATCTTTCATCTCCTAACCAAAATTCTTATATGAGAAGTCCCTCTAAAGTATAATGGTCAGTTATTTTCATCACTTATTTTTATGTTTTTTAGAGACAGAGTCTTGCTCTGTTGCCAGACTGTATTGCAGTGGCATTATCACAGTTCATTTTAACCTCCAACTCTTGGGCCCCAGCGATCCTCCCACTTCAGCCTCCTGAGTAGCTAGGACAACAGGTGTGCCACTATGCCTGGCTAGTTCTAAATTTTTTTTTTTTTTTGTAGAGACAGGGCCTTGCCATGTTACCCAGGCTGGTCTTGAACTCCTGGCCTCAAGCAGTCCTCCTGCCTTGGCCTCCCAAAGTGCTGGGATTACAGGTCATCACTTATTTTTTAAGATTCATTTTGTACGTTGCCATTAGACTGTAATTATTATTTTTTTTTCTTGGTGTCTTGGTTGGAGGAAAAAAAGTAAAAAAATCCCATGGTTACTACCATGAGCACATTTGAGTTGAATACATTCTGACCTTTTAGCTCATGCTCATGTCCTTTCACAGACCCCTTTTTACCCTTTCAACCTCATGGATACTCCAGAGCTGGCCTGGGACATTCTCATCTGTTGGCTTCCTCACGTTGCCCTTGAAAACAGATGCCTAGACTTAGTAAAATCATTGTTGATTATCATGGCAGTGGCTGCCACTGTGGCTAATTGGAAAGGAAGTTATTGTGGTCATCTGAAATACTGAAGGAGAAGGGGATGAAAGTACAAATGGCTTTGGCGACTTAGCTATGTTACTGATAGACTTGGCTGTTGTGACGAGGTGCAGAGGCTCCAGATGTCATCTCATAAGATTTTATCAAATGCATTTTTTCTTCCTGTCTCCTGGAGGGTGGCTCACCTTGACTGCATTCTCACTTTGTGCATTTTAGACTGAATCACTCCGTCTCACTCCTGCTCTCATTTTATATGAAATATAACCTAATCGGCCAGGCGCGGTGGCTCACGCCTGTAATCCCAGCACTTTGGGAGGCTAAGGTGGGTGGATCACCTGAAGTCAGGAGTTCGAGACCAGTCTGGTCAACGTGGTGAAACGCCATCTCTACCAAAAATACAAAAATTAGCTGGACGTGGTGGTGCATGCCTGTAATCCCAGCTACTCGGGAGGCTGAGGCAGGAGAATCGCTTGAACCGGGGAGGCAGATGTTGCAGTGAGCTGAGATTGCATCATTGCATTCCACCTTGGGTGACAAGAGCGAAACTCCGTCTCAAAAAAAAAAAAAAAATCTAATTAAGAAGTATCATTGGATGTTCTCTGTGTGAGGTAGTGTGGGCAGGAAATGTAAGATCTAGGAGATGGTCTGTAAGGGCTTTTGATTGAGTTGGTTAGATGATACACAAACTCAGCCAAAATTAAATAAGGTAAGTTGATGGTGTAAAATATGGTATAGGGTCATACTTTGCTATTATATTGGTGGGAAAGATAAGACTATATATAATATAAAATTGTGCCAGAATTTAGTATAAGATTCTAGATTTGCTGTACACTTGGAAAGGAGAAGCATAAAGGAGAAAAAGAGGGAGATGCAAAATGTTAACTAAGGCAACTGAAAAACTTTTTCTGACTTTTACATTCTTTTTAACAAAGATGTCATTATTTTATTTTTTTGAGACAGGGTCACACTCTGTCACCCAGTTCTGGAGTGTGGTGGTTCGGTCACGGCTCACTGCAGCCTTGACTTCTCAGACTCAAGCAGTCCTCCCACCTAAGCCTCCTAAGTGGCTGGGACTACAGGTGTGCCACCATGCCTGGGTAATTTTTTATTTTTTTTTTGTAGCCATGAGGCACTATAGCCTAGGCACTGTGTTGCCCAGGCTGATTCAAACTCCTGGGCTCTAGCAATCCTCCTACCTCAACCTCCCAAAGTGTTAGGATTATAGGCGTGAGCCACTGCATCCGACAGTTATTTTAATCTTAAGCCTGGGAGGCCAAGGGAAATGTTCCTTTGGCTTTGGGAGCTGACTCAGACTTTCCTCTATACTCCCTCCCCATCTCAGTTCCTTCCAGTATTTACAGGATCTCCTGTGGCTCTCTCTGGCAGTTAGTTGCAAGAGGTCTTATATATATTGAAATGAGATGGAATGTAAACACAGTATTTAAAAAATATTTGTGGAAGAAATAATTGAAGTTCTGTAGTGACAGGGCCACACTAGGGAGCAGAGAATGTATAGAGGGATTTTGAACCTTTGTATCTAAACTTTAGGAACAGTGTTACTGATGGCAGGTGGGCAGCTGAGAGAGTTAAAGGAGCTTTTTGTTGGCTTTTAAATATATCTCTAGACTTCTGAAGGCAGCAGTTCTTCTATTCTCATGCATGGTTTGGCTGGTAAATTTTAAGGTATAGACTGCTTCTATTGTGTGAATGTCTGAAAGCACTGTAGAATCCAAGACTGACCACTGAGGAATATGTGTTGATCAAAACCATCTGAGCTGTAAGCCCAGGGATTTTGAAGGGTGAGTGTCTGGGTGTGTTGAGACTGGGTAGAGGAGAATGCTCATCAGTTTCCTAAGTCTCATATTATCAGAGCCCATTAAATCAATATTAGTTTGTATCAAATGCCAGTAAATCCCTATTCTTCCCTTACCTATCAAACTCTGAGAAGTTATTTCTTAGGAAAGGTACCTGCTCTTCATTTTACCACAGTATCTGGACCTGTGGTGTCAGTCACCGTTTTCTTCAGGGCCTCAGGATTGATGTGTGGAGATCTACATCTTTTTGGCCAGTAGGAAAGGGGATTAGACATCCTAAGGCTGGTTGCCCTCTAGCTGTGCAAATAAACAGTCTTCTGACATTTCTTCCTTAATCAACAAAGCATTTATAATATTATCGTGTAAGGAACCATAGAGCAACCTCTCTTTCCTTGGGGCTATTTCTGTGCTAGATCTCAGCAGCCTCATATTTCCTGGTGACTTTTTTTCTCTTTTTAAGAGCTTTATTCAAGTCAAAGGTGTCTTGCCTTTAGAGTTGCCTTTACAGCTTTTTATTTTTTATTTTTTATTTTTTTTTGAGACAGAGTCTTGCTCTTGCTCTGTTGCCTAGGCTGGAGTGTAGTGGCACAATCTCAGCTCACTGCAACCTCCACCTACCAGGCTTAGGTGATTCTCATGCCTCAGCCTCCTGAGTAGCTGGGATTACAGGCACATGCCACCATGCCTGACTAATTTTTGTGTTTTTAGTAGAGATGGGGTTTCGCCATGTTGGCCAGGCTGGTCTTGAACTCCTGGGTTCAAGTGACCCAACCACCTTGGCGTCTCAAAGTGCTGGGATTACAGACATGAGCCACCGTGCCCAGCCTTACAGATATTTTTAAAAATAATTCTTTCCTTACCTGTTGGATTCTTGTTTATCTTGTACTGTGGGAGATATATGGGTGAGGGGAGTGGCATCCCCCATAATAGATTGGATAATGATCTCAGGAGGTCTTTATTGGTGAATCAATTATTATTTTCTTTGTTAGAAGAAGAATCTTTAGTAAGAAGGGAGAAGAAACTTTTCATTTGGGAGAGAAAATAAAAACCAGCTTTGCTGAGGCCAGAATGGGATCATGTGTAATAAACTATGAATTCATCCTCTTTTCCTCCTTCCCTCCTTGTTGCAGTTGATCTCACAACAGCTGTTTCCAGCTGTCCTCTGGATTTTGCCCAGGCCCCTTGGGATGGCTGCAGTGACTCACACAGCTGGGCTTTTTTCCATAATCGTCTCAATCTAGCTCCTCAAGAAGCAGGAGGAGGAGGAGGAAAAGGGTGACTTGGTGGCACTGGAAGAGATTTTCTTGTTGGTGTATTAGTCCGTTCTCACACTGCTATAAAGAACTACCTGAGACTAGGTAATTTATGAAGAAAAGAGATTTAATTGACTCACAGTGCCAAAGCCTTAACAGGAAGCATGACTGGGAGGCCTCAGGAAACTTACAATCATGGCAGAAGGGGAAGCAAGCACATCTTACCATGGTGGAGCAGGAGAGAGAGAGAGAGTGAAGGAGGAGGTGCCACATGCTTTTAAACGATCACTCGAGAACTCACTCATCCTGGGAACATCAAGGGGGACGTCTGTCCCCATGATTCAGTTACCTCCCACCAGGCCCCTCCTCTGACACATGGGGATTACAATTTGAGATGAGATTTTGTGGGGGACACAGAGCCAAACCGTTATCAGTTGGATCACTGTCTCCTGGCAGGCTCTGGGTTTGGTTTGTTCTTGAAAGCTATGATCCTAGGAGATAACATTGCCGGCGGAGAGGAGGCAAATGTGTTAACTGGGAAAGATTTTTGTGTTTGGAGAAAGGCAAATGTTCTTTCACTCAGTGTTTTTCCCCCTTTATTTCCTTCCAAACCTTCTTATTCAGAACAAACTGCATCTTTCCATTTCAAATGGATGTAGGACCGTGTATGAGATGAATGGATGACTGAATGCTGAGGGGAATATCACGTAAAAAGGTAGATGATGTTCTCTATACTCTGATGATTGGTTTTGATGTTTTGTAGGAAGAATTAGTTTCTTTTCAGTTCTTCAAAGTAGTTTTTCCTCTTTCTAACAGTAAGCACTGTCCTTTCCCTCTTTCTTTTCTTTCATGAAGGCTATCCTTTCCCAGCTTGGGGACCTGCTCAAATGAGATATCTCAGTAAAGACAATAAAAAGGATCCTTTAGTTATCTAAAAAATTCTTTACTTTTGTCTCCCTGGGCTCTACACTCATGTTTCTGAAGGGGTAACAGGCTGTGGAAGAAATCATCTAGACTTGCTGTGTAATATGGTAATACGGTCGCCACATGTGGCTATAGAGATGCACTCTCAGGCTGGGTGCAGTGGCTCATGCCTGTAATCCCAGCACTTTGAGAGGCTGAGGTGGGAGGATCGCTTGGGCAACAAAGTGAGACTTGCATCTCTGTTCTTATATAAAATTATAATAAAAAATAAAAAGGCTGGGCATGGTACCTCACGCTTGTAATTCCAGCACTTTGGGAGGCCGAAGTGGGAGGATCACTTGAACCCAAGAGTTTGAGACCAGCTTGGGCAACATAGAGAGACGCTATTTCTACAAAAAATTAAAAAATTAACTGGGTATGGTGATACAGGCTTGTGGTCCCAGCTACTTGGGAGGCTGAGGTGGGAGGATCATTTGAGCCTGGAAAGTCAAGGCTGCAGTGAGCGATGATCGTGCTGCTGAACTCTGGCCTGGGTGACACAGCGAGACCCTGTCTCGAAAAATAAATAAATAAAATAAAAATAAAATAAATGAATAAATAAAAGGATACACCCAACGTGAAATACTATACACTAGATTTAGAAGAATTAGTACAAAAAAGAATGTAAGATACTGTGTTGAGATTTTTAAAATATTGAGTATGTTTTAAAATCAACATGTTGAAATGCTAATATTTTAACTATGTTGGATTCAATAAAATATATTCTTAAAATTAATTTCACCTTTTTTTTTACCACTTTTAATATGGCTACTACAAAATTTTAAATTACATAATGGCGTATATTTCTGGCTCTTATTATATTCCTGTTAGCTTGCTCAAACTGGAAGAGGAAGTTACTGCAATACTGGTGTGCTTCCCTCTGGTAGTCCTTGTTTTCAGAACTTTGGAGGGACCTTTAATGATGTTTTTGTTTGTTTTTTGTTTTTCGAGACAGTCTCATTCTGTCTCCCAGGCTGGAGTGCAGTGGCACGATCTCGGCTCACTGCAACCTTTGCCTCCTGGGTTCAGGTGATTCTCCTGCCTCAGCCTCCTGAGTAACTGGGATTACGGGTGCCTGCCACAACATCTGGCTAAATTTTGTATTTTGAGTAGAGAAGGGGTTTTACCATGTTGGCCAGGCTGGTCTTAAAGTCCTGACCTCAAGTGATCTGTCTGCCTCGGCCTCCCATAATGGCAGTTTGGGATTCATAACACAGTGCACTATAACATACCCTCCCTATTAGTTATTTCTTGCTGTGTAACAAATTAGCCCTACACTTACTGGCTTAAAACAACAAACACTTATTATCTCATAGTTTCTGTAGGTCAGAATTTGAGACAACTTAGCTGTGTAGTTCTGTCCCAGGATCTCTCATGAGGTTTCAGTCAAGCTCTTGACTGGGCTGCATTTATCTGAAGGCTTGACTGAGGCAGGAGGATCTACTTAAATTTTTGCTTTATGCTGTCTGTTAGAAGCAAGTCCAGCTCCTCTCAATGGGAGGAAAAGCAGGACCTACCTTTTGAATGGAGTAGTATCAAGTAGTTTGTGAGCATATTTTAAAACCATTACATCCACCTTTATTTTCTGCTATTTTCCCCTGTTAACATACCTGTGTTTTAATATAACTGCCTCTGATGATGGTCAGAGTCCAGTGGCTAAAGTTCATTTTACCCTCAACTGCTATTTCAGTATTACTTGGAACAATTTGATTCATTTTGATGATGCAAACTCTGACCTGTAATCAAAATGGTCCTTTTGAGGGGCAAAGGTGAATTTAGCTTTTCTTGGGCTTTTAACACTTGTATATGCATCTGTTTATGTCCTTTCTGTCTTATGTGTTCCTTAGTTGATTCTTAGTAGTGGAATAAAGCTGTTTGGACATTACATGGTAAATATGTTAAAACCAGTATTGTATTATGTTTTTGTATGTTATATTTTGCTTGAGATTCAGAGCACTTAATAACCATTCTATATCTCATCCTACCTCTGAGAAGTTTGAAAGTAAAGCAAGGTATCCTGTTTTCTGTCTCCAAGTAGGGAAAGGGAGGGGAGTTCATTTACATACGAGGCTGAGTGGAAGATGTGAGGGAATTCAGAGTTGTAAGGCAGAGACATAGATGTTTCCAGGAGTGGGTTCATCCTTACTAACCCTCATCTTGTAGCTGTTTTGTTTTTGGCTTAGCTTCGAACTTCTGAAGTTTATATTGAAGCAAGAGGCAAGACATATTGGATAAATGACCCAGGAGACATAATCAGTAAAGGTAAATTTCCATCTGCTTTGGGTCAAAATGGAGCTTTTTTATAAGGAAACTACGTATCGTAGTGGGAAGTGGTTGGGTTATGAGAGGGTTCAAGAATCAAGAGAACAAGTATTCAGTTAAAACCATTTGATTTCATTTTTTTCTGGTGTTTTAGTAAGCTTTAATCAGGTATTTCCTAAGGAATTTAAAATTATCTCTGAAGTTTGAGAAGTCTGCGGGGCTAGAAGAATGGATTGTTAGTTTGTTGCTTTGGACAGAGATTTAAAGAACTCTTGAATCTAGATACTGTTATCTTCTGTATCCTTGTCACCTTTGTTATTTTAATACTTAAACATAGTTTCAAGTTGTTACGTGTGTGTGTGTGTGCGCGCGCGCGCATGTGTGTGTGTGTGTGTGTGTGTGTATGTGTGTGTTTGGTTATCTGTTGTCTCTCTAAGCAGAGTTAATTTTCTTGAGGACCATGCCTTTTATTTCTTTGCGTTCTCTCTGCTAGTAATGATACTTTGAGTTGTATATTTCAGAGGTTATACCTTAAGCATATTGGCAATATGCTGGCATGGCAAGGTAAGAGTCAAGTGGAGCTCAGTTATTAAGAGTTTGGGGTTTAGAGTCCTATTGACTTTGCTGTTTAATAGATTTATTACCTTAGGCAAGTTTCTCAATTTCTCTGAGGCTCAGTTCCTTCATCTGTAAAATGTTAATAATAGTTTCTACCTCACAGAGTTGTGAGAACTAATGAGATATTTCAAGGAAAGCACTTAGCCACAGGAGTGGTTACATATATTAGGTTTGTAAAAAAGTAATTGATTTGTTAATTTTTATTTTTGATTAGAGGTATCCAAGTTCTTGAATCTTGAGGCTTCATTATTTATTAGTTCATCAGTCATTATCGAAGGTGCCAGAAACCTGAATCTGGTGCCCATTCTTGTCAGCCTGAGTCAGTCCACATCATAACTAACTTCATTCAGAGAGTTTTCTTGTTTGCTTTGGCAAAATAGATACTTTAGGCCGTGGTTTCTTCCTTGCAGAATCTCAGGGTTCTTCCTCTCTCCAGTGACCAGAGCTGCCATTGTTTTCAATGTTTGGTAGGTGACATGATATTTGGATTACCCTGTTCTCCTCTGCTCTTCTGACTGTGACTCCTAAAAGCTCACTTAAATCTGGCTGATGCTGACTTCTGTCCAAAGGCCCAAGTCCTCCTGCTTCCCTCCAATTTTCTGTTAAGGAATTCTTTGGACTAATTTTTTTTTTCTTTTAAAGAAAGCTTGCAGTACCCAAACAGACCATTCTTTCAACTCTGCACTCCTTGGTCAGCATCCAGAATGTAAGTACTTGTGGGCCATCTGTATATTCCTCTGTTGTCAGGCCTAACTGACTTTATACTTTTTCTCTTCCATTCTGATCTTCCAGTGGCTCCTTCCCTCATAGACTGTCCTATTTTTTCCTGTTGCACAGTAAGCAAACTTCCTTCATCTTCAGCCTCTTAACTGCGTGTTATATTTGCTCCTTTCTCATAACTAAATTTGTTTTCTTTCTCAGGACTTTACATCCCCTATCTCCCTTCTAGTGGGTGGGTTTTTTGTTTTTGTAATTTTTAAAATTTAGAGATGGGGTCTCGCTCTGTTGCCCAGGCTGGTCTCAAACTCCCAAGCTCAAGTGATCCCCCTGCCTCAGCCTCCCAGGCAGCTGGGACTACAGGTGTGCAACACCATGCTTGGCTTAGTGGGTGTTTTGGTGTTCCTTGTTCTCCTGTATTAGGGAGATTAGTATTCTGTTCTCTCTCTCCCCTCTCCAATGTTTACATAAAATCCTATACCCTTGGGTGAAATTCCCTGTTCCTTAAAAGCTCGTGTAATCTGGCTAGTCTAACCTTTTCCCTTATGTGGTACTGTCATTTATTGTTTGTTTTGTCCCTCCCTCATTTAAAACATGAACAAAAACTTGTAGCTCTTGGATTGTGGGCTTTCTTCTTACCTTAAGTGTTGCTATTGTCCTAAGAGACTCCAGTGTCTGTGTGGAAGACTGATCCAGCACCTTAGCTAGTCTTATGTCTGGTTCTCTAATTAATCTGTTTCATTGCCTTTTTTCTCTTTCACCAGCTATTCTAAGGGCACATCCTGGGGTTAGTCAATTTAGAACTGCTTAATTTCTGAAAATTTAAAGACAAGTGTCTCATTTGCTCATTAAGACTCTTCAGTTCTCTCATTTAGTTACCCCCACTGCCTCTTTTCTCCAGTGTCATTGAGAAAGCCAGTGCATTGGCCCTCTCTGTATTCTCTCCCTTTTTGTTAACTCCCCTGTCTTTGCTCCCTTCCCTGTCTTGTTTAGACTTCGTCGTCCTTCTCTTAAACAGCTCTTTGGCCAATATCCTCTCTTTATTTTCATTTTTCATTGTATTTTTCCTACCTGGCAAAACTCAGTGCAGCTCTGCCTTTCTAATATCCAACCTTTCCTAGACCCTTGACTCCTGCCTGGTAGTATTTCTGTGTGTGTTTTGTTTTGTTTTGTTTTGTTTTTAGACAGAGTCTCACTCTGTCACCAGGCTGGAGTGCAGTGGCACGATCTCTGCTTACTGCAACCTCTGCCTCCTGAGTTCAAGCGATTCTTCTGCCTCAGCCTCCTGAGTAGCTGGAATTACAGGTGTGTGCTACCATGCCCAGCTGATTTTTTGTATTTTTGTAGAGTTGGGGTTTCACCATGTTGGCCAGGCTGGTCTCGAGCTCCTGACCTCCAGTGATCCATCCACCTTGGCCTCCCAAAGTGCTGGGATTATAGGCATGAGCCACCGCACCTGGCCAGTATTTCTGTTTTTAAGTGACCTCTTGGGGATTTGCCACAGTGGCTGTTTAAACATCCCTCATTGTCCTACATTTCCTTTCCTTTTGCTTCCCTTTACTTAATCTTGCCTCTTAATTTATAGAAACCCTCAGATTGGAGCTCTTTTACCTTCGTGCCACCAAATTTGAGTGCCACTTTTCATCCTTTCTGTAGTGAGTTCTACTTGGATTTTTCCCAAGATTTTAACTCTGCCCTTCTATATCTTTTTTTCATCAACTTTAAACAAAATAAATAAATAAAATCTAGCACATTTAGTTATCTTTACCCTCCATCTGCTTTTCACTCTCCTCGCTTCTACAAGCCACCTTCTTAAAATAGTTGTCTGTGCCCTTTGAGCCCATTGCAGTTAAAGAGTTACACTCTTTAACCACAACATTGAAACTCTTTTTCTCCAAAATCACCGTTAACCCCCTTGCAGCTACATCCAATGAATATTCCTTTCTGTCGTCTTTGTCCTTGGAATGCCTCTCTTCCCTGGCTTCTCTTGTACCATGCTTTTTAGAATATCTCCCTCTGTCTGCCAGTGCATTTTTATTATCCCTTCCTCAGCCCACCACTTAAAAGTTGGTGCTTGAATGGATTCTATTCTAGGCCTTTTTCTTTTTAATTCTTTTAAATTATATATATTTCTCCTTGGGCAAGCTCATCTATTGCTAAGGCTTTATTTATCATCTATATGCTGACAACTTCCAAATTGCTGTCTCTAGCCTAGATCTCTTTCCTGCACTTAGGATGTCTGTATCCACCTGCTCATTGTGCATCTGTGCTTGGATACCCCATAGTTAACTGCAAACACAGCATCTAAAACTGATTCCTCCTTATCTGCTCTTTTTTTAAGAAGAGATGGAGTTTTGCCATGTTGGCCAGGCTGGTCTTGAACTCATAACCTCAGGTGATCTGCCCGCCTCGGTCTCCCAAGATGCTGGGATTACAGGCATGAGCCACTACGCCCAGCCCTTACCTGGAATTTCTGCAAAATTCTGTCCTTGTGTAACTCAGCAACCAGTGCCACCATTTACCCAGCTGCTGAAGCTACTGTTATAGCCTCTTAAATGGTCCTTCTGTCTTTAATTTCGTCCCTCCCATCCCACATCATTGCGTTGCAGTAATTTTTCTCAGAGTGATCCTTCTGAAACAACTCTGATCATCTCACTGTCCTTTAGTCCCACTAAAAGCCATTGGTGATCTGGCTCCTACCTCATCTCCCACCGCTTGACCCGCTCATGCATACACCATGCAGCTTCACTTCATTCCCTCTATAACATGTCTCATTCCACCTTTTATGGCACTAACCCTTATCTTTGAGATCTTGGTTTATTGGTCTCAATAAACCTTTGGGAATCTTTTACTGAATTTCTAAGATAGGGTTAGGAACTCTCTTGACTGCTTTCATAGCACCTTGTACTTTTCCCTATTTAGGATTTATTTTACTGTATTATAAGAGCCTATTTCCTTTGAGCTCCTGCCAAACTGTAAGCTCTTTGAGGGTAGGGACTCTGTTTTAATCTTTATTTTTTCTTTTTAAATTCCCAGTATGTAGCACAGTACCTGATTTATAGTAAGCTTAGTGTTTATTGCCATTTAATGGTTGTATGGATTTTAGGATTTTAGAACTGAAAGAACCTTATCTGTATGGAATATAGATCCTAAATTTGCAGGGTGAATGATCGCTGTGTGGTTCTTTTGCTAGAGATAATCATTTCAAACAAAGTCATATTCAAAGGCCAAGGTGGTCCCCCTTTAGTGTTTTACCTCTGGCTTTCACTGGTTAAGTGGCTCTGGTTAGTTTGTTTCAAGGCTGAATTAGACCAGTGTTTCTTAATCTTGGCTGCCTGTTAGCATCCTCTGGGGAGCTTTAAGAAAAATACTTTTGCCCCAACCTCACCAAATAATTTACAGAATAAGTTTTTTTCTTCTTCCGGGAAGTTTGTCATCCATTTTCCAACTTGCTAATGTTGATCAACAATTGCTTTATTGTTCTTTGACAAAAGAAAAGGCATATCAGACTTTGTATTATCTCATTTTTAGATGCACCAGTCAGTAAGCATTTGGCAGTTGGGGGCCCCCATCTGTGACCATTAGGAGCTTGCCTTATGAACCCTTAGATCCTGATCTGTGACATAGAATGTGAGCAGAAAGTTCCATCTGGTGTGGTTGCTGCCTCCTCTCATAGGTTCTCTGGTTTGAGTCACTGCTGTTGTATCACACACTTCTTTATGGCAGACTGACAGATTAATTCCCTAGAGGCTGACCTGATGTAAATAGGAAAATTTGGTTATTATCAGAAGGAGCAGGTTATTTAATTACTATTCAATTTCAGTGCTATTTATTTTTTACTTTTAGGACTGAAACATCTCCTGTTCAGCCATTTGAATTTTGAAAAGTTGTTAGTTACTTTTGATAACTTTGAGGAATCAGATTAATTTTTAAAATGGTTTTTAAATGTATGAGCTCATGCTAAGTGCATTTGTTTGTGGTAGTAATTGCTTTCTGAAATCTGTTTTCTGCCACTCAGAATAGTATAATATTTAGAACTTGGTCACTGTGTCTTTATAGCCTTAGAAGGAATTCTGAAGGAATTGTAAAGAACAGCCTAAATTTGTTCTTTTCCCTTGATTGTACAAACACAATTTTAGTATTGTGGCATTCAGAAGTTAATGCATTCTTGGTGTGTTGTTTATAAGTAATATTTTACAAATGTAAGACTGAATTTGCATCAGTGAGTATTGTAGCTTTGAGAGATTTAAATGCTGTATGATTACAAATATTTTATTCTTGTTACTAAAAAACAAAAATGGAAGATAAAACACCAAACCTATCATAAAGACACATGAAAACAGGTTGGACTGTTTACCTTTCTTTTTCTTTCCTAGGTCATTTATGTAACAGTCTAAAAAAAAAAGACCTTTATACAAAACTCTATTTTCCAGTGAAGTAAGAGTTTATGGTGACTGAGTAATGCTTGGTATAGATCTGGATCTGTTTTCAGAATTGGCTGGTGTCTAAAAATCATGAGGAACTTAGGTGAAGCAGTTGATGGATAGTCCATAAGTCCACAGTCATCATTGCTAGCTTGAAGATAGTTCAGGTTGATAACTTTCTTAAACACTGGGGTGAGAGGGTAAGGATTGGGAATATGTCTATACATTTAGCTATTCCGGCTGATACTTCTTTCTTTTGCCTTTTCCATTATCTCATTTACTTTGGGCTTGTTAATCCAGTGGAGGCCTTCTTAAAGAGGGTGGGCATAAATAAAATATGCATGTTCTTTTTCCTTTGCTAATAACAGTATGAAAACATTGTCTGCTTTCAAGTTTGGTCTTTTATGATGAACTGGCTCTCAGAAAAATAACTTGACTTCTATTCGACGTGCACGTTTTTCATTTCTTCCTTCTCCCACCTCCACAGCAGGCACAGTGAGCTTTCCATTCAGACAGTGAGCTTGTGTTGCCTTTTAGCCCAGGGAGCTCAGCCCACAAACCGTGGGTCTCAGCTTGTGCTTGACAGGACTTTGTTAAGTGAATCAGGGAGTCTGAATTATTCATTCTCCTTCCTCATCCTGCTGTTCATATCAAATTCCTGCTGTGTCTTTGGGGCATCTTGCCAGTCTTCAGCATAATTGATTTCCTTGCTTTGTGCTATGTGGGGTGTCTGTGTCTGTGTGTGTGCACATGGGTTGTGCCTCTATTTAAGCATTCCTGATTGCCTATAATAGCGGTATTTATTAAGCTCATGTGGGCAGAAGCACAACAATTCAGCCCCAGATTACTAAAAATATAGTGGACTGGCTGCTTTTATAATCTGAAGGAGAGATTAGAATTGGTCTTTTCATTATCCAGGCTGCATTTTGCATTTTCTTTCTGAGCAACAAGGATTTGCTGCCTATGAATTATGAGGAAGACTCTATCTATCTATCTGTCTATCTACCTAATCTATCTAGCTATCATCTATCTATCTAGAGTTGGAGTGTTTCCTGCTTTGTTGCCCAGGCTGGCCTTGAACTTCTGGGCTCCAGTGATCCTCCCACCTTCTGTGATCTGATTGGAACACTTGGGAAGGAGACTGTCCTTTTCTCTTTCTATTCTTTGACCTCGTTGTCTCCTCTTAAGTGTTTTTCTTTGAGAAGATATTTCATTTAGAGCCATAGACTGTTAGAATTAGGGAGGACTTAAAGATTATCTAGTCAAGAGGTTGCAAACTATAGGCCTTTGGTGTGGCTCCCACACATGGGATTTTGTTTGGATAACACAGTATTTTAAAGGCCTTTGGATTTAACATTTAAACATTGGGAAAGCTCACGTGAAACCCAGATTTGTGGCTGCTTCACTTGGCAGCACGGGGCCCACATTCCTACATCTGACAATCTGCAGGAGCTAAATAGTGGCTGCTCCCTTTTGGAATGACCCGTTTGCTTCAGTATTGCACAGTCTCTACCTGTGCACTTCACTCTTTACCTCTGGTGAGTGTTACAATCCCGGTCTAATCCAGTCCACCCATTTTACAGACAAGAGGAAGAGATTCGCTGAAAACCTAGTAGGTAGTTGGAACAGCCTAGGGTTTGTGTCTCTTGACTTTTAGTTGATTACGATTATTTCTATTAGTATTTTACTTTTGCCTTTCTTACTCTTTTTTTGTTGTTCATTCAAAATATTCATTGTGTCTGTAGCAAGAGTCAATTCTGAGAGTGTGAAAAGGAATGTGATAAAGTCTCCTTTCTTGATTTGGATTGAGGGACCAAATGAGTCTACTTTGGAATGGTCACCATCCACCATTACTGTGTCACATTGTGTTGTCATCTTTTCTTCACATCATCGGGAATTTTAAAAATTTGTCTCCTTGTTTACTGGCTGTCCTCCCAAGGACTTGAGTGTAAGCACTGTG
This sequence comes from Nomascus leucogenys, assembly GCF_006542625.1. NCBI lineage: Eukaryota > Metazoa > Chordata > Mammalia > Primates > Hylobatidae > Nomascus > Nomascus leucogenys. Next base: position 14,254,898 of record NC_044387.1, read on the forward strand.
AAGCCAGTGACTGTGTCTCATTTAGTGTTGTATCTCCATTGCCTGTCACTTAGTGAATTCTCAGTATTTGTTGAATGAATGATTAAAGGAGGCATTTGAACTCAGCTTTGAAAGATGAATAGGAGTTTTCTATGCAGACTGGGTAAGGGTGTTCCAGACATAGATACTGGGGTGAGCAGACTCATGGAGGCATGAAAATACATAGTATGTTCTTGTGCTTCTTTCGGGTTGGGTTTGTTCATGTGCCACAAAAAGCTATTTTTGATACAGAAAGACCATGTGGATTTGAAGGACTCTAGATCTTTGGTTAAAAAAAAAAATTGAGAGACTAAATGTGTTTCTGAGCCAACTTCAGTACAGCTTTTTCCCCTCTGTAGTCTTTTAGCCAGATGCTGGGCATTCATTATCATTAATGATTTATAGAGCTTTACCAACATATTTACCACAGTTTTATTATATAACAGATGTGAAACAAGGGTATGGTTCCAATGTGCCTTCAGTCTAGCAACACACTCTGCCTTGGTGCAAAGCAGTCTAATATTTTGCAAGTCCAGAACAACTGGCAGTATGTAGTTATTTTTAGAGTATTAATGGACTAAGTGGTGAGTTTCTGAGGGCATAGGGCAGAGGTTCTCAATCTTAGCTAACTGTGCGTTAGAATCACCTGGGAAGCTTTTAAACATTTCAGTGCTTAGGCCATACCCTACCCAGACCAATTAAATCAGGAACTCTGGGGGCAGGACCCAGGAATCAGGTTTGTTTTTTTAAACATCTTCAGATGATTTTAGTATGCAGTAAGGTTGAGAACCATTGGCCTAGGGGGACACAAACAAGGGAAGGAGACAGATTTTTGTAGCTTATTGTAAGTTGTTAAGGTATAAGGAGAGATCCCCAAGAGATCAGTCATTAAGAAGATTAGATAATTGAAGAGAACTATTAAAAAAAATTATCTGAGTGGAAGAGGAGAGCTATTTTAGGGAATCAGTTTAGAAATGTATGATTTTTAGAGCAGTTGAACATACAGAGATTGGAAATCTTACAGATGGTGTCAGAGATAAACAGAGTGTGCCTGGTCGTTGAGGAGGAAGAGAGCTTGGATTCCAAATTATTCATCGACTCTAGCTTTCTAGTCACATGTAATGAGAAAACATTGTACTTGAAGTAAAATGGTCATGGGTCATAGTTCTAGATTCCCACTAATTAGTTGTGTTCATTTAGTTCAGTTAACCAACCATTTATCAAGTGCTGAACACTGTTGGACACTGGAGACAAATTAGATACAGGTCTTGCCATCCAGGATTTGATGATCTAGGAAATTTTTTTGTGTAACTATAGTTAAGCAGTTATTAACATCTCTGGGTCATTCTCCGTTTGCAAAATGTGGGGATATGATGTTATTTTTGAGATTGCTTTTAGCTCTAACATCTTACTACAGTGATTCAAAGTAAAATCTAATAAAAATCAGCATCCCCTAAAAGTAATTATTATAGTTTTCTTCAATAGAAAAAAAAAATCCAGGTAAAAATATGGCCAAAGGGTTTAAATTGAGACAATCTTAGAAACTTATTATATCCCTTTCCTGTCTTACTTTTCTATCAGATTCTGTTTGATTTTGACAAGTATAGTTAGTAAGGAAGGTTCAAGAGCAGATGCCCCTTTTAGGGGGCGGGTAATAGCTGGTGGATTAGAGCTAAAGTAGAGCTGGTAAAAGCCTCCTGGTTGCAGAGCTGAGGGCAGATTGGGCAGGTGCACTACTAAGGTATGGTTTTGAGATCTACTATTTCCAGCACCTTGTTGAAAAGTTGATAGCTACATTCATCACCCAGGTGAAGTCTACCATAATGAGGAAAAAATTGCTTATCTTGCCAGCAGCCCTCAGGATAAACTTAGGAGAACTGGGGAGATTTGTCTTTCTGATGATTCTTGGATTTTGTAGTGCAGTCGTTGTTTGCTTTGCTGCCTTGTAGGGGATGAAGGGAAGAGGCTAAGGGGAGAGGGTGGGTAAAACAGCTGTCAAAGAAAGAGGAGTCCTGAAAAGCTATTTGTTTTGGGAGCTGGAGCTCAGTGGTAGGGCTGTGGTAGTTTTGTAGGCCACATTCTCTTGTTGCTGTTTTGCCTTTGGGGGCATAACACTAATAAATAGGATTAGTGGTTTTTTTTTTTAAACGATACCCTTAGCTTGTTAGAGTTAGAACAGCTTTTGTTCTAAAACACTCTATCAGAGACTGTTAAAGGATGATTTTTCTTATGTAACTGTTGCACTCAACATGTTCCATTGTAGGGACTGTAGCATGGTTTCTATTCAGATATCCTGGACCCTCAGACCTCAAATTACTGTCCAACCATTTCCTTTTCTCCTACCCACTTCCCTGTTCATTCCACAGTTCTTGTAATCACCCAGCAAATGTTTATTTAGCGCCCGTATGCCCTGTACCATGCTGGCTGTTGAGGATGTGAAGGGAGGCAGAGAAAGAGACAGTCCATGACCTCAGGGGCTCCCAGTGTAGTAGGGAGAATGGTACCAACAAGACCTGTAATGTGGTAAGTGCATTGAGAGAATTGAGTAAATGGGGAGATGGGGGGAGGAGGGTCTAAACTAGCTGGGACTGGTGGAAGTCAGGGAAAGGGACCTGGGGGATGTAACAGGAGCTATTCTTCTGTGTTTTAAACAGTAGAAAGAATAGAGAAATACTGGTTTAATGGGTAGAACACAGGGTGGGGGAATTAGGACTCTTCCTTTTCGGTCTTTTGTGTTCAAAAGTATAGCAGCTTTCTTTGCTTCTTGCTCCTAGCATCAGATTATCTATTCCCCTGGAATTATGTGGGTTGGAGAAGAATGGAAAGGAATTTGCCCACCTGCATGGAGAGAGAGGGAGGCAGTAGGGATGTGGGTGTTTAAAAGCCCTTGGCATGATTGGCTGTAAGTACAGATGGCTATTTGTGTTACCATTATTGTAGCTGTTATGCCTACATTCCCTTTGGTGTGCCTCTCTACAGGGATAATTGTGGGGTCCTGACTTATAAGTCTTCCTGCTGCTGGATAAAATAGATGCTGATGTGTTGTGTGTTACAGAGTATACGGTGAATTCTGTGTGGGCTGTCTTCTTACTGCTGCCTTGATCTTTTGGGGCCTCGAACATAAGGAGAAAATGTTTAATTTCTTGTGTGCAAATTCACATTGGTGAAAACCAGTAAAACCATAAAAATGGTTATATTCAATTTTACTAAGGGATTGACCTCCAAATGAAGCTAAAATTAACTTTGGTGAATGCTTGCTTTTTTAAATTTTTAATTCTAATTTTTTTTTTTGAAATGGAGAAATGGAGTCTTGCTCTGTCACCCAGGCTGAAGTGCAGTGGCATGATCTTGGCTTACTGCAATCTCCGCCTCCTAGGTTCAAGGGATTCTTACACCTCAGCCTCCTGAGTAGCTGCGACCACAGGCGTGCACCACCACACCTGGCTAATTTTTGTATTTTTAGTAGAGATAAGGATTTACCATGTTGGCCAGGCTGGTCTCAAACTGTTGGCCTCAAGTGATCTGCCCAGCTTTCCTCCCAAAGTGCTGGGATGACAGGTGTGAGCCACCATGCCTGGCTGAATGTTTGGATTTTTGAAATCGTTAAATACCAAGGGCTGAGTATCTAGGGAAAAGGTGATTTGTCTGTGAAATCCAAGGAACTGGCTACATTCTGTGTATAACTCTGAGGGAAATAGAACAGAAAGAGGATGGGTTTTACAGTTGATCTGCATATTTTTTGTTGTGGGACCTTGCTCAATCTACCTAACTTTTCTCAAGCCTCAGTTTTTTCATTAGTAAAATGAAGATAATAATTACTACCATAAAGTTGTTTTGGTGATTAAAAATTTATTATTCCGCTACTAAAAGCCCTTCAAAGGCTTCTTTCTTAGTATTTATGTCCCAGCAGAATGGAATCACTTGCTATCTTTTTCTCCTCTGTGTCTTTATACCATTTTTCTTGTATCTCTTTTTACCTCTCTACTCAGAAAATTCTCCATAAAGTAAAACACATAACGTAAATACATAAGCGTGCAAAGTCATGTTGCTCCTTAGATCTGAGCCAAATGGTATTTTCTTTTCAAGGAAGCCTTTCCTGACCCCGATCCCATTCCAATCCGGAAGGTGTCCTTTCTTTTAATGTATCTGTCCCACCTGCTAAACTGTAAGTTCTCTGAGGGCAGAGATTGTCATATTTACTATTGGGTCTTCCTCTTTCTTGTCTTGTAAATGGTGTATGGTCTGTACGCAAGCTGCTTGCGAAACTCAGGGCAATACCAAGAGACATAGCACTTCCCCCCTCCACCCCACCCCTAATTGATTTATAACCAGAAGAAAACCGCTTAATTTGCACCTAATTGATGGTAAAGCCTGGTTACTTTGGGGATAAATTTGCCTTTGAAAGTAAACCTGGTGCTTTGTGCTTTGGTAGATATTTAACTTTTGCTCTGTTTCATACACAAGAGTTACTCCTTTGCTTTGAGTAGAAAACCATTAGAAAACCAGGGTAGAACTTTCAGCAATTATCCAGTTTAGTAATTGGGCCAGATAGTTCTAATCTCACCACAACCACTACTTCTTAGAAAATGATCTCTTTAAACAAAACGTGGAACATCTCTGAGGATGAAAACCTAAGGGAAGGAATAGTTGGAGATCCCCAAATATACTCATATAGATTCCCCCCATTCTTTTTCCTATTTATGGGTCAAGCCTTGGAGAGGTGTGTGTGTGTTGATCACATAAGATCTTTTACCTACATGACCTAAGTATATTCCATTGTGGCCATTGGTCTATTTTTTCTATACATCTCAAATGTTATCTTCTAATAGGTCATAATGAATTTGCGGTGGAGTAAAGGCCCAACATTCCCTGTACAAGTAAAGGCAAACCATAGCGCCAATAACCCTTTACTAGTTTGTAAGTAAAGGCTATCTCTGTTAGCCTGAATTCCTTGAGGGCAGGGATGGTCTGATTGATTTTCCATCTGCAATGATAAGTAAAGATATTGGCAGTTACTTCGTTACATGATGGTTACCTATTTGTCGAATGAGGTAGCATGGTGTAGTAGAAGATTAAAGGCTCCAGAGTTTGACAGACTGAGTTAGTATGGCACTGACACTTGTTGAATCACATTTTAACCTTTCTGAGCTTTAGGATCAGCTTTCATTGTGAGAATCAAAGACATTGTACTCTTAAATCCCTGGTAGTGGATGGCTATTATTTTTTCTCCATTGATTCTTTATTTTGAAATAATTTCACAATTAGAGAAAAGTTACCAGAGCAGCTAACAACCCACAAAACACCCCAAACTCCTAGATTCTCTTCACTCGGATTCCCCAGTTGTTAATATTTCACTGCATCTGCTTCATTGCTCACTCTGTATGTTTGTGTGTGGGGTTTGTATACATACATACCCTTTTTCATTGTTCCTTTTCTGAGCTTTTTTTGAGAGCAAGCTGCAGATGTGATATTCCTTCACTCCCAAACACTTCAATGTGTATTCCCCAAAATAGGACTTTCCTATGTAACTGGCATAGATCTCCAAATCAGGAAATCAATATTAGTACAACACGACCATCCATCCACAGACTCCGTTAACATTTTGCCAGCTGTCCCAGCGATATCTTTTCCCTTTTTGGTCCAGTATCTTGTCTAGGAATATGCGTTGCATTTAGTTGCATGTCGCCTCAGACCTCTTCAGCCTAGAACAGTTCCTCAATCTTCACCTTTCTTTCATGTCCTTGACATTTTGAAGAGTCTAGATCTGGGTCCGTCTGTTTCTTCATGACAGCAGTAATATCATTTTTGGCAGGAATACCACTGCAATGATGCCATGCTCTTGTCGTTGCATCATATCTGGAGGCAAATGCTGTCCCCGCATCCCACTGTCAGTAATATTGTTAACCTTGAACAGCTGGTTAAACTGATATCTGCCAGGTTTCTCCACATCAGATTCATCATTTTTCCTTTTGTAATTGATTATTGTCTTGTGGAAAGGTATTCTGAAATTATACTACTATCCTGTTCCTCAACAGATCTATACCTAACCTCCTTAGCGCTATTGACTACGCTTTCCTGAACCAACCAGTTTTATTCCGTCAAATGCTGGTCCTGTATTTCTGTGTCTGCCTGTATTTGTTAGATGTCATTATGTTACAAAGAATTTCCCTTTTTCATTTGTTTATTTCTATCAAATGGACTCATGGATTACTATTTTATTCAGTGGGCTGTAGTCCATTTCTATAATTATTATACTCCTCAAGCTGGAGGGAGCTTGAAAGTTTAGCCAGTGGGACCTGCTTTATGCTGGTTTCTTTGTCCTTTTGACCTGTCCCCATCATTCATGGGACATTTCCTTATTTTCTGCCACAAGAAGGTTTTCCAAGTTTATTTTGTACTTTTCCTATCAAAGCCTTGGAATCAGCCATTTCCAAGAAGCTCTGGTTCTTTTAAATGGAGGATAGTAATTAGAAACCAACATCTGGGTGCTGGGTATGCATATTGCTCCTAGAGTGTCATTGCCTCTAGGCTGTCTCAGCAAACAGCTAGAAATTGTGTGTATGTGTACATATATATGTACATAAACACATATATACCACATATGCATCTATATTTCCATATCTCTGTGCTATATACGTATATCTACATGCATGATGTTTGTGTGTGTGTTACATATTTTAAATTATAAAACAATGCATTTTATATTATAAAATCATGAATTCACATTGATAACTCCATTAAATGGAGCCAACCTCTTTCCATATTTGTAAATATATTCTCCAGCAGGGAAAAACTTGGCTCCCCTTATCCCCAATATGTTTACTTACTTGCTCAGTGTAGCCAGTTTTCCAACCGCGATGGCTGTCTCCACCACCTCTGTACCCTACTCCTCATGGTCTGGAATCCTCAGTCAATGGGCTCCTTTGGCCCATTCTTCCTTGTGGCTTCCTAACCTCCCTAGAGTTTCCCAGCTTTACCTATAGTCTTCCAGTACCCCCTGACCCCCAACCACTCTTATCTTTGGCCTCTGGGCCTGCTGTCCTGTGCATCCTTGATTCCTCAGCTCCTCACCTACCTGTGTCCTTGGCTGCTGTGCTAACTCCTCTGTGACGGAAGGGGGACAGGGCTTTTTTTTTTTTTTGAGGGGGATTTTATACATATACACATATGTATACGTGTGTGTGTGTGTGTGTGCATATATATATATATATATATATATATATATAGTTTATTCAGGTATAATTTATGTGCAGTAAAATTCATTCTTTTAAGGCTACATTTCTATGAATTTTGACAAATGTAATATAGGCATGTAACCACTACCACAATCAAGATATAAAATGCGTCCACACTTTGGGAGGCCGAGGCGGGTGGATCATGAGGTCAGGAGATCGAGACCATCCCGGCTAACACGGTGAAACCCCGTTTCTACTAAAAATACAAAAAATTACCCGGGCGTGGTGGTGGGTGCCTGTAGTCCCAGCTACTCAGGAGGCTGAGGCAGGAGAATGACATGAACCTGGGAGGCGGAGCTTACAGTGAGCGAGATTGTGCCACTGCACTCCAGCCTGGGTGACGGAGCAAGACTCCGTCAAAAAAAAAAAAAAAAAAAATCTGTCCATTACCATAGAAAGTTTCTTCAGGCTCTTTCACAGTCCTCTCTTCCCATCCCCAGCCACTGGCATCACTGATCAGATTTCTGTTCCTATGATTTTGCCATTTCTAAAGCGTTATCTAAATGGAATCATGTATTATGTAGCTTTTTGAGTATGGCTTCTTTCACTTAGTGTAATTCTTTTGAGATTCATCTGTACTGTTTTAGGTATTAGTAATGCATTCCTTTTTTACTGTTGAGTAGCTTCATTTCTCTTGGGTAAATACCTAAGGGTGGGAATGCTGCTGGGTCATATAGGTGTATATGAAGTGTATAAGTGTATGAGAAACTGCCAAACTGTTTCCCAAAGTGGCTGTACCACTTTGGATTCCCATCAGCAATGAATGTATCTACATTCTTTCCACTATTTGGTATTGTCCGTTGTTTTTTTTTAAAAAATGAGAGTTCTTCTGATAGGTATATAATGGTGTCTCTTCATGGCTTCAATTCGTATTTTCCTAAATATTAATGATGTTTAGCGTCTTCCATTTGCATATTTGTCACTCATATCTCTTTGATGAGGGGTCTGTTTAAATGTTTTGCACGTTTTTTTAAAATGAGTGGTTCATTTGCTATTTTTTTTTTTTTTTTTTTTTTTGAGACAGCGTCTCGTTCTGTCGCCCAGGCTGGAGTGCAGTGGTGCAATCTCGGCTCCCTGCAACCTCTGCCTCCTGGGTTCAAGAGATTCTCCTGCCTCAGCCTCCCAAGTAGCTGGAATTACAGACACACGCCACTGCGACCAGCTAATTTTTTGTATTTTTAGTAGAGGCGAGGTTTCGCCATGTTGGCCAGGCTGGCCTTGAATTCCTGACCTCAGGTGATCCACCTGCCTTGGCCTCCCAAAGTGCTGGGATTATAGGCGTGAGCCACTGTGCCTGGCCGGGTGGTTCGTTTTCTTACTGAGTTCATTTTGAAATTCTTTATATATGTAGCAAATCCTTTTTCCAATACACATTTGCAAATATTTTCATTCATTCTGTTATTACTTTTATATTATAAATGTGGCTTGTTTCATATATGAAAATGTTGGATTGAATTCTTGGGGGCTTTCCTTTTAGCGCTTGTGCTCTGAATACACAAGGGAAATATTTGTGAAAGGATGGATCTAGATGTTGAGGGAGGTGGAGATCTTGGAGGATCAGGTGGAATTGTCTCTCCTCAGTGACTGGAGGTACTTGTTGAGAACAGGAAGGAAGGACTGAGGGAAAAATTAAGGGGTGGTGGTGGTGGTCAGAGTTTTTGGTTGGAGGATTTGGTATAGCAAATTCAGGGGTGGGATAATGGCTACTAGAATTGTGTAAAATAGAAAGGTAAGGAGTCAGGGGGATTTAACATGAAAAGTGTTGAACCTAGCTGAAATCAAACAGGGAGCTGAAAACAACGTTAGTAACCATGTTGTTCAGCCTTTTCATTTGATAGGTAGGAGATAGCCTTAAGAGAGGGGATGTGATTTATTGAAGATTATATGGGTCATGAAGTGGCAGAGTTAGGACTTAAATTCAGATCTTTAAGGACAGTAGTGAAGGAGGGGCTCAGCCCATGTAGGAAAATACATTTGGGGGTGGGGGCAGGAGGTGGAGGAAAAACTAGAATTCTAATGGCGTATGTCTTTGTTATTCTTTATATCCTTCACATAACTTATAAATATTCTTGTATCTCCTCAGTATTAAGTAAAATAACAATAACAAGTCTGGAATGACAGCAGAATTAGTGATTGAGCTGGTAATAGTTTGACCAGAAATCAAATTGGAATATATCTTGGGTCAAACAGAAAACACTAGCGATCAAGTGGGAACTCATTTTTGGCACAACATGAAAATTTGATTTTTTTTTTCTGTTCCTGACATCAAAAGGGAAAACATACTAAAGACAATAAAAGATCATAGATCTGAATTTTGCTTGTTACAGTTAGCTTTGAAAATACTGACTCCCAAGTTTAGGATTTACTGGGATTAGAATTGCCTTTGAATTGAAAGAGAATGATAAAAGGAAATACCTAGAAAACCTGATAGTATTAGTTATTTCATTGAATTCCTAGTCTAAATCAGGCACTGTGTTAGGCTTCTTGGCATTATATTTTCTTAATCTTTCCTTAACTTTGCAGAATATTTTTGGTGGCATTATGTTCCTATTTTATCAATGCAGAAATTGGGATTCAGAAAAATTAAATGATATGCTGAAGGTCATATGACTAGTAAGTGAGCTGTGTTAATCCCTAGGATTGCGTGGTGAACAAAGCTTGTTCTCCTTTCCTTTTACCAGTGCTAATTAAAGTGTCATTTGTAGACTGATACTAGTTTGCTGTTTATTACCAATTCATACAAGATAGGTGCAGAAATTGATTGTATGCACTTAGAACTTCTATAGCAATTTGACAGAATACTTTTATGAGTGTTAAGTCTAACAATAAAAAACTGGGGCTTGTATTTTATATTTCTTGTTTTTTAAAATTTCATTTTTCTAATAATTCATTTTACTGCACTTTACAAAAGTATGATTCCCTGATGGATTGGAAAGTTAACAGAAAGGGTTGCTCCTCACAGTTAGTTTGAGAAGTCCCGTCTACTGCGCTGCCTCTGTGCTGTCGAGAGACTCTGATCAGGATGAAATTTACTTTAGTATTTCTGCTGAGTTTTGAATGGCTGGGGAGAGAGGGTCAGAGAAAAGGGAAGAGGCAGTAGGCAAAAGATGAGGCTGCAGGGGAAGAATCTTTGGGAGGACTTTGCCCTTAAGTGGTAGCAGTAAGATGAGGGCAATAAGATGAGGGGGGATGCCCTGCCTCCTTTGGTTGAAAGTAGTGTTAGGATTGTGGCGTCTTTCTGTAGAGCTCTAGCCTGTTTTTGTTGTTGTTGTTTTTTTGTTTTTGATACAGAGTCTCCCTCTGTCACCCAGGTTGGAGTGCAGTGGTGCGATCTCGGCTCACCACAACCTCTGCCTCCTGGGTTCAAGTGATTCTCCTGCCTCAGCCATCTGAGTAGCTGGGATTACAGGCGCATGCCACCACACCTGGCTAATTTTTGTATTTTTAGTAGAGACGGAATTTCACCATGTTGGTCAGGCTGGTATTCAACTCCTGACCTCGTGATCTGCCCGCCTCGGCCCCCCAAAGTGCTGGGATTACAGGCGTGAGCCACTGTGCCTGGCCTAGCCTGTTTTTTAATTACACCCAGTGGCAATTCTGGTGTTAATAGACGAGAACAAATGTAGGAAAAAGAATTTACAGAAATAAAGCAACTGGATGTAGGAGTTCAGAAAATGTAAAAACTCCTTTTCTCTCCTTAGAAATACAGACACACTCCCCTTGAAGTGTTTTCCCTTTAAGGAAAAGGCGGCAATTCTTTGGCAGGGCCAAGAGTTTTGATTGGCTCCTTCTACTGCTGTTTGCCACGAAGAATCCTGACCAGTCCAGTTTTGTTTAGAGCTGGTTTGGGAGTCAGCCGAGCTGCCAAGTTCTCTGTGCCTAGTTTGAAGTGTATTAATGTTTCAGGAGTGGGCCAGATCTCTTATAGGCACCTCCTACAGTTCAGCTTTCCACATTCCAGGAGGAAATGTGACCCTGCTGTTTCGGGAACCCCACCTCATATAGTCTTACTTCTCTCCGAATGTGTTTGAAGTCTTGCCAGTTTAGAGAGGGGAAGTTTAACATACTGAAGAGAATACATTTTTAGGGAGCCTGCCCACAAGGTGATCGGTCCCCTATGCCGTGGCCAAGGAAAAGGAACCCACTCATCCTTCAGGTTACTTAGCATATGAGATAAAGGCCTCAGCCCATATAGGAGTAATTTTCTCTTCTTCTGGATGTGAAATGGTAAAACAGGCCCTTTGAGAACTAGACCATTTTTAGTTGAGAGGAGAACATTGATCACATTGGCTCCAGATAAGAGCAGATACTGTGTGTACTTCCTGGCAAAAACTTTGTATGTGGTTCACAGCAATTCCTGCCATTCTGGTTGTGTCTGAGGGGCTGACAACAGACAGTTCTAATCTCAAGCCTTTTACTTGCTGGACTGGTTCTTAATCCCTAGAAACCAGCCTCAGGTCAAGAATTGGTTCCTAATTGCCATAGGTATAAAGGTGGTGCTCCTGTTGAGGGAGTTTTCAGTGTTCCTGCTCTGGTTGTCACCAGTGTGGCTTGGGAGATGGTTTATGTCGGTCTGTCCCCACTCTGTGGATATAAACTAATTGTTAAACAGTTACTGACCCCTGTAAGTTTAGACAGTTTATAGTGCCAACCTTTAAATTTCATGGTGAAATATAATTTTCAGATTTATTAGAGCAGTTCAACGAAAGAAAATAAGAGAAATAGCTCTAAAAAGGTGTAGACTGTCAAAGAAGGCTCATGGAGGAAGCATCAGTTAGAGGACATTCACAGTACTTTATAATTACCTCATCATTATCAAGTATTGGACTAATATTGTCTTTGAACATCTCTGTCTGTTGCCTGTAGATTATAAACTTCTTGAGGATAGGAGAGTTTCTATTCTTTTTTTGTATTTGAATCTGGCCTTCTTGATAGATTTGGTAAATATTTATTGAGATCAATTAAAATAAGATGCTTTAAAACTGAGCACAAAGGACAAGTTACATTTCAGTAGCTTAGTAGTGAATTTAATTCTGCAGGTCTTGGTGCTGTACTTCTTTGGTGAGTTTGCTGGGCCCAGATGGCTAGGCTTGTACTTTCCTTAGACATTTTAATGGCCTGTCTTGGTTGTGATGTCTCTAAGCACTATGAGGACAGGGAATATGGCTCATAGAAGAGGGTGCCAACTGACAGCCTCTGTCCATTCTCTCCACCCACACACGACTCCTTTCTGTACAGTCTTTGGTAGGTAATAACATTTCTTTAAAGTGATGATTCCTAGGTGAAACTGGAGGCCGGTTTTGTGTGTACTCTTATGTTTTATTAGGTGTGTGGGATTTGAGGAAGTTGTGGTGCTGGAAAGAATCTGCCTTGCCCCATATTACTGGTGAAAAAATAGAGACCTAGGAAGGATAATTTATTCCAAGCCATATGGCTACTTAGTGGCCATCAAGACTACTGTCCAGATCTCCTTAATGCTAGACATTTACCACAGTACCGGGTAAGTCCCATTTTTTTTTTTTTTTTTTTTTTTAGAAAACATCAGTAAAAATCAATTTTACAGAAATGAATATAAGCGATTTAACTTAGGATTGTGAATGGAAAAATATTTTTCCTTTTGAATGCTAGAACTATGCCAGAGTTTCTTTTTTTCCTACTTTTTGCATGATTTAGAAGATAGAACACATGAAAACAGTTTCCTAAAGGAGATGGTTCATTTAAATCCTTAAAAAAAGCAGGCCACTTCGAATTTCTAAAAATAGCGTTTAAAAAACCCCAAAATGGTCTATAAAGAGATTTTAGTTGCATGAAGACTATACTTTTTGGGGGGTTTCTGGGCTCTAGGGAGGATGCTAGCTCTCTGAATGCTTTATGTTCTTATATGACTCATCTTGTTAGTGGTGACCCCAGAAGGGCAGTTGGAGAAATATGTTCCGAAGGGTGATTTGGAAGGAAGGGATGATTTGGAAGGAAGGGATGAGAAGGTTGCAGGCAGGAAAACTGAGCTAAGTGGTTTTAGAGAGTGTTGTTTTTTTTTAAGGGAAAAAAAAGAAAAAGAAAAAAGGAAAGGCTGCTAGGAGCTTGGTCCTAACTGATTCCAGATGGGCCTGCTACAGTACAAAGGTTTTCAGTGTGTTTGGCATGGGGCTGACCAAGAGGGCCCCCTCAGCACTTCCTGTGCAGCTCTGCAATTGTACGCACCTAATCAGAAACAGCCCTTACTGCTGGAGCTCAAGAGCAACCGTCTCATGTTGTCTTTGTGCCTCATTCTGTGAACTGCTCCCTTTGCCTGCCCTGTTTACCTCCCTCTCCTAGTCTCTTTTCCTCTCTAATCTTTTCTATATTTATTTTCAGGGAATGTTAAAAGGAGGGGAGATATGTATATATAAACATAAACATATGTATATGTTTCTTGTGGGTTGGGAGCAGAGAAGAGAGGGAGGAAGAAATGGCCAAATTAAACGCAGATGGTGAATATTTAGGAAAGGAATTTTTTTCTGGACCTGGGAGGCATTTGCTAGAAATGGGGATCGGGAACATGAGAATGTGAATGAGACTTGGAAAAACAAGCCACTCTTTATTTTTCATTTTTTTGAATCCTGCACACTTGTCTGAATGGTTCAAAATATAACATTGCATGGGGATGGTTTCTTTACATTGTAAACTGAGTATCACTGGCCCTGTGTAGCTGTGTGCCAAAGGGTGAGTGTGACAGTGACTTTAAACTCAAAGGAAGTAGGAAGGTGTTTTGCACCCACATCCCATGTAGTATTGTTGCCAAGGGAGCATACCTGGTGTGCTCTGACGTGGGCTTGAATTTGGACGTTTTCCCAGCTACTGCAGTGTATCAGGCACTCTGCACAGCTTAAAAGAGGATTTTTTTGGTGACACTCAGCTGCAGGCACTATGAATTGTTCTTTTGTGCCCTCCAGATTCCACCAGGGATATATTTTATATATATACTTGATTTTCTATTTTGCTTCTATTTTGGTTGCCTGGTTAGACTGAGGGTATGCTTGGTATTGACTGTTAGTTTTTTGGGTCTAGCTGATGATTACAGAAACTCTGCCATCCCAGGGGTCCATTTAGGTCTTTGCAATTTTATTCTAATCCACTTAGCTGTTGTACTGATGTTGTTGTGTAAATGTGAGCTTATTAGGATAGACTATGTAAAAATATACTATGTTGGCATAAAGCCCTTAGCAGCGTTGCTTTGTTTTGACTTCTTCATACTTTGTGTCCCTTTTGTCCTCTTGTAAGCACCATGATCACATTTCTTCTTCTTCTTCTTCTTCTTTTTTTTTTTTTTTTTTAGATAGAGTCTCACTCTGTTGTGTTGCCCAGGCTGGAGTACAGTGGTGCAATCATGGCTCACTGAGTCCTGAGCTCTTGGGCTCAAGTGATCCTCCCACTTCAGTCTCCAAAGTAGCTGGGACTACAGGTACATGCCAGCATGCCTGGTTAATTGAAGAGTGTTTTTTTTTTTTTTGAGATGGGTCTTGCTGTATTGCCGACGCTGGTCTTGAGCTCCTGACCTTGAGCAGTCCTGCCTCAGCCTCCCAAAGTGCTGAGATTTCAAGCATGAGCCACTCTGCCCAGCCACATTTTTTCTTGAGCTAAATGTACAATATATCCTCTGATGAAAAATTTTAGTGCTGTTTCTAGGTAGCGAGGATGTCTGGGAGATAGAGTTTGGATGCTGAAATATTTGATTTTTTGGGATATTTTTGATGCTATAGGAATAATGTGTCAGAGTATTTGAAATTGGGATAGCATAAGACAAGTCACATGGTCACCCTTCTTGAGTGAGTCTTAGCAATATAGCATTGCAACCGATGGAGAATTATGTTCTCAATTCACCAATAGGATCTTTCTCACTATGATTTTTTAAAATCCCCCATTTGACTAGGTGTAAAGAAGAGAAGGTAGCTAAGATGTTCTTTGTTTTTCGAGTGACTCTTATTTGCCAGGTACCAGACTCATGTTATCTCATTTAATTTGTCAGAACTCTAGGATAAATGGCCTCAAGTCCATTTGCAGGTGAGAAAACTGCACATGTGCAGTGTCACACAGCTAGCTTTGTTTCAGAGAGACAGGCTCAACCCATTGTATTCTGGGCCTAAAGGTGATACATATTCTTCCACATTCTGAGTAATATATAAATTCCAAACTCTTCTCAGAAAGAAACTCCTTTCTAAGGGTAATGTGGTAGTTAAAAAGATTTTTAAAAAATCACTTTAAACTTATTTTTGTTGCCACTTTAAACTTATTTTTATTGTCATCCTTGTCCCATTTTAAGCATACCGACTTCCTCCCTCTGATATATAAAGAGCTGATGCTGGAGAGAGGAAGGAGGCAAACCATTGTGTCGTGTTTATGGAGAGACCTCAAGGCTCTAAAAGCTGCTTTTATTTTTTTGAGACAAAGTTTCCCTCTGTTGCTCAGGCTGGAGTGCAGTGGTGCGATCTCGGCTCACTGCAACCTCGACCTCCTGAGTTCAAGTGATTCTTGTGCCTCAGCCTCCCAAGTAGTTGGGACTACAGAGGCGCAAGTCACCATGCCTGACTAATTTTTGTGTTTTTAGTAGAGACAGGGTTTTACCATGTTGCCAGGCTGGTCTCAAACTCCTGACCTCAAGTGATCCACCTGCCTTGGCCTCCCAAAGTGCTGGGATTACAGGCGTGAGCCACCGTGCCCGGCCATAAAAGCTGCTTTTTTTTTTTAATTAATGGAAATTTTTATTGGGGGTAATTGTAGATTCTTACGCAGTTGTACAAAAGCTGCTTTTGAAATGGCAGAAAGGCAGAAGTTCTATTCTAGAGGCAGACAGGTACCTCTTTTTATCTTCTAGGGCAATGTGCAAGGAGAGTGTATGAGGGGCTCTTGAGACCCCACTTCACTTTACTGCTCTCTGCTGTCTTTGGGATGTGCACTTGTCAAGTACTCTTAAGTGCTGTGTGCAAGAGGCACCCATTTGCCATACTGAATTCAGGCGGTACCTTGAAATCTTGCTGATTTGCTTGAGCAGAGACAGTGTTCAGAATGTAGGGATAGATTGCCGGTGGAGACAGTAGTAGACCTTGGAGGAAAATCGTAGGAATTAATGGGGTGAAGCAACAAGATATCTTCAGTTGGGATCACTCTGAAGACTCCCTACAATGTTTTTTCTTTAATGCTCATCGTTTGTTGCCAAATCTTTGTTTATTTACTTGGTATAATGTCTTTTTCCCCAATTCGACTGAGCTTCGTGAGAGAAAGGACTATGTCTGTTTTCCACACTGTATTCATGGTGCCTAGCACTATGGGACCATAGTAGGTGTACATTTTATGAAAGTTTGTTGAATGAGTGAATGCCATGGGAAATTATGGTTCCTGTTGAAGAATTTAATCCTCAGGTCAAGGCTTTTGTCTGTTGTTTTGTATCGGAGGAGTGACTTTGAACATTTTCCTGATAAAAGAGTTTTAATACCATAAGCTTGTTTTCTTCTTGTTTACTACCTTAGCTCAAGATCTTCTCTTAAGCTCTACTGACAGAGTCTTGCTTTATTTCAAAAATGTGCTTAAGACCTGGAAGCCCAGTCTGTGAAGCATCTGGTTTACCTTGACCTGTAAAATTAGCAGACTGCTTCTTTTCCCTCCTGTTCTGTGTATTTAAGAGAGGCGCATAATTCTATTTTGAGGCTTATGATAGAATAGGAGCATAAAGAAAACTCGATGACTCTGTTTACTTTAAAAACTTGTCGCTCATCTAAATTGGTTGAATGACTATCCCTTCCCTTAACTAACCCTTTCAACTTTTCATCCTGAATCGACCTTCCCTAAATTTATCTTTCATAAAAAAAGGCCATAAATATATTTGATCTCTAACCCACTGAGACTCTTTTTTAAGTTTGGCTTTTGGCTTTTTTTTTTTTGTAACCTTTCTCTCTAAGATCAGGAAGAAAGGGATAAGTAATTGTGGACAAGAAAATTGGAAAACACTTAAGAAAAAGTTTAGGGTTGTGTGGGTGTGTGAAAGCATATGTGTATACATATACATGTTTTTCCTTTCCTGCCCCACTGTTCTCTAGCTAGAATGACCTAGATTTTTTTTTATTCTGGGAAAAATTGTATTATTTCTGGATTCTGCTGTTTCTTTTAAGTAGTTGGACTAGAAGATGCTGGACTTATAACTTACATTTTTAAGATCTTTCTTGTACTCTTAAGAAAAGTGGTAAATGGTATGGATTTTAGATGTTTGTACTGGAAAGAGTAGCACTAATAAGGAAATGCCTTTGTCCTCCTGTTCTTTGTTGAAGTTAAAATCAGCTTGGATAGCTGAGGATGGTGGAGGGTTATTTATTATTTTTGGGCTCCAATGTCAAAATTCTCAGTTTTATTTAAACACTCAACACAATTGATATTTGAGTGTCATGCTATTAGCTAAGGTCAGTATTCACTTAGGTTAGGAAACATCTCTTATCATTTTCATCTCTTGTAGCACCTAACACAGCCCTGGGCACATACGAGGCACTTGAGAAAAGCTTGATGAGTTTAATTTAATATAATCTTGCTTAATTCATAGATTGAGTTGTTTGACCTATTAGGTGGAAGAAAACTTCATTGTCCTTTTTTTTTTTTTTTTTTGGTAGGGTATTTTTTTTTTTTATTTTTTATTTTGAGACAAGGTCTCGCTCTGTTGCCCAGGCTAGAGTGCAGTGGCACAGCCTCCCGAAGTGCTAGGATTATAGGAAAATTCACATTTTAAATGCTACTTTATGAAAGTTTCTAAAAGAAAACATAGGAGAATGTTGTCATGATGTTCTTCTACTTGAACTGGATATAAATGCTGACTATAAAGGAAAAAATGATAATTTGACTACATCAAACTCAGGAATGATCTGTTCATTGAAAGACGCCATTAAGAAAGTGAAGTTAGATGTGGTGGTGCACACCTGTATTCCTAGCTACTTGGGAGGGAGGCTGAGACAGGAGGATTGCTTTAGACCAGGAGTTAAAGATCAGCCTGGGCAACAACATAGTAAGACCTCATCACTACAATTTTTTTTTTTTTAAAGTTGACTGGGCATAATGCCATGTGCCTATTGTTTCAACTACTCCAGAGTCTGAGGAAGAAGGATCGCTTGAGCTTAGGAGTTCAAGCCTGCAGTGAGCTATGACTGCACCACTACACTCCAGCCTGGGCAACAGAGCAAGACCCTGTCTCTTGGAGGAGGAAAAATTATATATATGTAAAAGAAAGTAAAAAGGCAAACTACAAAGTAGGAGAAAGTATTTGTAGTATAGGGATCTGGCTAGTCTCTAGAATATCTAAATAACAACTACAAACCCATATATAAAAGGATTTCTTTTAATGAATCTTTTGAACGACCCAGTAGCAAAATGGGCAAAATATTTGAGTAGTTACTTCACAAAAGATGATCTCCAAATGTTCCAAAAAATGGTCAGGATTGCTAATCATCAGGCTAAAGCAAATAACCACGATGAGCTGTTATCACACTACCTCCAGAATGACTAAAATGAAAAAAGCAGACATTATTAAGCATTAGTGAGGACGTTCAGCATCTGGAACCCTCATGTACTAGTGGTGGGAATGTAAATTGGTACAACTTTGGAAAACTGGCAGTTGGTAGTATCTACCAAAGCTCAACATAAGTGTACCCTGTAACCAGTCGTTCCACTCCTAGGCATACCCAACCGAAATGTATACATGTGTGCACTGAAAGACGTGCAAGAATTTTTAGGAATAGCCCCAAGCTGGAAATGGCACAGAGGCCTTTCAACATGACTGAAATATTTTTCAGTAAATTATATATTTATAAGATGGAATACACTCAACAAGTGGATTAGTTTTACAGATATAATGTGGAGTGAAAGAAGCCAACACAAAAGAATGCATAATGTGCGATTCCATTAATATTAACTTCAAAACAGGCAGAGTGGATTTATGGTGTTAAATACAGTCATTGTGGGCTGGTGGGAGTGACTTTGCAAAGGCACAGGATGGGCTTCTATAGTGCTGGTAATGTCCTATTTCTTGGCCTAGGTGTTAGTTACATGGCAAGGGGCGGGAGGACGGTCACTTTGTGAAAATTCATTGAGTTATGCACTTAGGTTTTTTGCCTGTTTCTGTATATGTAATAGCTTCGGTAAAAAGTTTACTTTCTTCTACTTGCGTTCTGTGATTGCCACAGCTGATAGATAGCTTTCCCCTCATACACATACTGATCCTTTTCCTGTCGAGCTTGTAGGATGTGAGTGTGCACATACATTTTTGTGTTTATGTGTTGGGGTGTTATGTGGGGATGAAGGTGCTTTTTAAAGTTAATGTAAATTTGCTTGTCAAATATTCAACATGCTGAGTTTCAAACAGCCACAGGAAAGTAGAATTGATGAATAAGCTTCACTGACCACTTTTTAAACTAATTCTCCAAGAAGAATAAGGACATTTTCATTCTACCTCATAGAGCAGCAGATTTGGATTTTGCTCTGCAGACAAAAAAACCTCTTCATTGAGGGTCTCAGCCACTAACAGCTTCATTTTCAGAAGGATGTACCTCATTTTGGCCGTTATTCTTATCATGGAGACTATGAGGAGAACAAATCTCCATGATATTAAATTTTTTTTTCCCTTTTTCTCTGTGGAAATCTAATTCAAAGTAAGGCATTTTAGGAAAACCTAATTGGGGTTAGGTAGAAAATCTAAAAGATGTTGCCTTGCCTTCTCTTAGCTGGTCATATCTCTCAATTCTCAACCTGGCCTTAGGAAAATTCTTCAAAGTTCAAGTTTGTTATGTTGTCTTATGACCATCCCTTTGCAAATCTTTGTTCTCCCTCCATGGAATGCTCTTACCTTCCTCATTTACGTAAATGAACTCCTGCTCATTCTCCATGGCATCTTCTAGAGGTAGCCTTTCCTTCTGTGTACTGTCACCATACCTATATACACCTTTGCTATATTGAATATCACACATAGCTCTATTTATTTGTTCTTTGGTGCCAGCCTTTTGAGATTATCGACTGGTGTGTGGTAAGTATTGAGTAAGTATTGAAAGAAAGAATGGATGATTGAAAATATTATTTGAAAGACAGTAACTATTTTCTAAAGAATAAAATCTGATTATAATATTTGACATTAGTAGATACATTTTTTTTTTTCCAGAAAAGGTGATTATTTGCCTTAATTTCAGAGTAAAAAAGGATATATGTTTACAACAGGGTGTATGTTGTGGCTGTAGGAGGGAGTGATGCTAACTGGTTCACATGGGTAGCAGACACGTGACCTTGGCCTCTTTAGCATGGTCCTCTAATCAGCTGATTTAATTTTAGTGGAATCCCTGGAGAAATGCTCTGGTTCTATATGTAGAATGTAGAAATCATAAATCTAATGTATAGATCCTGACTGCATTAGGGTTTGTGGATTAAAACCAACAAATAGACTGTGTAGGTATTATGACATTATGACTGGGCCAGTGTAGGCATTATGACAGTGATACTTGTTTTCTTCTCAAATATTATGAAATTAATTCCAGAATGTTATCTGAAGTTTTGTCATTTCATTTCAGCATGTAATTTCTCAAGCCAATTTTAATTTAAAAAGATCTGAGTAGAATCATTGCCGTTTGTCCAGAAATTTAGAATAATAGGATTAGAATAATAAATTAATAAGTATTGAGTGCCTACTTAGAGTTTAATACTGTTAGTAATACATAAAAAGTGTGACTTTGACCTTGATGTCGTGTCCTATATTTTATCGATGGCACAAGAGAACACAGATATAAAATGATTTCTAGATGTTTTTTTCCAGCCCTCACTATCTGAAAATAGGAAGCTAAGTGGAAAAATGCACATGCTTTGGAATCCAAACAGATCTGGGTTAGAATTCTGGCCTTTTTAAAAAAATGAAATAATGAGTATATAACCATAGTCACTTTGACATCACTGGAACTCTGTTTCTGTGTTTGCAAAGTGGAGTAAGAATGTATACTAGGCAGGGCGTAGTGGCTCACACCTGTAATCCCAGCACTTTGGAAGGCCGAGGTGTGCGAATCGACTGAGGTCAGGAGTTTGAGACCAGCCTGGCCAACATGGTGAAACCCCGTCTGTACTAAAAATACAAAAATTACCTAGGCCTGGTGGCGCTCGCCTGTAATCTCAGCTACTCAGGAGGCTGAGGCAGGAGAATTGCTTGAATCCGGGAGGTAGAGGTTGCAGTGAGCCGAGATGGCATGACTGCACTCCAGCCTGGGCGACAGAGTGAGACTCCATTGCAAAAACAACAACAACAACAACAAAAAGAATATATACTAGTGTTGGTGTTTTTATTTTTGTGAAATAGCGATGACACATATAAAACTCCTGGCATGTAATAAGTGCTGTTAATGTATGTTTGAGTGAAAGAGTAGATAAATGGAGCTTTGTTTTGCAACATTCCACTTAGTCTAGGCCATTGCTGATAGATTTCTTCATAATAAGTCAAGTTTAGTAATTGATTTGATGGGCAATCTCAGAAACTGCTTTAGTCTCCCCTTTGTAGAATAAGGTGACTGTTAGTGTTTATCATACTTACTACTTAGCCAGTGGAACCATGGTGTCCATAGGAATGCTTTCACACAAGGAATGGCTTGTTAAGGTCAACAGGGAGCGAAATAAGAAAACAAATATCTCAGAGATGGGCTAATCATATTGCCCCCCCACCCCGCACAGCAATGTGGGTTTCAGTTGTTAGCATGTGCTTCATCCTTTGCTGTTTTCCACAACAGTTGTAAAGCTTTTTCTAGATGCCTGTGTGTTAACTAGAGGCATCTGACTCTTTTGACTTCTCTAATTGTTCTAAATTGTTTAAGTTTTCTTTGGGGTAGATGACTGTTATTACACTGAATTATTCTTCTTTCCTGTCTTTTTTTTTTTTTTTTTTTTTTGCTGGAGAATTGGTGCCCTGGAGCTGAGTCTCTGCTTTGCAAACCGAAAATATAATTTTCCTGGGTGTGCCTTATTTTTATCCATTCCTTTTCTCCCTTTCCTACTACAAGGCTCTGACCTGCTTGGAGCCCTTACTACTTGGTCACAACTGATACTTTGTCCTTCAGAGTCACATAGGACATAGCCACTGCGTTGATTGAGTGCTCAGCTATCGAATATGGCTCTGAGAAGGAATTACTTCTCTAGAATGCGAAATGGGCATCTGAGCCAGAGAATGAAGCCCTGGTCCATATTTAGTCATTATTTAGGGAGAGTGAGGAGTAACAATTTCAAAATTAGAGTTTAGATTAAGCAAAGAAAATACTAGTCAAATTGGCTGGTGTATGAGGTGAGTAGAGCTGGATTTTTACCCGAAGTAGAAACCTTTGTAGGAACTGCCTGTGGTTCAAGAAGTTATGTATATTTTATGGTATATCTATGATTATGAAAGGATAATTTTCTAAAAGTTTATGTTCTTCCTCTGGGGATTGTTAACATCTATTAATATCCACAGGAATTTTACTAATAATAATGCCAACTTACTCTTGATTCAGTCCCTTTGACACAGGGACCTAAACTAATTTACATTAATTTTGTCAGTAATTCTTATAATATCCCTGTGTGGGAGCTGCTTTTTAGATGAGGTATGTGAGAATTTGTTAAGTTTGCATAGCAGGTCAGTCCCTTGGATGGAAAGTTGGACCCAGGATTTGTGCTTCCAGGCTTAGTGTTTGATCACTGAAGTGTGCAGTCTTTTTACCTAATTCTCCTCCCCATTTATTCTTCCTATGTTGGAGGAAATCATATCAAGGAAATAGCAGGAGAATTCCGTCTTTTAAGAGGTTAAAGACTTTTCTGCCTTGAGGTGTGGAGTTCCCAATCCTTGGCTTAGGATGGAAGGAAACAGCAGAACACTGTGATGTTCAGCTGAAATGGCACAACTGTTTTTTTTGCATAGTTTTTTGTTCTCTTTTTAAAAATTCTCCTATTGGGAGGAGGTGAACGTGAGAATTTTCTCTCTGCCAATCTTATATGTGAGGCAGGTGGCTTGATTGTTTTTAATGCTCAGCAGATACCACTACTTGCTTTTGGATTGGAGGCCAGAGAGGAGGAGGTGAAACAGCCACTTTTGGGTGGGGTTGAGAGGAGGGTACAATGTTGGAAGGAGGACATTTCTCTGTGTTTTCTTAGTCATAGGACTCTGAATCCCAAGTAGCTAAATTTAGCTCAGGTTCCTGTTGAAAGCATCGTCTTTTTGGGGCGGGTGGTGTGGGGAGAACGGAAAACCTTTTTGTGTATCCTGCTCCATGAAGCCAATAGGGAAGCAGGAGGAGGTGAGGTTGCCATGGAGATGGTAGCTGTGTGCAAGGGGAGAGCAGCAGGGTTTAGAATTCCAGGAAGGAAGAGAGAGTGATGTCATCAGATTCCATGGACCAGCCCAGGAACCCCTGTGAGGTTGGTGGGGAGTTGGGTGTGTTGGGGGTGGTGGAGTGGGAGTTTGTGCAGGGGAATTGTGGCTTCAGTAAGGTGTGGGGAGTCCAGTTCAAGCAGAGAGGTTGGTCGTGTGGAATTGTGCTGATCTGCATTAATGCCTGATTTAAAAAAAATCTGGAAATCATTCTGAATTTGCAGAATATTTTCTTTGTTGAAAAAAGACATTTATTTAACAAAGGAGCTCATCTAGATATAGAAATGTAATATCTTTTTATAGTTGTATCCCTGAAGTATTTGTGTGTGCCTTTATCCCTTGTATGTGAGGGTATTTGTGTGCATATTTTAGTATATAGTTGCCTTTGTACAGTACCTTTTATGGTGCTGCATGCAGTTAAATGCTTCATTAATGCCTGCCGATGGTATTTTTTTTATATGGATGGGTGTATATAAATAAAACGCCTAAAAATAATCTGAAAAGAATATCAAAGCAGTTGCTTTTTCAGCAGAAAGGAAAACTGCATGCTTCAAGACAGTTGTTCTGAACATATGCATGTTTGTGCTGATAGTGAAGGGCAAATGTGTTTCTTTTGGTATGACTAAGAGGCTGCTTTTTTTTTTTTTTAAAACAAATATAACAGAACCTGTGCATCCAAATGAATATTGCCCTTCAAAATAGTCACCTTGGCTGGTGATACAACCATTGCGCAAAACATAAAGAACTCTCATTCAGAATCAGCTTTAGAGATGAGTGATGAGGAAAACGTTTTCAATACCTAACACTGAATTTTTTTATTTAAAAAAATACCTACCTAGGTTTTTGAAAGACACTAGGTTTCTTCGAATTGGCTTTTCCTGATTTTGTGGTGGTGTCAAAAAGTCAAATCTGTGCTCAAATGGTGAGCTTTTACCCCATTTGAAGATACTTAAAGTCATGGGTTTAGGCTCTGAAGGCATTTTCATTTTCAGATCAAGGGCTCTTTAAATATTTAGTTTAGCAGTGGCCGTGTTTTGAATGATGGTAGCATCTGAGGAATAAGAACATAGCCTTCCCAGGGCGACATCTTCTGAGGTGACCCATTTGGATTTATTTGTTCAAGTGTGTCTGTTAAAATCAGTGACATTACCATTGGGTAATGTGGGAAGCAGCTTTAGATGGTGTGTCTGAGGGCACAGACTCTTTGGAATCGGATTGGTTCAAGTCTGAACCCCTGTTCTGCAATTCACTCACTGACCTTGGACAAGTTAGTCTCTTGGTGCATTGGCTTCCTCATGTGTAAAATGGGAATGATAGTGCTGTGAGTACCAACCTCACAGTGTGGTTTGAGGACTAAGTAAGCTAATATATAAAGCTGTTAGACATTTGGTGTGTTCTCAGTCAGTGCTGGCTGTGATTATTGTCGTTAATAATTATATACTTCTTTGAATTACAGAATTCTGAGGTAGAATGTGCCTGGAGATAGTATAGCTCAGTAGTCCCTGTTCTGTACAGTTGGCCTATCATATCTGTGGGGTCCACATCTGTGCATTCAACCAACCATGGATTGAAAATAATTCAGAAAAAAAAATAACAATGCAACAGTAAAAATAATACAAATAAAAATACTAAATAACTATGTAGCATTTACACTGTATTAGGTATTATAAGTAATCTAGAGATGATTTAAAGTCTCTGGGAGGATACGCATAGGTTATATGTAAATACTGTGCTATTACACATCAGGGACTTGAGCATCTGTGGATTTTGGTGTCTGAGAGGGGTCCTCAAAACAGTCCCCCATGGACATCAAGGGATGACTGTATTGAAGTCAACCTGGACCTCATTCCAGACAGCGCTGAATCAAGGAGAGAAATCTGTAGTTTTTAGATTATTCAATGATTCAGTCAAGATCAAATGATCAGTCAAGATTGAGAACTATTGAGTATAATCTGTTTACAGTATGGCCCCAGCACTAGAAGCTTCATTTCCTGGTAGATGTAGAAATCTCAGACGCCACCCTAGACCTACTGAATCAGAATCTACATTTTAACAAGATACCCCTATCTGCATGCTAACATTTGAGAAGCACTGCTTTTCTTCTACCAATGGGAATAATTGGGTGATAACCGCAGGTTAAAGATGAATTATCTCTCAATTTTTCCCATTGCTGGAAGGGAAACAGTATGGCTAAGCCAGTGTGTAGATGATCATACACTTACCTTCCCTATTTCTTGGCCTAGGGATAAATGCTTTTCTGGACTAAACTGCTGCGTAGCATGTAACAGAAAGAACAGTTGTAATTATGGCTCTGGCTCTACTGTTTACTAGCTATTTGGCCTGGATCCAGTCATTTAATCTCTCTGAGTCTGACTCTCCTCACCTGATAATGGAAATAATACCCAGAAATAATGTATATCAATTATCTAGCGCATTGCAGTGCCTGCATATGTTACTGGCTTTTCCTTTTCCCTTGCCTTCAACCTTTCATTGATAAATCTGTAGTGCAGTTCTCGTCCCTTAGAAAGGGCCACCAGTGGAGTCTCAGTACCATCTCATCTCTGTGGGCTCTTCTTGCCCTTCTCCCAGCTATCTTGAGTATTTAATTGTACTTGCAGAAAACTAAGCTTTACAAAATATATGTATATATAGTTTTCTCTATCTCTTTCTGCAAAATGCCTTTTACTTAATGGAGACTATTATCTAAGAGGGCTAGAAGGTGAAGAACTAAAGGATTTGAGTAATTGAGTTGATACAGGAATCGAAGTATAACAAGATATGACAGGCAGCTCTTTTATGAATTCTTAATAGTTGACCATTTGTTTAAAAAAATGAAATTCCTGGTTTTTAAAACTTGGCATCAAGAAAAAAAATCCTCAGTAGGTTTGAAGTTGTTTGAAGTCTTTTTAGATTGGTTCCAAGCGGAATTAACGTGGTAATTATCAGAAGATCACTGAATTGGTAAGTAATGAGCATTATCTTCTTTCTGACCAGAGAATTCATACAATAAAAGGAAGTTCAGGGACTTGCTCTGAGGACACTAGAAGTAGGTGGCAGACAGTCTAGGTCAGAGAGTTGGCAGTTGTAGCCAGTAGGGCATTGGAAGCAACAGCAGCAGGAGGAAATAGAAAAGTCCAGTTTTACTCAGATCTTAATGGACTTAGGGATAGGCAGGATTGTGAACTCAAAACATACAATAAAAATTGTTGCAATCATAGTCTTTCTCTATGGGGTAGGTATACTTTCAGGTGCTTTGTATACTTTATGCCTAAACTTAATATCCTTGCAAGGTGTAGACATGATCACATATATTTTATAGACCAGAAAATAAAATTGAGGCCCAGAAAGGTGAGTAACTTGTCCTAAGTTGTTCCTCTAATAAACAACAGAGCTGGTTTAACATCATGTTCAATAGCAATGTGAGTGAAGAGAGTGTTATCAAACTAAATTGAAATAATATCTATCAATTAAAATAAAATTTATTATTTTGTCTATAATGACTTTTTTTGGGGTAGAATTGTTAATTTAAATTTAGACTGTGATAGTCAACTCAGCCTGTCTTAAAGGGACTTTTTTGAATGTTGCAAAATGATCCTTTGAAATGTATTTCTTTTATACTCTGAGGCTAGTTAAGACGTATCTTTTGTTTTTTTAAATGCCAAAGCTTGAAGTCTTCAGTTTAGTGAAACACCAGTTTAAATTGAAATACCACAACACAAACTGATTTGTTGGTGGTTATCAATTGGCATATTTAGTCATAATGAGTATTCACATAATTGTGTCTGTTAGTCTGGTATTCCATTCAGATCCAGATGTAGATAATTATCAATGATTGCACAGAGTGAATCATATATTTAGACCTATTTCTAAGTTACGGTTGGAAGAACTCCAAATGAGAGGACTTGGGTTCCAGGCCTGTTTTTGTGACCTTGGACATGTCACTTGAAACTCAAGGGAATGAACCTGAGTTTCCCTTATCAATCAAAAGAGAATAATGTTATCTATCTAACAGAATTGTTATGAGTAGGAGGATGTGCTTGACACCAATTTCTGCTTCTTAGACTAGCTCTGTAACCTTGAGAAAGACATTTAAAACCTTGTGGTACATTGGTTTTCTTATCTGTAAGGTCAGTCTGTGCTATGTGAATATGGTTGCAAGGTAAGGAGGGTACAAGTAAAGTAGCCCTGTGGGTCCCCTCATAATCTGTGGTCCTGTACTAGTCAGAACTGCCTGTATGTTGGTATGTGATGAAGTGTTACATACAACTAAGATACCGTTTCTTATTATCATTATTGTTAACAGGGCCACCCCATTAAGGAACAGGCACTGTGTAAGATATTGCATGTATTACCTCAATCCTTGTAAGGCACTGTGTAAGATCTTGCATGTATTACCTCAATCCTTGTAACAATCCTATGAGGTAGGTAGTATTCTTATTTAAAGATGGAAGAATTTGAGGCTGAGAGATGAATTAGCTTTTCACAGCCATAGAGCTAGTTGGTTACCAGAGACATAGATCAGTGTGATTCTAATAACTGTACTTTCCCCCATACCTCACTACACATGCTATTGTGACAGGCCAAAACTAGGACATGAGCTTATTATGCCACAAACTGCCTGTACCAAAGAATGTAATGACGACTGAGTAATTATATTCTTCACCACGAAACACTTGCAGTTAAAGAAGGGGAGAAAGCCAGTTACACTTTAGAGTGTTCCTGCTGAAGTAGTAAAAATTATTACTATTACTAATTCTCCATCCTCGATTATGAATCTTTTTAATAATCTCTGTGACAAAATGGGTAATACAAATAAAGCACTTCTGCTGCATACTAAGTATGACAGTTATCTAAAGGAAAACTGCTTCTGTGATTGAGTTGCCAGCTGAACTTTTTTCATGGGATGCCATTTTTATTTGAAAGAACAACTGATAGACTACGGTATTCAGACGTTTTATTAAAAATGAATGAGGTGGCCAGGCACAATGGCTCACGCCTGTAATCCCAGCACTTTGGGAGGCCGAGGCGGGGGATCATGAGGTCAAGAGATCGAGACCATCCTGGCCAACATGGTGAAACCCCGTCTCTACTAAAAATACAAAAATTAGCTGGGTGTGCTGGCATGCGCCTGTAGTCCCAGCCACCTGGGAGGCTGAGATGGGAGAATTGCTTGAACCCAGGAAGTGGAGGTTGCAGTGAGCTGAGATTGTGCCATTGCACTCCAGGCTGGGCAACAGAGCAAGACCCTGTCTTAATTAAAAAAAAAAAGAAAAAATGAAATGAGCCTGTCGTTTTAAGGAAAAGTGATATTTGTTGTCAGTGATAAAATTTGAACTTTCAAGCAAAAACTAGAGTTTTGGAAAACTTGTATCCTGGCCTATGAGCTTGATAGCTCTGGCCCTTAAAAGACTTTTCTGATGAGATTGGTGGTGATATTAGTGAATGTGAATTTTTTGATGTTATATAACGAGATGTGTCAACAGTTGGAAGATCTTTATAACTTAGTGAACTTGTATTTTATAAATGAACAATACATAATGTTACAAAATCATGCATAGGCAAAAAAAACTATTCCAAGTACAAGACCAATGAATTTTTATATTAACAATATGAAAAAATTCATTGATAAGGTTTCACATGCCACATTGCAACAAACCTTTGGTACAGTATTAAAGAAGAATAACTAGAGATAGGTGAAAAGTCTATTAAAATACCTTGCCTTTTCAAGATACATATCCGTGGACTGCCAAATTTCTTTCTTATACTTCAGAATAATATTGAAACAGATTGAATGCAGAAGCAGGTATGAGAATCCAGCCATCCTCCATTCCATCTCTAATCCCCAGGCCACAGTCTGGTACTGGCTTGTGGCCTGTTAGGAACCAGGCCACATGGCAGGAGGTGAGCAGCAAGCACTACTTCCTGAGCGCCACCTCCTATCAGATCAGTGGCGGCATTAGAGTCTCATAAGAGTGCATACCCTACTGTGAACTGTGCATGCAAGGGATCTAGGTTGCGTGTTCCATCTAATGCCTGATGACTTGAGGTGGAACAGTTTCATCTTGAAACTATCCCCACCCTACCCCACCCCCCATGGAAAAATTGTCTTCCATGAAACCAGTCCCTGTGCCAAAAAGATTGGGGACCACTGTTCTATTAAGTTGGATGTTAAAAATATTTGTAGCAATGTAAAATAATGATACTCTTCTCACTGGTTTAGTTTACAAACTAAACCATTTTCATAAAATATTTTTTAGGCTAACATAATGATTGGTTTATTTTTGGTACTTTTAAAGGAATTAACATATTTTTTAAAGTACTCAGTTTTAGTTTCTCGTAGGCAAATCGCAGTAGTTATAACCACAGAAGCAAAAGCTCTTTGGAGTCTTTGGTAATTTTTTAAAGTGTTAAGGTATTCTGAAATCAAAAAAGTTTGAGAATTGCAGCTCTAGTTCTCTAATCTTTTATTTCAGTAGTGGTTGAGACCTCTTAAATTGGTTCTTTACGTCATGAATGGATCTTGACCCACAAATTGAAAGAGAGTGGGCTAGAGTTAGAGGATTACATTGTGAAGGGAGGTGGGATTTTGCTGAATTTTGCTTGAGTTGATGTTTGAGAATGTGCTAAAGTGTGAAGTAAATTGAGTAAAGTTTCTATCTGGAAATTAGCTATTTGTGGTCATCTTCCAAACCCCATTCAAGTCTTACCTACTGTGAGTTCTCCTCTTTGTAATTTCTTTATGCCTTTCTCACTTGATTATCAACCATGTACACTTGTTCTCTCTGGGCCATACATTTACGTTTTATTACATGGTTCATATTGTATTTGTTTACATGCCTCTTTCCCTTACGAGACTGTGAGTTCTTTGAGAAAAGAATCCCTAGCTTATTTTCCTTTGCATTCCTACCAAGTTCCAGACACATAAACGTCCCTCAGTAAATGTTTGCTGAAGGAATAAATGAGAAGAAAAAGAGAATAACCAAGTGGGGCAAGGCTTGGGATATTTGGAACCTAATCATGTAAGCAATGGAGGGCCATTAGTGTGGAAGTGGTGTGAGTGGAATCATGTAAGCAATGGAGGGCCATTAGTATGGAAGTGGTATGAGTGGTGTTTTAGGTAGTTAACCCTGGCCCTGGTAAGAAAGCTGGGCAGGGGTGGATGGAGGCCAGCTCTTAGCTGGACCAGCCAAGAGACTATTGTTAGAGTAATTTAAGCTTGAAGTGATCCAGGCCTGGATTAAGATGAGCGCTTTCGCTGTAGATAATAAGGCATACATCCTGAATCCTGAGGAGTATTTACAAAAACAGAAACAATACCATCCATACTGCTTGACAGTTGTTGTGTACTTATGCTGAATTCTGTGTTAAGAGCTTTACGTGTATTGTTTCATTTAATCTTCACAGCATCCCTGAGGTAGGTGTTGTTATTATCTCCATTTTTTTCTAGTTAAGTACTGATAATACATGTTCATTTGTTGAACAGTTAGAAAATATAGATAAGAAACCTCCTCCCCCCACAAAGACATATATCACTCATAAATCCAAATTCAACACCAAGACATATGACCACTGTAAACATTTTGGGATATATCCTTCCAGACTTAAAAAAACATATATAGTGTGTGTTATATATGCTTGAATAGGAGGAAACCATGAATATAAGGCTTTATGCTGTTTTTACGTTGAAAGGAAGGGCTAACCTATTAAGCTTTTAGGGATGTCAAGGAAATAGGCAAATATCTACTTAAAATATTTATTTATGTAATTTAGAAACATTTTATCTTTTTAGGAAAAAATGTGTATATGCTGTACTGCATCAGTATCTGTATTGTTGCTTAGAACCACTTTGAATCTTCAGTTTTCCAGAGTATATATTGAGATACAGCACTTTTTTGAATCTATATTTATTGCTGTCTGATGATTTTATCTCAAGCTGTAAGTACTTACTCAAATAACAACAGGAAGTTTCTTCATTTGTACTGTAGTGTATACTGCATTGCTTTTCAAAAAAATGTTAATGGAGGTTAAATTCACGTAACATAAAATTAACCTTTTAAAAAAGTGAACAATTTGGTGGCATTTAGTACGTTCACAGTGCTGTACAACCACTATCTCCATGTAGCTTACATTTTTACATCACCCTCAAAAGAACCCCGTGTCCATTAAGCAATCGTCCTCTCTTTCCCCTTCCCTGCTGGCAACCACCAATCTGCTTTCTCTTTTGATGAATTTACCTATTCTGGAGATTTTATATAAATGGAGTCATATAATATATGACCTTTAATGTCTGGCTTCTTTCACTTAGTACTGTGTGTTTTCATTGTTTATCCATGTTGTAGCATATATCAGTACTTCATTCCTTTTTATAACTGAATGATACTCCTTTGTGTGTATGTAGCACAATTTGTTTATCTGTTTATCCCTTAATGGACGTTTGGGTTTCCATCCTTTGGCTTTTTTTCGTTTGTTTGTTTGTTTGTTTGTTTGAGACGGAGTCTCACTCTGTCGCCCAGGCGGGAGTGCAGTGGTGTGATCTCAGCTCACTGCAAGCTCTGCCTGCCGGGTTCATGCCATTCTCCTGCCTCAGCCTCCCGAGCAGCTGGAACTACAGGCGCCCGCCACCATGCCCAGCTAATTTTTTGTGTTTTTAGTAGAGATGGGGTTTCACCGTGTTAGCCAGGATGGTCTCAATCTCCTGACCTCGTGATCTGCCCGCCACGGCCTCCCAAAATGCTGGGATTACAGGTGTGAGCCACCACGCCCAGCCCATCCTTTGGCTATTGTGAGTAGTGTTGCCATGAACATCTGTGTACAAGTATTGGTTTTGAGTACCTGTTTTCCAGTTCTTTGGGTATATACCTAGGAGTGGAATTGCTGGGTCATATGGTAGCTCTATATTTAACTTTTTGAAGAACTGCCAATCTCTTTTCACAGCAGCTGCTCCATTTTACATTCCCACCAGCAATGTACAAGCATTTGTCAATTTATTTTTAATGAAGAACACAATAAGACAGGGAAAGTAAAGAGAAAGTATATGTAGCCTTTGAGTCTATTAGAGCTTTGTATCTCAGATTTTGCTGATGGACTTATTAAATATTTATTTAGCATCACTTCAGCACTAAGAATGAAATTTAGCTCAGGGAAATGAATCTAATCTATTTTAAGTAGTGAACAGACTAAGAAGTGATGATCAGAGGAATGAAGGAATGGAAATTTAAATAGACTAAAGTTCCTTGAGGGCAAAGGCCTTATTCATCTTTGTGTCCTCAGCATTTAACAAAGTACTTGGTGTATTATAGGGTTTTTTGGGGAGTCTCCAAGACTACCCTAGGTCCAGTGAATTATCTAGGACTTACGGTACTCAGATGTAGTCATACTTAAAGCTGTGCTTTATACTAGTAAAAGGCTATAAAGCAATGTCAGCAAAGAAAAAAGGTGCATGCGGTGAAGTCCAGAGGAAACCTGACTCAAGCTTCCAAAAGTCCTTTCGCAGTGGAGTCGCAGGACTTGCTTGATTCCTCCAGCAGTAAGTTGTGACAAGTGTTGTCTACCAGGGAAGCTTGTTGCAGACTTAGTGCTGAGGTTTTTTGGCTGGGGATGGTGGAGGGGGCTGTTCACATAGGCATCCTAACCCTAGCACATATCAAAATTCCAGACTCCCAAAAGGAAAGCAGGCATTAACAGATAAGAGCCACTCTGATTAGTCCTGGGGATAGAACCCTTGTGAAATCTTCAGTTCTCAGATACCAGCTAAGGCCAACCTTGCAAGCTGCTTTCTCTGAGGATAGCAGTCAGACCTGCTACGTTAATTCTTTTTGCACATAGATGTTCAGTTTCTTTAAAAAATGTGTTCTTAGGTGTGTGAAGAAAAATAAACACCATAGTAGAAAGCCAGCAGGGACTTTAATGTAAGACAGACCTGGATTTGTAATATGGGGGGAAAATTGTATAGTTTTTTTGAGCCTCAGTTTCCTTACTATAAAGTGATATATCACAGGGTTTTAGTGAGAATTAAAAGTGATAATGTTTATAAAACACTAAGCATAATGTCTGTCTTATATATAGTAAGTAGCTGTTAGCTATTTTTTTCAGCTTGCTTGTATCAGTCCAGGTCCAGCCGGGAGAGAGAGACTACACAGTACTTTGGACAGGGGATTTAATATAAAGAATTATTTACCGCCAGGCACAGTGGCTTACGCCTGTAATCCCAGCACTTTGGGAGGCCCAGGTGGGCAGATCACCTGTGGTTGGGAGTTCAAGACCAGCCTCACCAACATAGAGAAACCCCGTCTCTACTAAAAATACAAAATTAGCTGGGTGTGGTGGCACATGCCTGTAATCCCAGCTACTCAGGAGGCTGAGGCAGGAGAATCGCTTGAACACAGGAGGTGGAGGTTGCAATGAGCCAGGATCACACCACTGCACTGCAGTCTGGGCAACGAGCAAAACTCCACCGTCTCAAAAAAAAAAAAAAAAAAAAAAAAAGCCGGACGCGGTAATCCCAGCACTTTGGGAGGCCAAGGCAGGTGGATCACGAGGTCAGGAGATTGAGACCATCCTGGCTAACACGGTGAAACCCCGTCTCTACTAGAAATACAAAAAATTTAGCTGGGCGTGGTGGCGGGCACCTCTAATCCCAGCTGCCTGGGAAGCTGAGGCAGGAGAATGGCATGAACCCGGGAAGTGGAGCTTGCAGTGAGCTGAGATCGTACCACTGCACTCCAGCCTGGGCAACAGAGTGAGACTCCGTCTCCAGAAAAAAAAGAATTATTTACCATAAGAGGAGATTGAAATAATGAGAAATTGGCTTGTAGGAAGAAAACTCTAAATAACAGCAGATATAGATCTGCTGTATCTATAATGAGATATAATGTAATAATATGATTGATGTGTGATAAAATAGAATTAGTATAATAGCTAAGCAGCTACCCCTGGGACCGAGATATCATACCCAAAGAGCCATCTCCCTCAATTACCACCAAACACTCCCTGGCCGAGAGACTGAAATCCGAGGGGCTTTGTTGGAGAAGGCATGACTTTGACTCTCAGAATGGCAGAGAAGTAAGTTCCTATGGACTTATACCAGCAGAACTTGCTGGAAATTTGTCCTTTTGAAGTTGCCAAAAACTACCCTCTAGGATACTTGGGGAAAGCTCTTCACAAGGAGTTGTCTCACCAGAGGCACTTTGCTGCCATAAGACAGCATGAAAAGGTTTACTGAGGGAAGCTACTAGCTGCTGGCTGCTGTCCATTGTAGGAGCTAGGATGGAGGGAAACTGCTTATCCTGTAGGAACCTGCTAGGCAAGCACAATGGGACCTGGAAGCGAAATGCTTTCCTCCTACAGTGTATCTCCTGTGTCCTCTATGGATAAAGCTTGACATCATGCATGCTTTGCAAAGGAAAAATATTTGAAGGGCCCAGGTTCATTTTCACACAGCCGGCAAAAAGGGTAAATTTGGAGCTGATAATCAATTAATTGATAACCAATATATAGATGGAAAGGGTGTTTAATTATAAATCCTCAGAAAATAGGAGGAAGATGGCAGATGGACAGAGACCTAAGGAACCTCACAATAAGTAAGACATATGCAAAAAAAAAAAAAAAAAAAAAAAAAAAGAAGTTGGACCTTACATCAATACCAAAATTAACTCAAAATGGATCAAAGACCTAAACATAAGAGCTAAAACTATAAAACTCTTAGAAGAAAACTTAGAGTAAATCCTCATGACCTTGGATTTGGCAGTGGATTCTTAGACATGACACCAAAATCACAGGCAACAAAAGAAAAAACATAAATTAGACTTTATCAAAATTAAAAACTTTTATGCATTGAAGGATGCTATTAACAGAGTGAAAAGGCAACCAACTAATGGAAGAAAATATTTGCAAAAATATATCTGATAAGGGATTAATATCCAAAATATATAAACAACTTTTACAACTCAACACCAAAAAGCAAATAGCCCAATTATAAAATGGGCAGGGGACTTGAATACACGTTTCTCCAAAGAAGGTATACAAATGGTCAGTAAGCACATGAAAAGATGAAAAGTACATGAAAAGATGCTCAGCATCACTAAGTTATAAAGGAAATATAAATCAAAACAATGAGATAACACTTCACACTCATTAGGATGAAAATACACACACAATAACAAGTGTAAGTAAATACGGAGAGATTGAAACTCTCGTGCTTTGCCGGTGGAAATTTAAAATGGTTCAGTGCTGTGGAAAACAGTATGGCAGTCCCTTAAAAAGTTAAATATTGTCACTGTGCAAACACCATAGAATTACCAGTGATCCAGCAGTTCTGCTTCTGAATATTTACCCAAAAGCATTGAAAGCAGGGACTTGAATAGATATCTGTACACCCATATTCATAGCAGCTTTATTCACAGTAGTTAAAAGGTGGAGGCAACTCAAGTGTCCATTGACAGATGAATGGATGGACAAAATGTGATTTTTATGTACCACATATTGTAGGCTACAATACAGTGATATGCACATAAAATTGTGTTTTCGTATAATTTTAACACAATAATATTATTTGGACTTAGAAGGAAATTCTGACACATGCTTCAATATGGATGAACCATAAAGATCTGGTAAGTGAAATAAGTGTAGTGAGCTGAGATTATGTCACGGCACAAATAAATATTGTTTGACTCTATTCACGTGAGGTACTTAAAGTAGTCACATTGATGGAGACTCAAAGTAGAATGCTGGTTGGCAGTGGATGGAGGGAGAGAGGAATGGGGAGTTAGTGTTTACTGGGTGCAGCATTTCAGTTAGGGAAGATCAGAAAGTTCTGGAGATGGATGGAGGTGGTTGCACAACAATATAAATATACTTAATGCTATAGAAGTGTATACTGAAAAATGGCTAAAATGGTAACTTTGTGTATATTTAACCACAGTTTTAAAAAAAGATGAAACTCCTAAAGAATATTTATAGTATGATCTTAAACCTCAGTACTAGAAAAGATAGATTAACGGGGAACTTTATTTTTAAAATTTTAATTAAAAAAAATTTTTTTTGAGACAGTCTCGCTCTGTTGCCCAGGCTAGAATGCTGTGGTACAATCTCAGCTGACTGCAGCTTCCACCTCCTGGACTCAAGCCATCCTCCCACTTTAGCCTGTCAAGTAGCTGGGACCACAGGTGTGCGCCACCACACCTGGCTAATTTTTATTATTTCTTATAGACCCAGGGTCTCCTTGTGTTGCCCAGGCTGGTCTCGACCTCTTCCCACCTTGGCTTCCCAAAGTGCTGAGATTATAAGAGTGAGTCACTGTGCCTGGCCAGAATTTTATTTCTTATTTATGTACTTCAAAATATAATTTTGTCATGATTGAATTTTATTTTATTTTTTTAAATGCAAGAACAAAGTGGATTGGTAAAGGCAATTGAAAGAACTGAGGGTGTTAGCCAAACAGGAATTGATGACAGCAGAGTGGACTAGCTGTATGAAGCATATGTTGTCATATCTGGGCGGTATGATAGGCCTTTTGTTCCGAGGCTGCACATCTGTACAGCATGTGACTATACGGAATACTTTAGGCAATTGTAACACAATGTATCTAAACATGGAAACATGTATCTAATTTATCTAAACATGTACAGCAAAAATACAGTATAAAAGATAAAAATGATACACAGGTACAGGGCACTTATGAATGCAGCCTGCAGAATTGGAAGTTGCTGTGGATGAGTCAGTGAGTGAGTGTGAGTGGATGTGAAGGCTTCGGGCATTACTGTACACTACTGTTGACTTTATCAACACTGTATACTTAGGCTACACTAAATTTTTACAAAATTATTTTTCTTTAACAACAAATTTGCCTTAGCAGTTACTGTAATTTTTTTACTTTCTAAACTTTAAAATTTTTTTAACTTTTTGATTCTTTTGTAATAACACTTAGCTGAAAATATAAACACATTATATAGCTGTACAAAAATGTTTTATTTGTGTTCTTATTCTATAAGGTTTTTTATTAAGATTTTTTATTTTTTTTTTTACTTTTTACACTTTTTTTGTTGAAAGCTAA
This sequence comes from Nomascus leucogenys, assembly GCF_006542625.1. NCBI lineage: Eukaryota > Metazoa > Chordata > Mammalia > Primates > Hylobatidae > Nomascus > Nomascus leucogenys. The sequence goes on from NC_044387.1 coordinate 14,292,570, forward strand.
GACACAAGCACACATATTAGCCTAGGCCTCCACAGGGACAGAATCATCAGTATGCTTTCCACCTCCACATCCTTCCCACTGGAAGGTGGAAACGGCCAGTAACACACATGGAGCTGTCATTTTCTATGATAACAATGCCGTGTGCTGGAACACTTCAGGAAGAAACTCCCTGAGTTAACTTTTTTTTTTTTTTATACATAAGTAGAAGGAGCACACTCTAATGAAAAAAAGTATGGTGTAGTAAATACATAAACCAGTAAAATAACCGTTTATTATCATCAAGCACTGAGAACTGTACATTATTGTATGTGCTAGACTTGTATATGACTGGCAGCACAGTAGGCTTGTGTACACCAGCATCACACAAACACATAAGTAATGTTTTGTGCCATGACAGTTATGATGTCACTGCGATAGGAGATTTTCAGCTTCATTATAATCTTTTTTTTTTTTTTTTTTTTTTGTGGCAGGGAAGAGTTTTGCTCTGTTGCCCAGGCTGGAGTGCAGTGGCACAATCTCAGCTCGCTGCAGCCTCTGCTTCCTGGGTTCAAGCGATTCTTGTGCCCTCAGCCTCCCGAGTAGTTGGGATTACAGGTGCTCACCACCACACCCGGCTAATTTTGTATTTTTAGTAGAGATGGGGTTTCGCCATGTTGGCCAGGCTGGTCTGGAACTCCTGACCTCGGGTGATCCTCCTCTGCCTCCCAGAGTGCTCGGATTACAGATGTGAGCCACTGCGCTTGACCAGCTTCATTATAATCTTATGGGACTACCATTGTTTATGCAATCAGTTGTTGACCAGCGTATTGTCATGTGGCCTTGACTGTGTATGTCACAAAAGGCAGAGTTTCTTTGGTCACTTTAGAGGTATTCTCATTCATTCTGTTCTTGAATACTAGAATCAGTTTACAATATCACTAGGTTTTGATCACCTTACAGTGAGGCAGAATGGCCATTTAGCACATATTCCTAAATAACTGATGCAGAGTAAGCTAAGAAAATTAAAGATTGGTTATTTGGAAATGTGCTACTTTGTGGGATTTATTCCCATAGACTATATAATTTGCAACGAATAGACATGGGGGTTGGGAAGGAATTCTTTTTGAGCTTCTCCTGTAACATATTGTGCCAGATAAGCTTCACCTGATTATCTCATTGAGTGTCACAACTTTATGTGGTAGATATTATCTGTTACACAGTTGAGAAAATTTAGGGTCAGAGATATTAAGGATTTTGACTAGAGTCACATAGTTAGAAAGTGACCCAGCTAGAATTTGAATCTATATCTTCAACTCCCAAGGTTCAGTCCCACCTTCCTATTGCATGATGAAAGGAGTTACATATATCTGTAATATAACTAGTAGAGTCTGAGGTGAATAGTTATATGATTTGAGAGTCAGGAGTTGTAAATTCTGGATTCTGTTTCATACCTACCTAGTTTGAATGACTGTGGACAAGGCACTTCTCTAAGTCTCAGCTTCCTCACCTGCAAAGAAAAGGAGTTTGATTGGTTATTTCTTAGACACCTGTGACCACTATTGAAGAAATTTTAGTTTGTTTCAAAGATAATCTTCAAGAACCCAGTAAATCCTGTGTCAGATTTTACCATGAAACATACTGCTTATACTAGGTCATTTTTAATTAAAAAAAAAGGGGCGGTAGTAAATGTGGAGGGAGTAGTGAATGTAACAAAGAACTGTCATTGATTGTCTTGATAGGGAGGTAGAATGAGTTTTTTTGTAGTGAAAGCTTAGTTTACTAGTTAACAGTTGGACCTCATGTTGGGACCATGGTGTTAGATACTATCAGATTCGTATCACTTGTAAGTCTTCATCTTATCTCTAGGTATTTCGAACTCTTATGCTTTGGAAGCAGAATGACGCCCTGTGGTCGCTTAGCAATTTTTCTTCTTGAGGCCGGGCACAGTGGCTTATTCCGGTAATCCCAGCACTTTGGGAGGCCAAGGCAGGACTTGAGGCTAGGAGTTTGAGACCAGTCTGTGTAACAGAGTGAGACCTTGTCCCTACAAAAGACAAAACAAAATTAGCCGGGTGTGGTGGCACATGCCTGTAGTCCCAGCTACTCAGGAGGCTGAGATAGGAGGATCGCTTGGTCTGCGAGGTCGAGGCTGCAATGAGCCATGTTCATGTCACTGCACTCCAGTCCAGCCTGGGCGACAGTGTGAGACCCTCAAAAAAAAGGTTTATATTTTTTTCTCAAGCCAGAGAGATTTGTTGCTGGGATTAGTTTTTGCATGTAACAGCATATGGGATTTTACATCTTCTGTTCCTGTGGCATTCCTTTTATGTCCCAATTCAAAAATAGGCTCAATATTTGAAAAACAATTAACTTGCTGCAAATAACATAGTGAAACATCCTGAGCAACTAGATTTGCTTTTTTTTAGTCAGTGTGGTCTGTTTCCTTCTGTTATTAGATACATGCAAGGTGATGTGAAATTCATTTTCGACTGGGGAGTAAGTCAATGAAAAATCTGAGCTTGTGCCCATTACCCAAGTTATTTGTAGAAGACAGCTTCATTTTGTATCTTCCTTTGCTTTATCTCGCTTTCTTCTCTCCAAATTGCAGAGTGGTAAGAATTCATTTTGTTCCATTTTCATTATTCTTCCCCTTTCATTTTGTTAGACACAAAAGAAAGGCAGTGGGATGGTTTTGTGGATTTTTTGTTGTTATTGTTGTTGTTGTTGTTTTTCTTGAGACTGGCTAATTTTTGTATTCTTTGGTATAGATGGGGTTTCACTGTGTTGGCCAGGCTAGTCTCGAATCCCTGACCTCAAATGATCCTCCTGCCTCAGCCTCCCAAAGTGCTGGGATTACAGCCGTGAGCCACCGCAGCTGGCCAGATTTGTTTTTTTCATTGCTTGGTTTGACTTTGTTGTGTATTTCCAGTTTTCTGCACTCTGCTCCTAGCCAACTCTCAGCAATGATAGAAGCCAGGAAGAAATACTTTGATTGGCAGCATGATGTCTTTAAGCTTCCTGGGCAACTTCACTTTGGTTATTGTTTTATTGATCATTGCTTAGGATTTATGGCTAGTATATTGTATCACAAGTATAACTCTGTATGGAAAGCAGAGCTTTTGAGCTTCAGTATTGTTAAGTTTTCTTTGTACCTCTCTTAGCTGTATTTTTAAAATGCTACAAAAAATAGTACCTTTTTTCTCCTGTATGTGCTGTATTCTGGGTAATTTCACCAGTATTTTCTTGTAATTTTGCCAGTATTCTTTCTGGGAAAATATATTGACTAATCATTCAGAAATGATATTGATAATTTCCAGAAAGCATTTAGAAAAATGGCTTTAAAAATCACTGTCTTTTCAGCATGTATCAATTCAACACAGTACTGGAGGTCTTGTCCTAATAGGTTTGAAGTTATCACTCACCTCCATCCCCCCACACACTTTTAAAAAGATCTTCTGAAGTCCTGTAGTTATTTTTAATAGACTTTAGTTATGATATCAGTCGCATTGTCTTGTAATTATTATGACTCTCAGCTCCTCAAGGGCAAGAATACCAGCACTATGTTTCTCAAAGCAGTTGTTCAATCCACTCTTACTGAATAAATGAAGGATTCTTCTGCTTAAAGAGATTTTGCAGATGTAGGTACATATAGGAGCATCTAAGCAGTCAAAGAAGAATATAAAAGTCAGATGCTATTTTTCTTGCTGTGTATCACTTCTGTCAGTATCCACTGTACATTCACAGTCCATTGGCAGCTGGGTTTTTTTTTTTTTTTTTTTTTTTTTTTTTTTTGAGACGGAGTCTCGCTCTGTCACCCAGGCTGGAGTGCAGTGGCGCGATCTCAGCTCACTGCAAGCTCTGCCTCCCAGGTTCACGCCATTCTCCTGCCTCAGCCTCCCGAGTAGCTGGGACTACAGGTGTCCACCACCACGCCCAGCTAGTTTTTTGTATTTTTAATAGAGACAGGATTTCACTGTGTTAGCCAGGATGGTCTCAATCTCCTGACCTCATGATACACCCACCTCGGCCTCGCCAAATGCTGGGATTACAGGTGTGAGCCACCGCACCTGGCCAGCAGTTGGGGTTTTTTTGATAGTTACTTAAGGATTTTTCTGTTGCACTGTCACATGTCCACTAACCAGAAGCTTCTAAACGGTTTTAATTGCTGACCTCTTAGTTAATAAAGATTCTTATGATTGGTATTTTATTTCTTATGTATTTCTTTTTATTTTTGAGCAGTCACTGTGCCAAGACAGAGTCAGTTTCTTTCATTCTTAATTGGCCAATAATGCTTGCTTATAGACATATCGCTGCTAAAACCTTTTCTTTTTGGACTTCTAACACATCTGATTTCCATCTTGTCCCAGTAGCTTCTCTCGTAATTCCGTCTCTACTTTAAATGCCAGTTATTGTTTTCATGCTGATTAAAAACTCAGAGTTGCATATCGTTAGATAATCATAATCATCCCTGACCAGACCAGGCAAATCTTTCCCACTATTAGGATGGCACAAAATAGTTGTGGTTTTTACCATTACTTTAATTTTGCACCAGCCTAATAGTTGTCATGAAGTAGTAGAAGTATTAGGTATAGAATCAAGACCTAAGTCTGGAGGCATCTCAGCCACTGTCATTAGTTATTTGATTATGAGAAAATCACTTAAAGTGTCTGAAATTCAGTTTTGTCATCTGTAAAATGACATTTATAAAACTTGTTTTATGCATTGTGAGGACTGAGTGAGATGTATAGTTGGTTTTATAAGTTATAAAGCATTAAGAAACACTGACAACAGCTTTATTCTAAGTCATATGTGAATTTTACACAACGTAAAATTTGGGTAAAACATGTCCTTTCAACCTTCCACAAATCTTATTCTTCTCCCTAGAGGTAACCACTATTAGAAGTTTGTTGTATATCCTTCTTTATATTTTCGATGCATTTAGTTACTTTTTTTTTTTTTTTTAAGAGATGGGATGTCGCTGTGTTGCCCAGGCTAGTCTCAAACTCCAGGGCTTGAGTGATCCTCCTGCCCGAGCTTTCTGTGTAGCTAGCCATTTCTGCTTGAGTGTTCTGTTCTGCTGTCATTTAATATGACCTGAGGTCATTTATCAAGATTTTACCTTATTTTAAAAACCTTGCAGGTGGGATGTTGAAATTTTGCAATAATTGATAACACTATTACCTTATTATTAATGGAAACAGGTTTTTTTCTAGTTTTTCACTGTGGCAAACAACACTGTTTTGAAAGTCTTTGCACATGCTTCTTTGTCTAGATAGAGATGTGAAGTTACAGGAAGGTATATGCATTCAATATTTTGATAGTACTGCCAAATTACTTTCCATAACAGGGTCCCAGTATACTTAAATTCCTACTATTAGGTGTGAGAGTACCCATTGACTCATCTTTTTGCCTATTTATGGTGTTTTCATTTTTGCTAATCTCATATGTAAAACATGGTATCTCAAATCTAAAAGAATGTTCATAGGCAGCATGGTGTGAGCACAAAAACCGTAAGTGGAAACAATTCAATTATCCATTAACAGGAAAATAGGACAGATAAGTAATTTATTTGACATGTTTATAGTTTATAAGAGAATACTAAATGGCAATCATAGTAAAATACAGTTATGTGCCCTAGTGGAGATGAATCTTACATAGTATTGAGCAAAAATGCCAGATTACTGAAGAATACCTGCAATAGGATCCATGTCTGTAAAATTCAAAATCATGCAAAATTAATGCATTTGTAAGAGACAGATATATACAAGGAGGGCTTGAGAGTTCCAAATAGCCTTATCTGAGAGGTAGGAAATAAAGAAGAATGCCAAGGCAGGTGGAGGAGTAAATCCATTTCCTCTGACACATCTCTGTGCAACCTGTTATGACCAGCTTTTCTATTGAAGTTTTTGACAATACTGGCTTATACGAATGTGATCTTTTCCTTATAGGACTTTTTTTGCATTGTTGAACTCCAGGATTTTATGGAATATGGTTCGTATGTGGGATGTACTCTGGGAGTGATGAATTTCTGTTAATATGCTTTTGGGGTTTTTGATTACTTTCTTAATCAGGCAATCCCCTTCCCAGACAATCATGAAATGTTTATTGTAAGGGGATAATATGGAATCATTAGTAGGGATGAGAACCTGGAAAAATGGAAAGAACAGGGGCTTTGTAGTCCAGCCGACACAGGTTGGCAGTTTGAATTTCCCATTCAATATCTATGTGTTATTGGGCCAGTTACTTACCTTCTGTCAGTTTCCCCAGTGATAGGAAATATATCTTTGTATACTGCTATATTATCTCATTCTTCTTGCCTCTATCTCTTCCTCTTTCCCACCATACTGGAACTGTACTGATTAGGTGCTTAATAACTGGGGGGTTATCATCATCATTGTTAAAATTTGTAGAGAATGGTGTGTGGAAGTAAATTTATAGAATCCAGAACAAACAAAAGGGACTTGTGCATTTCGCAAGGAGCCTTGTTCTTTTGTTAAAATCTAAACTACATGTCTCCCCTATAAAAATCAGTATGAAAAATAGCCAACATTGCCTATAACTATTATTTTGAAATAACAGATTTAATGAGATATAATTCACAGACCATAAATCTTGCATTTATGAAGTGTTTTCAGTGTTTCAGTGGTTTTTAGTATAATAATGGATGTGTGCATCCATCACTGAAACCTAATTCCAGAACATTGTCATCTCCCCGCCAGATAAACCTGGTAGCCATTAGCAGTCACTGCTCATTTCTTCCCGCTAGTCCCTGGAACCACTAATTTATTTTCTGTCTCTATGAATAATCTGCCTATTCTTGATATTTCATACAAATCGAATTATATAATTTGTGGCCTTTTGTGTCTGTTTTTAAGCATGGTGTTTTCAGTATTCATCTGTGTTGTATCTGTACTTTATTTTTTAAATTACTGAATAATATTCCACTATGGATGTACCATACTTCATTTATCCATTCATCAATCAACGGACATTTTAGTTTTTTTCTGCTGTTTGGTTATTATGAAATAATGCTGCTATGAACATTCATGTATATTATTTTGTGCGGACGTATGTTTTCAGTTTTCTTAGTTGTATACCCAGGTGTGGAATTGCTGGGTCATATAACTCTATGTTTAATAGAAGGACTATCCAACTGTTTCCAGAGCAGCTATACCATTTTACATTCCCACCCGCAGTGTAGAAGAATTCTGATTTTTCCACATCTTTGACAATACTTATTGTTGTCTGGTGTTTTGATTATAACCATTCTGATGAGTGTGAGTTTTATCTCAATGTGGTTTTGATTTGCATAATGACTTACGATATTGAGCATCTCTTCATCTACTTATTGGCCATTTGCACATCTCTTTTGGAGAACTGTCTGAATTCCTACACATTTTCTGGTTATTTAGCTCCATTTATTTATTACACATTCTTTTGGGTGTCTACATGTGTTAGATACTGTGCTAGATCTCAGGGAAACCATGATGAACAAGACACAAGGTCTCTGCAGTAAGCTTAAGTTGTCTTCAGACTTCCATGCTTTTGACTATCAAATATCTGAATATAGTCAACCTACCAATTAGTGGAAAGTTTACTCTATTGTTATATTGGAAAGTCCTATCAATGAAAATTTCTTTTACGCTGTTCTGCTAGTAGCAATGAAAGTACAATGAATGGAAGAAGAGGATGAATATCTAAGTAGCAATGTTGAGCACTTTGAAAATTACAAAAGCGCTGTGTGTTCTCATTTACTCCTTCGTGTGCACATGAATCTTCCCTCATTTAAAAAGTTCCCTTGAAAGCAAGGGCCTTATTTTTATTCATCTTTTTTACTCTATCAGTCGACTAACAGTGCTTGGAAAATATTAATGTTAGTATATATTAGCTGAATGATTGAATGGGTCAGGTAAGCTGGAAATGAGTGTTCATGTTATATGACCTTATACTAAATTAGGGTTTGCATAGCTTTTATTAGCTATCATCCTTGCCCTCAAGGATCTTGACTTAGTGGTTTAAAGTGAAGATGAGACAGACACTCAATGTGATATACCTTTAAAAAATAAGATTAATTAGAATCATAAATAACATAAAAAGTAAGCTGCACAAGTAAGCTAAGTAAATACTAAATATTAGGAGGAGTCACTTGAGTCCATAGGATGATATAGAGTAGTAGAGGAAGTCTTGAACAGAGGTCAGATTTCATCCAGATTTCAAAGAACTGAGGGGATAAAACAAAAAATAAATAAATAATGAAGTAAAAACCGAGGGGAAACAGGCTGACAGAGACGAGGACCTAAAACTTTTGTGGGTTAAGAGGCAGTTCTCAGCAGGGTTGGTACTTGTCCCCTTTCCATCCAGGGGACATTTGGAAATAAACCAACACGTTTTTGGTTATCCTAGTGTTTAGGGGTGCTAGTGGCTTACTGTGAGTTGGGGCTGGGGATGCTGAAGTCCCACAGTGTATGATGAAGTTAGGAATTAATTCTGACGCCAGTCGCAGTAGCACCCTGCCTAAGAGATACTGGAAAGGAAACAGATTTAGCTGCATAAGGAAGAAAATAGTTTTTGTGAATAGTGCTCCTAAGCAAATACTGTTTTTTGTTTTTACCAGTGTAGAGGCTTAATGAGGAGATACATACACTTAGGTAGGGTGGAATACAGTTAATGGAACATTTTAGGAACCAGGACAGGAATTTATATTTGATCAGTTTGGATGATTTTGATTATGCTTAACATTTTCTTTCATCTCATAGTTTGATATTTTTCTTATCTTTCTCATAGAACGAGCCTCTGACTCCAGGTTATCATGGATTCCCAGCGCGGGACAGCCAGGTTGGTATCTGCTGATTGTAACCCAGATGATGTATGTGTGTGGTGTGTTTCATCAAAGGGTTGCTATGATAGAGAGCATTTCCTGAAATTACTTACTTTGAAAGGGAATGTGGCTTGTTTCAGCAGTGAATTTACTTTTACAGATGTAAATTAAGCATATTTTTAAATTCTATAAGTATGTTATTAAAATTGTGGATATTATAAGAGAAAATAATCACTCAAGCACAGTCATGATTGCTTTTGTATTTTCTTCTACAGGCTACATAATAATTTTTTGACCTGGTTTTCTCAGTGCCTCATAATTCTGAATGCTGGACTTGTCTCTTTATTACCTGCCAGTTAGCCCCTGCCTGCACAGAGTTTTTGAGTCCTTGTAATGATCTGTAGCAAGAAAATTCCATTCTCCTCCCTGGGGGAATTCAGCCTTATGGTTTTAATCAGGGAAAGCTTGCTTGAGAAAGCAAAGTTTCTGCTGCCTTTCTTTGTTAGATGGGAGGATGACTGGAAAAGCCCAGGCCCTATTATGGGTCAGAGCAGAATTGCTTCCTATGAGACACCCTCAGTATGGTTTAGGCAAGTGTATAACATGCCTTCCCTATCTTTTTGTTGTTTGAATACTCGAGCACATGATGTTGAAGCAGAGTTAGGATAGAAGAACAGGTAAGGCTTCCTCTTAGAGAAATGGTGTGGCTTAAATCACCTCGCCTCTGAAAGAAATTTGTATCTTTGATGTTTGGGGATATTGACGTTCTTCAGGAGATTTGAAAGGGTAGCTCCTAGAAATATCTTGGAATGATATTCCTTACAGGGTTGTCAAAAAAAGTTACCATTGTTATACTTGTCCAAGGGATATGAGTTATAGTGCTAAATGAGAGTTCATAGTGTCCTTTCCAGAAGTTCATTGAATCTCATCAGAGCTCCTGAAGCGGATCTTAAAAACTAGGATGGTTGGCTGGGTGCGGTGGCTCATGCCTGTAATCCCAGCACTTTGGGAGGCCAAGGTGGGTGGATCATGAGGTCAGGAGTTCGAGACCAGCCTGGCCAACATAGTGAAACCCCGTCTCTACTAAAAATACAAAAATTAGCTGGGTGTGGTGGTACACATCTGTAGTCCTGGCTACTCAGGAGGCTGAGGCAGGAGAATTGCTTGAACTGGGGAGGTAGAGGTTGCAGTGAGCTGAGACCGCACCATTGCATTCCAGCCTGAGTGACAGGGCGAGGCTTTGTCTCAAAAACAAAACATAAACCAAACAAAAACAACAACTACAAAAAAACAAAAACTAGGATGGTTGATAATCAATAGTCACCTATTTGTAGGCCTTTCAGATTTGAGAGTATTTGTCCAATTCTTGCACTTTTGGTGCTGAGTTGATGTCAGAGTGGCCCCAGATAAGGCATGGAGAGAAGAAGTGTTGTTAGCTCTGTGTTCATCCCCCACTGAGTTCATCACTGTTGATATTGAAGATGGAAGCTTTTGGTAAAAGATAGGGCCATTTACCCCAAATCTAAAGAGAATGTAAAGATTTATTTGTTTTTCTTTCTGGTTTGTGTCTGTCCTAGAGCTTCTCTAAGCTGGGAAACTTATGCCCTTTGATAGTACTTTTATGTCTTAGTCATGTATCAGAAAAACATTCTCATGCCTGGAGATCCACCCCACAGAGATTCTGATTGGGTAAGTGTAAGATTGGGCTTACCCATTCAAATGTTTAAAAATCCCAAAGGTGATTCTGCTATGTAGTGCGGTTGAGAACTGCAGTCCTATGGGCTGCTTTAAAAGCAGTGACAGTTTCTGTTTCATCCTGTGCTTTTCACCTAGGACATGTAATAAAGGGGTCATGGTTAGTCTCTTAATCTAGTCTTGCAAACTAATGCAGTTACTTTATTATTTGTAAAATGTTGCTTATTCTGGATTTAGGAAGGTAAAGCTAATTGATGTAAAGTATGGAAATAGACTTTACTAAGTTTAGAAGACTGAAAGTGTACTGTATTCTTCTTGTGGGGATTACAGATCAATAAGGAGCTAAGCAAAAGGAGTTAATAGGAATTTATTAAAGCCTAAAAAAGTAGTCTCTTTGATTGTACCTACTTTTTCTTTCTTTTGCAGTAGGGGCCCACTTCTGTAACCTGCACATTCATTACTCATGCTGTCTCTGCCGCAGGCGTGTTACAGACCCTTTGCCATGGTTTAAAGCTGCTAATTTACTTTGAGGCACATTCTGATGGTGACAGGTTTATTTTAGTTTATTTTCTTGGGCTTTAATTTGTACTCTGGTTGGATCTTTGAATTAGAGATCTTAGAGTGTGCAAATAGGCAAATATTGAATAGCTGCTTGTTGTATTTGATGAATACAGAATCCAAATGAGTACTGCTAATTAATGCGCCTAACCTTGTGAACTCTCACTTTTGTGTTTTGGGATTTGGGAGGCATTTATCAGCGTGAAACACTGGTCGCTGAAGAGTCTGAGCTGGCGGAAATGGAACTTGTGATCTTTACGTCTCCTCAGCATGGTTGTGGCTCAGCAAATCAAGGAACTGGGGAATGGGGTGAAGGTGAATTTTAATTGTGCCTTTATTTGCTTTCCCTTTTTTTTTCTTGTTGTTGTGGTGGTTGTTTTTTGGTTTGGTTTGGTTTTTGAGACAGGGTCTTGCTCTGTCGCCCATACTGGAGTGCAGTGGCATGAACGTGGCTCACTGCAGCCTTGACCCCTAGGGTGCAAGTGATTCTCCCACCTCAGCCTCCTGAGTAGCTGGGACCACAGGTGTGTGCCACCACACCCGGCCTGTTTGCTTTCCTTATTCTTTCTCTGTTCCTTTCTAAATAGATGAGAACCATCTGCAGACAAGATTCTTATCAGTGGCTGAATGGTGATTTAAAAAGAGGTAACTCTTTTGATTGTTGTGGATCACTTTCATTTTATTTTCTCATCTTATTCTCCCAACCACCCTTTTTGAAGTAGATGAGGCAAATATTCCCTTTGGAAAGATAAAGAAATTGAAGCACACAGAGGTAAAGTGACTTATCCAAGGCAACAATTCAAGTAAGTAGCTAAATAAGAACTGAAATTTCCCTTCTGTCTGAGGGTCCTTTTCTCTGTACTGGAGAATTATTGATTGACCATAGGAAAATGTGGTCACGTGTGAATGTGCCCATTCACTCATTTACATTATTTTATTTACCATATGGGGGCTTCATAGACTTTTTCAAGCTCAACCACAGATGTAGAAGTCCGTGACTCCTGATTAAAGATTATTACTACCAAGTTTGTTAGCACCAAGTGTACCACCAGCATTTCACTTTTTTAGTGATTCTTTTATCATGTTATATACAGTCCCAATAGCACATTTGAGTTAAAAACCTGAAGGAAAGGAGCAGGGAAAACCACCCGCCACCTCTTGCATGTTTATGCAAGGTCACCTCAGCCTTTCTTGATCTATTAAGAAGCTTTATGGGATGACAATCCATTGCTTTTATAAAGCACTCTAAGCATTTCACTATACTTTCTAATGTGGTTTCTCTATGGAAGTGGAGGAGACAAGCATTGTTCCAGTTTTACATAAGTGAAAAAAACTAGTTCAGAAAAGTGAGAAATTTTACCTTAAGGCCATGCAGGACCAAGTGCCGTGGCTTACATCTATAATCCCAGCACTTTGGGAGGCCAAGGCAGGAGGATTGTTTGAGCTCAGAAGTTGGAGACCAGCCTGGGCAACATAGCAAGACCTTGTCTCTACCAAAAATAAAAAAAATCAGCCGGGTGTGGTGGTGTGTGCCTGTAGTCCCAGCTACTCGGGAGGCTGAGGTGGGAGGATTGCTGGAGCCTGGGAGATTGAGGCGACGGTGAGCTATGATTGTGCCACTGCACTCCAGCCTGGGCGACAGAACAAGACCCTGTCTCAAAAATAAATGAATAAATAAATCCAGGCAGGATTTTAGATTGACGATACAATGTAGTAGTTCAGATTCCTAGTTGACTGTTTGTGATTAGTGCCTGTGCTTAGGTGTGTTCCCAGGCCTTGATTAAGGCTAGAGTGTTTTATGGATTTGCAGTATTTTTAAAGTGGGAGAATACTTATGTGCATCAGCTCTAGGGTTTTTATATAAGAAGAGCTTAAGAGCAGCAATCTGATTAGAAGAGGGCCTTGTTCTGCACAGCAGGCTTACTGTTTTTGCTAAGATTATTTATATGGGATGGCTCTTAGGGGTTTCCTAGAAAGTGATGGGGGTCCTAAGGCTGGCCCCTCGCTCGCTCTTGGTGCAACAACTTTGTCTGTTATAAATAAGGTGACCATATAAACTTTAGCATTCAAGTTTGGGCACTTTTGAAAATAAAAAGTGATGCCAATAATTAGTTTCAAACAGTCCCAGGTAAACTGGGATGTATGGCCATCCTCTAATTGAAGAAATACAGTCAGTGTTTTCTTAACCAATGTGATCAGAACTAGTAGGCCATGGGTTAATCTAAACAATTGGTTGAAGTGGGGAAATATTTTAAACTTTTATTTTAATATAGAGCATTTTTAATTTAAACAAATATATGTTTACTCTTTAGTTTCCTGATATGAGGTCAAGGTCCTTATATATAGATGTGATTGAAATACTCCTTGAATTTTTTGCATAAACTATGCTCCCAGAGCATCATCTGTGAGTTCTAATTTGTTTTTTTTTTTTTAAAGAGGAACACGGTCTTAATGACATTCAGAGCAATTTGGGTGAAACTGTCTATTTAGATTTGTATGATTCCCCCTTCTTGCCCAGTCTTTTACAGTTGTCCTGCCCACATCTAATTTGAGCAAAAGTTTTCAGTGTCTTGACTTATTTTTCACAAAACATTCACATTAGAGTTGTTCTCACGGAAACTTTTCTAATTTATTTCATTGATGTGTATATATATATAACATTTAATTATATAATTATAAGAACTTAACGACTTCTATAAACTGGCAGGTGAATAAACACAAGTGATTTTTGGTAAGCATACAACTCAGCTACTGGGAGAAGAAAGGGCTTGGGGGCAAATAGGAGAGAGTTGTTTACTAGTTTTAGGTGGTCTAAGACTGTTAAAAGCGTCCCTTTATTAGACTTGGGAACTGGAGAACATTAGTTAATTTAACAAGTTAATTGATTAAAAGAGGCTTATACTTTAATCAACCATAGGGAAGACTTACTTTTGTTTCATCAATTTTGTATCTCCTTAGTGGTTACTTGACTAAATTTTGTTTTATTGTTTTAGAGTCAACTCAGTTTGGGGGATGGGTAGGGAAGAGGATTAGAGCAGATACACACAAACTAGAGATAATTTGTTTTGTTTCACTGGGGTGGCCTAACCAAGTAAGAGATGTTCAGCAGTGGGATACTTGCAAAACTAAGTGTTGAAAACTTTCATTATTTCATCATTAAAAATTATTTAAGCTTTAGTGTACTATTTTGTTTATTAATTGATGAATACAAATGTATATATTTGTGATACACAAAAAACCCAACTAATATCTGCTAAGTACTTTACAGTTTACAAAACACTCCTGTGTATTTCCAGTTTTGATCTTCACAATAGTTCAGCTAGGTGGGTTGGGCTTTATTATCCCTATTTTATAGATAAAAGAATGCCAAAGCACAGAGACTGTCAAATGAATCTCCTAGTCTTACTTATATAGGTAGTAAGTAAAGAATTGGACTTAAACCCCGATTTTCAGCCTCCATGTCTTGTATTTCCCTTTTATATTTGTCTGTCAGTGTCTCTCTGAATATGAGTGTTCTTTTGCTGGTGTGACAAGATAAGATATTCTGGAATCTTTGGAGAATGTGGGAGCATGAAGTCTTCATATGACCTGAAAGTTCTTGAATAACTTATTTCTGTCAAGTTTTCTATCTTGTTTGTTAAAATAGCTTATGATCTAAAATTTATCTTTTCATATTTTAAATACAAAGAAAAATGTCATGTTGTCAATTTTTTTGAGACTCGTCGCCCAGGCTGGAATGAAGTGGCGCGATCTTGGCTCACTGCATCTGCCTCCCGGGTTCAAGTGATTCTTCTGCCTCAGCCTCCTCAGTAGCTGGGATTACAGACGTGTGCCACCAAGCCTGGCTAATTTTTGTATTTTTAGTAGAGACAGCGTTTTGCCATGTTGGCCAGGCTGATCTCAAACTCCTGACCTCAGGTGATCCGCTCACCTCAGCCTTCCAAAGTGCTGGAATTACAGACGTGAGCCACCATGCTGGGCCCATTCTTTGAGGTTTAAAATGCTTGTCAATGACTTCTCAAAACTATATTTTTTTCTTCAATTTTCTAAAATTCTGTTGAAAGACACAATGTCCCATTGATTAGCAGAAACAAGTGGGAACATCAAAGGAGATGCTTAAGTTGACAAATATAGACAATTATAGATTTAAATTCAGAGTGGCAGCCTTACTTTTAATATAGAGGGTAAATTTAAAATGACCTAAGGGTTTTTTTTCTTAACAAGTATTTTCTTTCCTCAAGATTTTTTTTTCTTTTTTCTAACCAGTTTTTTCATGGGTAGAAAATGAACTTTATTTTAGTCAAATTTTTGCAATGAACTTTCAAGGGCTTTTTTTTTATTGGGAGCCGTGGACAACAGCAAATGCATCTTCTGTAGTGCTCATTTGGCTTGGTTGAAGAAATGATGACTACTTTTCTTCCCTCCGGGATAGTTGGTGGAATGGAGGACATGGTAAGAGTGTTCAGGTTCTAGCTTAGTGCTTTTGAGCTTAAAAAAAGACTGTGACCCCAAGGAGGCAGTTGCTTTTATGTCATGACCCAGTATACACACATACATATATGTTGACTATAACTTAGAATTAGTCTTACCAAATGCTGCCTATCTTAACCATGTTCTAAGTACTGTGATATTTTCTGTCCCCTTCAAAAAATTGTCGATTGTGACTAACGATTGACCAAAATTGATTTCTGCTGGATTTTTCCTGGACCCACGAATGGATTGCAACCTGTTTGAAAAACATTATTCTAATACTTACAGTCCTTAAAAATGCAACCTTAAAGAAACCTCATACCTTTATTTTTTTGAGATGGAGTCTCACTTTGTCACCTAGGCTGCAGTGCAGTGGCGTGATCTCTGCTCGTTGCAACTTCCGCCTCCCAGGCTCATGTGATCCTCCTACCTCAGCCTTCTGAGTAGCTGAGACCACAGGTGTGCACCTCCATGCCCAGCTAGTTTTTGTATTTTTGGTAGAGATGGGGTTTCACCATGTTGCCCAGGTTGGTCTTGAACTCCTGAGTTTATGCACTCCACCCGCCTCAACCTCCCAAAGTGCTGGGATTACAGCCGTAAGCTTCCATGCCCGGACACAAGAAACCCCATACCTTTTAGCAGTCACTCCCCTACTTTCCATCTCTCCACCCAAGCTCTAAGGCCCCCCAGCTGGAGACTGAATTAAAATGGTTCAGATGTAAAATGTTACCCCTTCTGTATCTAGCAATCTATAATAATTTTCTTTCTGATCCTCTTTTTTTTTTTTTACTAAACATGCTTTTGCTTTGCTCTTAAATTACAGGAAGTGTGAAATTGTTTTTTTTCCCCCTGTTAGATTGTCTAGAACCCCACTTTCAGCCTTTGTGCAAAGCTTTTTCAAACTGTTGCTTCTGTCCAACATCTGACCTCAGGTCACCCATCAATAGTTTAGGTCCTTCTGTGGTGGTGTCCTTACACCCTCTAGTGGATGAAGGTCTGGTATATGCTGTAGTGTCCAGTGTTCTTGTAGCACTTTTCTCAATTCATGTAATCAGCTTTACTATTACATTTTAGATCATTTCATTCTTCAAACAGTTAAAAATCTTTTCACTCCGGGAAAGACCATTTTATTTCTTCTGCTGCTCACTGCCATGCTAAGTAATATGCTTATTCTGCTGTTTCATGATTTGTCCAAATTTTGGCACTATTCTTTGGCTTCCTACTGTTGAAGATGAGAAATTAGCAGTTTTATTTTATTTTTATTTTTTGAGACAAGGTCTTGTTGTGTTGCCCAGGCTGGAATGCAGGTGTGTCATCTCGGCTTACTGCAACCTCCGCCTCCCGGGTACAAGTGATTCTTGTGCCTCAGCCTCATCTGTAGCTGGCATTACACGCGCACGCCACCAAACCCGACTACTTTTTATATTTTTAGTAGAGATGGGGTTCCTCTATGTTGGCCAGGCTGATCTCGAACTCCTGACCTCAAGTGATCCGCCTGCTTCAGCCTCCCAAAGTGCTGGGATTACAGGTATGAGCCACTGCGCCTGGCCAGAAATTAGCAGTTTTATAGAACTCTTTCCTTCTAATAAAGCCATTTTTGGGTCAAATCAATATTTATTGATTTGTGAATATATAATAATTATATTATTATGACTATTTAAATATTTTATATCCAAACAAAATGTTATTACTTTGCCTTTCTTACATATTTGTTTCCCTTGGAGTTACTATGTAGAGAAAATAAATATAAATACGTATTTGGCAATTGCTTTTTAGAAAGCTCTATGGCTAGCGCAGTGGCTCACGCCTGTAATCCCAGCACTTTGGGAGACTGCGGCGGGGGAATCACCTGAGGTCTGGAGCTCGAAACCAGCCTGGCCAACATGGGGAAACCCTATCTCTACTAAAAATACAAAAATTAGTGGGGCGTGGTGGTGGGTGCCTGTAATCCCAGCTACTTGGGAGCTGAGGCACAAGAATCGCCTGAACCCAGGAGGCAGAGGTTGCAGTGAGCTGAGATTATGCCACTGC
Organism: Nomascus leucogenys; assembly: GCF_006542625.1. Classification (NCBI taxonomy): domain Eukaryota; kingdom Metazoa; phylum Chordata; class Mammalia; order Primates; family Hylobatidae; genus Nomascus; species Nomascus leucogenys. Next base: position 14,310,121 of record NC_044387.1, read on the forward strand.
ACTCCAGCCTGTGCGACAGAGTAAGACTCCGTCTCAAAAAAAAAAAAAAAAAAGTTCTACTAAGATGTCATTTCTATACCTAAAATTTACTCAATGTAAGTGACTTGTTCAGTGATATTTAGTAAACATGTAGAGTTGTGTCACAGTCCAGTTTTAGTACATTTCCCTCATTCCCCAAATTCTTTCAAATTCTTTTGCAGTCATTCCCTGCTCCCTCTCCAGTCCTCCCTCTCTCCCCTAGCCAACCACTGCTCTGCTTTCTGACTTTATAAAATTGCCTCTTTTGTGCTGGACACGGTAGCTCATGCCTGTATCCCAGTACTTTGGGAGGCCGAGGCAGGAGGATCTTTTGAGCCCAGGAGTTCAAGACCAGCGTGGGCAACACAGCGAGACCATGTCTCAAAAAAAAAAAAAAAAAAAAAATTGTCTCTTTTGGACATTTTATATAAATGGAATTATATGATATATGTAGTCTTTGGTATGAGATTTCTTACAATTAGTATAATGTTTTTGAGGTTCATCCAGGTTGTAGTATGTATCACTGTATCTTTTTTTTTTTTTTTTTTTTTTGCTAAATAATATTTCATTGTAGGGATGTATCACCTTTTGTTTATTTGTTTACCAGTTGGTAGATATTTGTATTGCTTCCAATTTGGCTATTATGAATAGTGCTGATGTGAAGAATTACCTGCAAATCTGTGTGTTGACATATTTTAATTTCTCTTGGGTAGATTTTAGGAGTGGAATTACTGAGGCAATGGTAATCTCATGCATGATTTCTTCTTTTTAAGAGAAATAAGCCAGTGCGGTGGCTCATGCCTGTAATCCCAGCACTTTGGGAGGCTGAGGTGGGTGGATCACTTGAGGTCAGGAGTTCGAGACCAGCCTGGTTAACCCAGTGAAACCCCATCTCTACTAGAAATACAAAAATAAAATAAATAAAATAAAATAATCATAATCATAATAAAAGAGAAATGAGGTCGCCAATGCTGGAGTGCGGTGGTGCAATCATAGTTCAATTTAGCTTTGAACTCCTGCCTCAAGTGATCCTCCTGTCTCAGCCTCCCTGAGTAGCTGGTATTACCAGCTTGAGACAACATGGCCAGCCTCATGCATAACTTAAAGAAACTGCAGACTGTTTTCCAAAGTGGCTTGGTTTTATCTAACTTTTTTGTTATAATGAGTGTATGGTAACAGCTCATTGTGGTTTAATTTGCATTTCCCTAATAATTAAGTAGGTACCTTTTCATGTGCTTATCAGCCACTGATGTTTGCTTTGGTGAGATGTCTTTTCAGGTCTTTTGCCCACTTTTTATTTGGTTTTTCTTCTTACTGAGTTGTACGAAGTCTTTATATATTCTGGGTACAAGTTCTTTGTCAGATTTACAATTTGCAAATATTTGTTCTCAGTTATGAGGTTTTGTAATATGTATCTTCTTCCTTCTCCAATAAAAGAAAACAGAATTGTTTTCATCCATATTTGCTAAGTTTGCATAAACTCTGAATAACTATTTTATGAAAGCAACTATGAAAACAGGCATTTGCCTCTCTGCTGAGGCCTGGTGGTTCCTTCAAAGAAGATTTGCAGGTTTGTAGTGGCTTCGTGCTTGGCTACAGCCTTCTCCAGATGCTTGGTGGCAAGCATGTTTGGGCGAGAAAGCTCTTCATGTATGAAGAGAAATTGTGCTGCTTTCTGCATGTCCTAAGGTTTAGGTTCATTGGCTTTTATTTTTTTTAACTGTAGCTTCTATATAAAGCTGTTTTGTGGCAATTTCTCTGTAGACAGACAGACAGACACCCCTGCACCCCACAACAGACACAGACACACACACACATGCACACACCCTCCTTGGCTTTAGTTTTAAATATCAATCCTGCTGTTGCAGGCTAAATGATTTTAGGCAAGTTTTTGTTCTTCTCTGAGCCTCAATTTCTTCATCTGTGAAATAGGAATAATTCCTATTATGAAAGGTTGTTACAGTATTAGAGATAACATATGTAAATTTCTTGGCTTGTAAATAGGGCTAGTAAGTCATTTTTCTCATTTATTTTATGGAAAAGAGGCCATAAGGAAGCTTTACAAGGGAATAATTAGTTCTCACATTCTGATTTAGTCTATTTTCTCATTTTCCTTTTGATTCTTATTCACTGTTTGAAATGAATTATCTGTAGATTTGAAATTTCTAGCTCAGGAATCTAGCTGTTGGACATCTCCAAGAAAAAGAGGTCTTTGTGAAGGAAATGAAATCTGTGTAAGTTTATTTACCTGACTCATGGGTCTTGGCAGCATGCGTATAAGAGGGAGTCATTTTTGGGACTCTATAACTTCAGCAGAATTTTGTAAAAATTGAGCCAGACATTCAAGGCTCGCTACAATTTGCTTCCCATTTTTTCCAGCTCTGTTTCTCATTACTACCCTATTAACATAATTCTTCTGCCTTTTTTGTTTGAGATGGAATTTTGCTCTTGTTGCCCAGGCTGGAGTGCAATGGCGCGGTCTTGGCTCACCTCAAACTCCTCCTCCCAGGTTCAAGCGATTCTCCTGCCTCAGCCTCCTGAGTAGCTGGGATTACAGGCATGTGCCACCACACCCAGCTAATTTTGTATTTTTAGTAGAGACAGGATTTCTCCATTTTGGTCAGGCTGGTCTCGAACTCCCAACCTCAGCTGATCCACCTGACTTGGCCTCCCAAAGTGCTGGCATTACAGGCGTGAGCCACTGCGCCCGGCCGTTCTTCTGCTTTATATGTCTCTTCACTGTCCTTCAAATACCTATCTTGGGCATTTATTTCTTCCTAGTGCCTTTCGTTTGAAATGTTTCTCCTTTACCAGCAGAATCCTAAGTATCCATTAAGATCCTTGTTCACAACTTAATCTCCCTTATGAAATCTTTCCTTATTGCCTCTGATTGTTTGAATTCGTTTAACATGTCTGTATGAACATTTCCATAAAGTTTGGATCCAAGAGAGTTTGGGAAATACTGCGAGGAGCAGGAGGAAATCACTTAACTTCTCTCAAGACTTAGTTTTCTCAGTGAATGTGAGGATACCATAGGATGTTTGAAAGGATTAAAGTCTTAAAAATGTCCTAGGTCAAGAGTGACTTATTGCCTGATGTTGTGAAAATAGGTTGCACTAAACTCTGCCTTTGGCTTTCCAGGTAACCTAGAAAATCTGTTTTCATCTTCTCATCTCTGGGCCCAAGTTTCTTCTTTTTGCTTTAAGGACTCTTTGGTGGTAATGGGTTTGGTTTTCGTGGGTCCTGGGAGTGTCATACTTTGAGTGTTCTCTCACCTCCTAAATCCTTCAGGGCTACTGTGGATCTGTGGATAGATGAATGATGCCAGAAGTATTAAAAATATGGCTGGCTTTTATTCTCATCGCTCTTCTGTACCTGGTTTGTCACATCCTGCCTTTTTTGCCGCAGTTTGACTTTTTCCCCTAGCTTTGCCTCTTTCTGCTTAGTTTAGGGTTGCTGGGATTGTTAAGCTGTGATTGTTAGTTCACTCATGACCCAGTTGCTTAAATATTTTGTTAATGGATGGATCATAATTTCACTGGTTGACTTTTCAATAGATTGACCTGTTATTTTATATGTAGGCAATTGATTTATATTGTAATGAGAGGTTTAATGTGACCATCAAAAAGAATTATCTGACTAAAGATAGGGCCATTTACAAAGGAAAATTATAGAATTTCCATTAGCAATTTTCAAAATCGAGAAATTCATCTGTCTAGACTTGGTTAGGGCAGCTAAGTAGTTAGTAGGCATATTCTTGCTGTAGCGGTTAGTACTACCAAGCAATCAATGGTCTTTTTATAATAAATTCTGGCTACCATTTTGTGAGTTACATTTAAGAAGCTTGACATATTTATTCAGTCCTTTGTTCTTCAACAGACAGTCACTGGCAGATGATTTAGAATGAAACCAACTAATTAAGTATAAGGTAAGACAAAAGGCCTCATAGTTGGTGGACAATATAGTTACGGGTTTCAGTTACAGATTAAATATTTTCATTTTCTTAATAGCGTTAGCTGCATACTATTATACTTATCTCATCTAGGGTTGATTAGAGAGACAGGGGAATACAACAGGTAACTTAAGATCTTGTGTTAGAAACTTTGGTACCACCAGAAAATACTCTCAGCAAGTACCGTGTAATCATGCATTTAAACAGCTCTGATCTCACTGGAGTCTCATTACTCTGCTTAGCTTTTATCTGCTGAATATTCTTTAGTGTGATATCCTAAGCCTTCTGTGATATGGCCTCAGTCTTTTTCCTTCTGTTTTGTGTAAGGTACTCTGTTCAAGCCACACTGTGGGGTGGGGTAGCATAGCTTTGGAATTAAATGTGGGTGTGAATTCTAATTCCTTTACTTACACTATTTCCCATGTCCTATGTTTAAATACAGTTCGTCCTTTAAATCTCACTTCAAATGCTACCTTCTCCTTGAGGTTTTGGCTAGTGCACTTATTTGCGAGCCGACTCAGTGTCCCAGGGCACATGCTTTCTACTTTGCTTTTTGTGTATTTTTGGAGACAGGATCTCTCTCTGTCCCTCAGGCTGGAGTGCAGTGGCGCAGCCTCGAACTCCTGGGCTCAAGTAAGTGATCCTCCCACCTCAGCCTCCCAAGTAGCTGGAACTACAGGCGTGAATGTGCTACCATGCCTAGCTAATTTTTTAATGTTTTATTTTTAGTAAAGAGCATCTCGCTATGTTGCCCAGGCTGGTTTTGAATTCCTGAGCTCAAGCAATCCTCTTGCCTCAGGCTCCCAAAGTGTTGGGATTACAGGCGTGAGCCACTGCACCTGGCCTTCTACTTTTTTTTTTTTTAAGTTTTTTGAGATAAAGTCTTGCTCTGTTGCCCAGGCTGGATTGTAGCAGCTGGATCTTTGCTCACTGCAACCTCTGCCTCCCGAGTTCAAGTGATTCTCCTGTCTCAGCCTCCCGAGTAGCTGAGATTACAAGTATGCACCACCACGTCTGGCTAACTTTTATATATATATATATATATTTTAGTAGAGATGGGGTTTCACCATGTTGGCCAGTTCGAGTTGATCTCGAACTCCTGACCTCAAGTGATCCGCCCACCTCGGCCTCCCAGAGTGCTGGGATTACAGGCGTTAGCCACCATGCCTGGCCCAGCCTTCTACTTTGTAATAGCACTTTATCACTGCATATTGCATTATGGTGAAAAGGTTTGACCAACACACAGAATTCTGTAAGAACAAGAGTTCTCTCATGCTTCTTAATTATCTTGAATACTTTGCACAAAGTGTGTGCCCAATATGAATTTGGTAAAGTGTGGTAACGGGATAAATTAAATAAACTCAACTTCAGCCTGTTGAAATACAGCAACTACTCCATTTGGATTTTCTCTTATGGACAAAGGGGGGAAAAAAACAAAGCTGTGGTCAGACTTTCACTAGGTTTTTATTGCCTTTGCCTTGCCAGAGTGATATGAAAAATTAATACTTAAGAAGCTAGATATCTGATGTTCAGCAAGAGAGTGCCTCTTACAAGTTTAATGGGTTTGGTGAAGTGGATATTAAATGTAAATCTGTCATTTTATGGAGCCATAGAAGGCTCTTAAGACACTCAATAAATATACTTATTGAATTAGTAGAACTTTTCCCATGTATCTTCTATTACTGCATTAGGATCTGTGTTCCCTTAGTGTGTCTTTAGCCTGTGCTCTCACAAGCTTTGTGGTGTCATGTGGATCACAGGATCATTTAAGATAAAGATACTTTTAGCTCTTTAATTCTGGTATTTTATTATTGGTACAGGGAACCCACACATTGTCTTAATTTCAGAGTAACACATGTGTCGGCATGGGACGGGGCGGGGGGGGGGGGCGGGGGCGGGGGGTGTTGGCCGGTGTCCTAATGAAAAGAGGGCTAACAGGTGGAATACTGACTGTGCTAGGCACTGTGTAAAGCAAGTAGTTTTTAAATCGCATTTGCAGGTGAGGAAGCCAAGGCCCAAAGGGATTCAGTCATTGTCCAAGGCTATGTAGTTGTTAATGAGTGAATCTGGGTTTTAAAATAAATGTGTTAAATTCCAGGGTTGATATTTGCACTGGGCATTTATTTACTTTTATTTGAATGTTATTTTTTTGCATTTTACTTGCATGCTTAATTTTTCTTTGCTCAGCAGCAAACATTATTTTCCCCACTTGCTTCCCTATTTACTAAGGGGCGATAGTTATGTGTTATATATCTATAGTCCTGTATAGTTTACAAGTATTGCTGTAATACCTGTAATGGGTATTGCTTTCATACCCATTCTCATTTGATCTTTGGTGAGACCCCAGTGAGTCTTTATTATTTGGGTGGGGGGTGAAGGGTTTTAATCTCCATTGGCAGATGAGGAAATCAAGATTTCCAGTTTCCTGAGAGATTTGCCAAGGGTGGTAATAAGTGGCATAAAATTGGCTTTTTTAAAAAAACCAATTCCTTGGCCACAATTTATTAAAAAGGCAAATGGAATGGTCCTCCTAGAAGAGATTTGGCAGTTAGCCAGATGTGGTGGTGTGCACCTGTAGTCTCAGCTACTCTAGAGGCTGAGGCAAGAGGATGGCCTGAACCTAGGAGTTCGAGGCTTCAGTGAGCTGACTGTGCCAGTGCACTCCAGCCTGGGCAACAGAAGACCCTATCTCTAAAACAATATGGAAGTGTAAGAAGTTGGGGAAATAAAAGGAAAAAGAAAAGGAAAAAAAAAAAAGAAAAAAAAGATATGAAAGGCCTGGAGCCCTTTCCCCCATAAGGCTCTGCTGACTGGAAGACAGTTTGAAAACCAGTGAGGAATGATCAGAGAACTCTGGGGTCAGACAGACCTGAGTTCAAATTCCAGTTTAGACTGATACTTAACTTCCATTAGGCTTACTTCCTCATTTGTGAGATGGGATGCTTTTATAGGATTTCTGATAAGTGTTAGCCAAGAAACATGCCAGAAATCTAGCACAGTACCTTCAGCTTCTGTGGATGCAAGGGGAGTGTGTTAGGCAGTGTAGACTGACCACTCATCCCGTGCAGGACTCACACTAAATGTTGTGGGAAGTCATTGCTAAGACAGAGCTGTAGGACTTCAAACCCAGCACTTCATACCTGACTGAAGGTTCAGGTGTCACATTTATCAATAGTTTAGAACAGGAGGGGGCAAACTTTCTGTAAAGCATCTGAGGGCATCTGGGCCATATGGTCTCTGTTAGAGCTACTCAGGAACTCTGGCACGGTAGCAGGGAAGCAGGCTTAGATTATAGTAAACAAAAGATTGTGGCTCTATTCTAATAAAACTTTATTTGTGGGTACCGAAATTTTAATTTCATATAATTTTTATATGTCATGAAATGTCGTTTTTCTTTTGATTTTTTGTTTCAATCATTACAAGATGTAAAAGCTATCTTAGCTGGTAGTCTGTGTGTGGGTTCTACAAAAACAAGTGGCCTATAGACCAAAGTCCTGATTTAGACATGTCTAGTTTTTTTTTTTGAAATGGAGACTAGCTCTGTCACCCAGGCTGGAGTGCAGTGGCGCAATCTTGGCTGACTGCAACCTCTGCCTCCCAGGTTCAAGCAATTCTTCTGCCTCAGCCTTCTGAGTAGCTGGAAAATTAGCCACCATGCCCGGCTAATTTTTGTATTTTTGGTAGAGATGGGGTTTCACCATGTTGGTCAGGCTGGCCTCGAACTCCTGACCTCATGATCCACCCGCGTTGGCCTCCCAAAGTGCTGGGATTACAGGCATGAGCCACCATGCCCGGCCTTATCAGTATTTTTAATACCAACAGAGTTTCACATTGTATTTGACACTATTTACAAAATCAATTTATTCCTTCTGTGTTAATACTAGCCATTTCTAAAATGAAATGCAATTGTGATTTAAATTTCACATATCATTATGCTAAATGCTGTTCACTTTTTGTTCCACCATCCTGAAACAATTAACCTATTTGGAGATAAGCTGCAGATAACAAGCACACAGAGAAGGGGATTTAGGAAAGCTGGAGGAAGGAAAGGTCTGTCTTGCCTACATATGGGCTTAGGAAAATTTTCTAACTGGAAACCTTGCCTCAAGTCTGAGTCACACTAGAGGGACTCTTGGCCCTAGGGTGGGAGGAGAAAAGGGAGGGAAGGAAGTGGCTATGTCAGTTTTTGTCAACAGAGGGCACCCAGAGCAAAGCAAGTGTTCTGTGACACTACAGAATCTGCCCTTCTGCCCCAGATGAATTTACCAGACAGGCACAGAACTTCTTGCAGGGGATTCTCTTGTCTATCTCTTCATTTTGTCTGATCTGTGTCTGCATTCTCATGTTTTCTCCCATGCTGGAACCAGAATATTCTAAATGCAGTGTTAGTAATTGTTATTTGCTGACTGCTTTAAGTGGAAGACCAATTCCCTCAATGTGCTGGGGTGAATTATCCCATGTTGTAAGGTTGGCGTTTTGGGTAGGTGTGCAGTATTAGCTTCTAATTTAATTCAGTATCCAGTGAGCATGTATTCCTGAAATACTTTTGATGTGAAAGAGCACTTCATACCTGTATAACATGTTGTAAGAAGACTTTGTAAGTCTTATTGCCTAGAGCGGTATCCTCAAAGTGTGGCTTCAAATCCAGTTGTATCAGCATCACCTGGGAACTTACCTTTCTTCATGGTCTCTGCCTCTTCCCCAGACTTACTGAATCAGAAACTCTGAGGATGGGGTCCAGTAATCTGTTTTAACATGCTTTGGTAATTCTTATACACATTCAACTTGAGAAGCACTGCCATAGGGTAAAGGAGTGGAAGAGTTAAGGGCACTGGTATTTATGGAAGACTATGTGCCAAGTACTTGGCTAGGAGTTTCCTCTTCATTTTCCACATGAGAACAGCAAGCCTAAAAGCGTTAAGTGATTTGCCAAAGTTGTACATATAATAAGTGGTAGAATAGGGATTTGAACCCTGGTGTTTCTGACTCCTGAGCCGTACTATAGTGGCTGGTAAGAAAATGCCAAGAGGCACTGCAATCTTTAAATTAATTCTTTTTTAAAAGTCCTTAAAATATTTTTTTAAAATAAAAGTAATTTGCATTCATTGAAGAAAATTTAAAATATACAGCAGATCAAAAGAACAGAATAAAATCTGCCTTAATATATTTAACTTTGTCTTAACGTTTTGTTGTTGATTATCTTGTTTCCGTATAACTCCGTTTGCATATATACACATTTTAAAATTCCTTACAAGATGTCAATCATATTGTGTAAACTTTTGTAAAATGCCTCCAGCTCAGCCCTACTTTATTATAAACATCTTTTCATGCCATTAACTATGTGTGCTGCATCATTTCATGGCTGCCTAGTAATCCCTTGTAAGGTTGTAAGCTTTTTTATCATAATTGTTTCTAAAGTCCGTCTTGTTTTGATTTCATGATATGCTTTTAGGAAGAATAGGATACTGAGTGCTTTGGTACTGTGGGTAAACAATTTGTCCAGAGTGGCTTAAAGTATAAAATTAAGGCAGTAAGCAGATTTTGGTTGAGAAGGGGACATGGAACTGGAAGGGCAGTACTAAACATGTTTGAGGTTAAAGTGAGCCCAGAAATAAGAAAACAAATTGAAGTAAAAAAGCCAAAGTATCAGGAATAGACTGGGATCTGTGAGTTAGATCGGTTAGAACAAATAGGAATACTGATTGTGAACAATTTGATGGCGCCAACAGCCTGCTTTTATTGTTGGCTTTTTGACATAGAGGCTGAGCTGCCGAATGACAGCATGAGAAAAACTGGGCATAAGACTTCCATAAATAGCAGTTATTATTTATTGAGGACCTTCGTGACCAGGCATCATATTAATCATTTAATTTTTATAATAACCACATGCAATTAGATACATTAGTTTTCCCCATTTTACAGCAGTGGAAACTGACAGTGACATTTAAAGTAACTTGGCCAAATGCTTTGACTGGAACCAAATTAGTCAAAACTCCCAAACCTGTGCTTTTATGCTGTCGTTTATCCTCATTCTTTTTTTCATGGTGTGGCAGGTGTTTAGCCACTATTCTGTGTATATGTATTGTTTTACTATGTGAGCTGGGACAGAAGGAGACTAGGTGTGTAAGAAAGGACATTAAAGTCAAGATAGAGCGGAAGTGGACTTGAAGAACAAAACAAAACTAGTAGCCCAGTTGTTTTCGTAGGAAAGGTGTAAACCTTAGCTAGATAGTGCAGTGAGCAGAGGATGGGAATAGCAAAGTGAATCATTGATAGGAAGGAGCAGGCAGGCATTTGGAAACAAGGGATGGCTAGAAGAATCAAAGTTCCCTCATTAAAATTTCCTTCCCAAAGGAGGTTATATACTCTCCAAGGGCACTTTAAAACAGCTTTATCGAGGTATAATTCACATACTGTACAGTTCACCCATTTAAAGTGTGTGGCTTTTAGCATGTTTACAATCATTCAGCCATCACTATCACCACAGTCAGTTTTAGGACATTTTTAGTATTCCACAAGAAACTCCATTCCCCTTAGTTATCACTTCTTTTTCTTTTTCTTTTTTTTTGAGACAGTCTCACTCTGTTGCCCAGGCTGGAGTGCAGTAGCATGATCTCGGCTCACTGCAACCTCCACCTCCCAGGTTCAAGCTATCCCCCTGCCTCAGCCACCTAAGTAGCTAGGACTACAGGCACATGCCACCTGCCTAATTTTTGTATTTTTAGTTGAGGCAGCATTTCGCCATGTTGGCCAGGCTGGTCTTGAACTCCTGACCTCAAGTGATCCACCCGCCTCAGCCTCTGAATCTGCTGGGATTACAAGCGTGAGCCACTGTTCCCGGCCAATCATCACTTCTTAATTCCTCTATGCCCGCTATTTCCCCAGCCCTATGCAACAAGTGGTCTCCACTTTTCTACAGATTTTGCCTATTCTGTGTACAGTTTATATAAATAGACTCAATATAATATGTGGTCCCTTGTGTCTGCCTTCTTTCACTTAGCATAATGTTTTCACATAGCACAATCCATGTTATAGCAGTACTTCATTTTTTAATTGCTAAATAAGATTTCATTATGTGGATATACCACATCTTATTTATTATTGTTATTTTTTTTATGGTGGGAAAACATGTTTTTATGTCGGGAAAAGAAAGGTGAAGAGACTGAAACAATAAATAGGATTATTTTCCTTAATTTAAAATGGTTGGAATAGGTGACTACTATGAAAACCAAGCCTGTCAGGCTTTCTTGAGGAATTGCAGCTAAAGGCCTAGGTGACAGGACAGTTGGCATCTGCTGCTTCATGAATTGTTTGTAGCAGAGTGGCAGCTCTTTTGACCCGAACACGTGCAGTATTCAGGGAGCTCATTGTGTAAATCTTGTGTGTTGGCCAGCACCATTGCCCCCTACAATACCTCATGGGGAACTGGAGAGGCCTTTGCTGATCTAATCTGGATACATTTCCCTCAGTTACTGCAGCTCTGGGTCCCCAGAGAGTCCTCTCTAAAGAGCTGCCAGTTTGTTGAGTGCTGGCATTTGTAAGATTATTTCTGACTATATGATTCGTCCAGTGGAGATGACACCCATTTATGAGGTCCTGATCTATTAAGCAGAAATAGCAACCATCATTCCTGTGTTTTTGGAATGAATGCTGACTCTAAGGCCCCTGTATGCTTTCTCAGCTGTAGAGTTTGGAGGGCTCCCTTAGCAAGCAAACAATGTGCCCTTCTGGGTGCCAGGTGACTTTACTGTTGTTCTGTTGATTCCTGTTGATTGCTTTCTTGATTTAATCTCCAAGGAGCAGAGATACCTTCATAAAATGAGTGGTATGGGTCAGGATGTAAGTCTTTTTAATTTGTACACCAGAAATGTTGTGGATGGCTTTCTACTTTGCCAGAACTTTCAGTTTAGTTTAGAGAGTGAATTGTAATCATTTGTCTTGATACCCTGGCCCTTTGGCATGTCAGCCCTAACACTGAAACAAGAACTCTGGGTAGAGGACATCAGCTTGGCCCTCAGTTCCTGAGCCATTGAATGTCAGAGCTAGATTTAATCATATCACTCCTGTTTTACATTTGGGGAAACTGAGTTCCAGAGAAGTTAGATGACTTACCAAAGCCATAGTCTTATTTTCTTATAGCTCTTGCTAGTGGCAAAGCTGAGTCTGTGATATTGAGCCTTCATTCTCCGTTGAGTGCTTTTTTGCCAGTGCAGAGCTGTTTCCTGAAGGACATGTACTGTCATGACCAAGGAGTGGCCAAGCCCTGCTGTACTCCATCAGCAGTGCAGGCTTTAAGGTGTATTTGAGAGTTTGACAGATTGCAATTGTGATGATGAAAATTTATAGGAAAGAGCAAGAGCACTGGTTTGTGAGTTTGCATGCCACTGACTCACAGAACCCAGCCCCTTCTGGCCTCCCCTTCTCCCAGCCTCCCGTGCAGTGCACTGTGTCCAGTGAGTATCTTTATGACTACATGATTATAATTCCTGGAGAGCCCCATGTCTATTTGCTAAAAAATAAATACGTGCTGCTACACTAACCTAACAAGCAGTCATCTTGTAGTTCCTGCCTGAAAATGTTTGATCATGGTTGTCAACTCTATGCCTGCTATAATTTTTGCCTAGCATAATGTGAAGAGAAAAGATAAAAATCCTTCTCTCACTGTGCATTTTCCCTGTCCCCTCCCCTCATTCTTAGTGTATAGAATTCCAGAATGGGCCTTGCTTTCCAACATTTTCCTGCCCCATGACCCTAACAGATCTATTTAACATGACTCTAACTGCCAAGATAGATCTAAACCCAGCCCCTTCACAGTGGAACACTTAAGCTGGGTAGTAGTTCCATACTGAGACCCCTTTCAGTACTTTCTCAGAGTCTCTCTGTGTCACCCAGGCTGGAGCGCAGTGGCGTGATCTCAGCTTGCTGCAAAACCTCTGCCTCCTGGGCTCAAGTGATTCTCCTGCCTCAGCTTCCCCAGTAGCTGGGATCACAGGCATGAGCCACCATTCCCAGCTAATTTTTATATTTTTAGTAGAGACAGGGTTTCATCATGATGGCCAGGCTGGTCTCGAGTTTCTGACCTCAGGTGACCCGCCCGCCTCAGCCTCTCAAAGTGCTGGGATTACAGGCATGAGCCACCACGGCTGGCCCACTCCTCCTTACTATTAACAACCACTCTCCTGGCTGGGCACAGTGACTGGCGCCTATAACCCCAGAACTTTGGGAGGCCGAGGCAGGCAGATCACATGAGGCTAGGCGTTCAAGACCAGCCTGGACAACATGGCGAAACCCTGTCTCTGCTAAAAATACAAAAATTAGTCGGGTTTGGTGGCCCATGCCTGCAATCCCAACTACTTGGGAGGCTGAGGCACGAGGATTGCTTGAATCCGGGAGGCAGAGGTTGCAGTGAGCTGAGATCACGCCACTACACTCCAGCCTGAGCAACAGAGTGAGACCCTGTCACAAACAAACAAACCTACAAACACCCGTTCTCTCTGTAAGGTGGACAGTAGAAGCCATATTTTACCAGTGAAGAAACTGGGCTTTAGAGGAGAGCAAGTCACAGAGCTGGAAAGTGGTAGAACAGGCATTTAAATCTAGGTTAGCTTGATACCGAAGCCTATGTTTTTAGTAACCATACTGAACCTCCTTGAGTAGTTAATTTGCTGAGCATTACTGTGAAAGAGAGCTAAGTCACTTATGTTCCCTAGGATTTATAAATGAGACATCTATGTTAGCACAGGGCATTAGTAACATGATTTAGATTAAATTTGGCTTTGGGATTAAAGAATAGAGACAAAGAGGAGACATAAGGAGCCTTTGCCACTTAACTTCCTGGAGCTGATTTGCTTGTGCTCAGTATTGAGGAATCTTTCCTCTTTGAGTGAGTGTAGAGTGGTTTTGGGTCATTTGTAGTCTACACGGTTTCTGAGAGATGATCTGTCCAGCAATTCCAGATTGTTCAGGGTGGGCATGGGAGACGGTATGGCTTACTCCTTGTTTCTGGTGCTGTATTAAGATGAACTAGAGCTGATTCCTGTACTGGTTGAGGTGGTAAAAGGACTTCAGGTTTTAGTCATTCTGCAGGAGGCTTTCTCTTTGGTTTAACTGTAGTTCTTCATCCCTCACCCTAGTTTACATAATTGGGACTTTAAAATTTCATTGTAGCTGTAAGAACAAAGGGAATGCACTTTTCAGCAGCTCCTTACTGACCAGTCATGTGGAGTCCCTGTAGTGTACTCAGGGAGAGCGGCTGCCTCTTTGATTCTCTGCATAAAACAAAAGTATTTTGTATATAGCTTTGAAATGGGAGAGAGAAACTTCTGAAGAAAAAAAGAGTTGTTTGGGGTAATAAGATTTTGAGGAGGCAGACCCTTCCTGCGTTCTCCCCTGGGGAAAGAATCTAGCTACGATTGAAGGGCATTGCCTCAACTAATTTAGTTAAGTGGCCCCGTCCTGGATTAATAACTTGGGCAGACTTCCCAATGGATTTGGCAGGGTATTGGGTTTCTCTCTCCCCAAACCCTCCCTTCTCTCTGCCCTGCACATGTGTGCTAACATAATTACAGAAAGTTACAAGGGGATGGGGCTCCTCTTAAAGGAGGTGGCTCAGAGGACAGAATGTGATTGTGTAGTCCTGTCATATTTCCGAAATGGCAGAGTTCGAGTAAAATGGTAGGGTGGAAGCAAGCAGGCTGGTTTCTCTCTGTAATGGCAAAGGGGGAGGAGGGTTGGTGGCAGTGTCGATTTCAAGCACCTAGAGCACACGAGCATTGGGTACTAATTTTGTGCTAGAGAAATATTAAACTGTCCTTTTGCATTTGTTTGTCCAGATTGCATTACTAAGGATCTGGTCATTACAGAACAACCTTTTTGATTAAGGTCAGAAGTTAACAGTTTTTCAAGTTTGGTGGTCAAGTGTTCAGAAGTATTTCACAGATTTAGTTGAAAACCTGAGCAGATGCTTTTGCTGTTGTTTACCCCTGGGGATCGGGTGACATTCTTCTCCCTTTTCCTCTTCCCCACCCCTTTGGGAACCAACCAATCACATAGAGGAATGGATTTCAGTGCCTAAGGAGTCAGCCAACTCCGGGGCCCTAGCTGAGACTGAATGTTTAACTCTTAGGTATCTGAATCACAGGAAATGGCAGACATTGCAGTTAGCTTGTTTGCATCTACTCTCAGAGCCAATCCCTAAGGGATTGTTCCTAATGAGGCGAGGTACATTGCATTGAACTTGAAGGAACTGGCTTTTAGCCCCAATTCTGCCAGTAACTAGTATTGCAACCTTGGAAAAGTTATTTTCTCTTTTTGGACTTGCTTCTCTTTATGCACAATGAGAGGAAAAGGAGAAAATGGGCATGTATGGTATATCACTGTATGTTCCAGTGGCGTTTTATCGCTAGCCTGAGGTTTAGGGGAAAAGCATTTAACCTGTATTGAGTGCCTGTTCTGAAGCAGTTTGTTTTTTATTTGTTACCTTATTAAATTCTTATGACTCTGCAGGGCAAATGCTGTTAACCCAATTTTACAGATGAGAAAAGTGTAGGCTAGAGAGGCTGTCCAACTTGCCCAAGGTCACTTAAGGAAGGCCCATCTGGCTCTAATGCCCAGACTCTTCCATTCCACTAGGCTGGCTAAAAAGGCCCTAGAAGTCCTGCCAGCATTTTCATTCTAATATTCTTTAACTCCTTCACAGCTTTTAATCCTGCCCTGTAGGAGGACCAAACATTACTGTCTCCTCTTTCACAGCCCCGCTACTAGAGCAAGTAAATGACTTAGGGATTTCTCCATCACCTGAAAGCAGCAAAAGAAGATGGTGCAGGAGTGAATTTTCTCCTTCCTCCATAAAGAAATTCCCATCCTTTATAGCCAGCTCTGCCCACCCCTTCCTCATTCTCCTTTTCTCAGGCAGATATTTTCTTTTCTCTTTCCCTTTGGCTTGTGATTATCAGGTAAGTATCCCTGGTTTGAGGGAGGAGCAGAGTTTTGATTAGGTTAAAAAATTATCTTTACCCATAGCCTTTCTATGACATAGATACTACAATATTGGGTTTATCCCTACCTGGAATTTCTGTGATATCTATATCTATAAACCTATATAGACTTATAGATATCATAGAAATTCCAGGTAGGAGTAAACCATATATATATATATCTGCATATCTCCATCTATATATGTATACACACACACACATATTATAATGATATAATTATATATATATATCTGTGTATCTCCATCTATATATGTATACACACATACATATACACACATATTATAATGATATAATTTTATATATTGTATATTATTATATAAAAAAAAAAAAAAAAAAAAAAAAAATATAAATAAAAAAAAAATACACACATATTATAATGATATAATTTTATTTATATATCTGTATATCTCCATCTATATATGTATACACACATACATATACACACATATTATAATGATATAATTTTATATATATATCTGTATATCTCCATCTATATATGTACACACACATACATATACACACATAATGATATAATTATATATATATCTGTATATCTCCATCTATATATGTAATACACACACATTAATGATAATTATATAATTATATATATATCTGTATATCTCCATCTATATATGTGCACACACATACATATACACACATATTATAATGATATAATTATATATATGTATATCTCCATCTATATATGTATACACACACATACATATACACACATATTATAATGATATAATTATATATATGTATATCTCCATCTATATATGTACACACACATACATATACACACATATAATGATATAATTATATATATATCTGTATATCTCCATCTATATATGTATACACACACATACATATACACACATATTGATATAATTTAATATATATATATCATCTATATATATGCACATACATATACACACATATATATAATTATATATATATCTGTATATCCATCTATATATGTACACACATACATATACAAATATATAATATATATATATATGTATATCTCCATCTATATATGTATACACACACATACATATACACACATATTATAATGATATAGTTATATATATGTATATCTCCATCTATATATGTATACACACATACATATACACACATATTATAATGATATAATTATATATATATAATAGAAAAAACAGGATATATATATCCTGTTAGGTGCTCCCTTAAAGAGCTTTATTTTTTTGCTTGTAAATTATCCTAGCCATCTGATTTAATAGATACACCTTACCCAAGAGAACACTTCGTGTTTCTCTTCCTGGAGATCTTACTTTTTTTACTTTTTAAAAATAGAGACAGAGTTTTGCTATGTTGCCCAGGCTGATCTTGAACTTGTGGTCAAAGGAACTCCTTTCCGCCTCTGTTTACAAAGTGCTGGGATTATAGGCATCAGCCACTGCAACTGGCCAGGGTTTACTTTTAAATTCACAGAGAAATTAAAGGTGAGTTCTTACTGATATTTTGTTGCTTCCAATTAAAAAAAAAATTACAGTAGAAGCCCTAAAATGTCAAATTTGCCAATAAATCATTTTCTGTCATTTGTTGTGGGCTAAGAAAAATGACAGTAGACAAAACCATTAACAATTGAAATTTGTTAAGACAGGCACTGGCCTAGGTGTTTTATGTACATTATTTCTAATTTTCATCTTAATTCTGCATTTGTTGATTACAAAACAGGTTAAGAGGGGTTAAAGTACTTGCTCAAGGTCACTGCTAATGAATGGTGATTTGGCAATTTGATTGTAGGTCTGTTTCACTTTCAAACCTCAGTTCTTTCTTCAATGCCATGCTGCCTCTGGGATATGATCTTGAGAGTTTTATTTGATCATCCATGCTCATGCCTCAGCTCAGATCACCCCAGAAAACCCATATGTCTTCTTTTAAAAAGGGAAATACATTTTATATGATAAGTTTAACAACTGAAAAAAAATTAAAAGAAGTATTTACTGGTGTTTGCCAACTTTTACAATCAGGTAACTTTTACTGGCGTTTATTTTGAATTATTTTTTTGTTAAAGTTTAGATCCATCCCTTGTTTTAAGTGAAAATGCTAAATAGCTACTCGTCCTCAGGTACTGGAGAGCTTGGGGGATTTCACTGTGAATTGGGGTGGACAGGAAGAGGTAGGACTTAAAGGTTAAGTAAGATATAGGTAGATGGAAAAGGTGGAAGAATTTTCTTGGGGTGAGGAAATGTTATTGCTTGCTCCATCACTTGGTACGTCCTGTGTTCGCACCATCTGTTTGAGCTCCTGAGAATGTTGATGGGAATCTAATGAAAGATGGGTTGGTATTAATGAATGCTCATGTTCTTCTCCCTTCCTCTCTTGAGGAGTTGCTTGTGATTTAGCTCTGCCACACATTATGTTGGGCTTTCCCAGTGGTGTGCTCTGAGAGATTCATATAAGAGAAGTATATGTAGTACGCTGTTTCTGCCATCCAGATCACCTCAACAAATATTTCCATAATGTTTATTATGTGCCTGTTATATGCCAGTCAGTTGGCATGACCAGCTGGTGATGCTGAGATAAGATGTGTCATTGCCCACTAGGCCTTTACAGTTGGGTACAATTTGCAGTCTCATTCAGGATACAAGACCTACAAACATGGAATTAACAAAAAAGAAGTATATATTTAAGATTAAAAAAAATGAGTGAACCAAGACCAGCAAATGTTACTGGGGTTCAGAGATGAAAGGGGTTAGGATTTGCTGGAGCAGTAAAAACAGGATTCATTAAAAATTTTATCCAGAGTATGGAGTGGAGAAGGGCTGGGGTGAGATAGGATATGGGTCATGCCACTGCTAGTGAAAGGAAATTGAAAATGGCTCATTGGATTAGAATAAGGTACTTATACCTTCTAAAATTGTTGATGGAGTCATAGGCAGAGATTGGGAAGGGGAGATTCCACCAATTAGCATTTTAAGTGAGGAGTGTAAAGATACCAGCAGCTAATGTAAACAACACCAATAATAACAACTTAATCCCTGAGATCACAAATTTTAGGAAAAATTTCTTACATTTATTTATATTTTAGCTTCCGTGATTAGCTTTCCTTTGATTAGAGAATGTAGTATCCTGTATATTAAAATACTTTTACTCTTGTTGGATTTTTAAAGGATGCAAAACTTCAGGATAAATCAGAGGTCGATTAAGACACCAGTAGGCCTTGTTGCCATTTCCATTTCCTATATGCATTGATTACTGTGTAGCAGTATTCCTGATGATTGTTGAATATTTATGAGGTTCTCTCCCAAAAAAACCCACCAAGTGAAGAACTTTCATTTTTTAAGTTCCTGAAAATTACCTAAAACTCTTCTGTAGGAGATGGCTTTTACAAAGGAGATTCTTTCCTTCTCCCTTCCCCCAACCCATAGTAGCTTAACTCAAGTACTCGGGGGAGACAAAGATAAATGTGGGAAACTTCAGGATGAAAGGGACATATTAGAGACCAGAGAAGTCCCGGGAGGTCATATCAGGCTTAAAGTGGAAACTATGTTACAACCTAAGCAAGGAGCAACTGATAGGTCTATAAATAGGGTTTTATCTTCTCCTAGAACGTTTTTGGCATGGTTATAGCTTTCCATGTGGGGGACTATTATATTTACTAAAAATAAACCGTTTCAGAAATAATTAAAATAAGTCCCACTGAACTCATTTATGTTATTAAAAGTAAAGTCATAGCCTGAAAATAAGTTTATAGAGTTTGGCATGTACAAAATGTTTAGGAACATTTTGATGCTGCAGCGATTGCTTAGATATGGGATAGAATGGTAAAGCCCAATGGATTAAAATAGATTACCTTCTCAGAAAATAATATTATTTCAGTTTTTTTCTGCTAGTTCAGAAGACCCTCAACCTCCTTTGCATGCATTCAGACACATAAGTTGGCATTTCAAGGGAATCATCTAGGGAAGTGGGAGTAGTTCTAACTCTCCAGGAATCTCACACAGTAAAGCTGCTTGGATATGGCTATTCAGAACAGAAAAGTATAGAAATGGGCAATGGTATCCCTTCCATTGGTATTCCTTCTGGGAAACAAAAACCCTTAAGCTGTCTGAGTCTGTTTCTCACACTTCTGTTATCCTGATTGTAGCCCTTTAAATTGTGGAGCAAATTCTTGGCATCTGTCTGCCTGTCAGCTAGCTATCTCTGGCACCCCTGGATAGCTTGTTTTCTTCCTATGAGTATATGTGAAATTTGTAAAAAAAAATCTATTAATTTAAGTATCCTGTTAGAAGCCTGCGAAAATTCAAATTGGGCAAACAATAAAATTGCTTAAAGCGTGTTTCTCAAAGTTAATTTGACCACAGAGTACTTTTCAAAATATAATGAATTGAATAACACAGCACCAGTATGACTCATGTACAATGTGTGTGTGGATTAAAGTCACCAGAAGTAGTGTTAAAAAGATGAATTAATGGCTTCAAGAAGTGACTTCATTGGCTTTTTTTCAAACTTTAAACACATTTTGAAGAAGTTAAATCATTTTAAGTATAAAAGTTAAAGAGATTCAGCTATATTTTGTTTAAAGAGCAAAAAATCATGACTTTGTTGAAATTAAGTAAATATTTATGATTATCAATCATTAAAATAGATTACATTTGTATTGTCTATGCCTTTGGGTACAGGTTAAAAATTGTCTTCTTTTTCTGCCTGAAAAGAAAGTAAAGCTGGGCACAGTGGCTCACGCCTGTAATCCCAGCACTTTGGGAGGCCGAGGTGGGTGGATCACCTAAGGTCAGGAGTTGGAGACCAGCCTGGCCAACATGGCGAAACCTGTCTCTACTAAAAATACAAAAACATTAACCGGGTATGGTGGCTTGTGCCTGTAATCCCGGCTACCCAGGAGGCTGAGGCAGGAGAATCGCTTGAATCCGTGAGGCGGAGGTTGCAGCGAGCTGAGATTGTGCCACTGCGCTCCAACAGGAGGACTCACATGTTACCCTTATTTCTCGAATACATTGCTCAGAGACATTGCACTTTTAATGATAGATTGTTGCATACTAAGTAGAAACTATATTTGTATTTAGTATTTTTCTTTTGAATGAAGAAAAATATTGATAGCATTACTTTTAAAATTGTTGTATTACCTTTTGACAACTTGTAAAATGCTAAAACAGGGTTACGGATTTCAAGTGTATCTGACTTCCTAATTACTTTAAGCCTTTTACTGCTGTTGTTCTTTTTCTCCCCTTACAACCTCTCAACTCCCTTCTTTCCCCCCATACTTTAAAGAAGGAAACAAATTCCTGATGTAATGTATATTTTTTCATATATATATGTTTAAGAGACTGGGTTTTGCTATGTGGCTTAGGCTGGTCTCAAATTCCTGGCCCCATGTGATCCTCTCACCTTGGCCTCTTGAGCAGCTGCAACTAGAAGCATGAGCCACTGCACCAAACCTGATACAATGATTTTCTGAAAGATAGTGAGATGTGCTGGGCGCGGTGGCTCACGCCTGTAATTCCACCACTTTGGGAGGCCAAGGCGGGTGGATCACAAGGTCAGGAGATCGAGACTATCCTGACTAACACAGTGAAACTCTGTCTCTACTAAAAATACAAAAAATTAGCCAGGCATGGTGGTGGGCGCCTGTAGTCCCAGCTGCTTGGGAGGCTGAGGCAGGAGAATGGCATGAACCTGGGAGGTGGAGGTTGCAGTGAGCTGAGATCGTGCCACTGCACTCCAGCCTGGGCGACAGAGCGAGACTCCATCTCAAAAAAAAAAAAAAAAAAAGATAGCAGGATGAGAAATTGAGTGAAAGAGGCTTGGCAAGTTCACTGAATTCCTTGAGCCCCAAACCTAACTTTCTGCCTATTTAATAGCTTTCATCTAGTGCTTTTTGTTTTGTGACTCATATTTACCAGTTGGCTATTGTGGTGGTAATTGTAATGATAATGATAGTATATATTGCTCTGTTTACATAATAGCTTAACATACAGATGTTGAACCATCCACAATTTAGAATGGTTCTACTTAACAGTTTTCTGACTTTACAATGGTACAAAAGCAATACGCATTCAGTAGAAACCAATGTTCATTCAGTAGAAACCGTCTGAGTACCCATTTTTTCACTTTTATTATAATATTCAGGAAATTACATGAGATATTCAACACTTTTATTATAAAATAGGCATTGTGTTAAATGATTTTACCCAACTGTAACCTAATGTAAGTGTTCTGAGCATGTGTAGTGTAGGCTAGGCTAAGCTATGATGTTTGGTAGGTTAGGTGTGTTAAATGCATTTTTGACTTACTGTATTTTCAACTTATGATGAGTTTATAGGGACAAAATCCCATTGTAAGTTGAAGAACATTTGTTCTCTATTTGGGTTTGACAACGTCCCTGTAATGTAGGCATTATTAACTCCATTTTGCAGATGAAGAAACTGAATGTGTCCATATTTGACTTTTTCTCATTATACGAATTCAAGAATGGTTAAGTTAAAATTTTATTTCTATCATTTTGGTGTGGAATAGTTATGGATAGTAGATCAGAGTGATACACCAGTTGACTTCTTGGCCTAAACATTTGAAATAGACATTTCAAGATTCTTTAACAGTCTCTGTTTTGGTCATCAAATTTGCACACTGTTGATGTGCATAAAGCTTTCTGTTGTTTTAAGTGAAATTGAGTTTTGGGCAGGGCACAGTGGCTCACACCTGTAATTCTAGCACTTTGGGAGGTCGAGGCAGGCAGATCTCTTAAGGTCGGAAGTTCGAGATCAGTCTGGCCAATGTGACAAAAACCCGTCTCCACTAAAAATACAAAAATTAGCTGGGCATGGTGGTGGGTGCCTGTAATCCCAGCTACTTGGGAAGCTGAGCACAAGAATCTCTTGAATTCAGGAGGTGAAGGTTGCAGTGAGCCGGAGTCACGCCACTGCATTCCAGCCTGCGCGACGGAGCGACACTCTATTTCAAAAAAAAAAATTGAGTTTTGATTTGTAAGTTAAAGTAAATAATTTATTGTTGAAAACATTTAGGATTAAGTTCAGCTGCATGTAACAATCTCCTCTTCCCCACACAGAATCTTAACAAGAGAGAGATTCATTTGTCTTTCATGAAAAAGAAGTCTGGAATTAGGCAGTCCAGGCTAATATGGTGCTCTCTGATTACCAAGGATCTAGGATCCTTAGTCCTGTTTGCTTCTCTGACTGTAGGATGGGCCTAGATGATTCAGCCATCATTTCCCCCTTTCCACAAAGCAGTTTGAGAGGAAGAAAAGAGGGGTGTCCCCTCCCCTACCTAAGAAAACTTCCAGGAAGTTCCACGTAACATTTCTGCTTATATCTCATTGGTTGGAATTAGTCTTAGGGCCATATGTAGCTGTAGTGGAGGATGAAAGATGTAGTCCTTTTCTGGGGAAGCGTGTATAGTAATATGCTAAAATGAAAACTGGGGTTTTGTTACTAAGGAAGAAGGGAAGAGAGGATATTGGGAAACCACTAGCATTCTCAGCTCCAGAGCCTATCAGAGTGACCCAACCTTATCTCCCACATGATATGGAAGACCATTCTGCGGCTTCCCTGGGAGATTTTCAACCAGTCTTTGCCATGTTTTCCAACAAGGTGATTTTTTTCTTGAAATGTATATACCTTTATGCAAAGATTTTTTAAAAGTTAAATAATACAAGATTATGATAAGGATCACTGCAGTTTCCATTTTAAGATCAAGTTTGAGTTTTTTTCCAAAATTGATTAGTTTGTTGGAAATGGAAATCCAAATGGTATAGAATGAGTTTTTTGGTTTTTTGTTTGTTTGTTTGGGACAGAGTCTTGCTCTGTTGGCCAGGCTGGGATGCAGTGGCGTGATCTTGGCTCACTGCAGCCTCCAATTCCTGGGTTCAAGCAATTCTTGTGACTCAACCACCCGAGCAGCTGGACTAACAGGTGTGTGCCACCACGCCCAGCTAATTTTTGTATTTTTAGTAGAGATGGGGTTTCACTCTGTTGGCCAGGCTGGCCTCCTGACCTGAAGAGATCTGCCTGCCTCAGCCCCAGAAAGTGCTGGGATTACAGACATGAGCCACTATGCCAGGCCGTAGAATGAGGTTTTAAGTAAGAATAAAGTATGTGTGAAATATTTAAATATCTGACCATTGGTAAAGGAAAAAGTGTGATTTTTTTTCTTTTGTTTTTTGAAGCCTGGGTAAGTCATTAGATTATACATTTCTTAGGGATAGAGAACTCGCTTTTATAAAAGGTTAGGATTATTGTATTTTGAATAAATAACATTTACATAAGTTAATATTTTAAAAGTAGAAAATGGTCATATCATGAAAAGTTGCTCTCCCATTCCTGTCTTGAGTCCCCAGTGTCTTTCCCCTACAGGCACTTGGTGTTTTTTACTTCTTGTGTATAATTTCTCCTTTGAGCTTTTCCTCCCATTTAAAAAACCACTGGTTTTAAAACCATTGCTAAACCTTTCTTTTTTCCACTTAATGACATATGTGGTATGCATGGCTTAATGATAAGGATACGTTTTGAGAAATGTGTCGTTAGGTGACTTCATTGTGAAAATGTCATAGAATGTACTTACACAAACACTAGATGTATACCTGACTATATATTATATATGGTACAGCCTAATACCTTTAGGCTGCAAACCAGTACAGCATGTTACTCTACTGAATACTGTAGGCAATTGTAACACAATGGCAAATATTTTTATATTTAAACATATCTAAGCATGGACAAAGCACAGTAAAAATATGGTATTATCATCTTACGGGACCACCATGGCATATGTGTTCCATCATTGACTGAAACGTTGTTATGCAGTGCATGACTCTATTAGAGTATTTCATAATGGTATTTTAAGAGCTTCCTCATCCCCCTCCCCCAAGGCTATACTGTTCAGTGTTTCACTGTATGGATAAGCCATAATTCATTAAACAGAAGAGCCTTGTCTTACTTTCATATCTATACCTGCTCTGTAAACAGCATTCATTCATATTCAAGGGACTGAACACTTGAATTTGTGCAGAATATTTCTCTTCTTGATGGCTGAGTATCCTAACCAGCTGAGAGGATTTTCCCTTCTTTAAGGACCAAGGTATTTAAGATTCAGTCATTTCAGAAATAAATCCTTCTAAATTGTGTTGTATAACTATAAAATTTATTTCTTCTTAACAGTAAAATAGTGGGCATTTTTAAATGGTTTTAACACAGTTATCAGCATCAGTGTTGTTTAGGAATATAAAAGAATAATATTTCAGGAGCTTTTGCTGGTTTTGCCTTACTGAGTGACACCATTTTTGATATATATCATCAATCTATTTTACCTGCTTTTTAGATTTTTTTTTCTCTTCATCTTTCTTGTTTCCTATGTTGGCTGCCTCCAACATAATATTCCTTTTTCCTCTGGTACTTACTCACCACTGCTTCCCAGTTCCCTTTCTTAATTTGCTTTGTAAATTTTTGGTGGACAATTAGCCAGATAACCAGGACAGAAATATTCCTAAAATAAAAATAAATAGATTCAGAGAGAAGGTCTGATGGAGTTTTCCTGCTGATGAAAATTTTGGAATGAATGTTTTGGAATTCTGGATACCTAGAGGGCCTTTTTGCTTCCTGGTTATTACCGTGTTCTAGGACAGCTCTGTCTGATAGACCTTTCTGTGATGATAGAAATGTTTTATGTCTGCCCTATCCATTATGATAGCCACTGTCCTCACGTGGCTCTTGAGCACTTGACATGTGGCTAGTATTAAGTAACTGAAATTTTAATTTTAATGAAGTTAAATTCACATAACCACATATGACAACTGGCTGCGTGTTAGACGACATAGTTCTAGACTCTAGTTAACTAACTGATATACAGCAAGCTTGATTAGAGGAGAGCTTGAACTGGGATGCTATTATTTTATTGTGCTGAGAAGAATAAATTTATAGTTTTGGAAGGGAGACAATTTGGAATGTAGATTATCAGATTAGCTTAAAGTAAATGATTAAATTGGAACTGCCTTTTCATATTGACATTATGATTATTTCAAAGTGTAGCATTTTAAAGCCATTGATACCAGCATTTATTTGTGGTTTGTATTTGTGGCAAAGCTGTGAGTCCTTTTGGTAACTAGGGTGAAATTAGTAGCACTCTAACTTTATTTATAGGACTTGGTTAGACAGTTGCCCGAGTGCCAGAAACTCCTACAAATAACTTTGACCTTCCCTAACAAAAAGTCAAAGGATAAAACGTTTCATAGTAGAAGATCTCAGTTGTATCTGACATACACAAAACATTACTTTCTAATGGAGAAATCTGTAACAAAAAAAAGCATAAATAATTAAAGATTTTGGTAACTGCTAGGAAGAACATAAACAGGGCACAGTAACAGAGTATGGGCTTGTGGGGAAAGACCTCCAACTAGATAGAGGAGTCTGGAGAGTTTTATTTGAGGAAGTGATATTTAAGCTGAGTTCTAAAAGATAAGAAGGAGCCTGGCTTGCAAAGAATGAAGGTGGAACGAGGAAGGGTTTCAGAAAGAGGGAATGAAAGGGTGTGGGGGAGAGGAATTGATACAAGATCAGTGTCTTTAGAATAGTGATTGAGAGGAGATATGGTATGAAGCGAGGTTGGAGAAGTGGGCACATAGCAGGTCATATAGGACCTTAAAGACCATCATCAGGAGTTTGGAAAGAAAAAAAATATAATGTGATGTCGTAGAAGTAGGAGAGTGATAAGATCTGGTGTTTGTTTTACAAAGTTTTTCTGGCTGCTGTGTGATGAGTGTTTTGGAAGGGAGCAACAATGGAAATGGGGAAACTAGTGTGATATTCAGGAAAGAGATGATGGTGGCTTGGGTTAAGGTGGGTTAAGGCAGTGGAGGTCAAGTGAAGTCACACACACACAGAAGTTGCTGTAGGTTGAATGTGAGGGATGAGGGGTGAGGAAAGGGTTTCTGGCTTTCATAATTGTCAGGTAGTACCAGGGGCCCTTTAAGGGTGGTGATGGTGGAGAATTAAGGACCCAGTTTTGGGCATGTTGAGTTTGACATGCTTGTGTGACAGCTAAGTAGTCATATTGGAGCATGGGGAGAGGTCTCTGCTAGGGGTGTAACTTGGCAGTTATTAACATGTTGATGGTATTTGAAGTGATGGGAATGGATGAGACAACTTAGAGAAGATGACTCAGGGTTGAACCCCAAGGAACACTTACCTTTTAGAGGTCTGTCGAGGGAGAAGCCATAAAAAGATACTGAAACAGTAATCAGTGATGCATGAAAAGACAAAAAATTGGCATTGTAGTGTCTCAGAAGCCAGAAGAAGGGAATGTTTTAAGAAGATTGTCAGCTTTGTTGAATCCTGCTAAGAGGTCAGATAAATGTGGAAGTAGTAGACCTTGATAAGTTGATTTAATGGAGTGGAGGGCTTGGAAACTTTGTTTTGAGTAGATTGAAGAAAATGAGAAGTGAAGAAATTGAGACAGATATAGACAACAACTTTTTCAAGACAATTTACCCTGAAGTGGTGAGCAGGAAAATAGCAGGTAGCTGGAGGGAGATGAGGGGTCAAAGGAGAACTTTAAAAAATTAGGGTTCATTTAATCATTTACTTACTATAGGATATTAGATTTAGTGGTAAGAAGATATTGTCTGAATGCTTCTCATTTAAAATGACATAGAAAATTAGCTAAGAGGTTGTGTGTAGTGGCTCATGGCTGTAATCCCTGCATTTTGGGAGGCTGGGGCAGGAGGATTGCTTGAACCCAGGAATTCAAGACTAGTCTGGGCAACATAGTGAGACCCGCCCCTTCTCTAAATGTTTTGTTTTGTTTTGTTTTGTTTTTAATTAGCTGGGCATGGTGGCGTGTGCATGTAATTCCAGCCACTTGGGAGGCTGAGGTGGGAGAATAGTTTGAGCCCAGGAGGTCAAGGCTGCAGTGAGCCGTGATCGCGCGTCTGCACTCCAGCCTGGGTGACAGAGTGAGATCCTGTCTCAAAACAAACAGACAAAAAATAAAATAAGAAAATTAGCTGAGAGTAGGTAGTGAAGAGTGAATGCGGGAGGTTTGAGGAGAAGCAAGAAATAGTCATTTTGGGGAGTAGGAAAGCTTTCAAGGGCAGCTTTGGTGGATTGCTTGGCATCGTTGAGTGTCCACTTGAGGTTTGTGATCATGAATATATAATGAAGTCAGTCAGCTTGGTGATGTGATTTTTCGTCAGCAACATTCAGCTGATTGGGCATAGGCACTAGAAAAGGCAGACAATTGGATTTAACCAGGATTGGAGTTTGTCAGATGGCAGTGATGGAGAAGACAAATGATTGAGGGTATTTGCAAGGGAGAGATTGTAATTATGGAACACGGCATCAAAATTGGACAAAGGGGGTGCAGAACTGGAGTGGGTAGATAATGGAAAAGTGGCTGGGATGGGAGGACTTCATGAGGTCAAAAATTGTAGGGAGGGGATACCAGAGAAAGCTAGTTAGAAGTAAGGGAAGTTCTTTGAGAGTATAATTGAAACATAATAAGGAAAGACGGGTCTTTTAAGATGATGCAGCTTTTCTTTTTTCTTTTCTTTTTTTTTTTTTTTTTTTTTTTTTTTTTGAGACAGAGGCTCACTCTGTCGCCTAGGCTGGAGTGCAGTGGTACAATCTCAGCTGACTGCAACCTCTGCCTCTAGGGTTCAAGCGATTCTCCTGCCTCAGCCTCCTGAGTTGCTGAGACTACAGATGCACCACCACACCTGGCTAATTTTTGTATTTTCAGCAGAGATGGGGTTTCACCATGTTCGCCAGGCTGGTCTTGAACTCCTGACCTCAAGTGATCCACTTGCCTCAGCCTCCCAAATTGCTGGGATTATAGGTGTGAGCCACTGCGCCCAGCCAAGATAATGCAGTTTTCTGTTTTAGGGATAGTAGCTCTGGGTTTCCTAATAACTGGGAGTAAGAACTCTAACAAATCACTTACTTGCCTTTCCCAAGAGGCTAGCTTTGAGATGGACTGCTTTCTCCATGTATACATCTAGAGCTTAGTTTAGACATCATAGAAGGTAACCACCATTCACAGAAGTTTCTGGGTCTATTCTCTTAATGACATCAGTAGTAGCAGGGTTTTGGCCAGTGCACACGTACAGTATGTGTACACCAACTCCCAAACCCTATATCTGTCGTTTGTTGTTGTTTTTTACTTTTTTCTTGAGATGAGAGTTTTACTATGTTTCCCAGGCTGGTCTCAAACTCCTGAGCTCAAGCAAACCCTCCCGCCTCAGCCTCCTGAGAAGCTAGGATTACAGGCTGACATCACCACACCTGGCTTCATTTGTTTTTTAAAGTCTTGGTAATGGGCAGAGGTAGAGTGCAGGGTTATATCCAAGGTAAGTTTTTTAGTGATTTTTTTCCAGTCTTGATTCAGTTTTGTCAGTGAATAGGTATGGTTTAGTGGAAATGATCTTGGAGTCTTAAAAACGAACGTTGAACTTTTGGCTCTTCATTCACTAGCTGTGAGACCATGAGTATATTATGTAACCACTTTGGGCCTCAGTTTCCTTTGATCTGTGAAAAAGATAATAGGGCCTGTCTTACAGAGATATTGTGAAGATGCAATGAGATAATGCATGCAAAGTTGTGGCATATAATATGCTTGGAGTAAATAGTAGCGGTTGGTGATGTTACATTGAAATCAGCAAGTGGGAGAGGAATGTTCACTGTTTTGTCTTCCAGGGTGGTTTACATCCCCTAACTAGAAAGTGGCAACCATATCTACCCCTTCTCCCGTGAGTCGCTACTGCTGCATGTGGCCAGTGCCTCTGTCTAGACCAGCTTCTCAGATTTCAGTGTGCCTGAGAGTTACCTGCGGCTTCTGTTATCATTTGATTTTGATTTTGTAAGTCTAGGGTGGGGCCTGAGATTCTTCAAATCTAAGGAGTTTCCAGTTGATGCTCATTCTGCTGATGCTGGTCCATGTGTCACATTTGAGTAGCAGAATTCTATTAGAGATTGCCCTGTGGGAATCCCTGCTATTTTAAGCTGAGAGGAAGTGAGGGAAAAAGAGCCTCATTCTTTCAACTTTTTTTTTTTTTTAAGTCAGCTTCGTAGACAATACTCATACATCTCATTTCTCTACCTCAGTGTTGTTTTGGTGAGTCTGTATTGTCTCTACCAGTCCAGGAAGTGATAGGAATATAAACTATGTATAGAGGGTTGCCTCAGATTTCTTCTGAAAAATTTTTGGTACCTATTTCTCAGGTACATTTTTGAGAAATTATGCTGGCTCGCCCGGTATACCTACTTCCTCCCACTATCCTCTTACAACCACAGAGAAACTCATATAAAACAAGCAGCCTCCCAGCCTGGCCAACATGGTGAAACCTTGTCTCTACTAAAAATACAAAAATAGCTGGGTGTGGTGGCAGGCGCCTGTAATCCCAGCTACTTGGGAGGTTGAGACAGGAGAATCACTTGAACCTGGGAGGCGGAGGTTGCAGTGAGCCGAGATCATGCCACTGCACTCCAGCCTGGGCCACGGAGTGAGACTCCATCTCAAAAACAAACAAACAAAACAAGTAGCCTCTTGAATTATTGGAGTCAGAGGCAGAGAATCTAAAATGTGGCTCCAAACCCTTTCTGCCCCACCAGACTCACATTGCAAAATCCAGCATTTTTGAGATGCAGGAATTCAGGAAGCAAGGTTAGAATTATTGGCAATACCCATATTGCTGTCCCAGATTATCTGATTTTTCTTTCTCAGAAGCAAGCACGCCAGAAACTTCCTCTGTGGGCCCTCAGAAGACTTTCTTCAATGCTCAAATTGACACATTCTCTCCTGTAAACTAACGGATAGGGTGATAAGCTATCAGTCACAAAGTGTGATAACATGCTCTCCTGATAGAATGAAGTATGTATGCATTTTAATCTCTGTGTATAAGACTGTGATTCTTTTTACAGTCTCTTTATAGTGTGGAGTTTTTACACCTTTTTGTCTCTTAATGTGAATTGTATATAGCTATAAAGCATAGCTTTCCTTATTTGACTTTGATAATTGGAAATAAATTTTTTTCTTCTCTTACCACTTTATTCCCCTTTTTTCTTTCTTGTTTTTTTTTTTTTTTTTTTTTTTTTTTTTTTTTTGAGACGGAGTCTCGCTCTGTCGCCCAGGCTGGAGTGCAATGGCACAGTCTCGGCTCACTGCAAGCTCCGCCTCCCGGGTTCACGCCATTCTCCTGCCTCAGCCTCTCCGAGTAGCTGGGACTACAGGCACCTGCCACCACGCCCAGCTAATTTTTTGTATTTTTAGTAGAGACGGGGTTTCACCGTAGTCTCGATCTCCTGACCTCGTGATCTGCCCGCCTCGGCCTCCCAAAGTGCTGGGATTACAGGTGTGAGCCACCGCGCCCGGCCTCTTTTTTTGTTTTAAAGGCAGAAAAATGTGAACATGCAGGAGCATGAATAAAAAAGATAACTTAGCTTCCCTGTGGGTTTTTGGTTTTTGTATGTTTTCTTAAAGGAAACATACAGAAGAGTTTTATTTCTGACCAGACTGACCACCTAATTTTAAAGATTATGATCAGAAAAGAAATAGATGCATTTATAATAGGAATTTACAAGCCCTTCCTGTGGTTCCAAAGAAGTTTATGATGGTTCCACCCATGGGAGTTTTAGAGGTAGTTTGCAGAGTTTTTGTGACATACTTAAACTTTTCTTTATTTTGAGGGTTTCTTTTCTTGGTATTTGTCTCCTGCTTTGCTGCAGGGTATGTCTTTTATCTTTTATTTTATTTTATTTTTGAGACAGAATTTTGCTCTTGTTGCTCAGGCTGGAGTGCAATGGCTAGATCTTGGCCCACTGCAACCTCCGCCTCCTGGGTTCAAGCAATTCTCCTGCCTCAGCCTCCTGAGTAGCTGGGATTACAGGCATGCGCCACCATGCCCAGCTAATTTTTGTATTTTTATTAGAGACAGGGTTTCTCATGTTGGTCAGGCTGGTCTTGACCTCAGGTGATCTGCCTGCCTCGGCCTCCCAAAGTGCTGGGATTACAGCATGAGCCACCACGCCCAACCTTTTATCTTTATCCTATCCCAAGCTTGATTAAAAGAGAACACTATAAAGTCACAGTATGAAGATCTAGAATTTCATTGTATTTATTTTATTGATACTTGGTTAAGAATGAATGACTGCCAGTGGTCATGGTGGCTCATGCCTGTAATCCCACACTTTGGGAGGCCCAGGCAGGTGGATCGCTTGAGGTCAGGAGTTCGAGACCAACCTGGGCAACATAGTGAAACCCCATTTCTACCAAAAATATAAAAAAATTAGCCAGGCGTGGTGGCATGCGCCTGTGTTCCCAGCTACTCTGGAGTCTGAGGTGGGAGGATCGCTTGAGCCTGGGAGGCAGAGGTTGCGATGAGCTGAGATCACGCCACTGCACTGCAGCCTGGGCTACAGAGTGAGACCCTATCTCAGGAAAAAAAAAAAAAAAAAAAAGGATTGTGGGAGAAGATGGCGGCTGCTGCACAATCCCGGGTTGTCTGGGCCCTGCCAATGTCACATTCTGCCATTACTGCAATAGCCACATCCGTGTGTCACAGCCCACTCCATTGCCAGCTTCATCATGCCCTCATACCTCATGGGAAAGGTGGATGTTCCTCAAATCAGTGGGATTGTGGCCACTGGGTTTGGAGCAACAGGATTCCTGGGCCAATGTGTTGTCAACCACCTTGGATACGTGGGGTCACAGGTGATCATACCCTATCGGTGTGATACATGTGACATCATGCACCTTTGTCCCATGGGAGACCTGGGCTAGCTTCTGTTTCTGGAATGGGATGTGAGAGATAAAGATTCTATCCGACGAGTAGTGGAACACAGCAATGTGGTCATAAATCTTGTTGGATGAGACTGGGAAACCAAAAGCTTTGATTTTGAGGATGTTTTTGTGAAGATTCCCCAAGCAATTGCTCAGGTGTCCAAAGAAGCTGAAGTTGGAAAATTCGTTCATGTTGCGCATCTGAATGTGAATATTAAAAGCTCTTCTAGATATTTGAGAAATAAGGCTGTTGGAGAGAAAGCAGTGAGAGATGCATTTCCAGAAGCCATTATCGTAAAGCTGTTGGACATCTTTGGAAGAGAGGATAGATTCCTTAATTATTTTGCAAATATGTGTTGGTTTGGTGCTATACCCCTTGTTTCCTTGGGCTGGAAGGCAGTTAAACAACCAGTATATGTCGTAGATGTATCCAAAGGAATTGTTAATGCAGTTAAGGATCCTGATGCCAACGGGAAAACCTTTGCTTTTGTTGGGCCAAATCGGTACCTCCTCTTTGACCTGGTGAAGTACATCTTTGCTGTGGCTCACAGACTCTTCCCCCCGTACCCCTTGCCACCTTTTTCCTATCAGTGGGTAGCAAGAGACTTTGAAATAAGCCCATTTGAGTCCTGGACAACAAGGGATAAAGTGGAGCATATTCACATCACAGGCATGACCTTGTCTCACCTGCCCAGCTTAGAAGACCTTGGTATTCAGGCAACACCACTGGAACTCAAGGCCATCGAGGTGCTGCAGCTTCATCACACTTATTGCTGGCTGTCTGCTGAAATTGAGGATGTGAAGCCGGCCAAGACCGTCAACATTTAGTGCCTCCCGAGCAACTCTTGGTTTTGGTGTCTTTTGGGTCAGCCCATGTGGTTTGAGCACCCAGCCAGGTGGTCTCTTTAGAGAATCCTGTACACAGTGAATAAGATCCCACCACTAAAACATTTGAGGTTTAAAAAAAAAAAAAAAGAATGAGTGTCAAGTAATAACAGACTCTTCAAAGAATTTGACAAAATGAATCTCTTATCAGTGTAATTTTAATATAGTTATTTAGAGTATGGTATAGGGAGTGTTGGTGACTTAAGAGTTAGGGCATGAGCTATGAAACTAGAGAGGAAAGTTGTGTATAAAAACTGATTATGGACATGTAAAAGAGTCTAAGTAACACTTTATGGAAAGTCAAGACTTATTTTTCTTTTTTCTTTTATTTAGAAAACAAGCCATTTCAGTTTCAGGCTTGGAAGTTCTTTCTCCTCTTTTGTACTAGAAATGGGGTAATCTTGCCTTCAGAAGAAGCAGAGAGGTTCTATGTAGAGAAAAAGAAAAGGTTTGGGTGAGGCCAAGGAGAATACCTGCCCCACCTCTCCAAGTTGAAATGAGCTGGGAGTTTAAGGTGGGAGGAGAGAAAAGGTTCGTCTGCAGAAAGCATGCTTTCAGTGTGAAAGAAAAGGAAAAGTGATTCTGTTTCTACCCTAAGAGGAAGAAACCCCACTATGGCAGATAACTAAGCCCAGAGCATGCACAGTGGGAATATTAGGTAGGGAGAGTGAAAGTACCTGCATGGGGCCTACCTTGAATGTGAGACTTGTAGACCTTACTTGGAGATTTTATAAGCAGGAAGGAGCTGTTTCAACATGTCTGAGGGGGAGCCAAAACCCTGAGGCAGCTGAAAGGTGGTTTTTGTTTGCTTTTTATTTTGTTTTGTTTTGTTTTTTTCTTTAATGAGTGGGAAGGAGTGGAATATTCCTCAAAACCTATTACCCTTTGAGAATGTTTTGTGCACCTACTGTGTGCTAGGTACTATGCAAAAGACTCCATGGCCAAAAATAGATGAGTCAAGACGAGATGTTAGGTCTCCATCGAGGAAGATGTGCAGAGGAGAAGTGGTTTGCTATAGGAATACTTGGAGAAGTAGCCCACAGAGGTGGTCAATGCCGTGTTACAAACACCAGGCCCCGCCGAGAAAGGAGAGCTCACTCACAGCTGGGGTGTGCTTTTGGATTTGAACACGGAGAAATAGGTCAGGGAAGCAAGGTACACGTATGGGCATTGGCATTGGCATTAGAATATGGGGGATAATTATGTGATTTTCTGAATAAAAACCATTGGGACAGGTGATTTGATAATACTTGTTCACCACTGGGCATAATGAATGAAAACTTGCCTGGCATATAGGAGGCACTTAATAAATGTTTGAACTGAACTAAAATTAGAAAACATGGTCACCAGGAACATGGCAGACAGTTTACATAGTTATATCATTACAACACCTCTGAAAGGAGTATTATACCTATTTTTTGGTAGAGGAAACAGAAGCCTGGACAGGTTGGAAACTTTCCCCAGGCCATAATGATAGTACTTGTAGATCTAGAATTGAAACCCAGGCCGTGCACCTTAGCCTGTCTGCATGGTGAGTAAAGTGTCTGTACCATGCTAGGAGCTCGTGATCCACTTGACTCCTTCAGAAGCCAGGCTATGTTGTTCTGAACTAGGGCAGTAGTAATAAAAAAGATGAAAAGCCTATTCAGTTTTATATCTTAAGTTTTCCTGTGTTTTAAAATCTTGTAAGATTAAGAATTATTAGTGGTGAAATGACATAAAGAATAGTGGTGTCAAGCAGACATTGTGAGAAAGGAATGCGGGCTCTGAGCAGGTTCTGTGTGCGTGCTTGGCTTCTGCAAGGGGCTCCACAATTGGGGCAGAGGGAAAGCTTGGCTCACTCGCCTTGATCTTAGAGGGCAGAGATTTTTGATTGCTTCATTCATGTTTAAAGAACTCATCTTAAACTAATGTATATCTAGCACTAGAAACTGGTGCTGGTGGTTTATTACTGACCCCACCCATCCCTGTCTTTTGCAATAATCTTTGTGAGTGGTGATTGTGTTTCTAGAAGTAGAATTATAGAGAGAGAGTCCCTGAAGGCAAATACAAAGAGAGTGTGCTGCACACTCTAGTTCAGATACTCAGGGCTGGGAACTCCCAGAGAGAGAGAGAGAGAGAGAGAGAGAGGGAGGGACGGAGGGAGGGTGAGAGGGAGGAGAGAGAACAACAGAACAGTCAGCTGGAGAAGAGGGGGGAGGAGACCAGTCTTTTCTGTTTTTTTTTTTAGGATTTTTTAACTCCAGTGATTTTGGGGGGTTTCTCCCCACCTCAAACCCTTGCCCCCCTGTTCTGGCATCTTCTTTCCTACGGTTCACTGAAGTGCCTTTTTGCAGTCCAGGATCCACTGACCGCTGAGTTTGAGCAGCCCGATCTGACATGATGTACCTCTGGGTGAGTACAGAGTGCTGTGGGTGAGGGTTTGCACTTGCACATATAAGGAGTGGAAAGCTGCAAGGTTCTGCTGTTGCACAAATGGCCTCCCCACAGAGCACAGACTGCCACATCCCCTTCTGTTCCAAGGTGTTAGGTTTTTAAAACCTAGCAGTGATTGTGACATTGTTTTTTTCCTCCCCCTATGTTGTTTATCTTGTCAGACTTAGGTGCAAGGGCTGAACTCCCTGCACAGTACCATCCCCTGGGCTTGGTAGGTTTGGAGAAGGCAAGTGGGGCAGGTGAAGTGAGCTGGTTGCTTCAGGGACTGCAGTCTTCCTGGTGGCTCAGGATCGACTTGTGTTTTGTTTTGGGGGTACTGACCTTGATAAGCCATGTCTTTAGATATTGAGAGCCAATAGGCGACATGATCATTAATTAGGAATAAGCTTTCATAAGCTTTTATCTAATAATTTTTACTATCCTTCACAATAGTCTTGTGAAGTAGGTCACTCACTACTGTTATTAAAATTGTATGAGGAAAGTAATTAAGTTACAAAGAGTGACTTGCCCATAGTTAGAAATCAAGTCTATAGCAGTTAGAATAGTAATTAATAATCAGACATTATAAAGCATTTTATATTTGCCAGGAATGTAGTACCTTCTATTATTGTAATTTACCGTCAATAGTAGCATTGTAGTTTGGGATGGAGGAAAACTTTCTGGGACTGGAGAAGTTTGTAAATTATGAAATGTGATAACTTTTAGAGAAATGTCAGGGGAAATAATAGAGAAACTGCTCCCCCAACCCACCCGCAATTTTTAGTTGTTAAGACAAGAACATCTTATAGTCCGTTGCAAAGATGGCAGTATGTCTCTTGAGCAAACAGCTGTTGTGTGTTGCTAAGGGAGCCTACTAGATGTGATGCCCTTGGCTACTAGCCAGCTTTTTGAAAGTTTCCCTTTGCCCTTTGCCCTTCAGCCCAGATGTCTGGAATTGCAGGAACCTACTTGGCTAACGCAGGCTAAATTTATAAATTATCAGAAAGCAAATTTTAACTGCGTTTGCAGAGGTGAAGCTTGTTCACAGAAGATGTATATGTATGTGTATATGTTCAGAGGGGCTGCTTTTCGTGCATTTCCCTTCATGTTTGAATATGATCTTGAAATATTATTTTCTCTCCTCTATTGATTTTTTTTATAGTATTTGTAAGAGCTCAGAACTTTTCTGACACACTAATGTGCATTAAGGAGTTTTCGCCTCCCTGTAAACTGGTCATCTGTGCAGGCTCTTTGCAGCCTTGTGGGTGGGACTGATCAGCCCTGTTGACCTGAAGGATGGGTTGTTCTGTCTTTTGATTTGTTTGGAAGAGGAGTTATGAAAGGAAGCAAGTTGAATTAATCTCATTTTCACTCACTTATGTTTGATGAAAGCAGACAGTGACAGTCTCCTTAGTTATTTCCTTTGTGCTTATATTACAGTTACTTGTGTATTTATCTCAAATTTTTTTTACTTATTAACCCCAGAACAGAGCCTCCCTACCAATGCCACATGCCAGATTGAGATAAAAATATGCCAAGATTACTGTACCCCACAACCCTTGGAGCAGCCAGCTGGGGCTTGGGAGTCCCCTGGTCACTTTGATCATGTGCACCCTAATTTGTTTACCACTTTGTGCTATAAAAAATATTTCCTATGTATGCCATGACACCTGAAGGCTTGGGTAGCACTGCCTAGAGGGCAAAAAGCAGGTCAGCTCTATCTCTTTTATTATTTGTGTCATCTAGCCCAATGCCTTTGTTTACTTCATTGAGGACGTTCAGAAGGAGCTATAGCGAATAATGCCCAGATACATAGAAGGAAACCTGGGTGGTCACGCATTCAGTGGGAGGCACAGAGGAGCTGCTGTGGACTAGGAATAGGAGATGAGAGTTTTAGTGTAGGTTTAGCCAGTACCAAGCCATGTGACTTTCGGCAGTCATTTAACTATTCTGAGACTCAGTTTCCACATCCATAAGATAATTGAACTGAACCTCTTCTGATTCTGAAATTCCGTGAAGTGAATTTTATGTAACAGTAGATATGCCTGAAAAATGCCCAGTCCTGCAAGGATGTTTAGGTTTCAGGTGAACAGAGAAAACTGTCAAACATACTATATCACCTCCGTTGCATGCTTGGTTTGGTACCAGTAATGGGTCAAAGGGACTCTTTCTGAGTATTCTAGAAAAATTACTGGACTATGTTCAGTTGTCAGTACCTTTGAATTGGTGCAGATGAGCATTTTTAGAACCTGTAGAATTGAAGAGTAAAGTTACAGCTTATCCAAGCATTTTCATTTGTGTAGTTAGATGCAGCTCATTAATTTGCTCCTGTGTGTCTAGAACTCTGAGAATGCTATCTTATGCTCTCTCTATGTTTCTTTGCCAGATTTTCTCCCCGCTTTCCTGTTGAGTCATCCTCTTTTTTAGTGAATTTGGTAGCGTCAGTTGGCAGCATGAGGTGGTGAAAAGAATACGGGTTTCAGAAACTTCACTAGGTCTAAATCCCACCTCTGCCATTTCCAAGTGTGTGACTGTGAAGTTACTTAACCTCTCTGAGCCTCAGTTTCATTTATCATATAGGGAAAATAGTGGCACTCAGGATTGTTGTGAAGATTCGACATAATCTATGAAACATACTTAACATAGTGAATGGCACACAATAGATTCTCAGTAAATAACTAGTACAAGCCAACTTTTTGCTTTGAACATTTGCATAGGCAGACTACTCACCACCCTAAAGTGTTTTCTGTATCATGTTGAGGGTATCTTTGAATTCATATAGGGAGAACTTTGATAAACACAAACTAGTTTTTTGTGAAATATTTTCCCTCTTAGTTTGTATGTTAAGTACTCATGGCTCGGGAGCCCTTGTTAAGGTTGCCTCCTGATGGAGAAAAATCCTCATTGTTTGTTGTAAACTTTTTTTTTTTTTGCGGTGTACAGTTCTATTAAGCATTCATTATGTCATTTATTTTCCCTGTCTCATCGCCATCATCAAAAACAGGGAGAGAAAGAGACAGACAGATATGATTCCTGTACTGAGGGAACTTACTTGTTTGATGATTATATAATTTATATCCAATAAAGATAATTATAGACCACTTACTTAAATTACCAGAAAACAGGATATGTTCTCCCGGTCTGTGCAGTCTTAGCTGGACAGGCACCAGGCACTCTCTTATTCATGCTCTATATGGATGAACTTCTGGATTTTATTTTGAACTGTTGTTTTATCATAGATCAATTCTGTCTTCTTAATAAATCAGTTCAGCCAACATTTAATGAATGCCCATAATGGGTAGAGCCAGCTGTTGCAAATACAAAGATGATTAAAGATTAAAGACATAGTGTGCCCTGGCCAGCCTTAGTGGCTCACGCCTGTAATCCTAGCACTTTGGAAGGCCGAGGGCAGGCAGACCATGAGTTCAGGTGTTCGAGACCATCCTGGCTAACATGGTGAAACACCATCTCTACTAAAAATACAAACAATTAGCTGGGCATGGTGGCACGCACCTGTAGTCTCAGCTACTCAGGAGGCTGAGGCAGGAGAATCACTTGAACCAGGGAGGTGGAGGTTGCAGTGAGCCGAGATCACGCCACTGCTTTCCAGCCTGGGCAACAGAGCGAAGACATAGTGTGCCCTTAACAAATTTATAACACCATGGTAGAGAATCTGTGTGCACAGATAATAATGATTTTTGAATGCTATTCGAATCTGTGTACACAGATAATAATGATTTCTATGTGCTATTCAATTAACATACGTAAGTGAAATTCTTTTATGTGCTATTTCATCCTCACAACATTGCTAAGGACTAAGTATCATTATCTCTATTGTACAGGTGAGGAAAGCAACCATGAGAGAGTATATGACAAGCAGTAAATGGCAGACCTGGAAACGCAATCTCATCTTTTAAAAACTATGGCTCTTATTTCATTTTACGCTAGCTTCTTTTGGGAGAACCTGATTTTTTTTGTTTTATTTTAAACTGTCTATTGAGTGATCACATTTACTCCTCGGTGCACCTAGGTGTTAGCTATTATCTTCATTTTACAGATGAGAAAGCAGATATTTCAGTAACTTGGAAAGTCATACAGTTTGCAGTTGTCAGAGTTAGAATTTGAACTGTGGTTTGTCCATCCCTAAAACTTGCTATACCACAATTAGCCTCATCTTGTATTTGTTCAGTGGTTTCCAGTTTATCAGTATAGTAGTCCCCCTTATCCATGCCTTCACTTTCTGTAGCTCTAGTTACCCAAGGTCAATCACACTCCAAAAGTATTATATTTTGAGAGAGGAGATAAACCACATTCGTGTAACTTTTATTGTAGTATATAATTATTCAATTTTATTATTAGTTATCATTAATCTCTTACTGTGCCTAACTTACAAATTAAACTTTATCATAGTGTATATAGAATTCAGTACTACCCAAAGTTTCAGGCATCTACTTGGGGGTCGTGGAATATATTTCCCACAGATGAGGGACACTACCTGTACTACCATTCAGCATGGTACAAGGCTAGAGTAGAGAAATGAAAATAAGGAAACCTGAATTCTGTTTTTGTCACCCTTTGTTACTTGAGACAATTACTTAACTGTGTATACCTTGATTTTTCAGGTTACGAAAAAGATATATTCTTAGGAACATTCATGGAATAATCTTAGAAAAATGCATATCAGTTATTTTAGAAATGAAGTAGCGAGTAACTGATGGCTTTATCATAAAACTTGAAAATCACAGACTGTGAGTCAAAAGATACAGTTTCGGGTCTTGGTTGTGCCATTTGTCGGTGTATCATCTTTCTGAGCACGTTTCCTAATCTTTAAAATGGGACCAAGAAATTATTGAGATAATCTGTGAAAGTTTATGGAAGTTCTTTTGTGTGAGGCAAAAATAAGCTAATAATAACACCTTATTATTCAGGTTTCACGTTAGTCATTTAGTGCTTTTTATCACTATTTTGCCACTCTAATTGCTCTACACAATTAGATAACTAGACTTAATAGTAAATTGAATTATCACAAAATGTAGACAATGGCTCAGTTCAGATAACATTTAAGGTCAGATGCTGTGATAGGTACGGTACTTGACAGTGAAAAGCCATTAAAAGATTCTAAGTAGGATTGGGAGTAGGGTGAAGTGAAGTTTATAATTAGATTTGTTTTTTAAAAAGATACCTACATAGATTAGAGGAGAGTAAAAGTACAGAGAGAAGTTAGGTGATTGTTGTGTAAGAGTCTGAGTGATACGGAAGGTCATGATAGAATGGGCTAGAGGGAAGCGGAACTGTATTGAGAGATTCAGAAGGGAAAATTGACGGGATGTTATAATTTAGAAGAGGACCAGGTTTTTGTGGGAGGGAAGATGAAAGGGATCATGGGTTTGGTTTTGGATTTAGTACTTAGGTAACTTTGAGATATTCAAGAGGAAATATTGCTTACATGGCCACCTAGGTCTGGAAACAGAAGGAAAGATAGAGGCTTTCCTCTATTGTGAGAAACCTGTATACCCTGAGCAGGCCTTATAATGGCTTAAAATGATAACGGTCTAGGGAGGAATGTAGAGCAAGAAGAAAAGTTAATGCCTGGAGAAGAATGAATTTTCTTTTATTTTCCTTTTTGAGATGGAGTCTTGCTCTATCACCCATCTTGGAGCACAGTGGCATGATCTTGGCTCACTGCAACCTTCGCCTCCTGGATTCAAGTGATTCTCCTGCCTCAGCCTCCCAAGTAGCTGGGATTACAGGCACCCATACCACGCCCAGCTAATTTTTGTATTTTTAATAGAAATGGGGTTTCACCATGTTGGCCCGGCTGGTCTTGAACTCCTGACCTGAAGAGATCTGCCTGCCTTGGCCTCCCAGAGTGCTGGGATTACAGGCCTTAGTCAGTGTGCCTGGCCAAGATTTTCGAAGGAAGCAGGGAACTAGGTTTTAGGGACCTTATTCTTAAGGAGGAATACCAGGACATTAGGAAATCAAGATAAGAGATTGTGGCAAGACACTGAAAACTGTCCTTGGGTTTAGCAATATGGAAGTCATTGGTGACTTCAGCAAGGGTTATTTTGGTGGAATGATGAGGGCAGAAGCCTGAGTTTAGCAATATGGAGGTCACTGGGGACTTCAGCCCCTCTTCCCTTTCTGCCATGAGTGGAAGCAGCCAGAGACCCTCACCAGATGCAGGTGCCAGTGCCACACTTCTTGCACAACCTGCAGAACTGTGAGCCAAATAAAACTCTTTTCTTTATCAATTGCACAGCCTCAGGTATTCCTTTGTAGCAACATTAAATGGACTAAGACAATAGCCTAGAGCAATGGGCTGTATTGTATAGCCTAGGTACGTAGTAGACTAGACCATCTAGGTTAGTGTAAGCACACTTTGATGTTCTCACACAATGAAATTGCTCAGTGATGCATTTCTCAGAACACATTCCTGTTGTTAAGTGATACATGACTACTATACTGCAGATTTGAGGAGTGAAGCAAGGTATAAAACAGTAATCTCAAAAAAATGGGGAGTAAATTTACTACAGAGATGAAGTAGGCTTAAGATTTGTGATCATAAATTTGATGTATGTGGTGGCGAGTCAGTTGTGTGAGTTTTATCCAGCGATCTTCTGTTATTTAAATGCAGGAGAGGAATAAGTACATAGTTGGAGCTGCCAAATGAGTTAGACTAAGGGAAAAGAGGACAAGGAAATTAAGATTTTTTGGAGAGGACTCTATATAGTATGAGGCCATAGGATCTAAACTGGCTTAGGAGGGAAGTAGAACGTAAGAAGGAGTAATAGTGAAAAAGTGGTAGGATCCACCTGTAAACTATAGATCTTAAGGAGGCTGGAGAATTGCCACAGGGGTCAAACTACTATTGTAAGCAAACGCGTGATTGTGTGATAATAGAATACTTGAAATTTTTGTAGGTGATGATTGTATTA
Source organism: Nomascus leucogenys (assembly GCF_006542625.1). Taxonomy (NCBI): domain Eukaryota; kingdom Metazoa; phylum Chordata; class Mammalia; order Primates; family Hylobatidae; genus Nomascus; species Nomascus leucogenys. Next base: position 14,353,110 of record NC_044387.1, read on the forward strand.
GAATATGATGCTAGGTGAATGGCTTTAGGTGAAGTGGTGGAAAAATACAGTTGGTGCTAAAGACTTCAAAAAGAAGGCCAAAATGTTGAATCTTTGTGGCTGTCGAAGTTATCAGAGTGATAAGACTAACAATGGAGATGAAATTAGGGAGCCCTATTTAGCAGACGATAGGTGCAGTTTGCCTGGAGGGAAGAGAAGTGGTTTGGAAGCAGTATTGGGAAGGAAGGAAGAGGATACCTGGAAGGTCCAACACTATATGGTAATGGGGAGTAAGGCGGATGCTTGCCCCTGCTGAGGTATGTGATGAGTAAGAGAAAAGTGTTTACTGTAGAAGCAACAGTAATCTCAGGGGCAGTCCGGTTTCCTTAAGATCAAAAGAGTAAAGAGAATATCACAGAAGAGAGGGGAGTGTGTAGAGGAGTTTGCTGAGAATAGCTCATGACCTCCAGGGCGTGGGAAGGCAAGGAAGAGCAGGAGATGGGATCAGAAAAGGCATAGAGAACAGTTACTGTTGTAGTTGTTCAGGTATGGGGTAAAAGGGCCTTGAGGTCAGGGTTTGACAGTGAGAATAAAGATTTTAAGTAGAGAGGAAAGTCTTATGCATGAATGCTAAAAGATGGCAAGCTTCAGTTATTTAGGAAAGCTGCCTTTACTGTTTGTTTTAATATCACATTTAATGTTAAACAACTATCTCTTTTTGGTTATGTTTCAAATCAGAATATGGAATTTTATTGTTGTAAAATGTGTAACTTAAGGAGTAAATTTGGAACAAAGTAAGTAAATACTCATTGTAGATTTTAAATTGTTCGTTTGGAGGAGTAGAAAATCAGCGTGGTCAAAGCACGCATATTGACAAGAGGGAGAGGGAGGGTGGAGGATTAAACACTCAAGATATATTTCCTCTGGTCCTTTCCCAACAACAACAAAAATATATTTTAGGAGTTGTAGTCTTACTTCACTAACTCCCCTTTCTCCTTCTTGGTTCTGGAAAACTATACAGTCATGTACCACATAAAGACGTTTCAGGTAGCTATGAACCGCATCATTCATCAATGCAGTTGAACGCATCAGTCAATGCAGTTCAATCTTACGGTGGTTTCATAAGAGTGTATAAATAACAATTGTATCTTACTGTCCCTTTTCTGTGTTTAGATACATAAATACCATTGTGTTACGATTGCCCACAGTATAGTATTTAGTAGTCACCTGCTGTATATGTTTGTAGCCTAAGAGCAATAGGTCGTACATACCGTATAGCCGAGGTGTGTAGTAGGCTAGGCCATCTGAGTTTATGTAAGTACACTCTATGATGATCTCACAACTATGAAATCACCTAACAACACATTTCACAGGATGTGTGCCTGGCATTAAGCAGCACATGACTATATTGCTTTTAAAAGTTGTAATCTAGTTGAAAGCATTGCATTCCTGTTTAGAATTAATATGTTTTTCTGAATGTGAGAACTTGGTGCTCCTCTTCACAAATTTTTTTTTAGCATCTTTCACTATTATTAAATAAGAGAACATATGTTACTTGTAATTGAAGGCCAGCATAGAATGGACATTCCACAGATATTGGTTGAGAAGTTAATTGGATATTCTAGGTATAATGAACTGTCTGGGTAGCAAAGTGTTCAACTAAAATATTGGGTTTGGGCCGGGCATGGTGGCTCACACCTGTAATCCTAGCACTTTGGGAGGCCGAGATGGGCGGATCACGAGGTCTGGAGATCGAGACCATCCTAGCTAACATGGTGAAACCCCGTCTCTACTAAAAATACAAAAAATTACCCGGGTGTGGTGGCGGGTGCCTGTAGTCCCAGCTACTTAGGAGGCTGAGGCAGGAGAATGGCTTGAACCCAGGAGGTGGAGGTTGCAGTGAGCCCGGATCGCACCACTGCACTCCAGCCTGGGCGACAGAGCAAGACTCTGTCTCAAAAAAAAAAAAAAAATTAGGTTTAGGTTTCACTTAACCCCAATCTATAGGCTCTGTACTGTCTTCATTGTGTATTAACTTGTATGGTGTTTTACTTGCTTATTTAAATATAGACATCTATTCAGAGGTTAAATAAATCGAGACCTAGCTTTCATTCCCTAAAATAACTGTCAAATTATTTTTCCTGAGTGTGAGATGAACCTTAAATCACTGGCAAGATTCTTGTATCCATGAAAATCAGAAAACTGACTATGGTTTCATTGTGTTTCACATCATATGCTAGTTACATTTCTGTCCCTGGCCTAGTCATTAGCCTGCCATATGATTAGACACATGATCTTTATGCGCTTGTGTCTCATCTGTAAAATGGGCATGATTATTTCCCAGTAGAATTGTTAAGTATTGTTCCTTAGATAAATTGACATCCACATAAAAATATTCTTAATGATTTATTTATTCTGCTTCTTGTACAGTACTTGAAATTGCCAGTTAGGTAAAAAACATTATGGTTTTTTTGGCAAGATGGGACTGAAGGTCTCACTAAACAGTACAGTAGATGCCAAAGGCTGGGCAGGGGTGGGGGGCTCAGAGCACGTGTTGGGAAGATCAATTGTTACTGTGTCTATGTTCTCCTCTGCTATATTTAAGTATTTTTAGATATTTATTTTTATTTTTGTGTTTAATTTTATTAAATTAAGGTTATTAAAAATAAGTTTCTTGGATTCATTGAAAATCAAAACCATTTTTGCGTGTTGCTCAACAAGTTGCTCTAATATTGGATGTTTGCAGATAATATTCAAACTGGAGAAATTTTCGATTGTTAAAGGCAGTTGGGATTGGAAGAGATAAGAAAACAAATTCCCGAGTGCCTCCTATGATAGGAGGCACTGGGTCTGATGCTTTCATTACTATCGTCTTGTTTCATCTTACAACGGGAAAGGAAGATTCAAATGCGCAGTCTTGCTTCAGAGTCAGTACTCTTAACCAATATGTTGTAATACGTTCAGCTAGTCTGTGATAGGCAGCATCTAAGATGGTCCCTAGTGATCCCCACCTCCTGATATTCATACCCTTGTGTATTCTCTTCCCCTTATAGGCTGGACCTAGTGACTCACTTTGAATGCACAGAATATGGAAAAAGTGATGAGATGTCACTTCCAAGATTTGGTTACAAAGAGACTGTGGCTTTTATCTCGGGTGCTTGCCCTCTCTACCTTTCTCTTAGAGCCCTTACACTGTTAAGTGGCCCTGTGGGAAGGCCCACGAGCCAGTGATGTCTAGGCCCAACAGCTAGTGGCCTGCCAACAGCCAGGTGAGTGAGTTTGGTGGTGGATCCTCGATAGTCAAGCTTTAATAATTGCAGCCCCAGCCAACACCTTGACTGCAGCCTTGTGAGAGTCCCTGAACCAGAAGCATTGAGCTTACCCAGCTGGATTTCTGATCCACATAAACTGAGATAATAAATGCTGTTTTAAGCTACTGTGATTGAAAATGAATTGTTATATAGAAATAGATAACTAGGCCGGGTGTGGTGGCTCACGTCTGTAATCCCAGCACATTGTGAGGCTGAGGCAGGCGGATCGCTTGAGCCCAGGAGTTTGAGACCAGCCTGGGCAGCATAGCAAAACTCCATCTCTACTAAAAATACAAAAATTAGCTGGGCAAGGTGGTGCGTGCCTGTAGTCCAGCTACTTGGGAGACTGAGGTGGGAGGATCACCTGAACCTGGGAGGTGTAAGCTGCAATGAGCTGAGAGCGAGAACTTGAGCAAGAGAGCGAGACCCTGTATCAAAAAAAAAAAAAAGAGATAACTACAGATTTTGGTACCAATAGTGGGGTGCTTTTTGGTGAAAATCTAAACTGGGAGTGACTTTGAAACAGGGCAGTGGACTTTTGAGGAGAGTGTTAGTATAAGATTAGAATACCTTGAACACATTGTAAAATATGGGACTTTGAGGCGATTGTCACGAGGTCTTAAAGGAAAGAAACTGGAAGAAAGGGGATCCTTGTTATGTAGTGGTAGAACGTTTAGCAACACTATCATTTGTAGTTGTGGAAAGCAGAAAGTGTGTTTCATGAACTGAGAGATCTAGCTAAATAAACTTCTAAACAAAACATTGCAGATCCCCTCTGTTTCCTTCTTGTTTCCTTCTTGCTGCTTAAAGTATGAGGGGAAATAAATAAATTGAGGGAAGCACTGTTAAAAAAGGAGCCAGAACTTGATGATGATTTTGAAAATTCTCAGCCTTTCTGGTTGGCAAAGGGTGATGAAATTAAGACATGGCAAAGATCAATTCAAGAGCCACTCCGGGGAGAATGGTGGTCTAAAGATAAAGCCGAGGCTGTGCCTTTAAAGCCTGTTGTTAGGACCTGAGAAGGTAGTACCTTAGTGTACTCTTCAGTCACACTAAAGGCCTCTCAGTCAAACAATAGGGCTTCTAGCCTTTTTAGCAGGAGCCCAAGGTAGAGGTAGAGAAGAGTTCCTCTTGGAGAGATCTATGGGTACAGCTTTTGTCTATTGTGGTGAGATTTGCAGGAAATCCACCGTAGCTAGGACTGAACAGGAAAAGAAATAGTACAAAATGAAAAGAGGCTGTCGGACACCCCTAGCATTCTGCTGGCAGGAAGCAGGCTGAGAAAGTGCTCAGCAGCTAACACATGCCACCTTTCATCAAAAGGGAAAGATGACTCAGAGGTTGGAAGCAGGAGCCTAGAGGTGAAGGCAAAAGTCATGGAGAATTCTTTTCCCAGTGTTGAGACCTAATCAAGGAACTTTGAGCATTTGCCCTGCTAGATTTCAGAGTCAGTATGGATCAGTGACTCCTTTGTGCCCCCCAATTCCCTGCCTTTCTTTTGTGGAAAAACTTACGCCATTTAGTGATTGCAAGGATTTTAGAGAACAGAAACCCAGCGGGCAAGTGAGAAAGGAGCCCTAATACCATGCCATCTAGGCTCCCAGAATGCCATGCTGTTGTTAAATTGCTTCTTTTGGCTTTTGCTTACAGGTCATAAGTACCAGATGATATGTGCAAAACTGAAGCAATCAGGAGAGGATTCCCCACCCCCGTATTTACCCACTTTCTCTCATCAGTATCAATAAACTGTCCCCTCACTCATGAAGCATTTGCCTTCCTATAGAAGGTGAACCTTCCGGTTGTATACTAGGTCCTATCTGTGCTAGTCTGTTTAGGACATGGATCCAGCAATTCTCTCCCCTCTCTCTGGGATCATCAAGTTTTCTATCTTTATTGGATTAGTCCCGTCAACATACAGTTAAGCTGTTCTTCCACTTATTTAAAAATAATACTCTTGACCTCACTTTGCCAGCAACTGCTGAATTTCTTTTCCTTTAAAGCAAAACTCTGTAGAGTTGTTTATATTTGATTATATCAGTTATCCTCTTAAACCCACCCAGCCAGATTTTTATTGCAACCACACCACTGAAAGGGCTCTTGTCCAAGTTGCCAGTAACTTCCATGCTGCTAAATCTAGTGGTCTGGTCTCAGCCCTCATCTTACTTGACTTATCTGTAGAATATTCTATCACTGATCACTTCATTCTCTAATTCACTTTCTTGGATACTTGACTTGCAGGACATCATACTTTCCTGATTTTCTTCCCACCTCATTGGAAGTTTGTACTCAGTTTTAAAGTTGTAATATTTTGAGCCAAGTCCTTTCACCTCTTTTTTTAATTCTCTTTCATCCACTCTCATGGCTTTAGTTCTCAGCTAAACAGGAAAGTTTTACCAGCTGGGTAAAACTTTTTTTTCCTTTAACATATATTAAGTTTTCTTTTCTTTTCATTTTTTTTTTCTTTTTTCTTTTCTTTCTTTTCTTTTCCTTTTTTTTTTTTGAGAGAGGGTCTCACTCTGTTGTCCAGGCTGGAGTGCAGTGGCATGATCTTGGCTTACTGCAACCTCTGCCTCCCGGGTTCAAGCATTTGCTCAAGTCCCTGATATAAAATAGTGTGGCATTTGCATATAACCTACACTTATTCTCCTGTATACTTTAAATAATCTCTGGAGTGTTTATAGTACCTAATGAAGTGTAAATTTTATGTAAATAGCTGTTATATTGTTTCTGGAACACCATTCACAGTGACAAGGAAAAAAAGACTGCACATATCCAGTACGGATTATTCCCCCTGCCCCAAATATTTCCCATTCATGGTTGGTTGAATCCAGGGAGGCAGAACCCACAAATATGGAGGGCTTACTGTACTTGTTTCTTCTGCCTGTAATGCTTCTCTCCAGATATACTCATGTCTGCCTCAGCCTCCCAAGTAGCTGGGACTACAGGTGCATGCCACTACACCCGGCTAATTTTTATATTTTTATTAGAGACGGGATTTCACCATGTGGCCAGGCTAGTCTCGAACTCCTGACCTCATGATCCACCCGCCTCGGCCTCCCAAAGTGCTGGGATTATAGGTGTGAGCCACTGTGCCGGGCCCTAAGTTTTCTTATAATTAAGAAATAAGAATAAAGGGATAGTGAAAAAACAACTGCCTTAGACAGTAAAAAAAAATTATTTCTTTTTTTTTTTTTTTGGAGACAGAGTCTCATTCTGTTGCCCAGGTTGGAGTGCAGTGGTGCGATCACAGCTCAGTGCAGTCTCAATCTCCTGGATTCAAGCTATCCTCCTTCCTTAGCCCCTTGAGTAGCTAGGTGGGACTACAGGTGTGTGCCACCACACCTGGCTCATTGTTGTATTTTTATTTATTTTTTTGTAGAGACAAGTCTGTGGCTGTGTTGCCCAGGCTGGTCTTGAATGTGTGATCTCAAGTGATCTTCCACCTCAGCCTCCCAAAGTGCTGAGATTATAGGCGTGAGCCACCATGCCTGACCAAAGGTTCTTCCTCCTCCTCCCTGCCACCAGAGACTGAGTCTCGCTCTGTCGCCAAGCTGGAGTGCAGTGGCACGATCTCAGCTCACTGCAAGCTCCGCCTCCGAGGTTCACGCCATTCTCCTGCCTCAGCCTTCAGAGTGGCTGGGACTACAGGCGCCTGCCACCACACCCGGCTAATATTTTTGTATTTTTAGTAGAGACGGGGTTTCACCATGTTAGCCAGGATGGTCTCGATCTCCTGACCTCGTGATCCACCCACCTCGGCCTCCCAAAGTGCTGAGATTACAGGCGTGAGCCACCATGCCCGGTTGTCAAAATTTCATGCAACTAATTAGATATTACCCCTACAGTAACTATCAATCACATTTGAATGCTGTCTATATCTTTTAATCCCTTTTATAATACCTCATGGTTTTTGTCCTTTTTGCCTATCCCTCCTTTCTTCCTTCCCTCCCTCCCTCCCTTCCTTCTATGGCTGGGAATAGTTAAAAAGTAAAAGTTGCTGAAAAGTCAGAATGTTTCAAGATATAGGAAAAATAAAGATATTCTAAAATTTGACAATGAATCTTAGGTTTATAAAAGAGTCCAAGGAACACATGTATTATTACAAGATAAAATAGTTTATTTTTAAAGTAACAATTTTGTTTTTCTGTTTTCTTTTTGGAATACCTCTAAGAAAGAAAAATCAAAAAGTATAAATTCTTACAAGTAGAACTGAACTGCTCGAAAAGAAAAGTTGGGCCCAGTGGACTCTGATGATATATTGGGTATTAAATTCTGTCTGTATGGTCTTGACTCTCAAATGTATACCTGTAGCTAGAACTCTCTCTAGAAGCTCGTATCTAACTGCCTACTTGACATTTCCATCTGTAATATAATAGTTACCTCAAACTTGACATGTCCAAAGCTGAACTCCTGGCCTTTACTTGCCTTCCTCTGCCCTCAGACTTGCTAAACCCACAGTTTTCTTCTTCTCAGATAATGACATCTTTCTGTTACTTGAGCCAAAAAAAACTTTAGTCATCCTGGACTCCTCTTTCTCTCTCACTGCAGTCCTGTTAATTAGCAAATCCTTTAGGTTCTGCTTTTCAAAAATAACCTAAATTCAATCCATACTAGCTCTTCTTCTTCCTTTTTTTTTTTTTTTTTCCTCAGAGTCTCGCTCTGTCGCCCAGGCTGCAGTGCTGTGGCATGATCTGGCTCACTGCGACCTCCGCCTCTCAGGTTTGAGCGATTCTTGCGCATCAGCTACCTGAATAGCTGGGATTACAGGTATGCGCCACCATGCCTAGCTAATTTTTGTATTTTTATTAGAGACAGGGTTTCGCCATGTTGGCCATGCTGGTCTCGAATTCCTGGCCTCAAGTGATCCACCCACCTTGGCCTCTCAAAGTGCTGGGATTATAGGCGTGAGCTGCCATGCCCATCCTACTAGCTCTGCCACTTCTATCCTGGTTCCGTATTCCATTCTCTCTTGCCCAGATTTTTATAATAGTCTGCTACCTGGTCTCCCTATCTCCACTATTGACACTGAACAATTTATTCTAATCACAGCATCTGACATAATCCTTTGAAAATATAAATCTGATCATGCACAAAATCCACTGATGTGTTTCGCTCAGAAGAAAAGCTGGAGTCCCCACAAGGCTCCAGTCAAGCCTGCTCCTAGGTACTTGTTTGACTTTCATCTCCTCCTGTTCTCATTTCTCACAGCTACTTAGGCCTTTTGGCCGTTCCTCAAATTTGCCAGGCACTTTGTACGGCTGTTCCATGATATTCATGAGGGGGTTGGTTCCAGAGCCTCTTAAAGATACCCAAATCCGCAGATGCTCAAGTCCCTGATATAAAATATTGTGGCATTTGCATATAACCTACACATATTCTCCTGTATACTTTAAATAATCTCTGGAGTGTTTATAGTACCTAATGAAGTGTAAATTTTATGTAAATAGCTGTTATATTGTTTCTGGAACACCATTCACAGTGACAAGGAAAAAAAGACTGCACATATCCAGTACGGATTATTCCCCCTGCCCCAAATATTTCCCATTCATGGTTGGTTGAATCCAGGGAGGCAGAACCCACAAATATGGAGGGCTTACTGTACTTGTTTCTTCTGCCTGTAATGCTTCTCTCCAGATAAACTCATGTCTTCCTCCTGGCCTTCAAATTCTTGCTCAGATGTTACCTATTCAATAAGGCCTTTTGAAAGCCATTTTACTTTAAATTTTTCATAGCATTTATCTTCTAAATATTATAAAAACAGGCCATACGGCCAGACACGGTGGCTCACGCCTGTAATCCCAGCACTTTGGGAGGCCGAGGTGGGCCGATCACGAGGTCAGGAGATCGAGACCATCCTGGCTAACATGGTGAAACCCCATCTCTACTAAAAATACAAAAAACTATTCGGGTGTGGTGGCGGGCACCTGTAGTCCCAGCCACTCTGGAGGCTGAAGCAGGAGAATGATGTGAACCCGGGAGGCGGAGCTTGCAGTGAGCCGAGATCATGCCTCTGTACTCCAGCCTGGGTGACAATATAAATAAAAAATACAAAATAAAAAAACAGGCCATGCATGGTGGTTTACCCCTATAATCCCAAGACTTTGGGAGGCCAAGGTGGGAGGAACTCCTTGAGGCCAGGAGTTCAAGACCAGCATGGGCAACATAGTGGTACCCCATCTCTACAAAAGCAAGTTTAAAAATTAGCCAGGGATGGTGGGACACACCTGTAGTCCTAGCTACTTGGGAGATGGCATGCACCTGTAGTCCTGGCTACTTGGAGGCTGAGACAAGAGGATTGCTTGAGCCCAGGAGGTCAAAGCTGCAGTGAGCTCTGATTGTGCAGACTGCACTCCATCCTGGGCGACAGAGTGAGACCCTGTATCTTTATTTTATTTTATTATTTATTTGATGGAGCGTCACTCTTGTCACCCAGGCTGGAGTGCAATGACATGATCTCGGCTCACTGCAACCATCGCCTCCTGGGTTCAAGCGATTCTCCAGCCTCGGCCTCCTGAGTAGCTGGGTTTAAAGGTGCATACCACCATGCTCGGCTAATTTTTTGTATTTTTAGTAGAGACAGGGTTTCACCATGTTCGCCAGGCTGGTCTTGAACTCTTGACCTTAGGGGATCCACCAACCTCGGCCTCCCACAGTGCTGGGATTACAGGAGTGAGCCACTGCGCCTGGCTTGAGACCCTGTATCTTTAAAAACAAAACAAACTCTGTGTGTGTGCGCGTGTGTGTAGTAGTAGTAGTAGTAGTAGTAGTAGTATGTGTATGTATGTAAAATAAAAACTTTTTTTCTCACCGGTCTCCTCTTTTAGAGTTTTTTGTCTGGTTTATTCGCTGCTGTATCTTCAGTGTCTAGAATAATGAATGGTGTTCAATAAGTATTTGTCAAATTCTGGAGGTTTTTTTACCTGTGATTTTTTTCAGTAACGGAATACTTAGTAACTATAGAATTTATAGTGGTAGAACTCTAGTTGACATCAGCTATTCTCTCTCACATCGCAGGGACCAGTGCTTTGTACTATTGAGGCAGTAGTGCTTTAATGGCACAAGCTTTGGAATCAAATTAACTGGGTCCAAATCTGGTTCTGATGCATTCTGTCTGAATGACATTGGATAAATTACCATGCTTTCTCATCTGTAAAATGAGAATAACATAATATCTATCACAGAGGGTTGTTTTGAGCCATGTAAAGCTCTCAGAACAGTTCCTGGTGCATAGTAAATGTTCAGTATATGTTAGTTATGACTGTTACTGTTCCAGACCCATCCCAGCAGTTCTGAGTCTGTTGTACTCCTGAGTGGCAGTACTGAGAACTGATTCAGGGTCTCCTCCTTATCACCAAGTCTCTTTCTCCTTTAAAAATATCATGGGTATGTTAGGTCCTCCTTTCTACCCTTCACCTCCAGCTCTCTCTTCTACTGTTTAATCTTTACTTACACTAATAGCATTCTTTTATATATCCACATTTTCCCCTCTTTCTTTTCTCTTCCTTTCTCCCTTCCTCTCCTTTTAGCAAGTATTTATTAAGCATTACGTTTTCCTTCCCTATTCTGTTCTAAATCTTGCTGTGTTTCTTTTTCCTTATCTTCATGTCTTTGTTTCATTATCAAATAAAAAATTACCTAACTTATGGTTGATTGACTAGAACTACGTTTGTATCAGGGAAAATGGGAATGCTGTAGGTGTTGAAATAAAATTGAAATTATTTTTTTAAAAGTTGCACCAGTGACTAAAACCCTTGAAAGTACTCCTACTCCTTCCTCTAAATCTACAGAAGTCTCTACTTTCTTAGTCAGTGATTAAATTTGTCTTCTACCAACCAACGTGCAAGGTGATCTGAGGGAAAAGTATCTCTTATTTAATTACATTGGCATTATTTGTAATTTTCTGCTATTTTAGCTATCTTGTTTTTTGTTTATTTTTATTTCAGATGGATAGTAGTTCAGGTACATTACTGGTACAGTGTGCTCAAATGTTTTCCCCATGATTACTAGGCTCTTGTGATATCTGGTCTAGAAACACAGCCATCATTTATAAATCTGTGTGTGTGTGTGTGTGTGTGTGTGTGTGTGTGTATGTTTCTTTTAATGGGAGAATGTGATCAGAGTTCTAAAAAACTGAAATAAAAATGCATTTTTAGAATATGACTTATTTTGTAAATTTTAGATAGATTATATAATGACTACAATATCCTTTTTCAGAGCAGAGGAAGTGAACCCATTTAGGCATCCGTTTAAAGGAGTTTTGTTTTGAGGCTTTAAGGGTCTTTCATCCGTAAGATGAGCTGTGGTACTGTCTATTATATATTACCTAATAAACGTTACAAGGAAAACAGTGCTCTTTTTGCTCCCTTTTCTTGGTATAATCTTTTTTCCTGGGCACATTTCAGTAACAAAGACCACTAAAATGCTACTTAATGCCCAGTTACTCTGGAGGCTGAGGCAGGAGAAGACGTTGATCCTGGGAGGTGGAGGTTGCAGAGAGCCGAGATTGTGCCACTGCACTCTAGCCTGGGTGGCAGAGCAAGACTCCATCTCAAAAAAAATAAAAAAATTAAAAAAAATGCTACTTAAAAGTACCCCCCACCATATTTATAAGTTCTGGGTTCACATTTCTTTTTCTAGTACATATTTAGCCCATTTATTCATCAGTTATTAAGGCCATGCTATTTGCCAGCAATTCGGGTAATGAACAGCACTATAAGACACAATTAAAAGTCTTAGATTTCTACCTTTGTTTATTGGTGATTTGCATTTTTTCAGTAACTCTCATTTTCCTTTGAATTCTTAAGATTTACCTCTTTGACTTAAGAAGTAAACTAAATTTTAACTACAGCTTTCAAAATTTATATTAGAATTGGACAATAAAGCTTTTTTTTTTTTACTATTTCACAAAACAAAATATAGTAGCTTTCTTAAAATTTGTTAGTTAAAATGTTATCTTTGTTTTCCCAATAAAACGCAAAATTTAATATGTGATGGCTAAACTCCTAGGGGGATAAGGAGGGGCTAGGAGAATAGGCAAGTTGGAAAAGTGTAGTCGGGACTTGTCCAGATTCTTATGTGGTAGTCTATATATTTACGATATGGGCTACAAGACGTGCGCGCGCGCGCACACACACACACACACACACACACACACACCCTTGTGAGCATTTATTAATTCACAGTTGATGGTGCATAGTTTGGGGAGTGGGTAAAGGATATGTTACTTTTGTAGGTACAGAATCAATTCTGACCACTCATTCACTGAATGAAAGTTTGAGTTTCTACTACCCGTAGGTACCTTTAGGGAAGCTTTAGAAATGTAACCTGGAATTTTGCATAAACTAAACCTAGCCAGAGGCTCAGTGGCCTCCTTTTCATTCTCTAATAGAAAAGTAAAGAGGGAGTGAGTACAAATCACCATTAAACAAAAGTAATATTTATATTTTAGGTTTATTAAATAGTTAAGTATAAACTATTTAATAGTTAATTATAAACTAATAAACTTAAAATATAAATATTACCTCACTCCCTCTTTCCTTTACTTTTCTGTTTCTTTTCCTTTTGAATGCCAGAAGACTTTAATGCTCATGATCTTAGTCTGCTAGGGCTGCTATCACAAATTACCACAGTCTGGGTGGCTTAACCAACAGAAAATTGATCTTGGAAGTCCAAGACCAAGGAGCCAGCAAGGCAGATTTCATTCTGAAGCCTCCTCTCGTGGCTTGTAGGTGGCTGCCATCTAGTCTTGTGCTCACACAACCTCTTCTTTGTGCATAGGGATAGAGGAGTGGGGAGGGCAGCAAGCTCTCTGGTGTCTCTTAAAAGGACAATGATCCTATTGGAGCATCGCCACTCCCCTATCACTATATCACCCCCACCTTACTTAACATTATTTCCTTAGAAGCCCCATCTCCTAATACAGCTACAGGGGTGGGCAGGGGGCAGAGAGGTGAGTTAGGGCCTCAACATAGGAACTTGGAGTTGGGGGGACACAAACACTTGGTCCATAACACTTGTCTTTTTAATTCATAAAAAAATTTGAGTATTTACTGTGTGTTAATCACCTTGGTAGACTTGCTACTATGTTGCTGTGCAAACTCAAGGAAATTACTTAACCTCATTAGGCCACAATTCATTTATCAGTAACACAGAGATATTGAACCCATTAATAGCTATGATGCATTCCAGCTTAATCACTATTACTTCCATGTCATTTCCTTCCCTTATTTTCCTCTCTCCCTAAGATTTTCTTCCCTCCCTAAGATATTTAGGATTGTTTATGTCAAATTTCCTCTCGGTTTTTTTTTTTTTTTTTTTTGAGACAGAGTCTCGCTCTGTCGCCCAGGCTGGAGTGCAGTGGCGCGATCTCGGCTCACTGCAAGCTCCGCCTCCCAGGTTCACGCCATTCTCCTGCCTCAGCCTCTCCGAGTAGCTGGGACTACAGGCGCCCGCCACCACGCCCGGCTCATTTTTTGTATTTTTAGTAGAGACGGGGTTTCACCGTGGTCTCGATCTCCTGACCTCGTGATCCGCCCGCTTCGGCCTCCCAAAGTGCTGGGATTACAAGCGTGAGCCACCGCACCCGGCCTCCTCTCTGTTTTTGACCATCTTTCTTTTTCTTTCATTCTGTTCCTTTATGTTTTTTATGTCTCATGTTATGTTTTCTGCCTTCATCCACCCCTTTCCTGAATTGGACATGTTTTTGACAACTTGTAAGTTTACTAGATTTATTAGCTCTTTAAAAGTTTAGGAGGTAGACGGAATTTTTTTTTTTCTGCTCAACATACTGAAAACCTTTAAGCTAAACTTACTCTAGGTAAATTGCTTTGTACCTTTTACATTGCCTTGTACATGCTTTACATTTATTGCATGTTTGATTTCTTTTCCTGTAGTCTACTGCCTTTTGCTAGGCAAGTTTCCTCACAGCATTATTTCTTAGAATTGTGAGGAGGCTAGTAATACGTCTTTTCATGTATGCCTTTACTAAAGCATCTAATTCATCATATGGGCAGTTAATAAGTATGAATTGATGAGATCACAGTCATGTATTTTTTACTCTTCAGAGAAAGAAAGACCTTGTGCTATCCCTTCCAATTTCTCCCTTTTGATCTGTGACATTTGGAAGTAGTTATGGCCGGGCACCGTGGCTCACCCTTGTAATCCCAGCACTCTGGGAGGTGGGCGGAGCACTTGAGGCCAGGAGTTCGAGACCAACCCAGGTAATATGGAGAAACCTTGCTTCTACTAAAAATAACAAAAAAAAATTAGCTGGGCGTGGTGACACCTGTCCGTAATCCCAGCTACACGAGAGGCTGAGGCATGGTAACCATTTCAACCAGGGAGGCAGAAGTTGCAGTGAGCCAAGATCCTGCCACTGTACTCCAACCTAGGCACCAGAGTGAGACTTTTATCTAGTTGTTCTGCAGTCTCAGTGGCAGTGGCTTTTTTCTCCTTTTGTCAATATCAACAACAAACTATAGAATTGACTCACAGGATGTAAAAAATTGGGGTGACATGCATGGGAGACTGTGTTGGTGCTAATATTTGCATGACTGATTGAGAAAGTTTATCAGAAACATTGTCACTAGTACTATTGTAGGAACTATGCTATGAGTGGGGTGAAGTCTTGCCCTAGCATTAGTATAAATCCTTAGCCTGATGGGCATAGTCTTAAGAAACAACCCATTCAGGGTCGGGCGTGGTGGCCTGTAATCTCAGCACTTTGGGAGGTGGGTGGATCACTTGAAGTCAGGAGCTTGAGACCAGCCTGGCCAACATGACGAGACCCCGTTTCTACAAAAAATGCAAAAATCAGCTGGGCGTGGTGGTGCACGCCTGTGATCCCAGATACTTGGGAGGCCAAGGCATGAGAATTGTTTGAACCAGGGAGGCGGAGGTTGCAGTGAGCCAAGATCACGCCACTGCACTAGGTGACAGCAAGACTGTCTCAAGAAAAAAGAAACAACCAATTCAGTAACAAATTTTGCAGTTTAAAGCTGATTCTTTTAGAATTAAAAATCTGTAATCTCTGCAATGTGGTAATGGGTATTGAGATAATGGTGGTGATAATTATAAAGTTGCTGATTATCAGCTACTGATTTTTGAATGCCTACTATTTGCCAGGCTTAATACTGCTACGGGAGGGGGTCAGGGAAGTGCTGGGTAGAGAAAGGCGACCCCTGGCTAGGGCTCCACCCCTATGAACCTAGGTGAGTAGAGGCACTCCAGCTTTCATGCCCAAGTGTTGCATTTTTCAAGACCATCCTGGCCTGCCATGTCCCCCATCCTGGGCCTATAAAAACCCAAGACCCTAGTGGGCAGACATACAGGCACCCAGACGTCAAGAGAAGAACATCAGCGGAAGAAAACACAAGCAGCTGGATGGTGGGAGGATGTCAAGGGAGCAAGCCAGCAGAAGAGCACACCAACAGACGTCAGCACCGTGGCAGGCCATTGACTGGTGGGACAAGGTGGAGTTTGGCTGGGGCAGTCGGAGGAGAGCCGAGGCCACTGAGCAGCCGAACTCTAGGGCTAAACCGTCTCCCTTCTGGTTCTCACATTGGCGGAAAAATCCTTCCACTCAATAAAACTTTGCACTCATTCTCCAAGTCCACATATGATCCAATTCTTCTGGTACACCAAGGCAAGAACCTGGGATACAAAAAGCCCTCTGTCCTTGCAACAAGGTAGAGGGTCTAATTGAGCTGGTTAACACAAGCTGCCTATAGACGGCAAACTAAAAGAGCACCCTATAACACATGCCCACTGGGGCTTCAGGAGCTGTAAACACTCACCCCTAGACACTGTCATGGGGTCGGCGCCCCACAACCTGCCCGTCTGTATACTCCCCTGGAGGTTTGAGGAACGGGTCACTGAAGAAGCGAGGGGGACAAGAGAACCTTTGCTGTTTCAATACCAAGCATTTTACTGTCATTAACATGTCAAATTCTAAGAGCAACCCCAGTAATGGACAGGCCATTCTAGCTACGTAAACTCTTCAGAGGCAGCATTTAGTACAGTGCTGGACACTTGTCAGGATTTGGTAGATGTTGAGCTGATTTGAACTCTAGCATCATCTTGCTTAAAATTGTCCTTCTCTGCCTACCCTTGCCCTGCCCAGCTATGGATACAGAGGTTTTACAAATTCGAATCTCGCTGCTCTAAATTAGAGAGTTTAATCTGACCTTATGTTAAGGAGCTTGCCTCGCCAGTAGTCAGCTGGTTTTTCAAATAACTTGATGCCTCATTACCCATGTGCCAGGGGTTAAACATTACCCTTATTAAATTGGCTAGTCTACTCACCTGGTCTTCTTGCCTTGGTGCATGGTGGCACTCTAGTTTCTCTTGGAACCTGAGCCAACTCTGAACCCTCCGCTATTTTTTGTCAGTGCCTCTTTTGAGCTTACTGGATCCCAATTCCTTTTTTCTTGCTTTGAGTTTGATGGTATTCCTTTCCATGTGGCTAGGAAAAGTGAGACCATGCCTTGTCATCTTACACCAAAGCCCTTGAATAAGAACAGCTCAGATTAAGCTAGTCTGATATATTCTTAAGACCTGACCATTTGGGTCTTGACCTCCATCTGCAGCACAGAATAAGTCTTTTCCCAGTTTCTACCTTGATCAGCCTTTATTTTAGTTTCATAATTTCTGTGCCCAGGACTTCACCATTTCCCTGTGTTTCCATTGTTGCATATTGAGGTTATGCAGTCTGAAGCTCCTTTGAACTGTTGTTCAGAAAGCCTTTCCTTCTGCATTGGACCTTCAGAGCTTCCTAGTTTTCTCTATTCCCTTCTCTCACCTTCACATTTCTTTTGTTCCCCTTTCCTCCAACCATAGAGTACACATTACTTGGGAAAACCCGATTATATAATTTTTTTAGAGCATAGGTCTTGGAAACATGTTTATGCACTGTCAAAAGTTCAGTTTCCATTCATCTGTCTCTCCCCAGGTAATTAGCACAAATGAAAATAGTGACCTTTTAGAATATCTTTCAAGGGAGGTAGCCAACATACCAACCCAGGATACTGCTGAGTAGGAGCCAGCTGGCATGAAGAAGCAAGGACAAGAGTAAACCTTTAAAGTGGGCAGTTTCAAAAGTATAGAACTAAATGGAAGCAAGAAAAATGAGGGGAGTGGGGATATGGTGCTGATTCTAATGTGGCAAAGATTTTAAAATAATACAAAGGCAATCCAGAATACATTGAGAGCCCCAGTGAGTTGTTTTCGTTAAATTTCATGTCATGCATAGTCTTGTTTCTCAATGGACAAATGGTTAGTGGACCAAATGACATTTTTTAGTCATCCCTGAGTAAAATGTCCAAGGAATATAGTTCATTAGACTGCTGCTTGTTGTCTCCAAACAGATCCTGAAAGTTCAAATGACTGGGAGTCAGAACCTAAAAATGTAGTATACCCCACTGTTTTGGCAGGAAATTGAGACCTGCTTTTATCAGCCACTTATCCAGAAAGCATATGTTCTATATAAATCAAGCCAAATCTATATTGTCTGCAAGTACTTCTGCAATATAGTTGATGTTCATAATGTGATCCAGATATTTTCAGTATACTTCTGTGTATTTTATTGATTATCACATGACTGTTTTTATTTATTTGTTTGTTTATTTATTTTTTGAGATGAAGTCTAGCTCTGTCGCCTAGGCTGGAGTGCAGTGGCACAATCTCGGCTCACTGCAACCTCCACCTCCCGGGTTCAAGCAATTCTCCTGCCTCAGCCTCCTCAGCTAATTTTTGTATTTTTAGTAGAGCTGAGATTTCACTCTGTTGGCCAGGCTGGTCTCAAACTCCTGACCTCGTGATCTGCCTGCCTCGGCCTCCCAAAGTGCTGGGATGGCAAGCATGAGCCACCGTGCCCAACCATGACTGTTTTTAAATAGAAACTCCTGGGCCTCCTGCGTTCCAATTTTATTTTTTCTCTAATGACACAGCAGTGGCTGCAAACCCCTTTTCTGTTATACTTTTTCTTTTGCATATAGACTACTATTTTGAACCTTTTGAAAAGGCCTTGCCACAAAAGTCCATATTTACATTCTGTATGTTTAGAGCCATGATCTCAATCAGAAATGAGAGGGAGGTATAAATCAGAATTCAGTGTTAGAGACTGTATAGTTCAAAAAAATTTAAACCTCTAACTCAAACATTTCAGAAAGTAGGTTGTACGTGCTATTCTGGGTTGATGAAAGTTTCAGAAGATAAAAGTAAGTATGATAAAGATTTTTAAAATGGTTAAAAAACACAGGTTTAGAGTCTCTCATTTTCTCGCAGTGACTAAAAGAATTTCCACTTCGGTAAGTCTGCAGTAGAAGTATGTCATTAGGGCTTATTCAGACTAAAAGATGTGGGATGACTTGAGAAAAATTTGGACATGACCATAAGGGGCAATATATTCTTGACCCAAGATTTTCTGTTGAGGACTTGAACCAGATTAGCTTAAACAACTGTTTAAAGAAAAAACAACATCAACAGGCTCACGCCTAGAATCCCAGCACTTTGAGAAGCTGAAGTGGGAAGATCGCTTGAGGCCAGGAGTTCCAGACAAGCTTGGACAACATATTGAGACTCTGTCTCTACATTTTTTTTTTTTGTCAGGCGTTGGCTGGGTATGGTGGCTCATGCCTGTAATCCCAGCATTTTGGGAGGCCGAGGCAGGTGGATCACTTGAGGTCAGGAGTTCCAGACCAGCCTGGACACGGTGAAACTCTGTCTTTATTAAAAATACAAAAATTAGCCGGGCGTGGTGGTGGGTGCCTGTAATCCCAGCTACTAGGGAGGCTGAGGTAGAGAATCACTTGAACCCAGGAAGCAGGTTGCAGTGAGCCGAGATCGTGCCATGACAAACAACAAAACCCCACAGAAGTCTTTCTTAGTGGACTAGCCCCTTTAGTAAGACAGTTGGAATGTGTTGGAGCTGGAATGTTTTCTTGTCAGTTGGTTCCTGACTTGAAAGAATCACAGTGGGGTGGGGTAGCCTAGGAATTGGATCTCTGGCCTAGCCCTTAGTAGAAAAAGGGATTGAGGTTTCTGTGAAAGCAGATGAGGGTTAAAAATAAAGGTAAAGCCCTTTAACCAAAGGAAAGCATTGAAAAGAGGTAGCATTAGGAAGAAGACTTGGGGGGAAATACCTAAACTAGAAGTAATGATTGTTTGCCAAGGAAAGATAGGTGTTTTTTTGAGACGGAGTCTCGCTCTTTCACCCAGGCTGGAGTGCAGTGGCGCGATCTCGGCTCACTGCAGGCTCCGCCCCCCGGGGTTCATGCCATTCTCCTGCCTCAGCCTCCCACGTAGCTGGGACTACAGGTGCCCACCACCTCGCCCGGCTAATTTTTTGTATTTTTAGTGGAGACGGGGTTTCACTGTGTTAGCCGGGATGGTCTCGATATCCTGACCTCGTGATCTGCCTGCCTCGGCCCAAAGTGCTGGGATTACAGGCGTGAGCCATGGCGCCCGACCTGATAGGTGTGTTTAAATGGAACAATACCTTAAAGAAGGAATTGTCTCATGACCTTGTTAATTTCTGGCCTGTTGTTTCTTAATCTTTATTGTGAGTCTTGAACATCTTTGAGAATTTAATGAAATCTCTGGACTAGGTCCCCAGAACAGTGTACGTATTTACAACATTTTGCAACACAGTTTTCAGGAGATCATGGGCCTTGTGAAGCTCAACCATATTAAGAATACATTAACTAGTGCCCATACTTAGTGGAAACTTGGTACCACAGGAAGTATTTGGAAGCTAAAAGATGAATTGATTAATGTTGTTTGACATGTGGATGAAGAATGGATTAAATTGAAAGCAAAAACATTGTGTGCATTAGAGCTGTACTCTGTGTCAGATGATAATATAATCTGGATTTTAAGGAACTTAATTTCTTTTCAAGTCTCTTTATTCAGCACATTTTGAAAATTGAAGATTATTGATACAGCCGATGTATGAGATACGTTACTTAATGGACTGGACAGAAGATTCTGGAAAATCAACTGCATTCCAGGCTTTGTCATTCACTGTGACTCTGGACATGTCACTTATCCTGTTGTATTAAAGAATACTGCCAGCAAACTGAATTGCAGGGTATGAAAACAACAAATAAAAATTGCTTCAAGTCACGTAACTTCCACACTAAAACCACAGGTTATGTAGAATTGCAAGACAGGGAATCAAGACCAGAGAAGCTACTGTGAAATACAGCAGCTGTGATTAAGGAAGAGATAGCAGGCTGGATCCGGGCAGTCTATTGGAGTGAGGGCTGAATGTATAAGAAAAACTAGAGCCAGAGTGGGCTTACTCACTGGGACTGAGTAAAAACTGAAAGGAAAGGTCAGGCAATATTGAAGATTCATGGGCCAGAGTGTAGAATTCAAGAAGACTGTCTAGGCAGGTGGATTTTGATGCGGAGGCAAATACTCCAGGCAATATTTCAGGAAAAGATTCTTGGGTGAGGCCGGGCGCGGTGGCTCATGCCTGTAATCCCAGCACTTTGGGAGGCTGAGGTGGGCGGATCACGAGGTGAGGAGATTGAGACCATCCTGGCTAACACAGTGAAACCCCTTCTCTACTACAGATACAAAAAATTAGCCGGGCGTGGTGGTGGGCCCCTGTAGTCCCAGCTACTCGGGAGGCTGAGGCAGGAGAATGGTGTGAACCCAGGAGGCGGAGCTTGCAGTGAGCTGAGATTGCGCCACTGCACTCCAGCCTGGGTGACAGAGCAAGACTCTGTCTCAAAAAAAAAAAAAAAAAAAGATTCTTGGGTGAGAGGCCTGAGCACTAAAGGGTCAAAGCCTCTCCTACATAGTTTTGGACACCATTTATTCCTTCATTTATTTTCTTTTATTCAGCAAACATACTGTGCAACATCGTGCAAACATGCTATTGTCCAAACACTGTTGTAAGTGATGAGGACACAAAGCAGGCTTGACTTGGATGCTGATTGCCTGCACTACTTTATCACAAAACTACTTTTATATGTTTCTGGTGAAGGTAGGAATGATCCCTTAACTCAGTAGCCCCATAACTTGTCACAGAGTGTGAATGAGACAGCTTGGCTTGAATGAAAGGAAAGAGAGACCAGGACAATTCCTGATAACAAATAAAACAGTGTTCCTTCCTGCCCTCACAAAATATTTTAGAACTTAGGGATTGGTATTCCTAAATTCTTTTGTTGTGCGTAGTGAATAATATACTTGCTGGTGCCACTTCATAAGAAACATGGTTTTGATTATCTCTTTCTTAGCAGTCATGTACTTATTATGCATGTTTTTTTTTTAATTTTTTTTTTTTTAGAGACAGAGTCTTTTTTTTTTTCCTTTTTTTTATTATTATACTTTAGGTTTTAGGGTACATGTGCACAATGTGCAGGTTTGTTACATATGTATCCATGTGCCATGTTGTTTTGCTGCACCCATTAACTCATCATTTAGCATTAGGTATATCTCCTAATGCTGTCCCTCCCTGCTCCCCCCACCCCACAACAGTCCCCGGAGTGTGATGTTCCCCTTCCTGTGTCCATGAGTTCTCATTGTTCAATTCCCGCCTATGAGTGAGAACATGCGGTGTTTGGTTTTTTGTCCTTGTGATAGTTTACTGAGAATGATGTTTTCCAGTTTCATCCATGTCCCTACAAAGGACATGAACTCATCATTTTTATGGCTGCATAGTATTCCATGGTGTATATGTGCCACATTTTCTTAATCCAGTCTATCGTTGTTGGACATTTGGGTTGGTTCCAACTCTTTGCTATTGTGAATAGTGCCGCAATAGACATACGTGTGCATGTGTCTTTATAGCAGCATGATTTTACTCTGTCACTTAGGCTGCAGTGCAGTGGCTCACGACCAACCTTGAACTCCTGGACTCATGTGATCCTCCCGCTTCAGTCTCTGGAGTAGCTGGTACTACAGGCACATGCCACCACACCTGGCTAGTTTTTAATTTTTTTTTTTAATAGAGACAGGGTCTCACTATGTTGTCCAGGCTGGTCTTGAACTCCTGGGCTGAAGCAATCCTCCCACCTTGGCCTCCCAGATGGCAGGATTACAGGCGTCAGCCACTGCACCTGCCTGTTATCTTATTTTAAAAAGATTATTCCAAAAGTATCTGTGATAGATCCTTTCTCACTTTTGCTGTTTAAAATGGGAAGTAACAAGCACTATGGTATTAACCCACACTTTCTATGAAGGTTCTACATATTAGTATTGGTCCTTATTTGATTCAAGCCAAAATTTCTATCCTAATTTTTCTTAAGTTCCAATAGTTTATATAGGTAATATAAAAACTGGTTTTTATATTTGTTTATTTATTTTTGAGACAGCATCTCATTCCTGTCACCCAGGTCCCATTGCTCATGCTGGAATGCAGTGGTGCCATTGTGGCTCACTACAGCCCCAACCTTCTGGGCTCAGGTTTTTCTTCTGCCTGAATCGCCTGAGTAGCTGGGACTACAGTTTCACACCACCACACCCAGCTAATTTTTTGTATTTTTAGTAGAGATAGGGTTTTGCCATGTTGCCCAGGCTGGTCTTGAACTCCTGGGCTCAAGGGATCCTCCCAACTCAGCCTCCCAAAGTGCTGAGATTACAGGCGTGAGCCACTGTGCCTGGCAAAACTGGTTTTTAAAAAGTGGTGTGATATGCTATGTTGGATATTACGTTGGTAATTAATCATATCTAAAAGTGTTTACGTCTTTTGTTTGATAATCATTTTTTGTTTTTGGCTAAGAGGATTCAAGGGAACTTCCTCTGGAGGTAAAAAAGAAAAAATTAAAAAAAAATTTTAAATTGTAGAACTGATGGTCAAATGGAAGGTGGGAGCCCTTAATTTTTTTCTTCATAAAATAGTTTTCAAAGAATGCTAATTTTAAAAAGCTAATCAAACTTACTTACAGAGGGCCCATCTCTTTAAGTTCTGGTAACCCTTACCAAAGCAACAGCATTTAGTTAGTATATTTAAGAAACATGAATAACAAAAAGGCTATTACAAGGCGATTTCTGCATACTGATTTTGTCCTATGGTGTGAGCAATTGTGTGTCTAGTAAACACAAAGAATACATTTTAAAGCCCATACAATGATTTGGTAACTCCAAAGGAAGAAATACGTGATATAATCATTACAAACATTAGGCGTCATCACTTTATGACATTCTGGGTGACACCAAAATATAAAACTGCCGGCAGATGTACTCATATTATTCTGGATTTCAGTGCCAAGTAGATTTTGTTTTCATTAAACTTTGTTTTGAGATAATTGTAGATTCAGGCAAATGTTTAAAGTGTGGTATTTGATGGAATTTTGACATAGGCAAACTACCTGTGACACAGTCACAGGAAAGGTAGTGAATATATCTGTTAACCTTAAAAGATTCTTTTCTTTATCATTTTCCCACATTTGCTGTACTATTCTCTTTTTTTCTGAACCATTTGAAAATACGTTTTAAGTGTGTGTGTGTGTGTGTGTGTGCATGTGTGTGCGTATAAAATCCCTTCAGTCTTAGATAATTTCATATTTACTAAGAATAAAGGCGTTTTCTTACATAACCACAATGCAGTTATGAAATCAAGACATTGAACATAGATACTGTTACACATTCTGTAGGGCTCCAAGGCCTCTCTAATTCTGTGATATTTCTTGGACAGGGATGTTGAGACTCCTGGTTAGAGCCTGGCCAGGGTAGAAGTGAAGGCTCCTCACTTGGCCTTTCCTGGTGTGAGTGAGAGTGAAGTGGTATTTGGCTGGATTAAGGCAGCCTACATGTTTTCTGTCTTGGTGGGCTGCCCCTTTTCTTGTTCTTTGCCTGAGAAGAGCCTTTCAATGGGGGCTTTTTTTAGTCAGTGCCTGTTGGTGTTTCCAGGTCCTTTAGCTGCAAGTCTGGGCTATATGAGGCAAAAAGAAAACCCAAGGAACTCACCACCCTGTCTAGTTTTCTTGCTTCTTTCAACCTTTGAGGAGTCATCTTATGTTTAATATATGAAATGTCTAGGGTTTTAAATTGTACTTAGTGGGAGGGATAGGGAAAATTGTGTGTACTCCATCTTCCTGGAAGCAGAAGTCTGTAGTTTTGTTTTATGTTAATTAAATAATAGTATGTCTGTCAAAGAGATGCATGTGTGTAAATTAATGCATAAATATAAATATTCCAAGATAAATTGTTTGAAATTAATAAATATAAATATGAGTTTGAAAATTAATTGATATGAATTTTCAAAAAATGACATATATATTATGTTCCAAATTGCCTTTCTGTGTTTATTTTAGGAAATAAAATTCTAAGAATCATAAGACTACAAAGGTATTTAGGAAATACATATTTAATTATGCAGTTTGAATAAACCTTCATGTTGTCTTTTCTGATATACCCCCAAAAGTCTTTTGTTATTGTTTGCTTTTGACTGATGGCAGGTTTTAAAAGCTTACCCCTAAACCAACCTTTGGAGAAATTTTACTTAAAATATACTATTTTTCTAGCTATTAAAATGTAATTATCAATCTGTAGCATATGTAGTTCCAGCTGGATCTCTGTGTCTTCTAATTTATCCCCAGTGCATATTCATCTTAGACACACTGGCTACAGTTTGATAGCCATTATTTGGCATGTTGTTGCTTATTGTGTTAACAGTTTTAATATTTTTCCTTGATTTGCTGTTATTCATGGCATAGCTGCCTTTTTTTAGCTAAAGAACAACGCAACAGTCCTTTATCTGAAACTCTTGAAGCCAGATATGTATTATCATTTGGAATCTTTTGGGTTTTAGAAAGAATATGCAATACATGTACCGTATATTAGGCTAACCACCAGTATTTGGGTAAGAGGCAACACTGTGTAATCATACTCATCTATTTGCAGCTAAATGTTTTTGAATATTCACACCATAATATTGTTATATCCGCATTGGTTTAGGTCACATTTGTCACTAAGTGAATCCCTCTTCTATCACCATAAAAAATAATAATAATAAGGGTGGGGAGGGGAAAAGGATGGTGAAGAAAGACACTTAGTTTTTGAGGCTTTTTGAACACTGGAATTAAAGATACGGGTTTTTGGACCTGTGTAGGTAGGGCAGTCACCAAGCCTAGTCAGAGTAAAAGCCCCTGTTTAGCCCTGAACTCCTCAGTGTTTAACTGAGGAAGTGGTGCTATAGGCCTGGTTTTACCAACTATGATTGTTTTCAGTATAAAACAAAAGTGGCTATTGATTTGATCCTGTTATATGGTGTTGATCTTAAAAAATCATTGGATTCATACTAGGATTTAGGGTTTAATCCTGTAAGGATCATACTAACTTTCATCTTATTTATCCTAAATCCCTCTTTAATCTTATTAATCCTGCCAGGCTTTTTTTCCAAGAGCCAAGATATACATCCAAACATTCATCCATGTATGTAGTATATATTCATACAGTTATTTTTCCAAAGTTATCTATCTTTCTATCCTTTCTTTGAAAGAGAAGATCAGTTTTCTCAAAGAGAGCCAAAGAGCCATGAATACTTCTGCAGAGTAGCATTAGTATTGCAAGGATGACATCAGTTCTGTATTCTTAAACCTAAGATTAAAGTAGGTCTTGGCAGGGCCTCCTGAGAGGGAATCTAGTCTTAGCCTTGGATTTCCTGAGAAGGCATATGGCACTCTTCTGAAAGTGGGATGTTATTTGAGTTTAGAAGCTCTTAGTCAAAAAATATTAGATGAATTAATTGCAGTGGAGACACTGCTTTCTTACAGTGGAACAAAAAGTCAGTTCTTAGCTTTTGACCTTTGCCCTGAACTTGTGCTGTGTGCATTAGGAAAAGAAAATACACATTTGGTCTTAAGTCACTGTTTCTACTTTGCACAATATAACTGATTCAGACCTTGTGCTCTGTTTCTTTCATTTTTCAAAGGATAATTGTCAGTGACCATCCTCTCCAAGCAATCAAAGTAATAGATCCTAAGTATAAGTCATTATTTTTCTTATTTCTACTTTTGGGGGTGGGAAGTTTGAGAATTAGATCAAAACTTTTATTGATTGATTCAGCAACCAGTAAACCTGTACCAACTGTTCACCCTTGGTGCCTCACATGATTATGTTCCCTCTAGTTATTGGGTGATGGTTGTCATCATTGTTTTCAACTAGTTTGCCAACATTATACAGTTTTGACCTGGACTGAGTAACTTATGTAAATTCCTTAAATTGCTATATTATGTTGGTTTCATGTCATGGGGAAAAAACCCTGGTAGACACTATGAACCCTTCTATGTTTATTTCACTTAAGACTTAATTACTCAAAGATTCCTAGATATAAAAAGTGTAGCAAAACGTTGTAGTATGAGTTAAAATAAAACTAGCTTTATTTTTTGATATTTTATATTCAGCTATATTTTTCCAAGTGAAAAAGGTAAAAAGTGTTTCATGCATATATGATTATGAATGTTTACTTTGCATATTAATTTAAAAGGAAATTAAGGGAATTTGTTTGCAAAAACAGATGAATCATTATTAATGAAAATCATGTAATGCTGACACTGTGATCTGAGAAGCAGAAGAAGTTTTTACCAGGATCTAATTGTATAAATGGGAAAAATGTAGGGTTAAGGAACTCACTTTAGGTGATGGAGTAATTGTATATATGCATGCTTTGCCAGAAGTGAGGAGGGGCAACTTTGATTTCTAATCCGCTTGGGGGGAAGTTTCATATCAGAGCTGCACAGAAACATTCAGTGAAGCAGCTCTTTTATCATAAAGGGAATTTTAATTTAAAAATGTTCTTGCATCGTGAGCAGGGTAAACGACAGCCGGCTACACTGGGCATTTATATCCTTCCAACCACATTACCAGTAATTGCTGCATTAAATCAAAGTTAGAAGAGATTACAGGTCTGAATGGATCAAGGGGCTAGTGCTAACCCAAGGATTCCCACAACTGCTACATTGCTGCTCTTAGAGCCCTGTCTCTGTCCCCAGTAGGTATGAGAGTCAGGTGCAGCGGTCAGATTCCTGACAGTTCATCTGTAAGGCATGAGCATAGTGAACACAATCCAAGAAGAGGGGCAGGTACATGCTCAAGACACCCTGGCCACCTTTTCGGGTTAGCTTTTTATTTTGAACGCAAGAGAATGGCTTCTTATTGTTTGTTGATACTGTTAAACAGAGAACATGTTGCCTGCTTTGTGCTTAAGGAGATTTGCTTTGGCATAAAAGTCACTTCAATTTTCTCTCCTCCTTTATTTATTGATATTCCCTTTTTGGTCAAGCATAATCTTCTCACTTGATTTATGTTACAGAAATGTAACATAAATTTACAAAAATAACATAAATATGTTACAAAATAAATATTTACAAAAATAACATGTTTCGTAAAATGTTACAAATATTTACAAAATAACAACAATATGTTACAAAAATAACAAATGCCCTGTGCTAGGTATGGGTAGGTGCTCTCCCCTGCCCCCCAGCTGCCTTTTCTCCTCCTAACACAATTACCTAGTTCTTTATATGCTTTCTGCCTCCTGTTGAGGCCACTTATTCTTCAGATATAGATTTAGCTTCGTAATTCAGATAATTCTCAATCTCTTTTAAATGTCCTTCAATTATCAGAGATGATGATGATGAGGACGACAGCAATGACGCTGATAACAGCAGCTATAATTTAATAATCACTATATGCCAGGCCTATTCATATATCAACTGATTTAGTCATCACAACAGCCCCATGAGATAGGTACTATTATTCTTTTTCCAGATGAAGAACTTGAGGCAAAGAGGTGTTAAATAACTTTTCTCAAATTACACAGCTAAGAAGTTATGGAGCTAAGATTTGAATCAAGTAGCCTGGCTTAACAGAGCCCTGAACTCTTACCCACATGTGATGTTGCTTGTGTACTCCAACCAGGTACTCTGCTAGGTGTTAGGGATACTTTAAGGAAGAAGGTGGACTGTGTAGTACCTGCCCTTCTGAAGTGGGAGAGACGGAAATGATGATATGTCTGGCAAAGTGAAGAGGATGTATGCACATGCTAAAGGGGTTCTCTAGCAGGGGGCTAATCTAGACTGATCAGAAGGAATTTGCCACCAGTCTTCCTTTTCAGAAGACCTTTTCTGTAGTGTTTTATGGAAGACTGATGCCTTTCCACCATCTCCCTTTATTATTCCCCCTCTTCCAAAGAAAATAACTAACTCTTCAAAAATTCATTGCATTAAGTGGGACGAGAATTCATTATTTTAATTTTTTAACAACTCGATGGAGGTATAATTGATGATATACAATGAACTGCACCTATATAAGGTTAATTTGTTAGGTTTTGGCATATGTATATGCCCGTGAAATCACCACAACCAAGATAATTAACATATGAATCATCTCAGTAAGTTTTCTCATGCCCCTTTGTAATGCTCCCAGTATGCTCTTACCTCCCCAGCACATCTCCAAGCAACCGCTTATCTGCTTTCTGTCATTATTGATTAGTTGGCAATTTCTAGTATTTTATAAAAATGGACTCATACAATAAATACTGTTTTGCCTGGCTTCTTTCACTCAGCATAATTATTTTGAAATTCATCCATGTTACTGTATATACTGGTGGTTCGTTCATTTTTATTTCTAAGTAGTAGTAATTGTGGATATACCACAATTTGTTTATCACTATTACTTATCTGTTGATGGATATTTGGATTGTTTCCAGTTTTAGGCTATGACAAATAGATCTTCTATGAGTATTCATACTCATATTCTTTATATGTTCTTTTTTCTCTTGGGTAAATAGTTAGAATAGATAGATCATATGGTAGGTGTGTGTTTGAATTTATAAGAACTTGCTAAACTTTTTCCACATTGGTTATGCCATTTTACATCCCACCCGCAGTATATGAGACTTTCGGTTCCTCCATAGCCTTGCCAAAGCTTGGTATTGTCAGTCTTTTAAGTAGGTATGTAGTGATATCATACTGATAGGTTCTAATTTCCTAGTGAATAATGATACTGAGCTTCATTTCATGCCCTTGTTTACCATCTCTTATTTACCATCTTCTTTTAATCAAGTGTTCAATTTTTTTGCCCATTTTTAAAAAAACGTGGGTTGTTTTATTTCTTATGGTTGAATTTTGAGAGTTCTCGTATATTCTGAATACAAGTCCTTTATCAGATGTATACTTTGCAAGTATTTTCTCTCAGTTGTGGCTTGTCTTTTTATTCTCCTCACAGTGTCTTGATAAGCAGAAGTTTTAAATGAAGTCCAATTTATTGTTCTTTTATTGGTTATGTTTTTGATGTTATAGCTTAGAAATCTTTGCCTAATCCGAGGTCACAGAAGTTTTCTCCTGGAAATTTTACAGTTTTATCTTTTACATTTTTAGGTGTGTGGTCCATATTGAGTTAAGTTTTGTATTTCAAAAGAAGTATAAATCTCGTTTCTTTTCATTATGTGTGGATATCCAGTTGTTTCAGCACCATTTGTTGAAAAGACTATTCTTTCTCTACTGAATTCCGTTTGCACCTGTGGATCTATTTCTGGACTTTCTATTCTGTTTCACTGATCTATTTTTCTCTCTTGACACCAGTACCCTACAGTCTTATAGGGATGTGAGTATTATGGGATCTAGCAGACTTCAGAAGAAATGATAAGTGTTACACACCTCAGGTATAGCATTCGATTTCAGTACAGGCCTAGAGAAAAAATAGTCATAATCTTTAAAAACCCTTTTTTTGAATAATGGAATGAAGTGAAGAGATATACTGTGTTGATAGTCAGAAAGACTTAATTCTCTCGTATGTTAATTCTTCCCAAAGTGATCTATAGATTCAGTGTATATCCCAATCAGAATCCTAGCCAGATATTTGTAGAAATTGACAAGCTGATTCTAAAACTCATATGGAAATGCCAAAGTCCTAGAATAGCCAAAACAACTTTGAAGAAGGAAAACAAAGTTGCAGGACTAACACAGCCTGATTTAAAGCCTGCAGACAGTGTGGTGTTGGTGTCAGTATTGAGGTTTACATCTTCATATTATGCAATGAAATTGTGTCAGTTAGGTTTTGCTGTGTAACAAACTTTCCCAAAACTTAATAGCTTAACAAAGTGTTAATCATTTATTTGCTCACAGTTCTGCGGGTTAGGAATTTGGGTGATTGTTTTAGTCTTGGCCGCATTTGCTGAGCCTCAGTGGTCTAGGATAACCTCACTCTCATGTCTGGCAGTTGGCAGGTTAGTTGATCTGGGGGCTCAGCTGGAGCAGTTCATCTGTATTCCACTTGCTCTCTTGTCCTTCACACTTCTTCACACAGTAGTGTTGGGGTTCCAGAGAGTAGCAAGAGAGGGCAAGCCTCAGTGAACAGGCACCTGTCAAGCCTCTGCTCATGTGATGTTTGCTAATATCCCCAAGACCAATGTGAGTCACAAAGCTAAGACCAAATTCAAGGGGTGGAAGAAACAAATTCCACTTCTTGATGGAGGAGCTGTGAAATATTATGACCAATTTTTTGTGGTTCACCAAAAAAGTATTATGAGTTAGTTGAGATAAAAATTTTTATGGAGAGAAAAAAGTTTTGTTGTATAAGATAATGTATGTGAAATTATTTTTAGGCATGTTTCCCTAACAGTATTAGAATATTTAAAATTATTTCCTGCTCTAAAAGTTTTACATTTTGCCCCTTAACCTTTATATATTGTCTTTGTGAATTTAAAGTGAATAACTAATGGCTGGGCACAGTGGCTCATGCCTGTAATCCCAGCACTTTGGGAGGCTGAGATGGGTAGATCACTTGAGGTTGGGAATGTGAGACCAGCCTGGCCAACATGGTGAAAACCCTGCCTCTAATTTAAAAAAAAAAAAAAGTGAATAACTATTGTCCTATCCATTTACTAATTTATGAATGATACTTCTAACAAAACTGCTTATTCCTTGCCTCACAGTTTGTATGCCATGTCTCTCATTCAAAATAGAAATGCATTTCAGCCATTCCATGGTTTACTCTGTTATTACGCATACTTCCTTTCTGTACCATGTGTCATGCAAAGGAGTGTTTCCATACTTAACTATGATTTGCTATTTTCTGGTAGGTATAATTTAAAGATTTCCATTGGTGTAGAAAGTCTTACAATTTTCTTAGTACCTTAGAATCAATAGAACTCTTTCATGGATATTTTTAAATAGGCTTTTGACTTTTTTGGATATGCCGACCTGCCTCCTTTTCTGTAGGTATGGCTTCATGTATGCCATGCTGTTTTATGCACTTGAAAAGTTGTTCCACTGCCTCAAAGCTTCCCACCACCACCCTTATCCATCTAGAAAACTCCCGCTAGTTTTTTAAAGTACACTTTAAGCATTAATTGCTTGTGAAATATTTCTGGGTTTTCTTCACCCTGAGAAATTGGATGGTGGTGGTGGTGGTGGCTATAGTAGCAATTGCTGCTTTATTTTCTCCCAAGCCATATTGGAATAAGCGTGCCATTTATCAAATGGTATTTTGGTGTGTATTATTTTCTACTTTTTCTCCCCTATATTTTCAGCTCTTGAATAGTTTTTGCTGTTTGTGGGCCTTCATGCAATGTTGAGGATATCATGATTGAATGAATATTGACTGACTAACAAATTAGGGATGGTCTGTATGTGGTGATTCATTCGGTTACCTCTGATTTGTAGTTTGAATTTATTGCAGACCTTCTCTTTTCATATACTGATGAGCATATACTGTATAAAATGTTTTAGCTTAATTCTTTTTTTTTTTTTTTTTTTGAGACAGTCTCACTCTTGTTGCCCAGGCTGGAGTGCAGTGGCACAATCTCGGCTCACTGCCACCTCCGCCTCCTGGGTTCAAGCGATTCTCCTGTCTCAGCCTCCCGAGTAGCCAGGACTACAGGTGTCCACCACCACGCCCAGCTATTTTTTGTATTTTTAGTAGAGTTGGGGTTTCACCATGTTGGCCAGGCTGGTCTTGAACTGACTTCAAATGATCCACCCACCTCGACTTCCTAAAGTGCTGGGATTACAGGCCTGAGCCACTGTGCCTGGCCTTTAGCTTAATTCTTTGTGAGAAATAGGAAGATGGATGGACAGGTTCTATCCTTAGAGAATTCATCTAATCAATAATATAAGTGTATCTAAAAACAAATAGAAAATGCCATGTAAGTTCAGAGGAAAGAGAAATCACTTCTAGTTGGAAGTAATCAGGAAGAGCATTGTGGAGCAGATGGCATTTAAGGTAGCATTTTAAGATTTGGGCATTTTGAAATGGTAAGAAAACATGATCAAAGGCACAGAGGCCAAAACAAAACAAAATAAAATAAAAATTCTCCTTGATAGAGGCAACTGTGGGTAGTTGAATGTACCAATAATTGGTTTTGTACTTTATTGCCACTTGGAAATCAAGTATCCCAATGGAAAGTTTGCTAAAATTTATATGCAGGCATTATGTCTATTTTTCATTCTGACCTTGAGTTTATCAGGTTTGCTACCATTCTTTTTACGCATATTACTAAAACAGTGCTCTGCAAAC
Source organism: Nomascus leucogenys (assembly GCF_006542625.1). Classification (NCBI taxonomy): domain Eukaryota; kingdom Metazoa; phylum Chordata; class Mammalia; order Primates; family Hylobatidae; genus Nomascus; species Nomascus leucogenys. The sequence goes on from NC_044387.1 coordinate 14,385,869, forward strand.
TCTTTAACTCTTGTTTGCTAAATTCAGTCATTTATTTCTAAATTCTCATTTTCTTTGACCTTTCTAGATTTCTAGTTGGCATTGTTATATATTCACCTCTGGTATCAATTTATGAAATACCTTCCCTAGTATAAAGGATGTGATATCGAAGAAAAGAAACAGATGTCCTCTGTATTCCTGGCTTTTGTGAATAGTACATGATTATGCTTAATCTTTTTATCCTCTGTTTCTATTTCTGCCTTCTTGAAGCAAGTATTCCTCAAGGTTCTATTTTCAGCCTTTGCCTTCTGTCTGTCTGTGTCTCCCCTCCACCTCCCATTTTTCTTTTGTCTCTTCTTTTTTTGGAGTACATGGTTGATGTTTAATAAATGTTGTGGACTACATCAGTGTGGGAGAGGAATCTCAACCCCATTATGGCCATGGCTATTTCTCCTTTTCTCTTTGATCTTCGTGTCTAACCCTGACCTCTCCTCTAGCTGTACCTTCAACCCCGAGTACCTGTTATACCTTCTCTACCATTACTTCAAACCAATTTATGCTTCAGATTTGTCTGTATTAGCAGTGTTGTTCTTATTTGACTAGTTAGCTAGAATTAGAACCTTTCTCTTATACCCTACATGTGGACAGTCTTCAATTACTGTGGATGTTGTCTTCATCATCTCTTATATATCTATACCTTCTTTATTCCTACTGCTAATATGTATTTTTTGCATTAGTCATCTGTAACCTGTTGTAATGGTAGCTGCTAATTGGTTTCCCCACCTTTAGGTTGTTGCCTTTTTCGTTCTTACCTGCAGCCACCAGAGCCATTTTCACAAAACGTTATTTATGTAGCACTCTTTTCCTCTTGAGCAATCTTTAAAGATCAGATCTGAAATACATAGCAGGATGTCCTAGTCCGTCCATAGTGAACCTACCTACTTTCCTTGTCATTTGCCACCACCCACCCATAGTCAAGTAAACTGGTCACACGATCCCTTAGTCAGTCAGTCTTGCATATTTCTTTCTCTTTTTTTCCTTTTAGAGACAGAGTCTCTCTCTGTCACCCATGCTGGAGTGCAGTGGCACAATCTCGGCTCACTGCAACCTCCGCCTCCCGGGTTCAAACAATTCTCCTGCCTCAACCTCCTTAGTAGCTGGGATTACTGGCGCACGTGGCCACGCCCGACTAATTTTTTGTATTTTAGTAGAGACGGGGGTTTCACCCAGGCTGGTCTCGAACTCCTGAGCTCAGGCAATCCACCCACCTCGGCCTCCCAAAGTGCTAGGATTACAGGTGTGAGCCACCGCGCCCAGCCCAGTCTTGTATATTTCTAATGACATATTTTGCCTGCATATATATCTTCCTTCTCCAGCCCCTGTCCCATCCTTATCCTTCCAGCTCAAGCCCTAGCTCTTTTGCTCTTTTTTTTTTTTTCCCCTCCTGGCCTCTAGAACTGACCTATCTCTTTCTGAAGTTCTGTCTTACCCTGGTGCACAGGGTAATATAGAATCTTTGGAACCTTCTAAGAATACTGTGACTAAAACCAAATTTATACCTCAGGCAGAAATCTCGGCAATCTTTGCTAAAGCATTCTACCCTGAGGCATAGCTAATATCCTTAAACATTTGGCAGGATTGTGGCATAGGCAGAAGGGAAAGAAAAAGAGAGAAGAAAACAGGAATGAGAGAATAGGAGAGGAGGACAAGAATCTTAAGTATTTTCTGGTTAATTTGATTGACTGTACTTAACCAGTGCTTGGTAAGTCTTGAGATCCCAAGGGTTGTATGTCGGTGTACAGATAACACTACAGCATCACCAACCATGTCCTCTGGCATAAGGCTGATCTACCTTATCCTTAGCAAAACTTAAACTTTACAAATCTCATGATAATTTCTAAATATCTCACTCTTAAATACGAGGTCTATTTCTAGGTCTAGATTTTGAATAACTAGGTCTGTTTCTAAGTCTAGGTCTGTTTCTCCCTGATATCATTAAATTTCTGTGCAACAGACATTCTAAGTGTGCTAAGTGTTGAAACTTTTTTTTTTTTTCTTTTTTTCTGAGACAGAGTCTTACTCTGTCACCTAGGCTGGAGTTCAGTGGCACAGTCTCAGCTCACTGCAACCTCCACCTCCTAGGCTTAAACAATCTTCCCACCTCAGCCTCCCGAGTACCTGGAACTACAGGCGTATGCCACCAGGCCTGGGTAGAGATGGAGCTTTGCCATGTTGCCCAGGCTGGTCTTGAACTCTTTGACTCAGGCAGTCCGCCTGCCTGAGCCTCCCAATGGGCTGAGATTACAGGCGTGACCCACTGTGCCTGACCCAAGTGTTAAAACTTATGTTGAAAAATGAGTTGGGGCTGGGCATGGTGGCTCACACCCATAATCCCAGCACTTTGGGAGGCTGAGGCAGGTGGATCGCCTGAACTCAGGAGTTGAAGACCAGCCTGGGCAACATGGCAAAGCTCCATATCTACAAAAAAGTTGAAAAAATTAGCCAGGTGCTGTGACATGCGCCTGTAGTTCCAGCTACTTGGGAGGTTGAAGTGGGAGGATCCTTGAACCTAGAAGGCAGAGGTTGCAGTGAGCTGAGATCGTGCCATAGCACTCCAACCTGGGTGACAGAGTGAGACCCCATCTCAAAAAAAAAAAAAAGTGAATTGGTATTGTATGTCTCTGCTAAAGAGATGTATGGAAATATACATGAAGGACTATTTTCTGAATTCATGTTTCTTATTGATCAGGACACATGAACTTTAATACTATAAAAGCATCCATAACATTGTAGAGTATAAACTTGAAAGTGGAATAGATTGGCATCATCAGCCAATAACTCTTGAGTTTATTGTGGAAAATCTGTCTTTTTATTTCTAGAATTTTTGAGTAAATATATTATTTAAAATTTTAAGGAAATACCTAGTCTGTTCTGATGAGGGTACTCAGGAGTAATTTCTGAGTTGAAAATATTTTCATTTTTTGTTTCTATTTTTAAAGTCATTTGATAAATGGGAAAAATACTGAAAGAATGGTGTTGAGCTGTTGATCCATGCATGGAATTTCTTTCTGTTAATAACTGAGGCTACATTATTCTGAAGAAAGACCATATCAAGAAAAGAGAGAGAAACCTTTCAAGTTTATAATTTGATTTTTTGTAGTGTGCTTTGTCTTATAGGTAAAAGATTCTCCTTTTTTTTCCCATCAGTATTATTTCAAATTTTGGTTTGACTAAGTTATTAGTCTTCAAATTATAACAATTAAAAAAATTTTACAGAAAGAAATAGATAAAAGGCAAGATAAAGTATAAGAGTTATAATTCAAATACTACATCATTTTGACATTTTTCTGAAGAGCTGATTATTTAAGGTATACCTGGGCATGGTTTTGGCAGAACCTAGGTGAGATATCTTAATCATATATCTAAAGATTAAGATTCTTTATTGTCTATATCCTCTAGTCTTTTTTTTTTTTTTTCAAGAGACAGGGTCTTGCTATGTCGCCCAGGCTAGAGTACAGTGGCATGATCATAACTCACTGTAACCTCGACCTCCTGGGTTTATGTGATTCTCCCACCTCAACCTCCCAAGTAGGTGGGAGTATAGGCACGTGCTGTGTGCCACCATACCCAGCTAATTTTTTTCTTTTTTTTGGGTATAGACAGGGTCTTCCTGTGCTGACCAGGCTGGTCTCAAACTCCAGGCCTTAAGCAATCCTCCTGACTCAGCTTCCCAGAGTGCTGGGATTATAGGCATGAGCCACTGCTTCCAGCCTATATCCTCTAGTCTTAAATGAGAGTTTATAGTTATCACATTATGTTAGGTAAAGCAAATGTGGTCGTATTATTATTATCATTATTATATGAGACAGAGTTGTGCTTTCGTTGCCCAGGCTGGAGTGCAGTGGCGCAGTCTCAGCTCACTGCAACCTCCGCCTCCCAGATTCGAGCAGTTCTCCAGCCTCAGCCTCTCAGGTAGCTGGGATTACAGTCATGCACTACCATGCCTGGCTAATTTTTTGCATTTTTAACAGAGAAGGGGTTTCACCACGTTAGTCAGGCTGGTCTCGAACTCCTGACCTCAGGTGATCCACCTGCCTTGGCCTCCCAAAGTGCTAAGATTACAGGCGTGAGCCACCGTGTCTGGCCTAGTCATATGAATTAGAGACCAAGAGAATATTAATAATTTTTAAAGTACTTGTATTGAAAGTAAAATCTGTTTTGGTTCCTTTAAACTTTTAACAAATTATAGGAGCAGTTAATGCTAATTTAAATGTGTATGAACGATTGGAAATTTATCTCTAAATTAGTAAGTGAAAACCAGCCTCCTCCCCATTCCACCCCCTGGAGGTACTAGTTTTGTCTTAATGGCTACACACACACACACACACACACACGTGTGTGTATATATATATATATGTATATTTATGGCATATAATGGTGTGTGCATATATAATGTATATACATATGGCATATATTGGTGTGTATGTCAACCAATATACTACATATATGTGTATACATATACATACATGTCTAACTTATATGTGACTTAATAAAAGCTTAACTAATTACACACATAAATTTTTTCATTTTTTCATTTTATTTGGAGCACAGCTTTTCAAAGTCTAATTACATACATAATTTATTGATTGATGTACACATAGATACATACATGCATGCATACCCTTATATAATTTCATTTACAAATATAGAACTATAACACATTATTAAACAACATAATATTTTTATATTTTTCTTTCTTTCTTTTTTTTTTTTTTTTTAGACAGAGGCTCACTTTGTTGCCCAGGCTGGAGTGCAGTGGTACGATTTCAGGTCACCGCAACCTCAGCCTCCCAGGTTTAGGTGATTCTGCCACCTGAGCCTCCTGAGTAGCTGGGATTACAGGTGCCCACCACCACGCCTGGCTAATTTTTGTATTTTTAGTAGAGATGGAGTTTCGCCATGTTGGCCAGGCTGGTCTCAAACTCCTGACCTTAGGTGATCCGCTCGCCTTGGCCTTCCAAAGTGCTGGGATTACAGGCATGAGCCACTGTGCCTGGCAATTTTTTTCATTTAATAATGCATCAGTCGTATCTTTTCACCTTGTATGTATAGTCTAGAAGAATTTAAATCTCTCTCTGGAAATTGACTAGGCCTTCAATAACATTTGGGGATCACTTTCATGCTTAAATTATGTCAGTTTTAGGATTTGAATTACAGTCTTTCATCTTAAATACAACAGCATCTGGGAATTTCATCTATAATTAAGTCACCAAATATTGAACTGGGTTAACTCTTGAAGTTTAAGTTAGTCAGCCATAGTTCATTATTATGGCCTTTTATGATGTATAAGACATATCATCATTTTCCAGTCTTCATATCAAGAAGAATCTTAGAAGATTTAATAGTGATTTAAGATACTAGCCTATAAGTGTATATGTGGCCCATCCTGCTGTACTGCTATATATGAAATGACAGAAGTGTACAGGGAGGAAGAAGGATTAATAATTATTTGATTTGAAGAGGAAATTTAGCATAAGATTTCATTGCAGAAACATTCTTTTTTTTTTTTTTTTTTTTTTTTTTAAAGAAAAGTGTCACTATGTTGCCCAGGCTAGTCTTGAACTCCTGGCCCAAGTGATCCTCCCTAGTAGCTGGGACTACAGGCACATGCCGCTGCACCCAGTCTTTTGTTATTTCTTAATTACCATTGTAATACCTATACAGGAGACTGTTAGAATATATAGTCCTCTCATATCTGTGGGAGATTGGTTCCAGGATACACCCTCTCACACCCCTGCAGATACCAAAATTTGCAGATGCTCAAGTTTCTTATATAAAATGGTGTAGTATTTGCATATAACCTATGTTCATCCTCTTATAGACTTTAAATTATCTCTAAATTATAATTTCCAAAACAATGTAAATGCTATGTAAATAATTATTATAACTATTATCTTGAAAATTTGTATTATATTTTTGTTATTGTAGAGTATTGGGTTTTTTTAATTGCTTTTCACAAATATTTTGTTTGCAGTTGGTTGAATTCACAAATGTGTAACCCAAGGATAAGGAGGGCTGACTGTATATTACAATCCCTTAAGGTGTGGCAAAGCACATCTGAAAGGTTATGAGGCTTTGATAATCTCTGTTAAGAATTGACAAAGTAGGGTTTTATAGTTCTAATGGTGAGAGAGACTATAAAACTGTTTATTAAGAGCAACTTTTTTTTTTTTTTTGAGATGGAGTTTTGCTCTGTTGCCCAGGCTGGAGTGCAGTGGCGTGATCTCGGCTGCGGTGGTGAGCCTTCGCCTCCTGGGTTCAAGCAATTCCCCTGTCTCAGCCTCCCGAGTAGCTGGGATTACAGGGTGCATGCCACCACGCCCAGCTAATTTTTGTATTTTTAATAGAGACAGGGTTTTGCCATGTTAGCCAGGCTGGTCTCGAACTCCTGACCTCAAGTGATCCCCCTGCCTCAGCCTCCCAAAGTGTTGGGATTACAGGTGTGAGCCACCCCGCCCGGCCAAGAGTAATTTTTAAAAAAATATTTTTCCATGTATGAGAAGTTGCTTACAATATTTAGTTTTGTGCTGTAGCATTGTTTTGCTTTTTGGCTCTGCCTGTGTCCTTATCTATTTCTCCCATAAACAGTAAATTCATTGACAACAGAACTGTGTTCATTTCTCCAGGGCTTAGTACAATATTTTGTATGCAATAGATGTTCAATAAATGTTTTATTAATTATACTGAATAGATTTATTCTTGTTCTTCATGTGTAATGCACATAGAATCAGTACCAGCAAATTGAAGATAATCGAGTACAGTGGTCCTCCTAATCTGTTAGAACTGAGTTCAGGTAAATGTTTAACCAGGAATACCTTCAAAATGTGCTATAGCCATTTTGACTCTTAAAAGTCTGTTCCTTCTGAACAATCCTAAAATAAATTACAGTGACCATAAAAGGAGAAGAATTACACTGATGGGGGCGGGGCGTGGAGGGATGGTAATTCTTAAATTCTCACAGATGCCCTCACAGTTGCATTTAATCCTCATAGTTTAATCATCCAAAAGCATGTTACAATATTACTGGCTCTCCAAGATTAGGGACGTCATAGCCCCTGAAACTTATTTAGAATAATTTACCATTTTGAACTTTTGAATGCTTGTTCCAAATAGAAGATTTCGTAGGATCAATAGTTACAACTGGTTTGTCTTTTAATAAACATTTATTTTCACTTTCTGCTCACTCTATGTCCTTGTTCTAAGGATTACTTACCAGTTTTCTGATTTTAAATGGGCCATTTAGGCTCTGAAAGCCAACTCTTGAACCTATTGTGCTTTGTCAGACAAACTAACACCTGTCCATGTTTGTTACTGCTTTTAATATCTGTTATAGAAATATGTGTGCACATGTGTATTTGTATATAATGGTAGTGTGGGTATAGCAGCTCCCTAAAAGGAGAAAAGCAACTGGCTTTTCTGAAAAGACCTTTCCACCCCCACCTTTTTGCAGACAGCCGGAGTTAATCCTTCCAAGTTTGACTGGAACAGCTGAGCAAGTGTGCCCTGCATATCTGGAGGCCTCCAGTGGACTCATGTTGCCTCAGAGTTGGGGCCACTTTCTTCTTTTCTAGTGCTGATCCTGCCAGCTGTCCTAGCCTCTGTTAAAGCACAGCGAGGGAGGTGTTAAATGATACAAAAACATACAGTGTCGTGAAAGGGATCCCTTTACTGCATGTATCAGTGTGACTTTTTTCTCCCATTCCTTTCCGTGGCAGAAAGGTTTTATACTGTTAATCCTAACACCTGTCTCTGCCGGAGACAGTCAGAAGGGTGTGTGTGTGTGTGTGTGTGTGTGTGTGTGTGTGTGTGTGTGTATGAGCGAGAGAAACAGAATGCGCATGCGTGCACACGGGTACATGCTCCCCGCCCAAGAAAGAATAGAGTAGTAATACCAGTCCCATCTGCCTTTCCGTGTCCTGGATTGGGAGTATTCTCTGACGCACTTAAAGCCTGGAACATATATATTATTTTGGCTCCTGGATACCTTAGACTTCCTGCCGTGTTTGTGTGCCAGTGTGAGGAGCCTGTGTTCCCTTCCCTGGCTGTCATTCTCTGCCTCTTGAGTTTCTGGTTGAGTTGTCAATTTAAAAACCAACAGTAATAGCAAATCTCCAGTGTAGTTTTCAGTCTGTAACTAGTAACTCAAAGCTCTTTGCTTTTTTCTGAACATCTCTTCAGTGTATTGTCAAATCCTGTTGGGGTGGAGGCCTGGTCTCAACCAAGCTCCGACTTCATCAGCTGAGCCAGCATACCTATCTGCGTAGACTGGAGGTCAGCGAAGGATTTTTTTGGTGCTACCTAGTTCCTTTGGACAAGACAGCCAGCTCAAACAAGGCAAAAACTTAAGCACTTTTTGTACTGTCCTTATCTGACGATTTTTTCCCTTTTGCTATGTATGGTGTATATTGTATGGATTATCAATATCCTGTTGTCCAGGTAAGCTAAGGGTTATAATTTCTAGATACTGTTTGATTGATGTGAAGCTTTATGGTGGAATGAAATGCCTACAGACTTTCTGTCTTTTGACGGGATACCATTCAGAGCCTAGCTTTCCCAGTGCTTTTTGCTAATTTACTGTAATAAGAGGATTGAATTTATAGTATTGGTGGCCAGACAAAGGTGGTTGGCATTCACCCCTAGAAGTTCTGAAACTTTGGAGAGATTCTGTGTGTGTGTGTGTGTGTGTGTGTGTGTGTGTGTGTGTGTGTGTGTTTTGAACCGGGTAGGCTGGACAATATAAATATAACATTAAAAAACCATCATATTATAATAAACTTTAGGCTTTGTTTTGAGCAAACGAGAGGTACCGATGGCAGTTTCCAAATGTTGTATTTTCCAGAAAGGTAATATATAAAGTAGAGGGCATCTTTCCCCACTAAGACTATTTTTAGTCTAACATTTTAGACGATTTTGTAATGGGATTAGTAACATCTTATTTGTTCATTTGTTGAAATCTAGAATCAGAAAATGTTAGGTCATTACCAAGCATATTTCTGAATATCTTATAGTAAGAAAAATTGAAGTTAGGAGTCCTGGATTCTGATTCCAGCAATAGAGTTAGCCACCACCATGTTCATGCTCAAATAACTTCAATTTTTCTTGACTTTAGTTTTGTTATATATAAAATGAAGGAGTTGGGCCAGATGACCTCTCAGCTATCATGATTTTTTGAAATATTGTGTTGGAAACCTAGAATAAGAAAATAAATACAGTTAATACAATTAATTCTGAATTAAAGATACTACTTCGTCTGTCAGTTTGTTTTAGTTTGTTTTCATGTTCCTTTATTTTTTTCTTTCAAATAGCCATTTCTCTAATAATTAGCACCTATGTTGCAGGTTGGACAGGAATGCATAGAGTTAAAAGAAATAATGGACTAAGTAGTACATCTTATTAGGTATTTTGGGCCTAAAGGCCCAAGCTATTTTGGATTGGGCCTGTTGGGTAAGCTCTCTGTAGTAAACTTACAGCTTTCATTCAAGTCTAAAGGTATCAATATTGCAATCATATGGCAGTGGCTGTGATTATGTTTCTCTTTAACCATATTCTAATAGGGGTCTATATTATATGTTTTATATTAATGATATAACTGTTTCTATTATTTTGGATTATTCAAATTAAGAGTATTTTATATTTACCATAATGAGGTTTTGATATATTTGTGGATTTCACTTATCTATGAACTATATCTCTACTGACATGAAACAATAGCTTGGTCTTTGTAACAGCTTAAGGGTGGAAGTGTTACGAGACTAGATTAGAACCAGATCTTTTTACAAGTAAATATTAATGTGCTTTCAATGAGAAACATCTGTGAACAGTAAATTTCTGACCCACAACTAGCAAAGTATGGGAATTATAGTAACTATAACATAAGTAAAATTCTTTGAGGAAAAAGTTGAAAAAGTAAAAATGTTTCCCAAATGAATTGAAGTATTGGAGATATATGAAAAAATAATTACAGTATGTAATTGAGTTTTTTGAGGAAGGAAATTGACCATCTCCCCCTCCCAATTTTGGGGTGGATTAAAGAGTTCCTGTTCAGAAATTATGACATGGTTTGATGAAAGTTTTTTGCAGCAAATTTCTAATCAATATTCATAATAAAATGAATTTTCCACCCCCAATTTTTTTGGTTATTAGTATTTAGTACTGATAAATGTAGTGCAAAGTATTTGAAACTACACTTTCCTGGCTTTACTCCATTTGTAGGTTTATTCTTTTTTTTTTTTTTTGAGACGGAGTCTCGCTCTGTCACCCAGGCTGGAGTGCAGTGGCGCGATCTCGGCTCACTGCAAGCTCCGCCTCCCGGGTTCACGCCATTCTCCTGCCTCAGCCTCTCCGAGTAGCTGGGACTACAGGCGCCCGCCACCACGCCCGGCTAATTTTTTGTATTTTTCGTAGAGACAGGGTTTCACCGTGGTCTCGATCTCCTGACCTCGTGATCCGCCCGCCTTAGCCTCCCAAAGTGCTGGGATTACAAGCGTGAGCCACCGCGCCCGGCCTCATTTGTAGGTTTATTCTATCTGAAATTAAGGTCGTTTAGAAATGGAGGTAATGGGATGTTAAAATTTAAGGGTTTACTCTCCATTCTGCCACATAGTAAAGCTAATGGGATTAAAAAAAAAACAATTTTAAATTGAAGGATCCTAAGCTATTTTACAATCTTATTTATTACTTTTTTAAAGTAACAGTTTTTTTCAGTGCATTTATAAATGAGTAGTAGATGGTTGGTTACTACCCAGACTCTTAACTACAGTTATAAAATGTTTTTAGCTTCTTTTATATATTCTTAAGCTTAGTTAAATCCAAGCTTTTCATTGCATAATGCTTGCAGTTTCATACTAATGCATTATGCAGTTGGACATTATGGAGGACATGATTGAACAGTATTTCTTTTAATGAAAGGTTTTACATCTATTTTTAATTAAGTTATTTCTAGAATTGCTAGTTTTGAGTTAATGAAACAAAGTGAGTTCTCTTCAACAGCAAGTTCAGAAATATTTTAGGCACTTGACCTTTCATTGCTCTTATTGTTAAAATCATGTCTACTTTAAGAGTGTGCCATTGAAAATGACTATTTTATTAGTTATAATTTTTGTAGAACCTAGTCTGGCCAAATTAGTTTAAAATCAGGCAGAGTAAGGAGATACAGGCTTGCTTGTGATTTAAGGGACGATGAATGTAGTCTCCCTGCCCAGACAAATCTATTTAAGAAACTGTTCCTGAAGTTATTCTTATAGACACTCTTTCGGATTAAACATTTACTGCCTCTGATCAGATGGTTAAAATGTAACTTGTTGCAAGTTAAGGGTATTGTCTTTTATCACAGGTTTTCCTTAGGCACTTTTACTTAACCTGTCATCCAAGTGGTGAATGGGGCAGTTGGAGGAAGAGGAAACAGGGTCTTAAATGATTGGAGGTATAGCTAAATTTCCTGATTTGAGGGTTTAGGGTAGCCAAGGACAGCTTAAGGATATTAGGCATCTAGAAGATTGAGAGACAGAAATTTACCTGTCTAAAGGACACTTTTTCTTTTGAAACGAAGTTTCTTTCTTGTCACCCAGGCTGGAGTGCAGTGGTGTTATCTCGGCTCACTGCAACCTCTGCCTCCCGGGTTCAAGCAATTCTCCCGCCTCAGCTTCCCAAGTAGCTGGGATTACAGGTGGGCATCACCACACCCAGCTATTTTTTTTTTTTTTTGTATTTTTAATAGAGACAGGGTTTCACCATGTTGATCAGGCTGGTCTTGAACTGCCACCCTCAGGTGATCCACCTCCTTGGCCTCCCAAAGTGCTGGGATTACAGGCGTGAGCCACTATGCCCAGCCTAAAGGACACTTTTGATATTGAGGTATGCTCAGGTCTGCAAAATGCTGTAGAGTATATTAGGCTCTCTATTTTTTCATGGGAAGTTGGCCTTGGTGTTAAGCAGTACACACATGCACGCACACACACACACACACACACACACATTATATAAATTTATTTACTTATATAGTTTATACTTATATAGTTTATGTAATTATATTAACTTACATAGTTTATACTTACATAGTTATATAATTATATTAACTTATATAGTTTATACTTTATAGTTTATGTAATTATATTAACATGCAAGTTTGTACTTATATAGTTTATGTAATTATATTAACATATGCAAGTATAGTTTATACTTATATAGTTTATGTAATTATATTAACATATGCAAGTTTATACTTATATAGTTTATATAATTATATTAACATATGCAAGTATAGTTTATACTTACACAGTTTATGTAATTAACATATGCAAGTTTATATAATTTATATAAATTGAATTTATTTTCTTATTCTGAATTAGTTTATTGTGTACCAACTGTTTTTTAAGTACCTACTGTGTGCCAGATACTATGCCAGACACAGGGATATTAGTGGTGAACAAGACAACAAAGTTTCCTGTAACTTAATAATAGAGGCATGGCGTATTTGTAGCATGCCGTTGGATAAACAGCACTCTTCAGTTTTCACAGATTATTCATGTAGTATCTTCTTGACAACCCAGTTATTGATAAATTTGTTTACGTCCCATCCATTTTCATATTTGTCTGAGAACCTTTTCCTTAATCCCTCACAGGGATGTGTACAATGTACACATAATTTCAGTTGTATGTATGACTCTGGTTATCTGGGGTTTGGGATTTCTTAAAGATATGAATTAAGTTACCCAAAGACATATAGTAATTTGTGAATTAAATGTTTTGATTTGCCTGGCCTCACTGATGTCTTAGTTTATGTTATTTGTGGTTTTGTGCTAAAGGTTTGACTTTGGGGGACAGGAAATAAATGAGGATTGTTTTTTATAAGCCTATAAGATCTAAAGCATTTGATTTCAAATTTCACTCTCACTTTTTTTTTTTTTTTTTTTTTTGCATGGTGAATGGGTTCTATATAACTGAACTCTGCCTAAACTAGAGAAATAAAGTTAGGGAAATAATAGAGTTAGCTGTGATTTGACTTCATTTATGTTAAGGGGAATGTTGGGGCAAAGGATATTAAAGTGGTATTGTATTAGAGGTGCTTCTGGAAAGGTATTTAATATCTGTTAGGTGTAAATTGTTATTTACACTTAGGGTTATTTTGTGGGGGCGTGCTGTGAAGAGCTTTTATACCAACAAGTTTTTATTATTGCAGGAAATGCTCTCCCTTTAATGTTGCCTTTCACTTGGGTGTCAGAGGCAGCCTGGGAAAGTTGGAGCAAGCCCTGCCTTGTAGACAGGGACTCTTAGATCTGCTTTTATAGCAGTGCTGGTATGTGGGTGGAAGGTAGGGAAGTTGAGTCACTTCTGTATGACAAGAACACCTAAAAAAATTCTTTTTAAATGAGTGGGTATTATTTTGTCTAGAATCTGAACTATTCTAATAAAATTGAAAATAAAGCCTTTCTCCCACTCTTTTTGTACATCTTCCTTTCAGCTGCAGATTTCTGAAAGATACTGAAAATAAAACTGAAGGCCAGGCGCGGTGGCTCACGCCTGTAATCCCAGCACTTTGGGAGGCCAAGACGGGTGGATCACCTGAGGTCAGGAGTTCAAGACCAGCCTGGCCAACATGGTGAAACATATCTCTACTAAAAATGCAAAAAAAAAAAAACAAAAAAAAACTGCTGGGCATGGTGGTGTGTGCCTATAATCTCAGCTACTTGGGAGGCTGAGACAGGAGAATTGCTTGAACCGGGGAGGTGGAGGTTGCAGTGAGCTGAGATCATGCCACTGCACTCCAGCCTGGGCAACAGAGCGAGACACCATCTCAAAAAAAAAGTGAAGTAAATTTATAAATTTGAAGATATCTCCAAGTGCGCTCTTGGAAGAAAGAATGCTTTTATAATATTTTGATAACTACATAGGTGCTCTTCATTCTGATGTATCCATGTGTGAATAAATAAATGGCTAGAGTAGTAGAAATCAAGGCATTATTGTTTGATTTCAACATTCATTTACTGTGTATTCAGATACTGGGTTAAGAACTGGGGATATAGTATAAAACATGATTTCTACCCTCAGACTGCTCACAGTCTAGTCATAGTTATGCACAACAGTGACTCCAGCCGTTATGTACCATGGATTAGGTGCTAAGGTAAAGTATGCTCACAGATAAGGGGTACCGAAACCAGATGTGGGAGCAAGTAGGGTCAGGAAAGGCTTTCTGGAGTAGGGGATTTCTGAAGTAAGCCTTGAAGGATGAATAACCCATATAGTCGGCCATATTCAAGGGAAGAAGAATAGAAACATAGATGTATGGGCTCAAAAATAGAAATGTGGGAGCCGTCAGGGTAAATTCCTGGTAACTGAAGTGACAGAATGAGTTGGAACACCTTGAGCAAGTGTGGTCAGCAATGTTAACTTCTTTGAGGTTTGGACCCTTTTGAGAATCTGATAAATACTGCAGATCCTCTCTGCATGGAAATGCATACAAGAAAAATTTCCACTGGGGTGCCTATGTTACGAACCATGCACTTTGGGTTAAGAACCTTTGGGGTGCAGTAAAAAGAGATCTGAGGATGACACCTTGCAAGTAACAACAATTGGGAGGATGGTAGAGGAAGAAGAGTACGATGGAGAAGAGGGTGAACAGGGAAAGAGGAAAGTTAAGAAAGACTGGTATCATTTTAAGTTAAGAGTGAGAGTTTCCCAAAGGAGGGAATGCCAAATACCACAGACGAATCAAAGAAGACATAAAATGTCCATTGAATTTGGCCATGATTTGGAGGTCTTCAGTGACTTCAGTAAGGTAAATTTCAATTGAGTAGTATGGAGGAAAGGAAGCTGGGGTTCTGGAGGTTGGATGAAACACTGAGGAAACAATCAAAGAGTTGAGACTACAGGGAGAAGTACCTCTTTCCTTCGTTTGTTTATTTAATAAATATTTGTTGAGTACTTACCACGTCCCAGACACTGTGCTGGAAGCTGGGGATTTGTCCATGGAGAAGGCAGGGCCTCCTTCATTAGCTGACATCTCATCGTGCCCACCCTGTTCCAAAGCTTCCCAGCCCCTGCCTGTCTCTCTCCTCCCAAACACACATACAGGAAATGTCCTAAAATGATTTTCTCCTTGGTACATTACCGGGCACATTCAGCCACCAGGGGACTCCAGTTTTGCTGGGTCAGACCCAGCCTGCTCAATTGCTCTTCTCTCTCTTGGACACCAGGGAGCAAATTGTCCTCTATAATACCAGGGACACACTTCAAAATATCATTGTGCCAGTCAGACCTCACTATGAGCCTGTCATTCAGTGAGTTTATAAAAATCATTGTAACTTTTTTTTTTTAAGCTTGTACCAATTCTTCCCTGTAATAAATTTTTAAGCCTATTTGCACTGTAAAATATTGGTTCTAAATGAAGAAAAGTAGCATGAATTCCTGGCCTGAGGAAACCTTTATCCTAGTCTTGGACTTTTTGAATGTGGGGACCCCTCATTTGCCCTTTTCTTTAAAAACAAAATAAAATAAAACAAAAAAACTCCTTGGGGCCTTGTCTCTTTCCAAGATGTATGGAGGCTGCAGTCACACCTAAGTGTCAAGGTAGCTGTTGCTTTTCTAAGGATGGCGGGGGTGGGGGGGACGACATTGCTGGGGAGCTTCTATCTTCTTGGTGCCTCAGGCTTTTTGTCAAGAATAGTGTAATAAACCAGAGGATTCAGAGAATGATATACTGTGATTCTGACGTTTATTTCAATTATTAGAACTGAAAACACAATTATCCCATTAGTATGATTCAAGATTTTTTCCAAAAATACACTGGGTTGCTCTTGCTTCCCAGTGAAACTCACCTGCCCATTTTCTGCTTACTCACTTTGTCTTTAGGAAAATTTGACTGCTTTTTATCTCCTTCTGATTGCCTTTTCGGTTGCAAATTTAGAGAGTTCCAGGTCACTTCTAAAAAGTGTTAAGTAAGAACAGGCCTAGTACTTATCTATATTACTTTACTCAGCATTTTTCCTAATATTTGAAGATCTCATTCTTTTTAAAATTATTACTATGGATTATGCCACAAGTATACAGATATCTGTAAAATGCACAGAATAGAGCCTGACATACTATGTTACATCAGTTTCTCCAGTTCCACAGATGGTCCTGTATTTCCTGTGTTCCTTTCAGAATTGTTAAAATGATTATTAATTTAGGAGCAAGTGTAATGATGTTGTATTGGCAGTGTGCCAGCCAACGGTGTTACACAACACATTTTTTTTAATTTTAAAATTTTAAAAATTTAATTCACAATAGAGATAGGGTTTCACCATGTTGCCTTGGCTGGTCTTGAGCTTCTGGGCCCAAGAAATCCGCCAGCCTTAACCTCCCAAAGTGCTGGGATTACAGGTGTGAGACACTGTGCCTGGCCAATACAGAACATTTTTAAAAGCCTGGTTCTGCATGTTGTCAAACAATCCTTATGGAGACAGCAAAAAACTATGTATTCTCAGTGTGATTTGTTATTTTGAATTTAGATTTCTGTAGATGTTTATTTTTTAAATGGAGAGCTTGTGATGTTAGCCGTGGGCTTGTAAAAAATAAAAATAGATAAAAATTAAAAATGGGAAGCTTAATTTTGGAATTAATCTTTTTAACCTTTGGGTAGTCTTTTAGAAAGTATATCCTAAAAATACATAGCATAACTAAAATATCTCATAAATCCTTTAGAATGAGCTCCTATT
The DNA here is from genome assembly GCF_006542625.1 of Nomascus leucogenys. Lineage (NCBI taxonomy): Eukaryota > Metazoa > Chordata > Mammalia > Primates > Hylobatidae > Nomascus > Nomascus leucogenys. Next base: position 14,402,602 of record NC_044387.1, read on the forward strand.
TATTAGAATGCTGTAAAAAATTAGAAAATCTTAATTTTATGAGACAACTGATAAACTCATCATTTTATAAATTGTTTTATTTGAATGTTTGATAATATAAAATAGGGAAATTATGAAGTTTATATTCAGAGGTTAAAGATTTTTCCAAGATCACTAGTAAAGGGCAGAATTAGACCAACTTCTGGACTGAACCACATCTTTGATGCATTTTTTAATTATTTTAATAAGAGAACTTTAAAGAAACTCTTATTGTCAGTATTCTCCTAAACCTGTATCGACAGCACTCTATAACAATTACTATTTACAATAATGACACAAATTTCTAGGGTATATATAAGAAAGGATTTATCTTTTTCAATAAAGGCTGAAACACAGAAGGCTGGAGAAAACAAAAGGTGAATTTTCAGTTAACCAAAATTTTTATTGAAGCTGGAAGCCTTAAGCAAATTTGCATGCACCTTTGTGTATACCTTAAGTTTCTTAAGCAGCCATATTTGTAGACACCTTTTTCAGAGTCTCCAGGTATTTTTTATAGTAGGAAAAAAATCATTTCAATTACCTCTCATTACCTCTCTCCTCTCTTTTAGTCCTTTGCTCTCACTAGGCTGGTTTGGTCTTCCAGGACAAGCAAGTTCTTGCATATTCCTGTTCCTTGAAAAACCTTCCAGTTAGTGGTCATGTAATAGCTTTTCACTTCTTCACATCTTTCTTGTTAAATCCACTGCATCTATAAACTGTACATCAGTAAAAATGTTTTATTAATATTAAAAATAATTTTGTTTCATTTCTTATTTATTAGACATTCATGGCTGGAATCTCTTAAATCTGTATTAACTATAGTAAGCTGCTATGAATGCTTCCAGTGCTATATAATTAATTCCATCATCGCATCCTTAAAATATGCCAGCACATGGCGCTTGCCCCTCCCTCTTTCTCCCTCCCTCCCTCCTCCCCCCTACACACACACACACACACACACACACACACACACACACACACACGCGTGCGCACAGTGCACACCAAACTGCCGTTCTCCAGCAGGCCTGCTTCTGGAGTTGGGAGATGTCAGCCTGCGGGGAGGGGGTGGGGGGAGGAGGAAGAGGTGGGGCTCTACTCTGATTAATTACCTTAGGCATTCAGGGGTGGGGCTTCCTTCAGCCATCTGCCTGAGATATGGGAGGGAGCTGGAGAAAGAAGGAGGGGGAGAGACTGCCGGAGAGGAAGAGAAAAGAAAGGAAGAAACATTAGAAAGAAAAAGGAAGGAAAACGGTGTAAAGGGAGATCAATTACCCACCCTTAAATAGCTAGATTGGGGGGGGAGGGGGGTGGAAAAGAAAGCTGTGGAGGTGTGCCCCAGCACGGCTGCTTTGAAAGGTTTATCATCTATCCGTTTGGTTTATGGAGAAAAAGAAAATGGTAACTCAGGTAAGATTTGTGCTTCCTCGGTATGTTTCTTTTCTCCTCTCTGGGATCTAAATAATGGTTTGAGGGTGGAGTATAGTAAGAAGAGTTTTAATTATTATTGTCTTCTTAGAACAGCCCAGATTTATTGTTATCTGCTGAAAAGTCTGTGTCTGTTGAGTCCGTTTATGTGTGTGTTATGTATCCGTATCCTTTCTTCCCCCTCCCTCAACTCCATAGCAGATTCCTGTTTCCTGTACTGTGCAGCTGTAGCTCAGGAAAGACCCTGTGGGGATTTGTCTACCTCTTTGTCTTGGTTCCGAGAAGAGGGAGGGAGAGAAAGACTGCAGAGGTAGGAAGAGATTCTTGTAGACTGCCAAAAAGAGGGGAGCAGGATTCCTTGTAAGAATTTCAGAAGAATTTGTGTTATAGGGAAATCTGATTCCTTGTTCACTTTGGTTTCTCAGGATTGGCTATGGAATTGTAGTTTTGCTGTTACTCTGAACTGCTTATTAAAAATGAAGGTTAGGAAAGAATGTTTCATTTTCATGGCTTTGTTACTGGCAAAGAAAATTTTCAGTAGGAGCATTCAGGTGTAACAGAGGCAGGTAGAGCCCTCCTTGACAGGAGAACGAATCTGAATGTATAAATCACAATCACACAGGCTTTAAAATACATTTGAAGGAGAGAGAGTAGGAAATGGAAGATATCTCTCCTCCCTCTGTCTCCCCTCTCTTTCCTCTCTCTTCTCTTCTCTCTCTCCCACTCCCACTCACTCTCTCCCTCAAGTCCCTCAAATCCCCCTTTCTCTCCTCCTCCTTTTCCCCTCTTTCCCCCTGCCTCTTTTTGGTTATGCCAGGCAATATCTAATCTGCATTTTAGCAAGTCATTCCTGACAAATGGAAAGGTGAATGCTCTTCCACAGTTCTCCCTGGCAAGGCAATTTTTCTTGTTAGCATCCTTCTGTACGCTCCATTACCGTTTTTCCTTTATGTACAGGTTAAGAGGAAATGATGAGGCTCTGATTTATCAGTGAGAAATCATTTACACTGTACAACATTCAAATCCTTTAGTCTCAGACTTAAGATCAGTTTCACTCCAGGTTTCTATGCTCTGTGGGGAAATTTCATCACTGGACAGTGCTTTCCTTTTAAGGAGGTTGCCCTTTTTTTGTATTCTCTCTTCTCTTCCTCTCCCAGTCACCACCGGAGGGCGAGAGAGCCAGCTAGCTATCAGGATAGAGGCATCATTTTAGGAGCTGGAATCCTGTTTAGTTATATAATGCCCTGCAGTGCTGTTTGGAAGGAGGGAAACCTGTAGGGATATTTTCCCATTGGGACCTGGAGGAAAGAAGTTTCAAATATATCTTTTCAAAGTAATTTTTCACCAAATCTGAGTTTAGAAAATTTCAACAAACTCCTTCCTCTTTTGGAAAAGCGGAGAAGCTTTTGAAATGTTTCTCTTCCATGTGTTATCCCCTCATCATCAGTCTAATTACCTCTTTTGAAATACTGCTTTATTTTTTTAAAAAAATTTACATAAAAGATAAATCCTGCTTCTGGATTCTCTTTGTTGCTTGGGAGATGATACTTGCTTAACCTTAGAGCCCTCATTCAATTTTTATTAACTGGCAATATTAGAGGGTAACAGCTCTCTTCATGCTTAGCAATTACTGAAGGCTTTTCAATGACTTGACTTTTCATTATTTGTTTTTTAAACTAGTGAAAGAATGATCTAAAATGGAAATTTTTGTAATGAGTTTTCTATTGCCTCTTGGAACATTTCCCCTTAGTTTCTAGAGGAGCTGGTAAGTGTAGTGTGTGTGAGCATTAAGTTAGAGTGCACATGCTTATGCACACTTAATATTGTGGTCATAATAATTAGTATTTAAAGAAGCCATAAGTTTAGGAATGAAGTAGAAGAAATAAATGGAAACTAGAAAGAGAGATTCTGGGGTGCTTAATAATTCTAATAATAAAATCACCTGTTTTATCAGGATGTGCTAAATATTGAAGAAAAGTTATGAGTTTTTGCCCATCCTGAAATTATACAACTGGAAAGGATAGAATATCAAATTTGTGAATTTTTAGTATTCCAGCATATTTGTTTTGTTGTGTATACTTTCTGTGTTAATGTAATGTACATAGTTGTTAGTAATCTAGGGGGAAAAAAATCAAAGGAAATAACCAGCTGGGCCAAATCTTTCATTTGTCCTGTGGTTGTGCGCGTGTGTGTGTGTGTGTTTGAGCCAGACATTCAATCCCAACATTTGATAATGACCTGTCACATAAGCTTTCTCAATATAGAATGTCTATACTGGCGGTTAGGGCCGGGTTATCAAAGTTAAACGGTTTATTACAACGTAAGAGCGATGTATGGATATGTTTTCACTGTTTTGCTACGTAGGTTCTTTCCATCTTCAGATGGTACCATTTCTATAGTCCCCAGTTTCCATTGCTCAGCTGTTGGAAAAGGGCTTTCAGTGGATGACTTTTTCATCATACCATATTTGATCCTTGTCAGTATTTGCACAGTGTATGTGCTTTATTATTACATATGCTCTACTTTTATAGGGCCTGTTTTTGTTTTAATTATCAAACTACTCTGTCATTTATAGTAATAATCAGTGCTCTGCTAAAAAGCAAATGGCAATTCAATCACAAAATTCTAATATAGCAGATAGACATGCTTATGTGATACTTAAAACATTAATTTTATCGGCTGTTCATGTATATGTTGTAGGAGTATTTCACTGAGATCTCTTATTTTTGGGCATATAGACCAGATTATTGCATCTCATATTTATGAAAATAGCAATATGGAATATGAAGGAAAGATAAATCATTCTTGTACTATGTGTAAAATTCGAAAAACAAAATTGCAAGTGACTTCAACACTAATTAGCAAAAAATAAATGTTTAGCCAAACTCAAATTCCGTTATACTATCTATTGTTGAAAAGGAAAGTGTACTAGGCAGAGAGGAAAAGATTTTACAGTATGGATGTGAAAGAAAATTTTTGTACTCTACTATGGTATAAGACTAAGACTGCCAGTTTCTGTGGAACACAAAGCCCTCCCTTTCTTGGACAGCTCAGTGCTTCGCTGGCATTTTCTTCAAAATCTGTTTTCCATCAGGACCAAGAGGAGGGAAGGTGTTAGGAATAAGGGAGGTTGGAAAGGGGGTTGCTGTTCCTTTAAATAGTGCAGTGAGTCCATGTGGCAGCAGGCCGCTCTGGAGTGTATTCTTTTGTAATGAATCACCAGTTCCATTGTCTGCTATCTCCCCTCTTTGTAGCTGGAAGGCTGAAGTCTTTCACCTGAGCTGCTGCCAGTTCGCTCTTCTGTTCCTGGGTGGTTGGGAGAAGAGAAGAGGGAGGGTATTTTATGCTTTAATTAAAGACAGATAAGAGAGCAGGTATGTTTTGCTTTGTTTCATTTTCTCTTTTCCTGTTTTTGTTTGTCTGGTTTTTGAAAGGAGTTGGAGTAGAGAATCTATTCTGTGATTTTGCTAAGCATATCCCATTTTCTCTGAATTCTGGAGGTCCTCATAGCGTTTAGTCTCCATTTTGTGGCACTGCTTTAAAGTGATTCCATTCGGTTGCCTGCCAGTCATGCTGCCTTGCCACTGGAACCTTATCCCACCCTTCATCCAGGGAGCTGCAACCACACTGTTAGTTTTGGCACACTTTCCACTTTCTATGGGCTTTGCAGGATTTGGGGAGTTGGAGGATAGGCGGGGATTGTGGGTTGGAGACTAAATTTATGTTCCTTTACAATGAAAAAAAAAAAAAAGCCTCACTTTTTCCAGAGATTTGGTTTCTTTCTGAATTCTTCTACATTGCTCCATATCTTCAGTTATAACCATTTCCTCGCTGAGGCCAAGATTGTCTCTTGGAAAGTATTGCTTTTCTAAAAATTACTTAGCTTTCTTGAAAAGATAACCAGAATTTCATAAATGAATCTATGATAAAATCCGAGCAATCTTGACTCATTAAATTGTTTTTTCTGTCTTAGTCACCCCCTAATCACACACACTTTTCTCTTTCTTTTTTGGCCCCCTTCTCTATTTTTTCCTTTATCTTTCTCCGTAGTTTTGCAGTTGAGTCTAGGTAAGCTTAATATTTGACAACCTATTACTTAAATTTGTATTGCTACAGAAGACATCTTCATATTGAACAGTAATGACATTCCTCATTCCTCTCAGTGATAAGGCATAAGCTCAAATTCCTGGTTTTGTTCCTCCAGTTTTCTGTTCTCCCCTGAGAAATTCCAAACTCTGATCTACACAGATTGCCATATGTAAACAATTTTATCTCTCTCAAATTTGAACTTTTCATCATGTAATTCCTTACCTAGGGGTTGTTTCTTGGACATCTGTTTATGATAGACAGATAGTTTCTGGGAACCAGTCATACTAGATGATACAGCCCCCTTTACCCACCCTGGTCTCCTTCTGGTATACCATACCGCTCCGGGATCTGACATTATTGGTATCCCACATGTTCCCTTCTGAAGTTATAATTCCTCACTCTTTTTTTTCAACATTTCCAAACCACTGTCAAATCTTTTTTGAACATTTCCTCCCAACATTTTGTATGTGAAATCTGCCAGGCACAAATAGAAGGCTCCCCTGCAGTAAATATTTTGCTCTTTTGATTGTAGCACCTTTCTTAGTGGGCTCCAGTGTTCAACCTCTTCTAGGCAGTGAGAAATGCTGCATTCTGCCATCACGATGTGTTGTGTCTATTTCCCAGACTCTTAAATGTTTCTCTATTACTATTAGAATGATTAAATTCAGGAAACTAATTCATTAGAGGTCATTGCCAGAGTGAATCTGATTTTGTCATTCCTGTGCTTATACCTTACAGTTGCTCCCCTTCAGTCTCTGAATAAAATCCTGTGACCCTGCATAATCAGGAACCTGGCTGTCTCTCTAGTCTCATCTCCTGCCATCCTTTTCTTTATTTATTTCATTCTAATGACACTGGCCTCTTTGCTGTTCTCTTAACATACCTGAGACCCTCCTGCTCAGGACCCTTCTGCTTTTCTCCCTGCCCAAAATGCTCTTCCCACTGGTACCCATATGGTTTGTTCTACTCTCAAATATTTCTTCTCAAGGGAGACCTCTCCCTTAACTTCCCTAGCTAAACCAGCACTCCCTCATGACTCCTACCTTCATTCTGCTTTTTCTTCACTTGTCACTGATTTTAGTTCTTACCATTGATTGTTATATGTTTGTTTGTTTTCTGTCTCCTCCCCTGACCTCAAACAGAAGCTCCCTGAGATCAGGATCCTCGTCAGCAGTCTGTTGTATTCCCAGTGTGTAGAATAGTGCCTGGCACATAGTCATAATAATAGCTAATCTTTATATATGCTTATGATGCATTAATATCAGATACCGTTCTAAGCACTTTACCCTCATTAACTCATTGAATCCTCTCAGCAGCTCTGTGTTATCTCCATTGTACAAAAGAGGAAACTAGGCATATGATGATTAAGTAACTTGCCCAAGTTCAGACAGCTACTAAGAGATGTTGTGGGGAATGATATCCAGACAGACTGGCTTAGAAATTGATATTCTTAACCACTGTACTCTAATGCCCCTTGTAGGTATTGGGTATTCAGTAAATATTTGTTGAATGTGTGAATAAATTAATTTAGTTGAGACTCTGATTCATTTCTGAAATTTCCATCCCTGACTTAAGACTTTGATAAAACACTTGCAGTAATGGAATTCGTTGTTGAATAAGAGGACTTCATTATTATAATATGTAATAAAGTATACATTATTCTATGATAAAAATATTAATATTATCTAATAATACTAAATAATAATGCAGAGCACATACCGTGCATTAAGCATTGTCTTAAGTGCTTTACATATTTTAGGGCATTTATTCCACTCAGCAGCCTTATACTTACTCAGCAGTACTATTAATGTCCATGTTGTAGAAATTAGGAAACCCAAGGAGTTTGGCTCCAGCATTTCTGTTCTTAACCACCACTAATAATGACCATTATTAAAATAAGTTTTTGTTGTTTTATACCTACTTTGTGCCAGTCAATTTTACATACATAGCATATTTACAAACATAATTATTCATATTATGTATCACTTGTCAATCATCTTTGAGGTAGGTGAGGTTTTTCCCATTTTTTGCATGAGACTTTGAGATTCTAGAGTTCAGGCAACCTGGTGACTCTGGAAACAGAGAGAGATAGGTTTCAAACTGGAGATCTATTTAGTCCCAAATTCGCATGCTCTTCCATTATTCTGTGAACCTCATAAGATAAATAGTTCCATTGTTGGCCGTGAAAAGTAGAAAAGTTTTCTTTATGAGCTGAAATCTGTTTTCATTATTGTCTTCTCACTCCTTCTCGTTTTCTTATCTGGAGTTACATTGAGCGGTTTCATGTCTTCTACATAAAAACCAAATATTTGAAGATACTGCTGAACGTTCCCTTTAATCTTCTGTTGCCTCGCTTATTTTTCCTACTTCCTTGAATTACTCCTCATAGATATGAAAACATATGGTTTCCAGAATGTTTACTGACCGTCCTAGACTAATTGCATTAATTTATATGAATGATTTGTCATTTATGTCTAATCACTAAGTAAAAATATTAATTATGTTTACTTTTTAAGTTTTATTGATACATAATTATACATATTTATGGGGTACATATGATATTTTGATACATGCGTACAATGTGTAATGATCAAATCGGTAATTAGGATACCCATGACCTCAAATATTTATCATTTCTTTGTATAGAGAACATTTCAAATCTCCCCTTCTAGCTATTTTGAAATACACAATAAATTATTGTTAACTATAGTCACTGTGCTGTTGAATATTAGATCTTCTTCTTCTTCTTCTTCTTCTTCTTCTTTCTTCTTTCTTCTTTCTTCTTCTTTCTTCTTTCTTCTTTCTTCTTTGTTTTGGAGACTGAGTCTCACTATGTTGCCCAGGCTGGAGTGCAGTGGTGTGATGTTGGCTCAGATCTCGGCTCACTGCAATCTGGGCCTCCTGGGTTCAAGTGATTATCCTGCCTCAGCCTCCCAAGTAGCTGGGACTACAGGCGTGTGTCACCATGCCCAGCTAATTTTTGTATTTTTTGGTAGAGACAGGGTTTCACCATGTTGGCCAGACTGGTCTTGAACTCCTGACCTCAGGTGATACACCCACCTCGACCTCCCAAAGTGCTGGGATTACAGGCATGAGCCATCGCATACAACTGGCGTTAGTCAGTTTGTATAGCTCATTGAACATGTAGTGTTGTTGGCAATTTATAATTTCAAAAATGAAGGGATATTACCTTGAACTCCTAAAAAGAATAAATAGAATATTGTTTTTCTCTCCACTGTAAAGCATGCTCTCAGCTGATTGGCAGGAATCTACCTGTTTTTTAATCTCTGAGTCTTGCCCTGATCCCTCAAAGGTTACTGTCACTGAGTAATGGAAGTCAATAATTATTTTATGAAATTATAAATGAATGCTTTTATGTCCACAAATGATACAACTATATTCTTTTTTCCTAATGTTAATTATGATTCCTCGTAAGAAGTTTGGAAGAGGCAAACTGGGACTCAAGTGAAGGAGATTGGGTTTTGAAAAGACTCTTAACTGAGAGCAAAGATCCACGAACTTTTTCTGTAAAGGGCCAGATAGTAAACAATTTTGGCTTTGCAAGCCATGTTGTTTCTGTCACAACTACCTGGCTTTGCTGATGAAGCATTGAAGAAGCTATAGATGATAAGTAAATGAATGGTTGGTTGTAGCTGTGTTCCAGTAAAACTATTTATGGACACTGAAATTTAAGTTCCATCTAATGTGTATGTGTCACAAAATATGCTTCTTTTAACTTTATTTTTAATTTTTTTTTTTTTTTTTGAGACAGAGTCTCGCACTGTCACCCAGGCTGGAGTGCAGTGGTGCGATCTCGGCTCACTGCAAGCTCCGCCTCCTGGGTTCACACCGTTCTCCTGCCTCAGCCTCCGAAGTGCAGGTGCCTGCCACCATGCCTGGCTAATGTTTTGTAATTTTAGTAGAGACAGGATTTCACCATGTTAGCCAGGATGGTCTCGATCTCCTGACCTTGTGATCCGCCCACCTCAGCCTCCCAAAGTGCAGGGATACAGGCGTGAGCCACCGTGCCCGGCCTCTTTTAACTATTTAAAAACGTAAAACCATGCTTAGCTTGCAGGTTATACAAAAGTAGGCGGAGGGCTGGCTTTGAACCACAAGCTATAGTTTGCTGATCCCTGACTTAGAGGGATACAGGACCTCGCAATTTCCTTTATAGCATAGGTAAGGTTTTCCCATATAGCTTCATGACAGAGAGACAGTTTTGAGTGGTTCTGGCAGGTCATCATGGATCCCTATTATAATAGAATGAATCCCCTGATTTGCTCTCTTATTTCCCCAGCCCCAGAAAATATGAAGATTCTTCTCCTTCTGTACTTCCTTTCTCCCTCCATATGCTGTATTTTATACCTTATTGCTTTTCATATACATTTTCATATTTTTTTAAAACATTTTTCATGTAGTTATATACTATATAACAACATTTGGGTCAACGACAGACTGCATACACAATAGTGATTCCGTAAGATTATAGTACTGTATTTTTACTGTCCCTTTTCTATATTTAGACACACAAATACTTAGGTTTGTGTTACGCTTGCCTACAGTATTCAGTATAGTCACATGCTGTACAAGTTTGTAGCCTAGGAGCAATAGGCTATGCCATATAGTCTAGGTGTGTAGTAGGCAATACCATCTAAATTTGTGTAAGTACACTGTGTGATGTTCACACAAAGACACTTGCTTAAGGACACGTTTCTCAACATATCCTTGTCATCAAGTGACATATGACTATTGTTTTTTACTTTGGGCCAGAATGCATTTTTCTCCCACATGATTAATTTGTCCTTAAAGATTCTGCTTAGCTCTCACCTACTTCAGAAATCTTCCTGTCTCACAGAGTTGTCCCTCTGTGCCTCATTAACATTCTATATGCATTGTTCTTTTAGCTTATACGGTACTGTAATTGTGAGTACATTTCTGTGTTTTTCCATCAGACTATAGTTTCTTTCAGGATTGGGACTATATCACTAGTGTTAGCATCCAGCAAATTATTTCTTTTGAGTTAATTAATGATTTTTAACTTGCTAATTCATTGATCGTGTCCTCTTTTGAAATGTTGAATGGGAGAGTTAAATTGGGTAGTCACTTATAAGGTAGTGCTTATTACTTAAATCAGTTAATACTTAACACACATGTAGTTTGGGAAATAGATGCTTTACATGGCTAGAAGATTGGGAGCATTTTGGAATAAACAACTATTTGAGGGACACAGGAAACTCTTGTATTGTAGATGTTGTAGTGGAAGTGGAAGCCTGTGTGTATGACGATAAATGGCATAGGAGTTCTAGCCTCCTGGGGAGTCAGGCAGGAAGGACGAAGGGCATGACTCCTGCAACTGGGGAAAGGCCACAACAGAGAAAGAGAAGTGGAAGGTGACAATGAAATCTTAGGGATTGGCAACCCATGGCAAGTGTACCAAATGTGGTATATTGAGCATAGTCATCTTCCTCTCTGCTTTGCCTTCCACTCAAGATGGCCAAGAGTTAGATTCTTTACCTACTACTTTTGAAAACTTGTCATCGCAGATATATAGCAGATCCTAACCAGCCATTCTATGTCATTTTCAAGGCTCACTATTCTTTTAGGTCTTTTGCCCTCCTTCTCTCTGTTTCTTTTTGGATCTTTTCTATATGGTAACATCAAATGTACTTACCTTTTTTTCCCTGCAACGTCTAGTCTGCCATTAATCCAATCCAGTGGGTGTATGTGTGTTTTTTAAATCTTAGATTATAGTTTTCGTCTCTAGAACTTTTATGTGGGTCTTTTTCAAACCTCTCATGTCTCTTCTTAGCATGTTCATATTTTTCCTTTTTTATCTTGAACATATGGGACACATCTGCTTAATGTCCTCATCTGCTAATTCTAACATATGTATTAGTTCTGGGTGAGTTGTGATTAATTTATTTTTCTCAGCATTATGTGTTGTAGTTTTCCTGGTTCTTTGCGTGCCTGGTAATTTTTTATTGGATGCCAGACATTGTGAATTTTATCTTGTTGGATTCTAGATAATTTTTTATTTCTGTAAATATTCTTGAGCTTTATCTACAGCACAACTACATTTCTTAGAAAAAGTTTGATCCTTTCAGGTCTTGGGTTGTTTGTTTGTTTTTTGAGATGGAGTCTCACTCTGTCGCCCAGGCTGGAATGCAGTGGCGCGATCTCGGCTCACTGCAACCTCCGCCTCCCAGGTTCAAGTGATTCTCCTGCCTCAGCCTCCCGAGTAGCTGGGATTACAGGTGCGTGCCACCACGCCCGGCTAATTTTTTGTATTTTTAGTAGAGATGGGGTTGTTTTGCTGTGTTAGCCAGGATGGTCTCTATCTCCTGACCTCATGATCCGCCCGCCTCGGCCTCCCAAAGTGCTGGGATTACAGGCATGAGCCACCACGCCCGACCTCAGGTCTTGTTTTTTAAGCTTTGTTAGACAGGACTAGAGCTGTGTTTAGTCTCTGGTTAATTTTTCCTGGCCACTGAGGCAAGACTCTTTTTAAGACTCTAATGGATGCTCCTTACATCATTAGGTTTTCCACTCTGGCTGTTAAGAACAGGATTATTCTTGGCACTGTGTGAGCTCCTAGTACTGTTCCCTGTATTTCTTTCAGGTGGTTCTTTCCCCAGCCTCTGGAAGTTTCACACATAGATGGTGGCAGTCATCACTCAACTGAGTACTTGAGATCTTTAGAGCTCTCTTTCTCTCTGCAGTTTTCTCCAGTACTGTCCCCTGTGCTGTATTGGCTTCTCCAGACTTCTAGGTCTATCTTCTCAATTCATGGAACCCACCAGGTTCTGCCTGGGTCCTTCCTTCTCTGCTGCAGCCTGGAAACTTTATCCATGTGATAAGTTGGGGCAGTTATAAAGCTCAACTTGCTTGTTTCCTGACTCAGGAATCTGTCCTTCCTTGCCTACTAGACAATGTCTTGAGTGCTGTTGTTTCATGTATTCGTGGTTTTTTTAGTAGTTTCAGGTAGAAAGAAAAATCTGTTGCTTTTTTTTTTTTTTTGAGACAGATTATCAGTCTGTCAGCCAGGCTGGAGTGCAGTGGCACAATCTCAGCTCACTGCAACCTCCATTTCCCAGGCTCAAGCAATTCTCCTGCCTCAGCCTCCCAAGTAGCTGGGATTACAGGCATGTGCCATTATACCCTGCTAATTTTTGTATTTTTAGTAGAGATGGGGTTTCGCCTTGTTGGCCAGGTTGGTCTCGAACTCCTGACCTCAGATGATCTGCCCACCTCGGCCTCCCAAAGTGCTGGGATTACAGGTGTGAGCCACCACACCTGGCCTTAAGTCTGGTTCTTGTTACTCCATCTTGCAGAGGAGTGAACACATACTTTTAAATGAAAATTAAGCAGTGTCTCATTGAGTATATTTTTAATTTATGAGTGAAAATCAGTTGAACAGTTTATTTCAAGGAGTATTAAGGAAGAATGCTTAAGATGTGTAAGTAATCATAATACAAAGTGGGATATGGTAAATTACATGAAAATGATGTCAGTGAAGTCTTGTTAAAAGCTTATGTGAGGAAAGAGTTTGAGAAGTTTGGCAGAAATGGAAGGTGTGAGGAGAATGGCTATGGCATTGTTTTTTTTTTTTTTTTTGTGTGTGTGTGTGTGTGTGTGTATATGCGTTATACAAGACATTATCTGAAACTAGCATCAAATTCTTTAGTATTGAGTGAGGTTTAGTGGTAGGATAGTTTCAGAGAGCTTAGGACTGATAAAATCAATGGGGGAAAAAAGTCATTAGCAGAAATACCTAAGCAAGAAGACAGGAAAAATAGCGTTTCCATGTTTTTGTAGTTTGGTGTGATTTGTGGTCTTGTGGAAAAGGAGAAACATCCTTTTTTCCTGGGTATTACCTGCCCTTGCAAATCTTGCAGAATAGGGAGGGAGAAAATTCAAAGTACTATTTTTTCACTGTGTTAAACAATGTAAAAGATAGGGGCACTCCGGACTGTGAAAGTGATGACCACTGCTGCAAACTTGATGGAACCTTAGAAAACCTCAATAAGCAATATTTAGACACTTTGAGTCATTGCTATTTAAATGATAATCAGATTATCTACAGATTTCAATGGCAACACGTTGTAGAACTAAATAAGTAGATGGCATTGTTTAGAGCTTTCTTAATTTCAGTTAAAATGTTCGCCTGACTGTTGTTTGCTAATATACAGCAACTGTGACCAAAAGCTTATCTAAGTAAGGTAATTCCCCCATCCACGGTGTCCCTTTTCATGGTTTCAATTACCCATGATCAACCATAGTCTGAAAATACTAAGGTATGGTATTTTGAGAGAGAGCGAGAAGGAAACCACATTCTCATAACTTTTATTATATTATATTGTTATAATTGTTCTATGTTACTATTAGTATTGTTGTTAATCTCTTACTGTGCCTGATTTGTAAGTTAAACTTTCTCACACTTATGTATGTATAGGAAAAAAAACAGTATATGAGGGTTCAGTGCTATCTGCAGTGTTAGGAATCTACTGAGAGTCTTGGAGCATATGCCCTGTGGATAAAAGAGGCTACTATATATGCTTTAAAGTTTTCCCTCCTGAGGAACCAGGGGGCATTTTTGAAAAACAGGAAATGCTGGGGGGAGGTTTGTTTACTTTTATTTAGCCTATCTCTTATATGTAATCTTCAGGAAGAAGAATGTGATTTTTCCCCTCATATTTGTATTGATGTGACTGTTCATATGAAAAAGAACATGGAGAACTTTAAGATTATAACTCAGCTGTTAGCATTTATATTTTGGACTATGTATGCTTTCTATTTTTTCTTATTCTTTCACAATAATAGTGGTAATTATTATCTATCTATATCTATATATATATATATATATATATTTTTTTTTTTTTTTTTTTTTTTTTGAGATGGAGTTTCGCTCTTGTCGCCCAGGCTGGAGTGCGATGGCGCGATCTCGGCTCCCTGCAACCTCCGCCTCCCAGGTTCAAGCAGTTCTCCTGCCTCAGCCTCCCAAGTAGCTGGGATTACAGGCATGCGCCACCACGCCCAGCTAATTTTTTCTATTTTTAGTAGAGACGGGGTTTCTCCATGTTGGTCAGGCTGGTCTCGAACTCCTGACCTCAGGTGATCCACCCGCCTCATCCTCCCAAAGTGTTGGGATTACAGGTGGGAGCCACCGTGCCTGGCCTAGAAAATTATTCTTGAATGAAGCTGGATATTGTAGTTGATTTAATTAATAATGATAACGAAATTTCAAGTGAGGAAGATGATAAGAGAAGAAATAGATATGTCTTTTTATTCTTTTTTAAAGTATGCCCTGTTTAGCATTGACTTGACTTTCACAGGAAATGTGGAGTGAAAACTACAAACATTTTCATTACTAAACAACTATTAAAGTATGGATGGCTTCTTTTTGGTTCTTCTGTTAGCTGGTTTCGGGTATCCCTAGTTCTGTCTTCCGCAGGCCACCTTTCTTAAGTTGAGATAGGTTTTCCTGTTCAGTAATAACAGTCTGTTTATAATATCATTTTTGGTGACTACTTCTAATATAGGATTCCCCTTTCTTCTCTAGGCTGGCCTCATTGTGATAAAGGATTCAATGTTGCAATCACTGGTTTACATTTCATTGCCATTCCTGACTGAAGGATCAGAGTCCATGGCATGCCTTATTGATCCATTTGCTAGAGATCAGTGGGGTAACGGGAATTATTTTCCTCTTTAGACTGCATTCTGATCTTGGCTACTATTGCATTCATGAAGAAGGAGGGACGTGAAAAATTAGGCATTCTAACTGGTAAATACTTGATGTTTTCTTTTGTTTCTGAGAGTAGTTAGACCATTGCAAATCTTTTCTGTTTGTAAGGATTTAAAATAATGTTTAGCATATAGTGCTGGGTGTGTTTGTAGATGGCATTAGGACTGTGACTTACAGCACATATTTAGGGTTTTTTTTTTGAGATGGAGTCTTGTCCATCTCATCCTGTCGCCCAGTCTGGAGTGCAATAGCACGATCTCGGCTCACTGCAACCTCCGTCTCCTGAGTTCAAGCGAATCTCCTGCCTCAGCCTCCCGAGTAGCTGGGATTACTGGTGTGTGCCACCACACCTGGCTAATTTTTTGTATCTTTAGTAGAGATGGGGTTTCACCATGTTGGCCAGGCTGGTCTTGATCTCCTGACCTCGTCATCCACCCGCCTCAGCCTCCCAAAGTGCTGGGATTACAGGCGTGAGCCACTGCATCCGGCCACATATTTAGTTTTGATCCTTCTCTGAGTTGCTTTGCTTCCTGTAATTTAAATGTGTCTAATTTATTAAAGCATAAGTACACAGGCAGTTTCAAAAATTGTAGTAAACACTTTATTTTCCTTTTAATCTTCTCTAATTTTCTTTTAATAAATCTTCGAGTTCTTAAAGGTTTTTTAAAGAAACATAAATGTTTAATAGTTATTTAACGTTTCTCAAATCTATACAGGAAACTGGAATTAACAGAACTCATTTATGGTTGAAATCTTGTTTTGCAGAAAATAAATCATGACTTCTGGGTCAAGATGATAGATAGATGCTTTCATTTGTCTCACATCTCTTATAAGACTCCACTGAAATAACAGCATAGAAGTACAAAAAATAAACCAGCAACAGCAAATAGATTTTTCAGTTTTTCATCTGCAAAATGAAAAGGTGAAATGTAGCACTAGTATAACAGGAGAGTTATTAAATTTCTGGAAAAGCTAAAACAAATGAGGACCAATTGTTGGATGAAATGGAGAATAAGCAGATGCCTGTCGGTGAATACAAGGAGGCTGCTTGCTAGTGGTATGGAAGCCAGTCTGCCCAGGGGGAACCCGTGGGAGCTCTCTGAGCAAAAATGAAAAACAGACAGAAAACAGAAGAATTCAGTGTTTATTTAGGGGATAACTCAGTTACCTGGCATTGCCAGACCCTTTCCAACCCCTTCCCAGTGGCAGTAGTCAGTAATTACTATGCCACCCCTTTTCTCTAGCATTAACAAAGGAAAAACAAGGCCGGACGCGGTGGCTCATGCCTGTAATCTCAGCACTTTGGGAGGCCGAGGCAGGCGGATCACCCGCGGTCAGGTGGAGACCCAGCCTGGCCAACATGGTGAAACCCCATCTCTACTAAAAATACAAAAATTAGCCAGGCGTGGTGGCAGGTGCCTGTAATCCCAGCTACTTGGGAGGCTGAGGCAGGAGAATCGCTTGAACCCAGAGGCGGAAGTTGCAGTGAGCTGGGATTGTGCTACTGCATTCCAGCCTGGGCAACAGAGCGAGACTCACTCAAAAAAAAAAAAAAAAAAAAACTCAAAGGAAAAACAAAACATAAAACAGTGTTTGTCTCCAAAGAAATTGATCAGAATGTTTGGGGAAAGTTAATTTTGTGTGTGTGTGTTAGATATTGGCACCTCTTCGTTTAGTCTCATATTTAGGGGGATGGAGAGGGAGGGCATTCTGCACTTCGCTAGTGGCTTACACTAAAACAAAGCCTGCCAGTGACATGCTCTTCTCTGTCTTATACTGAATTCCCATTAGAATTTTAATTCCAAAGAGAGATGTAATCAGAAAGCAAATTCACAGAGGAAATTCATACTAGCTAACAAGTCCTTTTACCTGGGTTACCAGTATATGAGGATCATTAGAAGTCTTAGAGGAACTTTTAGCATGAAAGAGACCAGAAAAAAACAAAAAGAAAACCTGAACCTAGGGGCAAAAGATAATGCAGGAAACAGAAGAGAACCTTAAAGGAATCTTCTAACTAAAATACTCATAAATACTCATTTATAAAACCAGTACTAGGTATAATGAAGAGGAAACAATTAGAGAATGCAAAAGGAGATTTAGAACATTATTGTCAAGGAAAGCACAAAGTAGAAGGATAGCCAAATAGAGTTGGGGATGCTCCCAAAAAGTAGAGGTTTAAGTCACCAAAATGGAAAATACAAGACACAAGTCATAGACTCTGTTCTTAGCTAGTGTCTCTAGAAAACTGAGCCTGAAACAAAAACCTTACCCACTAGGAGGGAAAGAAGAGTGAGACAAGGCAGAAAGGCTGGCCCTGTCTTTGTAATAGGCCTTGCTGATTGCTTGGTTTTACTGGAAGTCTAGAGGAAGGTTGTGTAGAGCTATTGCTTCTCTGTCCTTTCCATCCAAAGAAGGTGTGAAGAGGTGTTTATGGTTTCCTCCCATTTCCTGCTCCTCCCCCTTTTGGTCAAAGTTTGCCATACAGTTAACTCACTTGACCCCTTCCTTCAGTGGCCTCAGGAGAGGAGGCCAGCTCCTACAGTCCTATGGTCAGAACAGGTCTGTATTGAGCATGTGTTGCCAAAGCTTGGGGGTGGTCAGAGGAGTCAGTAATCCCTAATGGCAGCCTCTGGCCTGGGAACCTCTGCCTTTTAGGGAACTATTAAAAGAGGGTCAGTCCTCAAAGGACTGACAGAGGGAAGGATAGGATACTACTGCTTTTTTTTTTTTTTTTTTTTGAGACAGAGTCTCACTCTGTCCCCCAGGCTGGAGTGCAGTGGCACAATCTCAGCTCACTGCAACCTCCACCTCCACCTCCCAGGGTTCAAGCAGTTCTCCTGCCTCAGCCTCCCAAGTAGCCGGGATTACAGGCGCCCTCCACTACACCCCACTAATATTTTTAGTAGAGACAGGGTTTCGCCATGTTGGCCAGGCTGGTCTCCAACTCCTGACCTCAGGTGATCCGCCCACCTTGGCCTCCCAAAGTGCTGGATTACAGGTGTGAGCCAACACGCCTGGCCAGGCTACTGCTGCTTTTCCTCATAAGCTCTTACCTATTTGATTTGCTATCATGTGCATGTATTAATTTGATAAAGATAAAAAAATAAAATTTAAAAAGGAAAAATGAATTACCAGAAACACTGTGGAAATAACTATCAAAGATGTTTTAGAATGCATTTAGAAAACAGAATGAACTTCAAATATGACAAGATAGGATCTAATTAGTTTATATCAGGACCATCTTGGACTGCTAGAATTGATCCTTTCTCCTTTCCCACTCTTTCTTGCTCACTCCTTGTTAGCCTACAGTACCCTGGGGTTGAAATCTAGTAGTCTTCTTCTCCTTCATACCCGTTGCCAGGTTCTGCCAAGTCTGCCTTTGTATTGTCTTTGCTTGGGCCCCCCCAATCTATATCTCGCTGTGCCTGTTGTATGTAGTTCATAGCTTTAGTATAAGTCCCTTCAAAGTTCGTGGTATCCTTCTAATGAATCTCCTTGTCTTCCCTACCTCATATCACCTTTGTTTCCTGATGCTGAGTGTTGGTCGCTTCCTGTGCCACCATATCACTTTTGTTATAATAGAACTTTGTGTTTGCTTCTATACTCTACTAGGTTGAAACATCTTTTATCTCTTTAATGAATACTTATCGAGAGCTTTTAAGGCAGCCACTGGGATACAAAGATGAATTAGGTCTGGACAATTAACTGCCTTCAAAGAGTTCATGTTCTGTAAAGACAATACATATGTAAGCAAATAATTGTAATTGAATATAAGCACCACAATAGAGTTAAGTATTAGATTGGGGAGGGCAGGAGGAAGGAATGATTTTTTTCCCCCTTTTTGAGTGAATTAGAAACCTCTAGAGAGGAGTAGATGCCCAAATACCTATTAAAGATTGTGTATGTATTAGTCCAATGAGTAGAAAGGAGAAAAGCTTTCTAAGCAGAAAGAATACTATGTGCAAAGAAACTGGAAGGTGAAACAGTACATGGTGTTTTCAGCATTCGACACACATTAGATTACCACCTGCGCCAGACCCTCTTCATCTCAGGTGAATTATCAGGGTTGCCTCCCAACAGGGCTCCCTGCCTTTGCCTTTGCCGAGTGGTACATTTAAAACCTAATTCTGACCACATCACTTCTCTGCTCAGAACTCTCAGTGGAGTGTAAAAGCTAACCTCCCTGCAGTGGCTGTAAGCTTTACAGGATTTCTATCAACGTCCCTTTTTCCCTACCGCTACCTTTCTCACTTCGTCTCCTGCCACTCTGTTCCATGCTTACTCCAGTCTGATCACATAGGTCTTCAAGGCCTCCATGTTCCTAGTTCTTAGAATGAGCTGCTTGTATTTTTGCCTATGGGACTTTGCATTTGTGTTCCCTTTGTCTGGAGTCTTTCTTCCATCCAGATACACATATAGCTTGTTGCCTTAATTTCTAAATAAGTATGATCAGTGTTACCTTCCCAGACCAGCCTTAGAAAATAGAAATTCTCTGTCTGTCCAGCCCAATACCCTGATACCCTCTCTTATTTTTTCTCTGTAGCACACCATCTATTTATTGTTTTGCTTGCCAATTTATTATTTGTCTCTTCCTACTAGAGTGTAAACTCCATAAGGGCAGGGACTTTGTCTTTTTAATCACCGTCGTTTCCTCAGCAGCTAGAACAGAATATCTGACACGTGGTAGATACTCAATAAATATTTGATGGCAAGAGTTGAAGCTGAATAGATGAAGTGTGCAAGGGGCATGACTTCCATGCAAAGGTATTTGGACTTGAGACTGTAAGTCTCAAATCTAGGATTTTAAGAAGAAGGTAAATTAACTATCAGATTTAGGTTTTATTTTAGAAAGATCATTCTGGCAGCCACTTGGAGAGTTCATTAGGTTGAGGTTAAGTTAAAATAAAGCAGAACTCTTTAAAAACAAAAAAATATATATTATTTAGATAGCCTAGGTGAGAGCAGTGGCTCATTTTTCTTTTAATTTCCTACAGTACATAATGTGGACTCTCACATATAGCCTTATATGTATCTTAATAGAATGATTATTTATATTGTGGTAAGGTCCCTGGCAGAGTTGGTAAAGCTATTGAGAGAATGGTTCCTATCTTTTTTTATAGACGTATACTGCAGAAGCAGGTATTCAATTACGTGGTTAATTCAATTACCAGGCATTTTCTAAAGGGCACCTCCTATGTGCTCATCATCAGTTCGTTTGGTGAGGAAGCTATGATGAAGACGTTTATGATTCAGTCCCTGGTTGACTTAGGGACTTTACTTGTTAAATGATTAGAGAATATATAAGCCACCACGTAACCATGGTTGTAGACAAAATGTGTTTTGTTCCGAGAAAGGGATAGGGAAAACTTTTCTCTGTTACTATATGTATATCATGTGAATTTTCTGTTTTAAAGAGGTGGACTACAAGAGAATACCCAACAAAATTTATAAAGCATAATTAAATATTTTGTAATTCAGAAGACACTCTAATACCTTGCCAGTGTTTTATTTGGAACCTGAGTGTCAACTATTTCTTTGTTTTGTTTTTTCCTTAGAGACATGGTCTCTCTCTGTCGCTCAGGATGGAGTAGAGTGGTGTGATCTAGGCTCACTGCAGCCTCAAACTCCTGGGCTCAAGTGATCCTCTCGCCTCAGCCTCCTGAGTAGCTAGTACTACAGGCGCATGCCACCACACCTGGCTATTTTAAAAAAAATTTTTTGTAGAGATAGGGTCTCGCTATGTTGCCCAGGCTGGTCTTGAACTCCTGGCCTCAAGCAGTCCTCCCACCCCGGCCTTCCAAAGTGCTGGGTTTACAGGTGTGAGCAACGCCACCTGGCCGTGACTATTTTTAAGACTATTCCAGTTTAGCATATGGAAGATGCAAACTTAATTGTCCATGATGACAAAATAAATAATAAATTAATTTAGATTGTAGTGAAAAGTTTGGTTGAGAAAAAGAATAATTTTCCATGGATTGTGTAAATCCATTAGAATAGAATATTTACATTGAATAGAATAGACAGTTAACTATTAATTGTAAGGGGCTTCCATTTCCAAGGAAGCAGGTAGCTGAACCAGAGTAGTTCTTGCTGTCTGTTGTTGCCAGTGGAAGACATGATTCATGAATATTTGAAGTTCTAAATACTTCTTTAAGGAGAAATAGAGGAAAGAGCTTTTAAGAGGTTGGAGATATTAAGACTATTACAGGGTTTGTTGCTTTTCATCTAATAGACTATAGGTTTGAATGACTTTGTTCTGAAATATTTATTTTCCTGTTTAAATATTCATTGCTGTGAGATTGCAAAACTCAGCCTCAAGGGAAAGACCGGACTGGCTTTTCCCTCTGAGTAATTCAGAAGAGGGGGGTGTGTGTGTGTGTGTGTGTGTGTGTACAAGTGATTTGGAGGCAAGTTTACAATATTCTTGTTGGCCAAGCCTGTAACTGCCCTTAAATTTACATATACCAGCTTCTGTCATTTATTGTTATTCTAAGCAAGGATTTATATTGTATTGCCTGGTTTTTTAAAAATTTATTTTATTAATTGTCTGTTTATAAGAGCTCAAGATTGTACTGGTCATGTTCCTGAATTCCATCGCTCCTTTACATGACCGTAGCACACTCATCTTTTGGTCCTGATTCTTTGGTTATACCCATGCTAAAAGAAGGATCCATTGTGAGGCCTACATTTCAGTAGATTTGCACTTTAGAAAACAACTAGTTTTTATTCTCTTAGCTGCAGGTTCCATATAAGAAGGTAACCCTCTACTTTTAGGAAACTTACATTTATAGCCACTGTCACCTTCCTCTCATCGTCTGTGCTCTCTTTTTATTTATTTATTTATTTATTTATTTATTTATTTATTTATTTATTTATTTTGAGACAAGGTCTTACTCTGTTGTCCAGGCTGGAGTGCAGTGGCACGATCTTGGCTCACTGCAACCTCTGCCTCCGATGTTCAAGTGATTCTCGTGCTTCAGCCTCCCAAGTAGCTGGGATTGCAGGCGTACACCATCACACCTGGCTGTTTTTGTATTTTTAGTAGAGATGGGGTTTCACCATGTTGGCCAGGCTGGTCTTGAACTCCTGACCTCATGTGATCCGCATGCCTCGGGCCTCCCAAGGTGCTGGAATTACCTTGGGAGCCACGGCGCCTAGCCTCTATGCCCTCTTTAATCTCTTAGCTGACTCTGTTCTTCTAAAGGTGTAGATGCTTTTGGGACATGTCCTGGAGGCATGCTGCAACCATAATTCTCTCCCATTTTGCCAGCCAAAGCCTCTAAATCAGTGTTTCTCAGAATGTGGGACCCAAACCACCTACACCAGTAAGTACCAGGGTCCTGCTGCAACCCACTGAATCCTAATCTATGGGGAAAGGATCTTGACATGTGCATTTTTAAATATGTTCCCTGAGTGGGTGTTATATGCAATAAAATATGGGCATCTTTGCTTTCAAAGAACAAGGTAAAAGATGAGTTGGTAGGTGTGAGGAGCTGGGTAGTATGGAAGTAGTTTCTTACTGCATCTTACTGTTGAGACTGAAGCAGGAATGGATGTGTCTGAACTCCTTACCCAAAATTAGACAACATTTTTTTCTTAAACTTAATACTTCAATGGCGATTGGTTTTTTATTACAGTAATCTTTATTATGTAATCATTGAATCTGTTTTCATGAGCTTCCTTGGGATCTTGGCCATTGAGTCAGTTCCAAACAACCAAGTGAAAAGCGAACTCTTAGAATTCAACCTGAAGGTAAATATTTGGAGACTACATGGAGATTTCATTGTATAGATTTTTCCTCTCAATATCAAATTTACCTGCAAGTTGCCTAACATCTTATGGCTCTGAGTGTAGTTTAGATGTACTGTAAAAGAAAAAATGTATTACTTTTACCTAACTTACCAGAAATGTATTCAGGATTATTAGACACTAACACTTTTTTCTGCTCTGGGTGCTCAAAATTGTGAAACTTTCTTGAGGTGAGAAAAGCAAAACAATCCTACCCTACAGCTCTTCCTCTAGGTTATGGTAGTTTAAAGAAAAAGTTAAGAACAGTTCAATAGCTTGGTTGTCTTTAGACTTAAAAACAAAACAAAACAAAAAACCAGAAAATTTCAGATACTGAAGGAAGGAGATTTGGGGGTAGCACTGTTAAACTTAAGTATTTGTGTAAGTTAAGAATCTAGAGTAATTTTGCTTTAAGTCTAGCAAATGAGCATTGTTTTGTCTTTATATGTGTTTGTTTATCCATTTTATTTATCTGGATTTTCTTGGTCTGTTCTTCTACAGAGTTAATTTAAAAAAAAAATTGATCCTAGATGATTTTAAATCCAGTTTTGTCTTCTTATCTTTCTGAGAGAACAGTTATATAGCTGTTATTTTCCTCTTGTCACAGACAGCTGGGCAGAAGCCACTGCTTTTAGTACCAGATCTGAGAATGACAGGCCTTTGCCTAGGTACTCTTTTTTTTAAACAAAGGCAAATAGAGTTTGAAATCTGAGCCCATCTAAGCAAATCCCAAGGGATCAAAATGATATAATTTGTAAAAATACTTAAGAGTAAAAACATTTTATTTGTATTATAATCCTAGAAAATTAATTTCCATTTATAAACAGCACTAGAAAAATTATGAGTGACGTTGTCAGTGGTAATAAACTGGTGAGAATATGCTCTACCTAAATAATGAGGTGATTATTTTTATGATGGTGTGAATAAAATTAATATTGATCTGTTTGTGTGCATGATCCATTCTGACCATATATGTGGTATGGGAATTGAGAAGCTTTTAGGATTTGCAGCCTGTTGATTAGAAGCAATACAATAGCAGGTTATGTATGTAAGTGGGACTCAAGGTGACCAAACTGGGAAAATTAGAATGAAGTTGAGGAATAAATGAGAAGATATAAACAAAAATACACCCTTCTCTCTCAAAGCTTACATAGACTTTAATTATCCTAGAAATATGAAGACAATTATATTTTGGGTCATTTCTGTGTTCTCTTACAGTACTGTGCATAGCTTTTAAATAATATTCAGAATAATTCAGTAGAAACAGAAAATATGCTAAAGAATCAATAACAAAACAGTTTCACCTGCTCTCTCAATTAATTTTCACAACCACCTCTGAAGTGAACAACCCATCTGGTAAGTGGTATAATTGGGATTTAAACTCAAGTCTGACTTTTAGGTTCATGCTTTCTTCTGTTTTACTACATTTCATGTAAACTAGGGAGAAGGCACACGGTTGAACCTAGAAAAAACACTGGAAGTCACCTGTTGGTAGGTGATAATTGAACCTCTGAGATTGCTGTGGGTAAGGCAATAGACTGTTGAATGGGTTCCTGTTTGATGACTATAATACTATAGTTGTCTGTCCATAGCCATGGGTTCTGCATCTGTGGATTCAAGTAGCTGCGGATTGAAAAATTAGGGTGGGAAATTGGATGACTGTCTCTGTACTAAACACGTACAGACATTTTTTCTTTTTAGGAGACAGGGTCTCCCATTGCCCAGGTTGGTCTCCAACTCCTGAGCTCAAGGGAGCCTCCCTCCTTGGCCTCCCAAAGCATTAGGATTACAGCTGTGAGCCACTGGCCTGACCAGACTTTTTTTTCTTGACACTTTTTTCTTTTCTTTTCTTTTCTTTTTTTTTTTTTTTTTTTTTTTTGAGACAGGGTCCCACTCTGTCACTCAGGCTGGAATGCAGTGCCATAATCATAGCTCGCCACAGCCTCTACCTCCCAAGCTCAAGTGATCCTCTTGTCTCAGCCTCCTGAGCAACTGGGACTACAGGCACATGCTACCATGCCCAACTAATTTTTTAAAATGTTTTGTAGAGACGGGATCCCACTATGTTGCCTAGGCTGGTCTCAAACTCCTGGGCTCAAGTGATCCTCCCTCCTCAGCCTCCCAAAGAGCTGGAATTACAGGCATGAGCCACCATGCAGGGCCTTGTCATTATTTTCTAAACACTACAGCATAAAAACTACTTATATAACATTTACATTGTACTAGGTATTATAAGTAATCTAGAGATGATTTAAAGTATACAAGAGGATGTGTGTAAGTAGGTTATATGCAAATACTATGCCATTTTATATAAAGGACTTGAGTATCCAAGGATTTTGGCATCTGTGGTGGGTGGGGGCTGGGAGGTTCCTGGAACCAATTACCTGCAGATATGAAGGGACAACTGTATATTTGAATTTAGAATGAAAACATTTAGCATATTTCACATTGTACACCAAAAGGCTGTATATAATATGTATCGCCTCTGTTACTATCTGTGGTTTAAAAGAGAAAGACATCATTCTCAACTCAGAAATTAATAGTTACATTTGATTTTCACTCACAGCAGGTCAACAACTCTTAAAGCCTGTGTTTGTAAGACAGAAGGAAATTAAGCACATAAAGCACAAGCACGTAAATGTTGATTCTTTGCTTTCCTAATGCTTCCCCACTTCTACCTTCCCATCCCTACACTCCAGTTTGATATCAACCCAAGATACCAACACTTGTTTCACTCTGTGTTATCCCTTGTTATGCTCTCTAGCCCAACAACGCAGTTTGCTGTAATGTGCACGCATGTGACTTTCTATCTCAATCTTCCTCTATTTCATAAATGTTTAACACTTCATATTTATTATGTACGATGTGGGATTCTACATTGTACAGGACTGTCTCCACCCATGATAATGAGCCTTTTCATCTAATAGGGGAGTTAAAATACAAATTTAGATTTGCTAAGTATGAGGCTTTAGATTTAAATGTCTTGTAGGGGATGCAAGCTAAATGTTGTAAGAATATAGGAAAGGAAGGAATTACTTTTAACTGGAAAAGGAAGAAAGTTTATAAATTGCTAGGTTAGGGAAAAGAGCTATTCTATCTAGCTTTGTGGACTAAAGAGAAAGCTAGTAATTTCTTTTCTCAGATGAGATATATACCTAAGCAGCTTAGCCTCTGGTAATAGAAACAAAACATTTTTATATAAGTATAGAGGTAAATTCATACCTAGAAATACTCATGTGAACTGTTATCTCATAGTTTGCTGAAGGCTGTTGTACTTCTGAGCATAGAACTTTGGAATATGGCCTGGAAATTTAATAGAAATCTGAAACCATTTAACATTTTTAATAATATATACTTGGGGAAATATTCAGACATTGCAGGCTATATGGGAGAAGATGTTAAATCACTCCTATCCCAATTGCATTCCCTTAGTATATAAACAATTCTTGTTCCATTTTTAACAAAAATTTTAAAAGAAATTTCTATAAGTAACAAAATAATCCACCAAGAATTTGTTCTTGACCTCTTAAGGGAGGTTACATTACCCCTCTAGGAAAACAGAGCCTCTGCCTGGCTTGCGTTTCTGTAAAACGCCTAGTGCCTAGGCTACAAGTGGATTGCAGGAAATGTTTTTACCTTTCTCCCCATCTCCCACTGCTAATTGATGTGTTTATTCAGTTAACTGAGTCAGCCCTGTTGAGAATACCCCTGTGGGAGAATTCATACTGTGTACTTGTGTGCCAGAGTCTCATTCCTGGCAGGCTGGGGTGGAGAATGGAGGCTGGAGTAAAACGAGGAGGCTGAGAGGAGCAGTGTCAGAGCAGGAGAAAGTCCCCTTGGCCTCCCTTGGCCTTGTTAATCCTAACTTGAAAACTGTGTCTTTTAGCCTTTACCAATTATTTAGTAGAACTTTCTTATGGATTCCTGTAAGATTATACTTATGCCTGATGTGGGCATAAGACCTTTGGTGCGTTTATTGTGTTTCATTCACCAATCCACCTGAATTCCAATTCATTTCTTTTTCATGTCTATCTTCAGGCCAGTAGATTCAGCGAGGGCTTCTGAAGCAGTATGTTTCATATGGCTAGATAGATACAGAGAGATAGAGCATTGAATAATTTGAAGGAGAAGGGAGATAACTATTTTATATCTCTCATCAGATGCCCAGAATAGCCATAAAGACATCATAAAAACTATCCTAACCTAGAAATAATGAAAAGAAGTTATATAGTGATGGGTGACAAAGATAGACTTTTTCCAAAAAAATTTAAAGTTTTCATAGCATATTTTCTAAGAACTAAAGAGAGGGATTTTTTTTTTCTATCTTTTGAGATGGAGTCTCACTCTGTTGCCTGGGCTAGAGTGCAATGGCAGAGATGTCAGTTCACTGCAATGTCCTCCTCCTGAGTTCAAGCGATTTTCCTGCCTCAGCCTCCCAAGTATCTGGGATTAAAGGCATTTGGCACCATGCTTGGCTAATTTTTGTATTTTTAATAGAGATGGAGTTTCACCATGTTGGCCAGGCTGGTATTGAACTCCTGACCTCAAGTGATCCGCCTTCCTCAGCCTCACAAGGTGCTGGGATTACAGACATGAGCCACCACACCCAGCCTTTTTTTTTTTTTTTCTTAAAAGACAGCGTCTTTCTGTTGCCCAGGCTAGAGTGGTGCAATCATGGCTCACTGCAGCCTCCAGCTCCTGGGCTCAAGCAATCCTCCTTTCTCAGCCTCACAAGTAGCTGGAACTACACATAACCACCATGCCCAGCTAATTTTTTAAAGTTTTTCTAGAGACGGGGTCTCTCTGTGTTGGCCAGGCTGATCTTGAACTCCTAGCCACAGGCAGTCCTCCCGTCTTAGCCTCCCAAAGTGCTGGGATTACAAGGGCATGAACCATTATGTCCAATAGCAGGAAAATTTTTATGTAAAGCAATTTATTTTTATTTTTATTATTAACTTCTGTTACAGAATCTTCATTCCTGCCTTTACTAGTTTGCAAGGGCTGCCATAACAAAGTATTACATAACAATATAGAAATGTATTTTCTCACCATTTCTGGAGGCTAGAAGTGCGAGATCAGGGTGTCAGCAGGGTTGGTTTCTTCTGATGTCTTTTTTAGTGGCTTGTAGATGGTCATGCTCTGTGCCTTCATGTGGGCCTCCCTCTGTATGTGTCTATATCGACATTCCCTTTTCTTGTAAGGACACCACTCCAATTGGATTAAGACCCACCCTCATGACGTCATTTTAACTTAATTACCTTTTTAAAGA
Organism: Nomascus leucogenys; assembly: GCF_006542625.1. Taxonomy (NCBI): domain Eukaryota; kingdom Metazoa; phylum Chordata; class Mammalia; order Primates; family Hylobatidae; genus Nomascus; species Nomascus leucogenys. The sequence continues at coordinate 14,430,936 of NC_044387.1, forward strand.
CCCTATCTTTAAAAACAGTGACATTTTGAGGTACTGAGGGTTAGAACTTCAACATATGGGTTGGGGAGGAGCACAACTCAACCTATGACTCTGCCCCTTCCCACTGATAACTGTAATCAGTTCATCACTTTTTTATCTAGGCTGTGGCAGCCCCCCACCCCTAATTGTCTGCCTTTTTTCTTTCACCACTATTATGTAAAGCAGTTTTTACTGCCAAGTAGAAATGATTCTTGGACATTGGAGACAGCTGAATTTTGAAGTTGTTTAACTTTTAAATGGAAGAGAGTTATGAATTTTTGTTTCGAGGTAGGTCACTACCATTCTCTTAAGGGTAACACAGTAATTCAGTGTTTCAGAATATTGGCTTCCCTTTATTGATGATATATTTTTTGTCATTCTTTTTAATATTTAAAACAATATATTTGTATAGGTTTTATTACAAAAATAATACATGCTTATTATTAGGGGCACAAGGAAACTTTTGGGGGTTTTGGATATATGTGTTGACTATCTTGATTGTGGTGATGATTTCATGAGAATGTAAGTGCATATATCAAAACTTAACCAAATTGTGTACTGTAAATAAATAAGTGCTGTTTATCATATGACAGTTATATCACAATAAAACTGCTTAATTTTTTTGCTGATTTGATGACTAAAAACTTGGACTTACTTTGATGTTAAGGTGAATTTTCGTGACAGTTAATGAGGTTGAGCGTTTTTATTAGTTGTTTGTATTTCATTTTCAATGAATTGTTCAGATATACACTTTGCCTCTTTTTCTCTTGGGATGTGTGTGTTTGCGTATACATGTGTGTCTGTCTTGTCAACTTGGTTTACCCACTCTGGGACTAGTGATAATAACCCAGCATCTCTCTTACCTTTTGCTAATATTTTCTCCTAGTTGATTTTTCTTTTTTGTTTTTTGTATTTTTTTAGGGACATAGTCGCTCTCTGTTGTATAGGCTGTAGTGGCTTGTGGTCCAAAGTGGGCTCTCCACCTACTTTTAATTTAAAGCAAAGATTTTTGCCCCTTTGGCATCTAGTCCACTTTAATATGGTTGTGGGCCTGTCTAGTAACCACACATTAACAAAAGTGAGTGTGTGTGTGTGTGTGTGTCTCTGTCCACATACATACATCTATGTGTGTATGTATAATAATATTTTCCGCAATCCTGGGCAATAAGCATTCCATTTTACCTATGCAGTGAGAGAATATTCAGAGAATTCCATATACTCACTTTAAAAATAGTTACGTAACAAGGATTCAAAGTCACTTTTTCTTTTTCTCGTTTGTTTTAGGGTAACCAGGAGCCGACAACAACTCCTGACGCAATGGTTCAGCCTTTTACTACCATCCCATTTCCACCACCTCCGCAGAATGGAATTCCCGCAGAGTATGGGGTGCCACACACTCAAGACTATGCCGGCCAGACCGGTGAGCATAACCTGACACTCTACGGAAGTACGCAAGCCCACGGGGAGCAGAGCAGCAACTCACCCAGCACACAAAATGGATCTCTTACGGTACGTGAACCATGAGGTGAAAAATGGAAGGATGCATAGCAATCATATCGAAATCATCACCCTAATTATACAACTAGAAAACTCTTGGAATTAATTTAGCGTTTACACCTGTTCTCATTTACGCCTTCTCTCAGCAGCATTGTATACATTGTCCTCCCTCCTCCTAGAAATACTTAGTCTCTTGGCTTTTCGAGCTCTCCCAATTTTCCTGCCAAGCACTGGGTGTTCTGCTCCTGCCTCCTTCTCTGTTCAACTTTTAAATGGTGCAATACTCCATATATAGGTCCTGGAACCCCTTTTCTTCTTATTTTACATCCTTTCTCTACATAATTATACTACCAAACTCAAGCAAAACCTAGGAATATTCTTTATTTTCTTTCATCTGTACATCTAATTGATTAGCAAGTCTTGACAACCATAACTCTAAAACTACTTCATCTTTTTCTCTACATCTTATTACTCTTCCACCAAATTGCTTGTGTTTGAATCTCAATATGGCCCCTGCTAAACTGTATGACCTTGGACCAGTTATTTAATCTCTCTCTGCCCTTGGCTCACTCTAAAATGAAGATAATAGTACCTACCTGAAGAGGTTGTTAGGAAATTTAAAAGAATTTATCATCATCACTACTCTAGTCCAAATCTCGTCACTTATTTCCGGTATTACTGTTGCCTAACTTATCTATCCTCCACATACGACTAAGGTGGTTTTTTTTTTAATGCGAATGCCGATTTCCTACTTAACTCTTAATAGTTCCCTAATGCAATTAGAATGTAATCTGAACTCTGTACTTGGTTTACTAGTCTCTAGCCCCAGCTTACCTCTTTGACCTCACCTCTTACTACTAACTTGCTAACGTAAAGGAAATGTCGTAAATTAATAATAGGTATGTATCTCATACATATCAACATATGGGAAATTGTATTGTCTCTTGCTTTGTTGTCCAGGCTGGAGTACAGTGGCATGAACATAGCTAGCTCACTGCAACCTCAGTCTCCTGGGCTCAAGTGAGCCTCCTGCCTCAGCCTCCCATGTAGCTGGGACTACAAGCACACACCCCACACCCAACTCATTTTTTTATTTTTTTGTAGAGGCAGGGTTTCCTTTTGTTGCCCAAGCTTATTTTGAACTCCTGTCATGCTGTCCTCCTACCATGGTCTCCCAAAGTGCTGGGATTAGAGGCATGAGCCACAGCCCAGCCTTGTGTGGTCTGTTTCTAAAGATAGAAATGTTCTACAATCTGCATAGAAAGACCTAGCTCTGTTGTTAGATTTCTTTTTCTCTTTCCTATATCTGGTTATCAAAAGGAGAGCTTTATTCAGCCTTTAAGACACTTGCTAAGGATGGATTTAACCCATAAATGCTTTCAATTTTCTTTCATTAAGTATCGAACCACCAAGAAATTCCTACTTTCGATGTTTATTAGTTATGTATAAGCACATAATTTTATACTTCAGAACTAATTGGCTACAATAGATAATTTATTTGAAGAGTCTAAGCATGATAGGTAACAAATGAGACTTTCAGTAGCATTTGTTCTAGAATCATAAATGTATAGGCTAATGTATTGGTTGCATTTCCAAATAACTTTTTAATGATCATGTACTCACAGACCTATCAGAATAACTGTTTCAATTAAAGAAGTGAAAAAGAAGAAGTAAAATATATATGAGGCTTTTCCAAGGTATTTTAATTACTAAATAAATTTCTATGCTAATTATCAGGGTTTTTTTTCATTTTTATTCTCTGTTTCTTGTTAGTTTGGGTAATTTGTGTCTTTTTAGCAATTTGCTTCATATAAATTGTCAATTTTGTTGGTATAAAGTTATTCATAATTTCATATAATCTTTTTAATTTTTATAGGGTCTGTGGTGATATCCCTGTTTATATTCTTGATTTGGCAATTTATGTCTTCTCTCTTTTTTTATTGGTTAGTCTAGCTAAGGTTTATTAATTTGCAGATTTTTCCAGGAAACCAACTTTTTGTTTCATTGATTTTTGTTGTTTTTCTATTTTATTTTTCATTATTTTCCACTCTGTTATTTCTTTCTTCTACTTGCTTTGGGTTTGATTTGGTCTTTATTTTGCCAGCCTCTTGAGTTGCAAGCTTAGGTGATTGATTTTAGATTTTCTTCCTTTTTGTGTTTAAAACTGTAAACACAGGAAGTTTCCCTTTAGCTGCATACCATAAAATATGATCTATTTTGTTTTTATTTTTATTTCGTTCAAGACATTTTAAAATTTTTTCCTGTAGTTTCTTCTTTGCTCCTGGGTTGCATAGGAGTATGTTGTTTCCTTTCCAAATGTTTGGGGATTTCCCAAATTTCTTTCTTTTATTGATTTATAATTTAATTTCTTTGGAGCTTCATATGATTTCAATTTTTTTTAAATTTATTGAGACTTGTTTTATGGTTTAGTAGATGGTCTTTCCAACAAAATGTTCTTAACCAATTGGTTCTTTCATCAATATGAAATGTCCCTCTTTGTCTCTTTTACTATTTCTTGGCTTATAGTTAACCAAGAAATAGTAAAACTATTTGTCTGATATTAATGTAACCACTTCAGCCTTCTCATAGTTACTGTTTACATATTTTTTTCTGTCGTTTTGTTTCAACTGCTTTGTATCTGAAGTGTATCTCTTATTTAACAAAATAAAAAAAAGGGCCAGGCAGGTTGACTCACGCCTGTAATCCCAACACTTTGGGAGGCTGAGGCGGCTGGATCATCTGAGGTCAGGAGTTTGAGACCAGCCTGACCAACATGGTGAAACCCTGTCTCTACTAAAAATACAAAAATTAGCTGGGCGTGGTGGTGTGCGCCTGTTATCCCAGCTACTCAGGAGGCTGAGGTGGGAGAATCACTTGAACCGGGGAGGCAGAGGTTGCAGTGAACTGAGATCGCGCCACTGCACTCCAGCCTGGGCGACAGAGTGAGACTCCGTCCCCCACTCCCCGAAAAAAGCATACAGCTAGATCTTGCTTCTTGCTTCTTCATCCAGTCTGAAAATTTCTGTCTTTTTATTGGAGCACTTGGTCAATTTGCATCTTAATGTAATTATTAATGTAGGTAGATTTATGTCTGTCATTTTACTGTCTCATGCCTTTTATTGTTCCTTTGTTCCTTCTTTACTGATTCCTGTTAAATAATTCTTGTACCTTTTACATCCATTTGTGATATTTTTTCATTAGTTATTTTTTGTTTGTGCTGGTGTTTCTTGTATTTTCTTAGTGCTTTCTCAAGGAATTACATCTTTGACTTATCACAACTTATTACTGATGGTTGTGTGTGTGCACATGCATGTGTGTCTTATTTTGGTTAAATATAGCAGCTTAGGTCTAATATAGCTTCATTCCCCATGCTCCTTTGTGCTATTGTCATACATCTTATACCTGTATATTTTAGATATATAACAATACACTATTATAATTATTACTTTAAACAATCTTACTTTTTTTTTCTTAAGATCTTTTTTTAGGGCAGTTTTAGGTTCACAGTAAACTGAGAAGATAGTAGAGACTTATCCCATATACTTTCTGCTCCCACACATGCATGGCCTCCCCCACTAACAACATTTCACACCAGAGTGGTACACCTGTTACCACTGATGAACCTGTATTGATACATCTTTATCACCTAAAGTCTGTTAGAGTTTACTCTTAGTGGTGTACATTCTGTGGGTTTGGATAAATGTATAGCATATAGCCAGCATTATAGCATCATAAAAACTAATTTCACTGTCCTAAAAATCCTCTGTGGTCTGCTTGTTTATCCCTCTCTCCTCCCCACAACCCAACCCCTGGCAACCACTGATCTTTTAACTATCTCCATAGTTTTGCCTTTTTCAGAATTTCATGTAGTTGTAATCCCACAGTATGTAGCTTTTTTCTGATTGGCTTCTTTCACTTAGCAATATGCATTTAAGTTTCCTCTGTGTCTTTTCATGTCCTGGTAGTTCATTTCTTTTTCAGCACTGAATAATAACCCATTGGTCTGTATGTACCACAGTTTGTTTATCCATTGACCAACTTAAGGGCATCTTGGTTGCTTCCAGATTTTGGCAATTATGAATAAAGCTACTGTAAACATTCATATGCAGGATTTTTTGTGGCCTTAGTTTTGAACTTCTTGGGGTAAATACCAAGGGCCATGATTGCTGGATCATATGATAAGAGTATGTTTAGTTTTATAAGAAACCACCAAACTACTTTCCAGAGTGGCTCTACCATTTTGTATTTCCACCAGCAATGAATGAGAGTTCCTGCTGCTCCACATCCTCGCCAGCATTTGATGTCTGGATTTTGGCCATTTTAATAGATATGTAGTTGTATCTCATTGTTGTTTTAGTTTGCATTTCCCTGATGACATATGACATGGAATATCCTTTCATGTGGTTATTTGCTATCTTTGTATCTTATTTGGTGAGGTATCTGGTAAGGTCTTTGTCCTATTTTTTAATCAGGTTGTTTGTTTTCTTATTGTTAGGTTTTAGAGTTCTTTGTATATTTTGGATAACAGTCTGTTATCAGATAAGTCTTTTCCAAGTATTTTCTCCCAGTCTGTGGCTTTTTTCAGTTTCTTGACAGGATTCATTTTATGTTTTTTTGACCATTTTTAGTAATCTTCACGTTTTCCTGTAGGTCCAGGTTATTATCCAGTGTCATTTCCTTTCAGTCCAAAGGACTTCTTTTGGTATTTTTTTTAGAGTAGGCCTGCTGGAAACAAATACTGTTTTTGTTTATCTGGGAATGTTGTTTTATTATGTGTTCAGTTTTGAATGATAGTTTTGTTAGCTATAGAATTCCTGGTTGACAGTTTCTTCCTCCACCCCCCAGCCCTTTAAATATGTCATCCCATGGACCACTCCCATGGGAGTCAGCTGATTCTGATGAGAAGTCAGCTGTTAATCCTGGTGTTGGTCCCCCTGTAGGTGATGAGTTGTTCTTCTCTTGCTGATTTCAAGATTTTCTGTTTGTCTTTGGCTTTGAGCCATTTCTCTATGATGTGTCTAGGAGTGGATCTCTTTGTTTTTATCATACTTGGGTTCTCTTGAGATTTTGAAATATATATTCATCAAATTTGGGATGTTTTTTACCATAATTTCTTCAAATTTTTTTTCCTTTCTTCTCTCTTCCTGTGCCTCTCATTACACATAGTTTTTTTTTCCCCCGAGATGAAGTCTTGCTCTGTCGCCCAGGCTGGAGTGCAGTGGTGCAATCTCGGCTCACTACAACCTCTGCCTCCCAGGTTCGACCAATTCTCCTGCCTTAGCCTCCCAAGTAGCTGGGATTACGGGCATGTGCCACCACGCCCAGCTCATTTTTGTATTTTTAGTAGAGATGGGGTTTCACCATGTTGGCCAGGCCGGTCTCAAACTCCTGACCTCATGATCTGCCTGCCTCGGCCTCCCAAAGTGCTGGGATTACAGGCATGAGCCACTGCGCCTAGCCAACACATAAATTAAAATACTTGGTGTTCTCCCATAGGGGTTTTTGTTTCTTAAAAAAATTCAGTCTGAACCTAAACAGAATCTGAAGTTCTATTCACTTTTCTTGGATCTTTTTTCCTTCTGTTCTTTAGATTGGATAATTTCTGGTGGTCTCTTTTTCAGTTCACTCCTTCTTTGTTCTGCCATCCCAAATCTGCTGTTGAGCCCATCTAGTGATTTTTTTATTTCAGTTATTATACTTCTCAACTCCGGAATTTCCATTTACATTTTTCTACTGAGATTTCTTCTCATATTTTTCTTTAATTTTTATTGTTATTATTTTTTGAGATAGGGTCTTACTTTGTCACCCAGGCCGGAGTGCAGAGGTGTAATCACAGCTCACTGCAGCCTTGACCTCCTGGGTGCAAGTGATCTTCCTGCCTCAGCCTCCTGAGTAACTGGTACTACAGGCACATGCAACCAAACCCAGCTAATTTTTGTATTTTTTTGTAGAGACAGGGTCTTGCTGTGTTGCCCAGGCTAGTCTTGAACTCCTGGACTCAAGCAGTTCTCTCACCTCAGCCACCTAACATGCTGGGATTACGGGTGTGAGACACCGTGCCCAGCCTTAATTTTAAAAATATATTTGTATTTACTGCTTTAACGTTGTCTGCTAAATCCAACATCTGGGCATTAGTCGGTTTCTAGTTACTGCTTATTTTCTTGAATCTGGGTCACTTTTCTGTTTCTTTGCATGCTTGTAATTTTTTAATGAAAATTGGACATTTTAGTAATGTAGTGACTGTGGGGTGTTATTTATTTTTCTGAGATGGGCGTGTGTGTGTGTGTGTGTGTGTGTGTGTGTGTGTGTGTGTTTTAAGTAATTTGCCCATACTTAAACTATGACATCTGACTCCCACATAGTATATGGCCACTAGTGTTTCTGCTTAGTGATTTTCATTTGTTGTTTTATTGTTTTTAGCCTGGCTAGGAGGCACCCGTGTCTTCCTAGCTTAATGGTTAGCCTGTGACTAGTGCAGAGGCGGTGTTCAAACACCTGAAGCTTATTGAGCTTTCACCCTCTGATGATCCAGGTGGACTGGGAAGTGCATGCAAAGTTCAGCCAGTTCTTACGCCTGCCTTGGGTTTTCTTTCTATTGAGACCTCTCATGTCCCCCTTCCCCATCCCACCCAGGGATGTGAGGAGAGCGTATCCGGCCCTTTTGTGACTCTTTACTTTCCAGGATCTCCCCTTCAGATTTCTAGCTGGTCTTCCACTGCACCCTCATTAGACCACAGCCTCAAGCCAGAAGAATGTCTTCTCTCTGTTAGGTTCCCACCGGGTTGGCCCCTTTTAGCTGTCAGAGCTATGGATTTTCTACCACTCCTTCAATCTCCCCCTTGTCCCAAGTCAGATCTGTCCTCTCTGGCAGTGAAAATTGCTGGTTTTTATGGTCCCAGCCCTCCCCTGATAAAACTAAGTTTTAAGGCATTAAGTTTGTGTCTGGATGCTCTTGCCCCTAAGTTTAAGCAATTTCTCAGGACATCTCTCTATTTATTGTCTGTCTGCCCTTGATTGATTTCTAGAATCCTGAATAGCTGTTTTTGACAACTTTGTCCAACTTTCTTACTGTCATTTCCTTTTGAGGAAACAGTTCACTGACCTGTTCATGCCATCATAGCCAGAAGTCTCTTCCTTGAATCATTGCATGGCATTTTTTAATTACTTACTACATATCTTCTCATCATTGTCCATTTCTATTTCTCTTTTTTCCTTTATTGCTACTATTTTCAGTTGTTTCAGATCTCCAGTTGTATATTTCTAATGACGGTGATTAAGGGCAAGTTCTGTTCCTTAATGTAAATATATATATATTTACATTATATATATAGTTAAGACTTACATTCCTCGTTTATACTGGAAACCGTTCACCGTGAAATTTTGTATGTCAACCAATTTGAGTTCCTAAAGAGATAACCCATATGTATAGATTGTAAGTTTATCGCTGCCAAAAATAGATGAAGAGAAAATGGAAAATCCTTTAATTTGTGCCTGTGAACAGAGATAGCACAAGTTCTATAATTTCAGGAAGTTGTTAACAATAAAAGGAGAAATTTTTAGGATGCTCTGGTTGAAAGATGCTTCTTTTTTTTTAAGTGTACATTTTATTTTTTTTGATCTTATTTTTGAGACCGAGTCTCACTGTGTCACCCAGGCTGGAGTGCAGTGGCGTGATCTCAGCTCACTACAACCTCAGCCTCCGGGGTTCAAGCCATTCTCCTGCCTCAGCCTCCCGAGTAGCTAGGATTACAGGTGTCTGCCACCATGCCCAGCTAATTTTTGTGTTTAGTAGAGACGAGGTTTCACCATGTTGGCCAGGTTGGTCTCGAACTCCTGACCTCAAGTGATCCACCCACCTCAGCCTCCCAAAGTGCTGGGATTGCAGGTGTGAGTCACTCTGCCTGGCCCAAAAGTGTACATTTTAAATGTGAGGGTGAATTCTCTGCTCATAAGCCATTTATTTACTTTTGGGGGGAGAGAGAGAGTGAGTGAGTGTGTGTGTGTATGTGTTGTATATAGAGAGTTTGAACAGTTGAGCAATACATTGTAAAACCTAGATTTGACAATATTTAGGTTATTTTATTAGACTTTTACTATCTGCCTGTATGTCTTTTTTTTTTTTTTTTGAGACTAAGTCTTGCTCTGTTGCCCAGGCTGGAGTGCAGTGGCGCAATCTCGGCTCACTGCAAGCTCCGCCTCCCGGGTTCACGCCATTCTCCTGCCTCAGCCTCTCCAAGTAGCTGGGACTACAGGCGCCCGCCACCATGCCCGGCTAATTTTTTGTATTTTTAGTAGAGACGGGGTTTCACCTTGGTCTCGATCTCCTGACCTCGTGATCCGCCCGCCTCGGCCTCCCAAAGTGCTGGGATTACAAGCGTGAGCCACGGCACCCGGCCTGCCTGTATGTCTCTTAAAATGGTCTATCCAGTTTGATTACTCATCAGTTAAAAACAATGGTCTAGTAATTCATGTGGCCAATTAAATCTAAAAGTTAGATAGGAAGCGTTGTTATTTACAGATTTATTAATGATACCTCAAATTTGTATCTCACTTTTCAGTTTAAAAATTGCTTTCACAAACAATATTTTATTGTGGTTTATAAAATATCCCTTTGGGGTATATTAGAGTTTTTACAGATGGGGAATTCTAAGTCCGTGATCTTTGTTCTACCACTCCGACTTCCCATATTCAACATAGTGAAAGAAGATGGTGTACTGTGTATATTCACTGGTCCTCTTAGCAAGCACTTAGCATCTTTTCCCACTCAATCTAAGTCTTATCTCTGCCAAAAAGCCTTCCTGGACTTTTCTAGGCAAAGCCAAATTTGTGTGTCCTTCATTTAGGCTCAAGTATAACCCTAAGCTGACTGCTGTTTATGTAACATATAAATTGTGATTTTTAAATTGACTTTTGTCTTCCTAAGTTTTAAACTTTAAAAGAAGAAGTCATTTTTCATCTTTGCATTCCCTGACTTGTCACAGTGCCTGACACTTAATAGATACTCAGTAAATGCTTCTTGGGGAAAAAAAAATAAAACTAGGTACAATTGTATTATGGCAGTTCTGAGGAGAGAGAAGCTGAGGCTTCTTGGTGAATACAGCATTGATCTGGGCCTTGTATTAATGGTAATTAGAATTCGAGTAAGCATAGATGGTAGTGGGAAGAGTTAAGAACGTCAGTTCTCAGTACAAAGTTGAAGTGATGAGAAGGATCAAAATGCCTCAGGATAAAAGCATAGGTTTCTACTTGACTGAAGCTTTAGGTGTTTGGCAGAGACTAGTGGGAAATAAGGTGGAATAAGGGTCAGTTGAGCATAAATTGGGAAGAGTATTTGAATGCCAGGCTGAGAAATATGGACTTTATTAAAGATTTTGAGCAAGTAAATGAAGTGAGCAGAATTGTGCTCGGAGAAGATTGATCTGTCACAGAGTATGCAGGATGAATAGAGAAGCAGGCAGAAGATTAGGAAACAGTCTTAAGTGGTTATGTAGAGGGGGGAATGAATTCAGGAGACATTATGAAGGTAGAATATAGAGGATTTGACAGCTGGTTGGATGAGTAAGATAAGAGGTAGCACAAAGATTGTGCCATCCTTATTGTAATAATTGTCTTGAATAAATCATTTTACCTCCGATTTCAGCTTCCTCATCTATCAAATGAGGCTTATAATTGACCTGACTGTACAGGGTTGTAGTGAGAATAAATTAAGAAATGCTTTGGAAATTACTTGTTTAAGTAGTTCCTTAATTACCTTTTTTGGGGGGTGGGGGAAGGGGGTCTTTGAGGTAGGGTCTCACTCTGTCACCCAGGCTGGAGTGCAGTGGCATGGTCTCAGCTCACTGCAGCCTCTGCCTCCCAGGCTCAGGCAGTCCTCCTGCCTGAGCTGCCTTGAGTAGCTGGGACCACAGGTGTGCACCCCCACACCAGCTAATTTTTTTTTTATTATTTGTAGAGACAGGGTCTCCCTATGTTGCTCAGGCTGGTCTGGAACTACTGGGCTCAAGCAGTCCTCCCACCTCAGCATCCCAGAGTGCTGGGATTGCAGACGTGAGCCACCACATCCAGCCAAAGTAATTATTTTTAACCATCATAAGTCTTTTAAGATCAGTTGTCCCTATTTGTACTGTTTGTTGCTGTGAGCTACAGCTCCATTTAGGTATATTTCGTTTATGTTGGATAGTCTTAGCTTGATGGAGAGAACAAAAAGAAAAGAACTTGTACAAAAATGAGACCTGAGCATTAAAATCTGAAATGTTTATTTTTAAAATGTGTTTTAGAAATCGATTTTAACCTTGGGCTAGAAGCTTCTGCTCTTAAGATGAGAGCTTATTTTGATAGTCAGTTGGTCCCATACTGTGCATTAGCAAAAGAGGTAGCAGTTAGGGGTCTACCACCTGGGCCTGCAGACACTTGATCATCTCTGGGCCTGCCTGCAGAGAAAAAAGGACCTCAGTTCCTGTATCTTTAGATACTTTTCTAAATGGCAATGGGTATAAATAACCAAAGAATTTGAAGTAGACAAGCTTTAGTGAATACTCTTCAGATACGAGGTTTATATTTGTGTACATATTCTAACTACCTGTTGAATTTATTATTATTTGAATATAATATTATTCAATAGAATAGAATATTATTTGAATATAATATTATTCAATAATTAAAATATATTATTTGAATATATTATTCTTGAGGGTAGGAAATCTTTCTCTGTTTCTGTCACCTCTACTGGTATATTATGGATACAAACACTTACTAGCAAGTGCTTTCTAGTGGTGGGGAAGGCTTATAGTTGTTCTAAATTATTTAAGGACTGATATTTTGATTTAAAAGAAGGTAGCTCTGAATTATGTTTGAAGAGTGTATAAGGGGAAATAAGTGTATTTTATTTTCCTAATTATCCAGTTAGGAAAACCTTGTATTTAAGTGAAAGACTCACAACATGCTATGTCTCCTGAGTAAGTGATTCTGATTACATCAAACTAAGAAAAAGAAAGTATTTACATTATACACCATTTTCTTGAAAATGAAGTGGGCCTGTCACTTCAAGGGAAAAAACTGACACTATTTTTTTCCGTTGGTAAAATGTAAGCTCTCCTGGTAGAAATTAGAATTTTGAAAAATTTGTATCCTCCACTATGGGCTTGACAGTTTCTCAGTACTTAAAGATTTTTTCTGATGAGATCCGTGATGATAGTAACAAATGTGGTCTTGTACAATGGAATGTCCTCACATTTGAAAGAGCTCCATAACTCAGTAAGCCGATATTTTACAAATAATGACTGATGTTTAATGTTACAAAATCATGAGTAAAAGATTCATGCAAAGTGCATGATTGTCCAGTGGATTTTAGTGTAATAACATATGAAAAGTTCACTGATAAGGTTTCAGATTTGACATTGCAGTTAACTTTTAAGAAAGTACCACTTGTCAAGTTTTGATGTATTATCAAAGAAGACTCCACAGTTTTCTGAGAAGGCTATTGAAATACTTTTCCCTTTTCTAGCTGTCTGTGAGGCCAGATTTTTCTTTGTATACTTAAGTTAAAATAACATATTGTAACAGAGTAAATCCATACGTTAAAGGGAGTGCCAGTCTTCTAAGTAAATTTATTACATTTTGGAAAATGTTGTTAATTTTCTTTAAAATATGTTATTTACATTAACACGTAATTGGCTTATTATTTAAAATTAATTTTTAAATACTTTAAAAATTTATCAGCTTTAATTTCTAATGCCATAAATAACAATGGATATTACCTAAAGAAACAAAAAGCTCTCTGAATCCTCAGTCATGTTTAAGAGTTAAAAGGGTTTCCCACACGGAGGTGGGGATGTAAATAGAAGATTCTTTTCTTTGTAGGCCAGGCACAGTGGATCATACCTGTAATCTCAGCACTTAGGGAGGCTGAGGTCGGAGGATCACTTGAGTCCAGGAGTTAGAGACCAGCCTGGGTAACATGGCAAGACCCCATTGCTAAAAATTAAGAAGTTTTTTTAAGTTGACAAGATTGTATGTATTTATACTGTTGTACAGCATGATGTTTTGCTTATAGTATCTTTAGTTGGAACAGAAAGCTCTCTTCTGAAGCAATAATGCTCAATAAGAGAGGCTGATAAAGCTAAATTATAGAGTACTTTGAATTCAAGGCCAAAGAATTTGGAATTTTATACTCTAAAGAGCTAAGGATCCTTTGAAATATTTGTTGGTGAGTTGAAAGTAGAGATTTGAGCAAATAGCTGAGCGGCCCACCTTACTACATTAGTCAGCTGTAGATTTTATAACCCTCCTCATTGGAAAGCCCCTGTTGACCATTATGCTCAGAGGATTTTTTTTTTTTTGCTTTTCTACAAACCCCTTCTCTGGAGTTTAAGCCAATTTTTCTTTCACTTCTCTATTATCAATTGGAATTGCCCATTGACTCCTTTATTTGATAACACTTGAAGGTGCGTTGCAGATTAGTAATGCACTAAAACGTAGCCAAGAAGGTATGTATAGCCCTCAACAGTGGGATCATTTGCCCAAATGAGTATTTCTAGAACATAATGGGAAAAAAGGGGGCCACAGTCTATCATGCTGTGTATTGTTGGGCCATATTACCTTCAGCCCACAGTGTAGGTATCATTAACATGTTCTGTTTCCAGGCTAGATGTAGGGGTCTTGGACTACAGAGGAATTTATTCATTCAGCCATCCACTTTTCCAAGAGTGGCTCTTATTTTTCCCTCAAAGTAATAAAAGGCAGGGTACATTGAGCCTACATAAAATATATATATCCTGTATCCATTTACCCTTAAAAATAATTACATCTGTCCTTTAGCTCCAAAATTTTGACGTCTATGAGTAGTTTGGCAGTTTCCAAGCTGGATCCATAAGGAAGCTATCACCTGGTTTGAGAATGTGAGAGTTGCCACAGAAATTTAGAAAAAATTAAAAAAAAAATTTTTTTTTAAATTTAGAATTATGCATGAGTATTTTTGAATAGAGAAAATTGCCCTTTGGATCATATAAGACTCAGGACATCCTTTCAGCACATTTTTAATATTGCTAACTCCATGACTGTTGCTTCTTCTCTTTGCATGCCTTGGTTTATTTACTTACCTACTTACTCCTAATGCCCAAGGGAAAGTAAACTAAAAAATTGCTAGGCGCGTTAGTGCTGTGCTCAGCTGCCCCTTACTGCTCTCACAGCTTAGGGCAAGGATGATGAAGTAGTAAGGATTATTTAGGGGCAATTTTTTTAACCTGTTTACATTTTTCGTAAGTGTCTTATACTACCTCTTGAAAATGAGTAAACTCTGATCAGAATTGACGAAGTTTAAAGCTAAAAAGCTTTTTTTTTTTTTGAGACGGAGTCTTGCTCTGTTACCCAGGTTGGAGTGCAGTGGCGTGATCTCGGCTCACTGCAAGCTCCGCCTCCCGGATTCACGCCATTCTCCTGCCTCAGCCTCGTGAGTAGCTGGGACCACAGTTGCCCACCACCACACCCGGGTAATTTTTTGTATTTTTAGTAGAGACTGGGTTTCACCATGTTAGCCACGATGGTCTTGATCTCCGGACCTCGTGATCCACCTGCCTCAGCCTCCCAAAGTGCTGGGATTACAGGCGTGAGCCACCGCGCACGGCCTAAAAAGCATTTTTAAAAGCATCTTCTACCTCCCTTTTACAGCTGAGGTCAGTAGTGTTAAGTGATTTGAGCAAGTTACAGCTAGCTGGTTACAGAGCTGGGCCTCAGGAAGTCTGCTGTCAGTCAAGTGCTTTTTTCCTGCTTCTCCATGCAAATGGTGATTAAAAAAAAAAAAAAGACATCCATAGAGAGTCTTAACCATCTTAGCTTCTACTTACTCTTCAACTTTTAACCTAGGAACTCTAGCTTGAGCATACTAACAAATTTCTCTCATTCTAAATGAATATTAAAATAATCACTCGGGTATAAAGTTTTAAAAAATTGAGGTGATATTCTGTGTGCATGTCACTATTTATATATTACATATAATTTTATACAATTCTTACTCCTGTTTAAAAAAATGACTTGCTGTGGTTTTTGTTTCACAGTGTGACACTGATAATCAATACATGATCATGTTACATATATAAATGATGCCTTTCATAATTCCTTTTTGTGGCACTTTGACACTCTGAGAAAATGGAATCATATTTTCAGAAGAAATTGAATTGCTCATTTATTAAAAAAAGTTAGCTTACATTTGAA
Source organism: Nomascus leucogenys (assembly GCF_006542625.1). Lineage (NCBI taxonomy): Eukaryota > Metazoa > Chordata > Mammalia > Primates > Hylobatidae > Nomascus > Nomascus leucogenys. Next base: position 14,446,659 of record NC_044387.1, read on the forward strand.
TGCCCAAACAGGATTAGACTCTCAGAATTCAGCTTGTCATAACAGTGTTCAAATGTGCAGAAGAAATGCTTAAGCATTTCTCTTTAAAATAAATCTTAAATTATTCTTAAATAGGGAATTGCTCTAAGTAAATGTAAATTCACTTTTCTATGTCTAAAAAATTGTTTTGGTGGTGATATTCGATAAAATAATTTTATATTCAATTTATTATAATTGTCTTATATATTATTTTAGCACCATGAAGTACACTGATTTTTCAGTAGATAAGCATGTGGGCTAAGATTTTACTTTTTTGAAAAATATTTTATCATGTTATCACATTTGTACTCCGAGAAGGAATGCATATGATCTAATTCCACCAAGTTTTAACCCATCAGGAACTCCATCATAAACATTTTTATTCATTGATTTTTGAGACCGAGTTTCGTTCTTGTTGCCCATGCTAGAGTGCAATGGCATGGTTTCAGCTCACTGCAACCTCTGCCTCCTGAGTTCAAGCAATTCTCCTGCCTCAGCCTCCGAGTAGCCGGAATTACAGGCGCCTGCCGCCACACCCAGCTAATTTCTATTTTTAGTAGAGGTGGGGTTTCACCATGTTGGCCAGGCTGGTCTCGAACTCCTGACCTCAGGTGATCCGCCCACCTTGGCCTCCCAAAGTGCTGGGATTACAGGCGTGAGCCATTGCACCCGGCCCCATTAGAAACATTTTAAAAATGCTTAGCTAGGCATGGTGGCATGCACCTGTAATCCCAGCAACCTGGAAAGCTTAGGCCTGTAAATCTCTTGAGCCTAGGAGTTTGAGACCAGCCTGGGCAACATTGGGAGACCCTGTCTCCAACAAAATTAAAACAAAAGTATTTTAAGTGCTAACAAATCTAGTCGATGTTCTAACATGGATTGTAGTTCTTGTTTTTTTAAGGTACTATGCAATGGCATAATGAAAAGTATCCCGGCCGACTTTGTAAAATATTGTAAGGAAAAACAAATTTTTAAAGTGTTTTTATTTTTTTAAAAAGGCTATATTGTGTTTAGGGAATGTGAGCCTGTAAATCAGGTTGAGCTGGTTCAGCTGTCAGCTCCTTCTGTTTGCTGAATGTGTAACCATGAGAGAATTAGAACTCCAATGCTCATTTTCCTTATCTGTAAAAATGATGATTATAGTTCCTTCCGCCTAGGGTTGTTTGCAAGATTAGATGAGAAAATGAATGTCAAATACTTAGTAGGCTATGATGTTTCCATTTCATTTCCTTGAATATTAAATATGTCATAATCTTATTTTATTCTAATTTAAATCATTTAGATTTGAAATCTGATATAAAAAGTTAATAAAGTTTCACTTGTGTGCAAATTTTGATTCAGTGTGAATCTCTCCAAATGAAAACTTTGTTAATAGCTGCCTAAGTTCTTTTTCTTTTTCTTTTCTTTTTTTTTTTTTTTTTGAGACGGCGTTTCATTCTGTCACCCAGGCTGGACTGCAGTGGCATAATTTCGGCTCACTGCAACCTCCACCTCCCGGTTCAAGCAATTCTCCTGCCAAAGCTTCCCGAGTAGCTGGGATTGCAGGTGCCCACCACCACACTTAGCTAGTTTTTGTATTTTTAGTAGAGATGGGGTTTCACCATGTTGGCCAGGCTGGTCTCAAACTCCTGACCTCAAGTGATCCACCTGCCTCAGCCTCCTAAAGTGCCGGGATTACAGGTGTGAGCCACCACACCCAGCAACAGTTGCCTAATTTGAAAGCTATTTGAATTGCATGGTAATTCTCATGGCAGATGTACTTTGAGCAGTTAATAGAAAGATCTACTGACCTTTGATAGGCTTATTCTTGAATGACACATTTTTCAGAACTATGTCCCTTACACTAAATATTGACTTCATAATACTGTGAAAATTACCTATTTGAGTCTATGGAAAGTATTCATTTACATACCTTATCTGAAGATCACCACCCGCCCCCCTCCCCCCATTCGAAATAAATGGAGCCCAACCAGGAGTGATTGATATTTTTGTTCTTAAAACCGTAAGGTCTTCAGAGAGAGTGCAGTAGGAGATGAAGCTTTATATGATTGGTTTTTTGTACTTAAAATCATGACAGTTACAAGTTAAACTGTTTCTAATTGTGAAATGGATTAATGGTAATGTTAGATTTAAATGTGGGGTTTTTTTTTTTCATCAAACCAATAATTTGAAATGAATGTACTTTCAGTCTCTTTCTAAGTTTCATAAGAGTTCCAATCACATTTTGAATACAAACATAAATATTTGTTTACACTTGTGCCTGTATATAATCATTAAACCAGTTAAACATTTTTAGTGTTTTAATATTTAAGGGTTTAGAATCTGACATCCTAAAATGTTTTCTTCTTTTTTTTTTTGAGACAGAGTTTTTGCTCTGTTGCCCAGGCTGGAGTGCAATGGCGCGATCTCGGCTCACTGCAACCTCCATCTCCTGGGTTCAAGCGATTCTTCTGCCTCAGTCTCCCAAGTAGCTGGGATTACAAGCACCCGCCACCATGCCTGGCTAATTTTTGTATTTTTAATGGAGACAAGGTTTCACCATGTTGGCCAGGCTGGTCTCGAACTCTTGACCTCAGGTAATCCACCCACCTCGGCCTCCCAAAGTGCTAGGATTACAGGCATGAGCCACTGCGCCAGGCCTACTTTTTTCTTTTTTAAAACTTGTAATTTTTTTGCTTGCTTGCTTGCTTTCTTGTTTTTTGTTGTTTTTTTTTTTTTGAGACAGGTTCTTGCCCTGTCGCCTGGGCAGGAGTGCAGTGGTATGATCATAGCTCACTGCAGCCTTGACCTCTTATGCTCAATTGATCCTCCCACCTCAGCCTCCCAAGTAGCTGGGAGTACAGGCTTACGCCATCATTCCTGGCTAATTTTTGTATTTTTTGTAGAGACAGGGTTTCACCATGTTGTTCAGGCTGGTCTCAAACTCCTGGGCCTCCTAGAGTGCTGGGATTAAAGCCAGCCTGGGTGTGAGCCATTGCACCCAGCCAGAACTTTTAATTATGAAATTATTTTAGATTTACAGTAAATTTGCAAAAATATGCAAAAGTTTTCTGCATACCCTTCACCCAGTTCCCCTAATGTTAGCATCTTACATAGCTATAGTAGAATGTTCGAAACTAGGCAATAAGAAATACTGATACAGTGTTATTAGGTAAAGTAGAGGCCTTATTTTAAATTTCATTTTTTCCGGTAATGTCTTTTTCTCTATTCTGAATCCCATACTGTAGTTAGTTGCCATGTCTGCTTATCACAAATATTTCAATAATCTTCACCTTATATCTGAGGTACTTCTAGGCTCTAAAGAACAGAAAAAGGAAAAAATTTTGTATTTATGGACTTGCCATTAGATGATAACCACATCTCATTTCCTACTTCATCTGCTTATTCTGCCTTAACCTTTTGTGTTTGCATTGGAGAATGACTATAACATAGGCCCTTCTTCACTTGAAATACAAAAGTTATTTTGAAAGCAAGCAATGTTTCCCAGAATATACATGTCAGCTCAAAACAAGCATAGGCTCTGTTGCCCTATTTTGTTGCCTTGATTAAAACATGTACACACAGTACTATAAGATTTTATTAAATAGTTACTATTAGATCCAGTTTTGAATACATGAAGTTAATTTTACTTACACCACAAAAATTTCAAAAGTTCAGAAACTGGTGACATCATTTAGAAGATTGGAAGACTTTTTTGAAGAACCTGACTTGTTCAAGAAGACTTAAAGAACAAATTGCTTACCTAACAACTTAGAATGAAGGAATCATAAAGTCATCCAAGCCTCCACTCCACGCACTCAGACTTCCCAATTTTTTAGCTACCTGCCACCTACCCCCTCAACTCTTAAGTCCCGAATAGACAACCAGTGATTACTAGGTACCAGGAAAGCCCACAACATGGAAGATAGATAACAAAAACAAACCAAAACAACAACAAACACCACCACGTTACAGGGAGTAGGACCCTTCCCCCACAATTACATTTATATCCTCAGAGAGAGAAGAAATTGTATTAACCGGAATGAAATGCTAGTTTGGGGGATGGGGGTTGAGTTTCAGAAAAGGAAAATGAGTCCTTGAAATTAAAAACATGGCAACAAAATGAAAAACTTTTTTATTTGGCTGACTTGAAGATGAAACTGAAAAAATAAAGGTTTACATCTTTTTCTTTTTTTTTGAGATGGAGTCTTGCTCTGTGGCATAGGCTAGGGTGCAATGGTGCGATCTCAGCTCATTGCAACCTCTGCCTCCTGGGTTCAAGCAATTCTCCTGCTTCAGCTTCCCAAGTAACTGGGATTACAGGTGTGCACCACCACGCCCAGCTAATTTTTCTATTTTTAGTAGAAACAGGGTTTCACCGTGTTGGCCAGTCTGGTCTTGAACTCGTGACCTCAGGTGATCCACCCACCTCAGCCTCCCAAAGTGCTGGGATTACAGGCGTGAGCCACTCTACCTGGCCTACAGTCTCTTATCCACAATTCCAATATCCCAAAAGTTCTGAAAATTATATTTTTCACAAGTTTACCACACAACCTATTTCTATCCTTTATAGATTTTGCTAAAGAAATATCACTGCCTCAGATCTCATTGTATGTGGGTGGGATGAGGGGTGGGTATTACATTATGGGTTATATTCTATATTAACTTTCTAAAATTCTAAAAATTCTGATACACATTTGGCCCCAAAGGTTTCAGATAAGAGGTTAAGGACCTATATCCCAGAAAAATGGAGCAAAAAGGCAGAGATGTGAAATACAAGAGAAGAGATGTGAAAATTAGAGGACCGGTCCAGAAGATCCAATAATACAGCTTCCAGAAAGAAAATGTGTAGAGTGGGAATCATCACCCAGTGACACAAGAAAACTTCCAGGACTGAGGACATTAATTTCCAACTTGAAAGAGACCACAGAATTCTCCACAAAATAGATGAAAATGAAACAAGTCCACACTGAGGCATATCACTATGGACGCTGTTTTAGAACATCAGGTGTATTTGGATAGTCCTACAAGCTGCAAGAGAGAAGAAAAAAGTCACATACAAGGAGATGGGAATCATGCCTTCAGATATCTCAGCAGCAAGGCTAAAAGCTAGAAGACAATCGAGAGTTATCTTCAAAATTCGGAAGGGATTTTTTTTTCCAACCTAGAATTCTGTGACCAGCCAAACTGTCATTAAACTGGGATGGTTAAATAGATATTTTCAGCCATGAATCAGATTCTCAAAAAATTTACTGTGCTAAACTGAATTTCCTATTTTGCTTTTTTTCTCTGTTAGCCTCAAAGAGATGAAAATAAGAAATGAAGACTTCTATCGGGGGACGGGGGGTGAAGAGGAAAAATAAATATTGAAGAAAGTGGATAATCCATAAATCGAAATATTTCTGAATTCATTAAGAAATTCCTTAGTATCTATCTCAGAGTAGTATGTGTTTAATCTTAATCTGATAGACTTGGAAAGTTATACTTTATCTTGTATCACTCAGAATTCCCTTTAGATTATGACAGAACATTTGTTCACAATGTAAATATTTCCATTGTATCATAGAGGAGTCAGAAAAATGAATCAATTTCCTAGTTAGAAGTATTTTAAAAATTTGAAGTTATCAAAAAAAGAAAACATTTATAGTCCTCATTTCTAGGATGAGATTCTGAGACTTAAAATTCTAGTTTGCTATTAAGTGTAATTGGCGCCGACCATCCCCTTGCAGTGTTGATGGCTAGCTCAGCTGCACCAGGGAAGATGAGCTGTTTGAAGGGTAGATGTATAGGTTTTAGCCATATGATTGCATCAGGCCAGCACTGCTGCCAGTCCTCGCTCTAAACTGTCGGTGAATGGACTCCATCCAGCCTCTTCTGTTTTATGCCTTGCCCAGTGGATACGTTAGATTGGATAATGACCACAAAAGGGAAAACCACAACCTTGGGAAGTTGTTTATATGGTCAGTAAAGGTGCTCAGTAGCTAACAGGAGAAAATAATGCAGACCAGTGCTGTTGTAGACAGAGATTTTTCTTAGATCAGTTTTAACTGTCCACTTTTCACAAAGATAAGACTTAAAAACTTTTGTTTCCTTTTTTCTCTCTGATTTATATATTTCAGCAGTTAGTAGTCTATATTGGGATAAATTTAAAGTGAGAATGTCCCAGGTGTGATATATGATCTCATTTAAGTACATTAATGTAGCATGACCAATATTTTCTATTCCTATTTCTACTCTGTACAGAAAACCACTTTTAAGTCCCTGTATCAGTTTAGTAGTTCTTTGGCTTTTTTCCTAATTAAATGTCAGCATCCCTTTGCTGCTTTTCTTTCTCTCCCCTTCCTTTCCCTTTCTCTGCATAGCCTGACCTATTTCTCCTTCCTTAAGGTATAGAACCTAGCCAGGCACAGTGGCTCATGCCTGTAATTCCAGCACTTTGGGAGACTGAGGCAGGCAGATCACTTGAGCTGAGGAGTTTGAGACCAGCCTGGCAACATGGCAAAACCCCATTTCTACAAAAAATATAAAAATTAGTCATGTGTGGTGGCTGGCACCTGTAGTCCCAGCTATTTGGGAGGCTAAGGCAGGAGGATCAGTTGAACCCAGAAGGTGGAGGTTGCAGCAAGCTGAGATTGCCACACTGCACTCCAGCCTGGGCGACAGAGGGAGACTCTTACTCAAAAAAATAAAAAAAGGTATAGAACCCATGTCACCTCTAGGGTAGCCTTCCGTGTCTCTTACCCATGCCTGTCTCCACTCTCGGAGACTCTTGCTGCATGAGATGAGAGTCCTAAGAAGGTAAGAGAGGGGTGGGGTTCGTATGGGTTCTTGCTTCTAATGAGAAGAAGAGATGATGGGTACAGTGCTAGAAAAGAAGTGATTTCACATATGAAATTGGGCTGCCTAGTTTTGAATTCCTAGTCTGCTGCTTACTGTGTGACTTTGGGGAACTAACTGAACATCTCTGCACTTAGCGTCTTCCTCTGTCAGTTGGAGATAATGGTAGTACCTGTTTCACAGAGTTATTGTGAGGGTTAAAGAAAATAATACATGTAAAGTACAATATAATGGCTAAGAACATGCACTGCAGGCCAGGCGCGGTAGCTCACGCCTGTAATCCCAGCACTTTGGGAGGCCTAGAGTTAGAAGTCAGGATCGTCATGACCCTTTGCCAGGGGAACCATGACTGGTGTGGGCCCCCCAGGGTGCTCCTGGTATCTTGTTTCTTGATCTAATTTGGTGGTTACATGGGTGTACTTTCATTGTGAATATTCAGCTCTATGCTTATAATTTATGCATTTTTATCTATGTATGTTAAACTTCAGTTTAAAAATTGCATTAGATCAAAAGTCTTGAGAATTTGGGAAATGATAGGTCACTTTTTCTACATGCCAGATTGACTTAGAATTAAAGATTTCATACTTAAAAACTAGGGGGACGGGTGTTCACTATAAGCTGCAAAATTAACCAGTCGTGCTTCTCATCTTAAATTGCATCTTCAGAGAAGCAAAGAACTATCAAGAGCTACAGATAAGCACCTTGGGCAGCATACTTTGAAGTAATCATTAGTTTTCATTTATCCTGCCACTTCACATACACTGTGACAGATTACATGGGCTACATATAAAGTTATATATAAAAGTGTAATTTGGAGTTTGTGGAATCAGTCTTTTTAACTTTCCTCAGAGTGATACATTCTCATCTTGCAGACCAGATCTGGTGGTTTAAAAGTTTGATTGAAGATAAAGTTTTATGTGATCCAACTGTGAGATGTTAAGAGGCAAGTTTGAAGGTGCTTGAATGAGCATTAGTTGTAATTGATGCTTGTTGCTTTGACTGCATGTTGGTTTGCTTGATGCTGTTTTAGTAACTTAGTGAGTTTCATCTTTAAATGGGATTTGTGTTATTTAGTCTGCATTGTGCCAAGACTGATGATTGAAAACCGTACACTTTCACAGAACGTTGCTTGGTAGCTCTTCCCTTTTCTGCTATTTTTATATCACATGAATCATTGCACATTTAAGCCATCTGCAAGGCCTGAATGGAATGAGATAAAAAGCTGCCATCACTTAAATTGACACTTGAAAAGCTGGTATTCATTTGGAGTTTATTCCTGATTATCCTTTATATTTTAAAGTTTCAAACTTCATTTCAAGATGGTTGCCAACATCTCTGAGCCAGAAGTATCTCTGATTCACAGCTTCTTTCAGCCTGAAAGTCAAAGGGAGGGGATTCATCCTGTCACCTAGAAGAATCTGTTGGGGACTCACTTCTGTCTCGTTTGAGAGAATAAGAACAGCAAGTTCCACTCCTGTTTTAAAAGTATGTTGGTTTAATCAGCTCAGCAAGCCATCCGGTTTGGCATGCACTTCATAGGGAATAGTAAAAACACAAGGCTCTTCAATTGCCAGATGAATACTTCAAAATTGCATGCCTAGAATGTGTCACACCTGTTAGATACTTATCAAAAATTTTGTCAACGTAACTTTTTTGAGGATTTAGTGAAAAAATAATTAGATAAATGCATGCCTGGGATGTTGCAAAAGAGAGTCATGATTAAAAATGCATATTCAGCCAGGCGTGATGGTGCGTACCTGTAGTGCCAGCCATTCGGGAGGCTGAGGTGGGAGGATCACTTGAACCCAGGAGGTTGAGGCTGCAGTGAGTTTTGATCTTGCTATTATACTCCGGCCTGGGTGACAGAGTGAGACACTGTCTCAATTGAAAAAAAACAATAATAAAATAAAAATAAATAAATTCATGTCCGCCCTTTGCAAGAGGCCCAGAGTGGGATCGCGGCCCCTGTGGAGCGGGTCACCACCTCTGCCTCGGTCCTCAAACCCTGTCACCGCCCTGGCCTAGGAGCCTGCCCCACCACAGCGGCCGGCAGCACAGCGATCCGCCGGCGGTGTTTGCGGCCCCTGGGCCCTCTCACGGCAACCAGCTGCGGGCCTCCCGGGCAAAAGCCCATGGGCCACCACCATGGCCCTCAAGATGGTGAAGGGCATCATCGACTGTATGTTTGACAAGAACCTGCAGGACTTGGTCCATGGCATCTGAAACCACAAGGAGGATGAGATTGAAGAAGAATGGGGACAGTGGCCACCAAGCGTCTGTCTTCATTGAAGGATGCCCATGTAGCCCTTGGGCAGTGGAAGCCTTAGAAAGTCTTCTACCTGAGTGACTGCCTGCCTGCCTCCCTGCGTGGACAGCGAGGCCGGCCTGAAGGAGAGCAGCCATCTGATACCGCACCACTCCCAATACCAGAGGCTGTGTCAGGCATGAGGTGCCAGGAGGGCAGGGAAGTTCAGGAATTTGCCTGCGGGCACCAAGTCACCCTCAGCCCATGTCCCTCTCCCTGGGAACCTGAGTTCTTGCCTTATTGTTACACTTTTCCATAAGTGGTGTGGCTTCGCCTGCCTCTGGCTTAATGAGATCATTTTTGTTCATCTCCATCCCCTTTCCCTTGGTTTTCAGCATCTCAGAAGCTCTCCGTAACTGCTTTGGTGACAATGTGTAACTAACTTATGTACTCTTCAGATTCATTTTGAGTTGAAGGCATAGCTGATTAGCCTGGATTTTATTTTACTGAGCATGATTCACCAGATTGGAAATGTGGTTTGCTTCCTGGGAGGACTTCTTCTGCACAGGCTGGATCTCCCAGTGCCCGTCCCTGCCCCCTTCAGCGCATGTCACTGAGCAGCCTGTTCTGGGATCCTGAGGACGGGCCAAAGTGTCTGTCCAGTGGAGGACCACGCACTCTAGTCTGGGGTGTGGTTTTCAGGGGGGCGTGCCTGTCTTCACTGGGAAGCCCCTGAGCCTGGGTTTCTTCCTTTGGAATTGGTGTGAGTTGATAGTGCCTTCCTTACAGGCATGGGCCCGTTCAAGCGAGTATTGGTGGTGGAAACATTTTTAGAGTAGTGCAGGGCCATCCTTGAAAGTCCCAGTCTTCCTCATGGGCCCTGCTATTGGCCATTCGGCGATTCCATGCAGGACACGCGGTGTCTGGGGGCCCTGGCTTTCTCATCAGAAGACCATCTTTATGGCCCGGAAGGTCGTTACTCAGGTGTTCACTTCTGATTCTGGATGTTCTCTGCAGCTACTGGAGTTTCCTGATTGGAGAACAGCAAATGACTGTTCAATGACCGTTCTGGTGGTCCCCCCCTCCACGCTGTGCCCCCCCAAACTCGCTTTTGAAAGCAGCTACCCTACAGACCGCATGTAGGTTCTTGCCACCCACTGCACCCGAAATGCAGACTCTCGGCAGTGTTCTTTTTCCGCAGCAGTAGAGTTTCCAAAGAAAGTTTTTATTTCGTAATATATTTTCACTTGAGTGTGGCATCATGGAAACAAGGCTTAGCAATGATTTTGAAAGCCACGTGGAAAGGCAGCGTGATTGAGTGGAAATCACAGGAAGTTTGGGAGATCCGAGTCCAAGTGCTCCGACTGGCTTAATGGGCTGTTCTGTCTCCTCCTGTGTAACATGGGAACATGGGATGAGTTGCCTCCCTCGTTGTGGAATGGTGCTGAGGATGCTGCAGCAAAACATGGTTTTCTGGAAGCGCCAGAGTGCTCAAAGAGGTTGTTTAGTTCACTGTTTTCCAGTCCTCAGGCTGTGACCTCTTAGTGGGTTGTAAATTCAATTTACTGGGTTATGCTAGGTAAGAAAAAGGAAAACAAACTAGAAAATACCAGAGTGCAGGCACATAACAGTAGCTATCCTGTCTTGAAACTTTGATTTCTGCATGTGATTCTTGTGTGCATGTGTGAGCATATTGGGTTACCATGCACAACCCATTAAAATGAGTCCAAAAAGTAAAAAATAAATAAAAATAAATAAACGCATACCCACACTCATTTGTACTCTTTAACTGTGGATATGTACAAATCTTGCGTTTTTATATTAAGTAGCAGACGAGTCCGGGTCTCCAAAGCCTTTTCCAACAGTTAGATTGTCTCAATGCAGTTTGCTCTGGGCTGCAGAAGCTTAGGTTCCCCTGTACTAAAGTTAGCTGGAATTGCATAAGTTAGGGAGGAGAGTACAGATTTGTTTCAGAGTAAGAAGCTTCTTGGCCAGGCGCGGTGGCTCACGCCTGTAATCCCAACCCTTTGGAAGGCCCAGGTGGGCGGATCACGAGGTCAGGAGATCAAGACCATCCTGGCTAACAGGGTGAAACCCCGTCTCTACCAAAAATACAAAAAATTAGACGGGCGTGGTGGCGGGCGCCTGTAGTCCCAGCTACTCGGGAGGCTGAGGCAGGAGAATGGCATGAACCTGGGAAGCAGAGCTTGCAGTGAGCTGAGATGGCGCCACTGCACTCCAGCCTGGGCGACCAGAGCGAGACTCTGTCTCAAAAAAAAAGAAGCTTCTTCAGTTGTTGCTAGGTTTTTCCTCTTCATAAATAATATCATTATAATACTTTGGCAACATAGTAGTAATAACTCTAGAGCTAATGGAGAGAATGAAATATAAAAATATTTCCTTATTTCATTTCCTTGAGAGAGCCTGAGATCATAGACCAAAAAACGAAGTGACCTCTATAACTGAGTACAACAGACTTTCTGTTTTCAAAATAGAAATATCTTAAAAATAGAAAGTTCTAAGAGTCTAAGAATAAAGGAACTATTTTTGTATCTTCAGATCCTGATGTATCTCCATGTGATCTCGGGCAAGTCACTTAGTACTTCTGCGTTCACTAGCTCCCATTTTGTTAGCGTACTATAAATACTCAAAACACCAACATTTTGTTTGTAGACGGTAGCATTTAGAACATTAATAGCATCTTTGTGTTTTGTTGTTGTTGTTGTTTTTGTCTTTGAAGGGACTACTGTAATTTTTGCTTAAACATACCCTGTTTGGGGATGATTGCTGTGGGGGGATAACTTTAATTATTTTAAAGTAATTGTGTGTATTTTTCATTCTTTATTATTTATTTCTTTGCTTAGCAGACAGAAGGTGGAGCACAGACAGACGGCCAGCAGTCACAGACACAAAGTAGTGAAAATTCAGAGAGTAAATCTACCCCGAAACGGCTGCATGTCTCTAATATTCCTTTCCGCTTCCGGGACCCTGACCTCCGGCAGATGTTTGGGGTAAGTCTCTGAAGTCTTTTTATGGATTTTACAGTTAAAGTAGATTTTAATCCCCCAGATGTGTTATTAGTCATTATTACTTTAGGATTAAACTACAAATAGATTGAAAGAACCTGAGGTAAATCAGTCTTGTCATCAGTCTTTAGAAACCTTTTTCTGTCATCCAGTCTGCTGTAGACATAGTCTTGCAGGTTGCTGCACACATAAGGTGGCCATATGACCCAGCTTGCTGTGACTGAGGGGTTTCTTGTGATGTGAGACTTTCAGTGCTGAAACCAGGATGGTCACCCTACTCACCTACCAAACTCAGTAAACATACCAATAATATGCTTAGTTTCATCTGAAAGAACAAACATGCACATTCTTTTAGAGCAATGATTCCTAAACTTGTTTGCACACTGGAAATTACCTGGGAAGCTTACAAAATATTGATGCCTATGTCTCACATTCTAGGGTTGTGATTTAATTGGCCTGGAGTGTGGCTTGGGCTTTGGTATGTTTACAAGATCCCCAGCCGATACTAATGTGCACATAAGTTTGGGGACCATTGCTTATTCATCCTGTCGCCTTCTTTGTTTTTTCTTTGCCTTCCATATAAGCCCAGCTCAATACTGCCTTCCTCTCCTCTTACCTCTCTCAACTGCAAGACCAAAGAAACTAGGTTCAGGGATGCGTTATTGCCACTCTCTACTTAGCTTTGTAATGTCTAAAAAGATTCACAATGTAGAGAATACAGGTTTAGAGGTGGCTCATTGAAGTGGAGAGAGTATAGATTTTGGAGTCAAAGAGCCTGGGTTCAAATTCTATTCACATGTGAACTTTGGAATTCATGTAACCTTTTTGAATTTAAATATCATATTTATAAACATAGAGACAGTAATCTTTACCTTTCAGAGTGTTATAAATTAAATGAAATAATATTTGTGAAAACAGTACCTCAATGTTTTGTTTTTATAATACTTCGTTGCTCATATTCCACAGTGTCAAGACCAATATCTAAAATCATTGTAGAGGATTGGTTTGCTACCTCTGATGTATTCTTTCAACTGTTTATTTCCTCCTGAATCACCATCATGAAAAAAAGTTAATTGCAAAGATTTAAGTTGTTGAGAAGTTAGTGAATGGCTGCTAAGGATCTTAATTTTTTCTGAGCCTGCGTGTTATTGCTTTTTGAATTTGACCACACTCTTAACCCAGAGATAATCAATAGTTTTTTTGGGTTTTTTGTTTGTTTGCTTGTTTTCTTTTTTAAATTCCACTAGGATAGCTGCCTGGTACTTCATTAGAAAAGCAGATGCTCTTTAAGTCTTGGTTGTGGCCACTTCATGGTGACAAGACACTGGGGCAAAATTCTGTCATTTATAGCTGACTACTTGGATGTATTTTCCACACTAAAGAGCAGGCCAGAGTTGAGATTTAATGATGTTCTTGAAGTATTTGAAGAGCTTTTACACAGAAAATGGTAACCAGATATTTTCCATTTCTTCCGAGAAGAGAGCAACAGAAAATAAAGGGCAGCATAAAGGCCTTGGGTTACGCAGAAGAAACTTCTCAGGAGCATGAGTTATTAGGTTCTCTACTGAATTATCAGAGCTTATATAAAATCTTTGTCTCTGGAAGTCTATGAGAATGGAGTACATTCGCATCTGCCAGAGGTGTGTTTTCTCTTGAGTCAGAAGAATAGTGTCCATTGCAGATCTGCCTAGGCCAGTTAGCGATTTCTTAAAATGTATTATGCCCTTCTCATAAGGCATAAAGTGCAAAAGAAATAATTTTTTTCCTTACCAGAGATACCTAGTTGCCCTATTTTCTTCCACATTGTGACTCTCTATTACTTAGAAGAACAGTAACATTGGTAAAGAGCAGGCATCCATGCTCCATTTCATTAGCTTCATAAACTTGACAAATAGCTTCTTTTAGCCTCATTCTTCTTAACCATAAAAGGAGTGTGATCCTTACTCCAGAAGGATAAGAATGCATTAGAAAATATAAAACAAAACAAACTCCAGAGCACCATACAAATCTTAGTTTTATAGGATAAGCATAAATGCCCTCCCATCTAAAATAAAACATTTTCCTTTTTCCATGATTTTTCTATTAAACCAAACCAAGATGTCTTACTGTAGAAAACTTGGGTTATTAATACAAGTTTTTTGATAAAGATAGTAGGTGACTCAGTCCAATGGAACAGCATGATTTCTGTTTTGCTCTTTCCATTTTTCAGTTTTTTTTCACATTTCCCAAAGTCTGGTTTGAAACCCAAGTGAAGTAGATAATCAGGTATGACACCAATACTCAGAGGGAAATATAAGCCAAAAAGATATCTGGAAATTTTCTGCATATACCTTCAATTCATTTCATCCAAGCATTGATTAAAACAGTTTTGTCTCTTTTTATATATACTTTCCCCCTAAATAATCATTGTGTTTTGTGTAACCCTCTAGTCAGCTATTTAGCTACCTAACAATAGAGTTTAGGTTTTGTGTCTTTAGTTTTTGTTTGCTTTTCTGAATGTTAAAATGTTTAAAGAATTACCAAAGAGAGGTGTTATTTAAAATATTCTTGATGTTGTTGTAGAAATATTAAAGTGGTGAATAGCATGTAGCCTATAGAAGTGGTAACACAGATATATATTGACTTGGATAGTTGTTCACAATCTATTGCTAAATTAAAAAATAAAATAAAAGCAATATATGCTTTGGGAGGCCGAGGCGGGCAGATCACATGAAGTCAGGAGTTCGAGACCAGCCTAGCCAACATGGTGAAACCCCCTCTCTACTAAAAATACAAAAATTAGCTGGGCGTGGTGGTAGGCACCCGTAATCACAGCTACTCAGGAGACTGAGGCAGGAGAATAGCTTGAACGCAGGAGGCAGAGGTTACAGTGAGCCAGGATCGTGCCACTGGACTCCAGCCTGGGTGACAGTTCAAGACTCTATGTTTTTTTTGTTTTTTTTTTTTAAAGCAAATTATAGAATGCATCTGATGTCTATAGTTACTTATCTCTACATGCCTGAGGGAAAGCCTGGAATGCTGTGTACTAAAACATTACGATGATAGGATTGCAGATGATCTTTATTTTCTGTTTTCCCTTTTCCTTTTGTTCATATTTTCTGCTTTTTATATAGTGAATATACTTTGCTTGTATAAAAAATAGGAGGGGAACAGCCTTCTGTAGTATATTATTCTACTTACTAGGATTTGCTTTTTAAATCTGAGACTGTTTTAAAAACTAAGAGATGTAGTTAGGAAAATTCCAAGTTCTTGTCCACATGAAGTGTCTAATGGGCTAACACTGTGAATAGCTTTGGACAACAGCTTCCACACCTAGAGGTGGATAAATTGCCTGAGTGAGTGAACTGCGAAAGGAGAAACTGTCAGCTCAGCGACGAGGAAAAATCAGAAACTGGTATTGGAACTTACTAACAAATACAAACATAGAAGTTAAATAAGTAGTTTACAGAAGAAGAAAAATAAACTCTTCCCATTTCAGAAGAGAACAAAATATGTGGATAAAAACCTGACCATAAGTAAATGTTTTTATTTTTATCTCTGCAGCAGTTTGGCAAAATCCTAGATGTAGAAATAATCTTTAATGAACGTGGCTCTAAGGTAAGCTCCATTTCAATGTCAAGTGTGCTTGATTTCTTTTTGAGTTTTATGTTATTTTAAATAGCAAGTATTCAGAAAACATAAGCTGTTTTCAAGCCTGCATAAAAGTATCCTAATTATCCACCTTGGTTTAGATTATCTCTAAAAATAAGCTACCACATGGCCACACTTTATTCTGATCCTTATATGGGGGTGGAGGGGTGATGAAGTAAGAAGCAGAGAAGGTTGAGGGAAGAGTGGGACGTAAAGAACACAGGATGTAGGAGATGACAGTGCTTTATGAGCCTTAAATTCAGCCTCAGCTTTCTCCGTTTAAAGGAAAAGTGCAAAGACTAAAAAAAAGTGAAATTCTACGAGAATTCTATTCTGAATTCTGTCAGAACAATTCAGCCAAAATCCAACTTCAAAACAGCATACTTAGAACAAATTTAATGTTTTGATTATTCAGTTAACTTGCAGTCTCTTTTGAAAATTGTGACAAGACTTAAACAGAGTGAGCCATAACTGAGGAATTCAGTATGAACTGATTTCCTTAAGTTCTACCCACATAGGCAATCCTCAGGATGTAGAGTCACCTAAATCACAAATACAGTGAGTTAGATTTTTTTGCATAAGAATGAAAGTAGTAAGTGTGTACTTTTATGTGTATTTTCCTCTAAATGTGTTCTATGTAAGAACTGAAATTTTTAATTAAAATTTATTTCCCCTATTAGGCTGGGCGCAGTGGCTCATGCCTGGTAATCCCAGCACTTTGGGAGGCCGAGGTGGGTGGATCACCTGAGGTCAGGAGTTCGAGACCAGCCTGGCCAACATGGTGAAACTCTGTCTCTGCTAAAAATACAAAAATTAGCTGGGCATGGTGGCACATGCCTGTAATCCCAGCTACTCGGGAGGCTGGGGCAGGAGAATCACTTGAACCCAGGAGGCAGAGGTTACAGTGAGCCGAGATTGCGCCACTGCACTCCAGCCTGGGTGACAGAGCAAGACTGTCTCAAAAAAAAAAAAAATTATTTCCCCTATTTACTATTTTAAATTCCCAATCTGTATGATTTAGAATTTCCATGCATTAAAAAAAACAGCAATGTTTTTAGGAACAAGGGAATGGCAAAGACTTACAGTGGTGTTGTGAAAAAAAAAAAAGTATTTGATGAACTGAGTATTTGGACATGTTACTTGAGAGTTTTCTCACTGCTTATTAAATGAAATACATCCTACTGAAACCATCAGCCATAGCCAAGCCTATAAATATTTACCTTGCTGTTGCTACTTTCATTTGTTAGGTTAGAGCAATTTTTTAGTTAATTTTCATTTGGTCATCTCTGCTGAACTTTGAAAATAGCTTTTGGCTATGGTTAAATCTCTTAAACATATAATTTGAGGGAAAGCTAAATAAAGCCAATAAATGAGTTAATATTTACCTCTCCAATTTCATACTCCAAATTCACCATACTTTGGGAATTGATAAGAGTTTATATACCTCCTGCCCCCATCTGTACACATAAAAATGTATGTGCTGTTCTAATGCTACTTACTATTATTCCCTTCCTTTGTAGAATGTATCAACACTAAAAGTGTTTAATTCTGACTATAACAATTATTTATTAACTATTAAAGAGGTAATTATACTCTAAGCTTCCAGTTTTCAGTTAAAACAAAAATGATTAATATGCCTATAGAGAGCTTTCTCCAGCACTTGGTAAGTATTTTTTAAAGTGAAGTCTATTCAGACTGCAACCAGTAAACTATTTATGCTTATAATTTTTCTCACAATGGATTTCTGTTCCTTTGTTGCATTGTTTGTGTTTATTTTGTGTGATCTTTTTTAGCTACACGGTGGGAAAATGACAGTGGTTTAGAGATAAGAAGCACATGAGTGTAAAATAAATATGTGGAGATTATTGGCCACTCTGTAAACTACTATCTGAGGTAGTTTTAAATATTTTTAGTTGTAAGTGTATGTACTTAAAATATTCTTAACTAGAGTCTAACAACTAGAAGGCCAATGTAGTTTCATCAGACATTGACGACTTGCTCCTTACCAAGAAAATAATTTGTTTGAATTATTGTGAAGCAAAGGAAATTGATCTTTCTTAAGGCTTCTTTCATTGACTTTAAGGATTTGCCTGCTACCAATTTTTTTCTTTTTTCTTTTTTTTTTTTTTTTTTCTTTTGAGGCAGAGTCTCGCTCTATTGCCCAAGCTAGAGTTGTAGTGGCACAGTCTTGACTCACTGCAACCTCCGCCTCCTGGGTTCAAGCAATTCTTGTGCCTCAGCTTCCCGAGTATCTGGGATAACAGGCGCACACTACCACCCCTGGCTAATTTTTGGTATTTTTAGTACAGACAGAGTTGCACCATGTTGGCCAGGCTGGTCTTAACTCCTGGTCTCAAGTGATCTGCCTGCCTTGGCTTCCCACAGTACTGGGATTACAGGTGTGAGCCACCGCATCCTGGCCCCACATTTTTTTAAATTTACCTGATCCAATTACTTCTCCCATGTAACTTTCATTTGAAAGTAATGACATGAGCTTTCTCTTTGAGAAATCTAAAAGCATAGGCTTCTTCTGTCAGCTTGATGCTGTGTCCTCACTGCCCTATTTTTCTCTGGGCTGCTAAAGGGTGCATAGACTGTGTACTAATTGGTAAATGTTTTAAAAACAAAGCACAGAATTCAGAATTGCCCTGAATCTGCCTTCAAGGACTGATACAAAACCTTGTTTTTGTCCTTCAAAGCTTTCTTAACTGCTACCTAAAGTTATTTGCTGGAATGGATGCCCTTGGAACTGTTCTGAGGCTCCTAATAGAGATTTATTTTGGAATCAAACCCATAGATGCCTCCTCTGGGATCCACCTAAGAGAAATTAATGAGCACTTTTTGTTTTGCGAATTAAGTTTAGTTTCTTAATCCCTTTTATATGTTTGGGGTTGACTGTAAAATTACAGCGTATTTTGAAAAGAACCAGAGAAAAGGAGGCTTTATATAGTCCTATTGTTTAGTTAAGAGTTCCTCTTACTTTTAAACAGAGTACTTTTCTGTACAGAAATTAGCTTTATTGAATTTTTTTAGAGCAGTAATGGAAAAACTAGTCACAAAATAACTCTAAGATAGCAATACTTAAATGTAAAACAGTGTTTAATCAAATTGTTCCAAAGCAAAAAGCAACTCCATACCATATCTTATTTTGTATAATAAGACCGTCACCCAGGGTTTTAGGATATACCCATTTGAAAACATAAGTAAATGGTGTTCCACTGCCATGCTCATGCCCTCCTTGTCTGCCAGTATTATTCTTTTTCCAGCTTGCCTTTAGAGTGGAATTACTCCATAGTAGTTTTTTCTTTGTTGTTGACTAGTTTTTTCCTTTTTTCCTTCTTTTGCCTTCATATTCTAGATTTGGCTTACTTAGATTATAGAATGAATATATATCATATTTGTGCACACACATGCATACATATATATTTAAATTATTTCACGTGAATTTCAGTCTTTTTACTCCCTAATCCTTTATAAAAACATAGAATCACCTGTATCTAAGTTTCTTTGAGTCACTGAAACAGAGATAGACTAGGCTTTTGAAAATGTACTATTAAGATATATGATGGAAAATGGTACTCCTGCCAAAAAACTAACTAATTTATTCAAATAGAACCTAGAAAATTATTATATGAGTTTATGTAGCTTTATTAATTCTCCAGATTTCACCAGTAACGACAGATTATTAACACAAATAATAAGATAATGCCTAGAGTGAGCATATGTCCTGGCTTATCCAGGATGGCCCCAATTTACACCTGTTATCTTAGCATAATTATTAATAAATGACCCCTTTCTCTCTCAGAATGTCCCAGTTTGAATGATAAACTATTTACTCTTCTTGTATATCCTTTGGGTAACGTCTTAAAAAAGCAGTCTTTGAAAAGGAAAACATGATGCTTAATGAAAAGTATAAAGAAAAAAATACATAGTTTATTAAAGAGAAATGTGCACTACTGATATTCTCATGGATCCTTCTAGTCTTCTCATATAGAACCTTAAAACATAACCCAAAATGGTCACCTAGTCCAACCCCCTGTATTCTTGACCTTGCATTCTCTGCTAGAAACTTTTAGTGATTAAGAACTTGTTTTATTCAAAAGTTATTCCATTGTGGGTCAGACTTTCTACCATCTTTTTCACCATCATCCAACCACATAACAATTTTTGGTGATAATTATCAAGCTTATTAAATAAAGAAATACACAGATTGTAACATTTACATTTTCTATAAATTTTTGCCAAAATACTTCGGTATATCGTCTCTTGAATGGATATGTATTAAAATATTGAATATGTTGAAGTTGTTCAGCTCTTCAGATAGTGCTCATTATTAAGTCCGCTAAAGGACTACAAATGTTATACAGCCCAGCAATAATTATTTAGATTTCTAGCAATTTTTTTTCTTTTTTTAAAATTGATAGATATTAGATGTACATATTTTCAGGGTATATGTGATAATCTGATACATTCATATAATCAAATCAGAGTAATTGGGATAGCCATCACCTTAAATATTTATCTTTTCTTTATGCTAGTAACATTCTAATTATTCTAGCAAATATTTACTTAACGTGTTCTCATTACTTCTCTCAGGTGGATTTCTGGAATAATGGGGATCTAGGTTTAGGTTGGGCTTAAGTTTAGGCTGTAGTTAGGGGAGATAAAACTTCTATTCCCATTCCTTAGACACAAGTAATTTGCTGTAATGTTTTCCCTATTATCTGGCTTTTAATTTCATGCAAAGGGAAATTATTTATTTCTTTCAAAATATTATCAAAATACTTTTTTGGAAGTCACAGTAGGCCTTTGTGACTTTCAGTAAAACTTAATAGGTAATGTCGAAGTGAAATGGTTTTTTTTATTATATTTAAAACTGAATTAACAGTGCATGTGTTTCTGAAGGGCTTAGTTTTTTTTCTTTTTTTCTTCTGTTACCATTATGGGCTTTAGTTTTATATATTTTTTTATTTATGTTTTAATTTCTGTGTTCTGGCCATACCCAGGAGATCCGTCTGCTTTTGATTTCTCCCTTAAAAGTTACATGGTAAATTTTCTTTCTCATTCTTCTGAGATCGAAAAATTCAAAAATTGTACACATTTTAATAATATTTTTACAATGTTCATTCTATTGCTTGTTATTTATTGCAGTCTGAGGCCAGACTAAAAAGGTGACAGTTACTTGGCTCCTATATGTCCTCGATGATGTCAAGGCAGGCTGTGAAATTGCTGTCACACTTTGTAGAAGTTTTAACTACAACCATACAACTAATAAATACACCATTCTTCAATTTCCAGAAGTCAGCTAAGATACCTGGTAAATCAGTAATGTAACACTGGTGTGTTTAAATGTTTAATATAGAAGGACTCTGAGGACTGTGAACTTAGAGGAGTATAAAGTGTAGAGACCTGCATTGCCCAGCACAGTGGTCACATTTAGCACTTGAAATTTGGAGAGTTTAAACGGAGGTGTGCCTGTAAGGGTAAAATGGACACCAGATTTCAGAATTAGCACACAAAAAGAATGTTAAGCATCTCACTAATAATGTTTTAATATTGATACCATATTGAAATGTTAATAATATGTGTATATATTGGGTTAAATAAAATACATTGTTAAAATTAATCTCACCTGTTTCTACTTTTTAAATGTGGTTATTAGAAAATTTTAAATTATATATGTGGTTTGTATTATATTTCTGTCTGCAGTGCTAGTGTAGACAAACATGTCAAAATCATTTTTTAATTTAAAAAGTTTACTTTTTTAAAATCTGGTTTTATTAATAGAAGTTTAGATAACAAAAATTATCCATCTGTTTACATAGCTGAAATATTTCCTCTTGTTCAGAATTTGAGATTAAATCTATTTGTTACAGATTATATAATCTATTTGTTATATATATTATACCTGCGTAGACTGGTTCAGTGTTTGATAGGTTGTATGATCATTTGGAAGCTGTTCTATGATCATTTGGAAGCTGTTCTAAGGAAAATATTTTAGATTTAGACATAATTTTACTAACTTTTTTTTCCAAAACAAGAGATCAGAATGACCAACTTAATGTCAATTCAATTTCTAAGAGTGAAGTGACAAAACATGAGTTCATGTAAGCAGACTTTTCTACTGATAACTTTTAAACCTGGATAATCTGTGAACATCTTTAGCACAGTTTCTGGCACCTTTTCTAAAATGCTAAATTTTATTGAAGAAATAGTGTATTCTAAAAATGTTTTAAGATCTGAGTTCATGTTACTGAAACTAAATTGTGAATGTGATAGATAAGGAAGCATGTTTGGGTTGATGGAAAATCACCTGTTTAAAGTTTAAACATGAGAGAAAAGTATTTAAGAACAGTACTTCAAAAAATTCTAGTCATACCTCTCACCTTCCTAATCATGGACTTTAATTCTAAGAGGTATGTATTAATTCCCTATGACTTCTGAACAGATTGCCACAAATTGGGTGGCTTGAAACCACACATTTATTATCTTACAGCTCTGGAGGTCAGAAATCCAAAATGGGTCTCACAAGGCTAAAATCAACGTGTTGGGTTCTTCAGAGGCTCTAAGGGATCATCTGTTTTCTCAGCTTTTCTAACTTATAGAGGCTGCCTAGATTTCTTGGACTAGAGCTCCTTTCTGTCTTCAGAGCCAGCAATGGCCAGTCAAGTCTTTCTCAGGCTGCTTTACTCTGATTCGGACTCTCCTGTGTCCGCTTTTCACTTACAAGCACACGTACAGTGGCCACGTTGGGCCACTGTATTACATTGGGCCCAACTGGATAATCCAGGATAATCTCTCTATCTCAAGATCATTAACTTAATCGCATCTGCAAAATCGCTTTTGCCGTGTAAGGTAACATATTCACTGGCTTTGGGGATTAGGATGTGGACAACTTTGGGAAGCCATCATTTGGCCTATTGCAAGGTTTATCTTCAAAGCAAAGAAAGAAATCCTCTTACCTTTATGTTTCATATTAAAGAGTCCCAAAGCATCAACAAGGCCTTCTTCCTCCTATCACCCCAGGGAAAAGATGCTTATAAAGATTGCTTCATTTTTATATTTTTGGTATCTTGATTCGCATATCCTCTGGTGTATAAGCATCTTTCTTTATGAAACACTTTTAAAACATTTGAAAGTGAAATTTTGTTCCAGAATGTTAGTCATTATTGAGAAAATCTTATCCAAGCAGATATTAATGTGAAACTTTGTCATTTGCTGACTGTGAAATTGCAGTGCTCATCATACCACCTTCCATTGTTTCGGATGCAGTTATTGTATCACTAATGTTCTTTCAACACATTTTAGAAAAGAAGGTTATGGAAGATATTTAGCAATTAGATTTGAAAAAAAAAGAAGGATTTTAGGACTAATATAGAGTTTAGTAAATAGAATACTGAACTGAGATTTGAAAAGGCTTAGAATTTCCTCACCATTAGCTGGATATCCTTGGATACTTAATCTCAGTTTAACTCAGTTTCTTTACCTTCAAAATGAAACCAACATGTCTATTCTTTTTACTTCATGGTTATATTTAAGAAGACAAATTAGTATGTATATTTGTATGTGGGTGTGTAGATATAGTCATAATGCTAGTATCAAAAACCTAGGTCTTAGTTTTCATATAACTTAATAGTAATCCAACTATTAATTTACAATGTATTAATTTAACCTAAGTCATAGAATATATGACTGTGAGGACCAGTTGAAATACAGCCAAAATGCTTCTGAAGTATGATATTAAAACTCATCACTCTCAGTTCATGTCCTTTATAGGGACATGGATGAAACTGGAAACCATCATTCTCAGCAAACTATCGCAAGGACAGAAAACCAAACACTGTATGTTCTCACTCATAGGTGGGAATTGAACAATGAGAACACATGGACACAGGAAGGGGAACATCACACACTGGGGACTGTTGTGGGGTCAGGGGAGGGGGGAGGGATAGCACTAGGAGATATACCTAATGCTAAATGACGAGTTAATGGGTGCAGCACACCAACATGGCACATGTATACATATGTAACAAACCTGCACGTTGTGCACATGTACCCTAAAACTTAAAGTATAATAATAATAAAAATAAAAAAAATAAACTGGGCAAAAGATTTAAACAGAAAAAAAAAAAAACTCATCACTCTCTGACCTTTCTTTAAAAGTTTGACTTTCTTATTGGAAGACTCACCAGGATTAGAGAACTGGCAGCTTGTCTTCAGCAGGTGCTAGTGTAGATGACAAATGGTATAACTAATTATTAATGTGTCCTTTTATACCATGTGTTGTCAAAGTGGCTGTAAATGTTGATATCAAAATTTCATTTATGAAAATATGTTCCTGTTGATATTTTCAACAAACCTATACATTTTTTAGGAGAGTATTAACTGAAATTACCAGTAGTATTTCATTCCAAGCAACATATGTTTTAAAATCTCTATCAGCTTAGCATTGCGCTTTCAAGGGTATTTGTGATGTCCAAATCGTGGGTAGAGGTCAT
Organism: Nomascus leucogenys; assembly: GCF_006542625.1. Taxonomy (NCBI): domain Eukaryota; kingdom Metazoa; phylum Chordata; class Mammalia; order Primates; family Hylobatidae; genus Nomascus; species Nomascus leucogenys. The sequence continues at coordinate 14,470,892 of NC_044387.1, forward strand.
CCATTGGAATTCTCCAAAACGCCACCCACCCACATAATCACTTAGAATGCTGAGTTATCAGATCCTTCAAAACAATGGAGTTGCTTTTATAAAATCTTATTGAGCAACGCGCATTGTTTACCGTGTCAGTTAAGAACATGTTTTATATAGAGAGAAGTGTGCTCATGTTATTAAGCAGCTAGGCAGAACTTCAGTTAAAATTAAAGGATTCTAGGTTATCCTACAATAGAATATTCAAAAAACGCTAGCAGGACAATGAAGTTATTGGCAAATGAAGACTTTGCAGAAACTCCTAAGACTTTACCACTTTGCAGATATAAGCAGCATGGAAATTATTTGTAAAATTATAGCTGCAGAGTAGAACAATAAGGACAGAGCACCTAGAATGAAGTGAGTATCGTTTTAGGAAAGTCATCTAAGTATATAGTAAATGCTCCTGGTGTTAAAATTGGTAGTACGTGAACATCGGAGTGAAGGTAGTCAACTCCCTGGTCTCCTGATTTGTCTACTTAATGAGTTAAAGCTCCACTGCATTTTTGTAGTATCTTGCAAGGAACAAATAAATTAATCCTAAGTCATTGTACCAGCTGCGTTGCTGTTTTCTGATATCCTTGTTCTACTGAATAGTGTACAACTGATGTCACTAATGTAGATCTCATTCCCATTGCCTGTTGACTGTTCCTTTTTTCTCTCTATATAGAAAGTTACTACTACCTTTAATAGCAGATATTAAACATCAATAAATGAATAATTTAGGCAAATTTGGGTTAGCAGTTTTCTGAAATTCAGTTGAACATATTTTTACTCTGTGAATCTGGTCATTTAAAATGGGCATTGAAGAAAAGTTATAATTGACCACTGCTTAGTGATTTTTTATTTGCTTAGAAAAGCATGAATGCTCTCCCCTCCCACACCCAGTACATACAAAATTGTACACCGACTATGCCCTAAATTATCCTGTTCCCAAAGGAATTCATAGTGATATAAGCAACAGGCAACGTGGGGCTAAAATGATTAGACCTACTTTAAAAAAAAATCTCATTATGCAATGTTGAACCTGAATGTCAGATTTCATGTAGCAGTTACTGGGAAATAATAGATTTGGGATGTCAGAGAGTCAATTTAATTAAGTCTTTTTTAGTATTACATAAAGGGGCGTGTATATTAAATTAATAGCATGAATTGAGAGAGAAAGGTAGGACATTAAAAAATCTTCAGATTCTTGGTTGAATAGTTTGACCCGAGTAACTCTGTACCTTAATTTTGGTCTGGCCTCATATGCTTTATGTTTTATTTTATTATTGTTACATTGCTGTTACTTATTATTATTATTACAGTTCTTTATTCTTTTATTGGATTTAATTTCCCTTTACAAACATGCATGGACCAAAAATGTGACTTTGGGAGATTATTGCTGAGTTGTTGCTGATGTCAGTTTTATACTATGATATTTTTTCTCTATTTACCAAGAGATCAGTATTTCAATATAACGATGTGCATGTTTTCCCCCCTTCTCCCGCTGCATGCAGGGATTCGGGTTCGTAACTTTCGAGAATAGTGCTGATGCAGACAGGGCCAGGGAGAAATTACACGGCACCGTGGTAGAGGGCCGTAAAATCGAGGTGCATGTCTTTAATAATTCAATTTCTGGTTTATATTTTTATTTCTCTTTTTTCGTATTGCCTCACTTATTTCACATTTGGAACCCTGTCTTATGTGTGCGTGTGCACATGTGTGTGTGTTTGTATCTCTGTCTTCTTCACCTTCTTGCACTAAAATGTATAAAAGTAACACTTCTTTCTGCCTCCCTCCTCATTTATTGGTTGTTTGGGGGTTTTAATTTTGACTGTGTGTGTGTGCGTGTGTGTGTGTTTGTTTTTCATTTATGTTTTTCCTTCAAAATGTTCATCCTTCTGCTCTCTTGATTTTTTTCCTTTGCTTCAGTTTGCAGTACTCTGAATTCCTGTGATCAGGCCTAAGCAAAACTAATGTTAAATTGTCTAAAAACTATCCAGTTTATAACACTGCGTTCTATAATGAATCAAGGGGCCAGCCAATATCCTTTCTCTTGGGAGGCCAGTTCGCCTCTTTGTGCGCATGATAAGCACGGAATAGAAGATTCTAGAGATTGTGGGGAGGGAGGAAATAATCCAAAACTCATGTAGTTTTTAAATATATCTAATACCAGGAATTTTGGTATCTAAATTTTTATGGATAAAATTCTTAAACAGGGGGTTTGATGGCTGGCTGGCGAATGTACTGTGATTGTGACTAAGTCTACTGCCTGGTATTCACCAGCCCTTTTTGATAACACATCGAAGGTTAACTGGCTCCTTTCCCCTTTCCCAATTTTTTAAAGTATTAAATGTAAAAGCCACCATTTTGAGTAAGATGTCTGCATATTTTGCTTTTTTTCCCCTCCTTTCCAATGGTTTAGCATTTAGGGCCCTTCACTTGACTCACTCTTTCCATGGTAACTATACACAATGCTGGCGATGGTGCCCGTTGGCGGTAAGTGAACAAAAGCACTAGAGAAGAAGCTTTTAAAAATGTAATTACAAAACAATTAAATAAGAAAGAAAAAGTCCATCTGCCATCTCACATTAACACTACAAAATGTGATTTGACTTGTTGTTCCTCTTCCTTTTCCTTTCCCCTTTTATTTTCAATGCTGTTGAGTAATGCCGCCTGGATTTTGGATGTACATATTGTTTTGTAGCAGTCTGAGCTGTTTGATTACTGACTTCATGGTGATTTTTTTCCCCTTGCACATCTTACTCAGAGTTACTGAACTCCAGTTTGGCTGGTTTTATTAATGCACTTCCTGCCCCTACATCCTTCCCTACTTTTCCTGTTTCCTAAACCCCCGTTTGTAGCTCTGACTGTTCTTTCTTTGCCCGTTACACCCTTCCTGACTTTCTCTTTTCTTTTTCCCTACCTTATTCTCTTTTTCCAGATCCTTGCTCCTGTCCCTTTCCCTATTCTTCCTTTCCCATCCCTTCAGTTACACGCAGCTGTTGGTCTCTTTTGCTGACTGGTGGTTTCTGATTGGTTCTGGCCATTTTTCCTTTCAAGTGCTTGGTTGCTTTCTGCTCCAGCAGCTGGTTTCAGCTCTTGCTCCATTCTAATCCTTGTCTGTGAGAACCTTGCTTTTCAGTTTCTCCCCTGTTTCCAAAATTGATTGTTTTTTCTTTCTTTTATTTGTGTGTGTGTGTTTTTTAACTGCATGCTCTCAGTCTCATCATTGTTGTATCCCATTCTTTCTTTTTAAATGTGAAATGTTTATATTATTTGGTGGGCAAAACTAGAGTAAATGGAGTTTCAAGCTCTTTCCTCACATGGGGGATTATCACTGTACAAATCTTAAAAGACATAGGAAGAGGTTTTTTTAGTTCTAATTCTACCTAAAATTGGTCTTTTCATAACAAAAATTTATTACCATACAAATTGAACATAATGTAAATTTGAAGAGGCAAAAATAAGACATTTATATTTTATGCTTCTTTTCAATTGGCATGTTTTATGACCTGACAACACAGTATAAGTCAAGTTCTATGGTGGGGCTTTACCCTCCTTGCAAGAGCTTTGAGACTGGTTCTGTCACTGGGCTGCAGTATGCTGGCATCTTAGTTCCATTCATCTTTTCTTCAGCAGCACTGTCTTTGTAACACGTACTTACGCTAGCACTGAGAATGCATTAAAATATGCAGTTCTGTAATGAGGGTGGAGAGTACCATAAAACAAAATAAATAAACACTTTATTTTCTCAATTCTTTTAAGTGCCTACTTTAAAGGCTTTCTTAAAAGCTTTGTTCTTAAATTGATAGACCATGTAGTCTAGAAAATTCAGAATGGTCCTGAAGGCTGTCAACATGGGAATCTTAGGTTTCTATATTTGTTTACTTACCTCAGACAGTAAAAATCTTGGACAGACAAATTTAAAATGCTGAACATTAGGACAGGTGAAATCAGATTTATTTTATCACCTTTCCATCAATCTATTTCATAACCCATGTGGCAAGCCTCTGTCTTATTAACAAACTTCAAAGTGAATTGCTAATATAGTTGTTTCCTATTTACTTTTTTCTGCGTTTTCCGTAGTGCAGAGATTTCTCTGTTTAAAAGATGTCCAAAGATCTTGCAAATGTATTTTCTTTGGAGTACTGATATTTGGAAACCAAGAAACTCATTTTACTCTTGTTATCCTCATTTGATAAGAACTTTAATTAAAATACTATATATTAATATTTTATATTGCTGTGTTAATTATTTAAATCAATGTTCTCAGAAATTTACTTAATTTTAAAGTAAGTACTCTGTTATTGGATGTGCAACTTTATGTTCCCTAATGTGGTCCACTTCTTCCCTGCCCTTTTTTCTCCTTGTTATTTTTAGGTGAATAATGCTACAGCACGTGTAATGACCAATAAGAAGATGGTCACACCGTATGCAAATGGTAAGAAATTATAAATCATCTTCGAAAGAGTGTTTATTCTTGTGTAAATATACGAAGTTTTTATAAACTTCTAAGAATCTATTTCTGTCTTAAGACAGTTTGTGAAGTAGTCTCTTTACCTGGGAGAGTATTTTATGTTTACAATATAACTTTGTCATTACAATTGAGCTAAGTTTTTAGTTAGTAAGGTGTTATGTTCTAAGTAAAGTTCATCTTTTACACAGTGCAAACATGCTATCTAGTTGCCTATTAACCCAAATTGGATCCCACCTGAGCACCTTCTTTTTCAGCTGCTGTAGCTCTTCATGTTAGACTTGTCCGTAATACCCCTGGATGCGCACTGACTCTCACTTTTACTTCTGACTCTCATTCATCAGAGCATAAGTGGAATAAGTTAGGAGGATATTTTAATCACTTTTATAATTCTGGACCCGTTGCTCTCCTTAGCCCTAGAAGTAACAGCCATGGGTATGGTTGTGTGTGTATCATTTTCTATTTCATGATTATGTATTATACAGTAAGGTTTATAAGTTTTTCTCATCTAGAAGGAAATTTTCTATGAATAATTTGTTACATCAGTTACCAAATTTAATCTAGACTCATGGTCTCTGAATGAGATGGAATATAAATTTAATCTGTAGCCCAGTGGTGGTTTTGCAGACTGTTCTGCAGAGCCAGTTTGGGAGAGAAAAAGGAAACCAAATGGATTGAATCCTAAGGTCTCAGCTGTACTTTAGTCTGAGCAATTTAGGGTTCTGCACAAGCTTTTACTAATATCTAGAATAAAGAGGGGAGTTTCTGCTGGGTTTTTTTTTTTTTTTTGAGACGGACTCTCGCCTTGTCACCCAGGCTGGAGTGCAGTGGCGCAGTCAAGGCTCACTGCAAGCTCTGCCTCCTGGGTTCACACCATTCTCCTGCCCTCAGCCTCCCGAGTAGCTGGGACTACAGGAGCCCGCCACCACACCCGGCTAATTTTTTGTATTTTTAGTAGAGACACCTGGCTAATTTTTTGTATTTTTAGTAGAGATGGGGTTTCACCGTGTTAGCCAGGATGGTCTCAATCTCCTGACCTTGTGATCCACCCACCTTGGCCTCCCAAAGTGCTGGGATTACAGGCATGAGCCACTGTGCCCGGCTCTGCTGTTTTTTTAAAAAGTTTGAACCCACTGCTAGGGTGTGGCTATATGTGCTAATAATGTCTTAAATCAAGGAGAAATGTATCAGTATTGACTATATCCCATAGTCTTCAATAAATATATTTAGCCCAGCTTTTCACATAGATGATACAAATTTATCAGCATAATTTGCATTTTTCCTTACTCCTTTTATCAGTATGATACCACTGCCTCCCACATTACCTCTTATTTTCTTTTCACTGCTCTTACGAAAACAAGTCTCTACAATTTTGATAAAAACTCAAACAAAATAGAAAGGAGAGGCAAAGAATGTCAAATTTTCTTTACATCTAAGGGAAATATTGTGACAGAAAGAGCCTCTGACTGGAATTCAGAAAACAGACATTCTCCTTCTAGGTTTGACTGATTATTTACTCCGTGACAGTGGACCAGTTTTTTAACCTAATTCTGTTTTCATATTTCTAAATTGAGACCACAGATTTTTGGCACCAGGATTTTTCTAGAAGTTATTAAAACTCAACCCTCCCAGCTTATTATTAGGAAATGAGACCCAGAAAAGTATAGTATTGACCTCAGGTTGCAGATGTGATATCTATTTTACCTTCCTCTTTGGGTTTTGTGAAGGTCAAAGGACATCTGTGAAAATACATCGTAAATTTTCTAAAACTAAATATATTCAAAGTATTACTAACAACATATCAATATACATCCATTATATTAATTTTTGTTTTTGTTTTGAGGCAGAGTCTCTCTGTCACCTAGGCTGGAGTACAGTGGTGCAATATCGGCTCACTGCAACCTCCACTTCCTGGGTTCAAGCGATTCTCGTGCCTCAGCCTCCAGAGTAGCTGGGATTACAGGTGTGTGCCACTACACCCCGCTAATTTTTGTTATTTTTAGTAGAGATGAGGTTTTGCCATGTTGGCCAGGCTGGTCTCGAACTCCTAGACTCAGGTGATCCGTCCGCCTCAGCCTCCCAAAGTGCTGGGATTACAGGCTCGAGCCACGGTACCTGCCCAGTATGTGGATTTAAAGGGAATGCTCAGGAAATAGTGGCATTGGTAGGAAAGAAAAAGGTTATGTTTTAAAATATTATTCTAAATTAATATTCAGGTTTAGTAGGCAAGAAACCTTCTGCTATTGTGTTAAAGGTCCTAAGAAGAATGTGTTGGGTTCCTCCTAATGAATTCTCAGTCAGCATTCTCATTTAGGTTGGTTGGAATCTCTTAATTTGTGCAGAAATGTTGCACAGTATTTGTGTAATTTGATGTTGCAGAATATTTGTGCTCTTACAATTCAAGTAGGATTTGAACCTAGATTTTGCCAAAATTTTATGTGGAATATTGAAGAGACATTGCATTTTATGAGCACATAAAATGATGAATAAGAGATTGGATTGAATCAGAGTGAATGGGTTTTCACTTGAATAATGTCTTGCTTACAGTCATTTAAATCTGGTAATTTCAATAATTCTTTTGAAAAGGCCAATTGTGGCTGGACGCAGTGGCTCACACCTGTTATCCCAGCTCTTTGGGAGGCTGAGGTGGGTGGATCACCTGAGGTTAGGAGTTCAAGACCAGCCTGGCCAACATGGTGAAACCCCATCTCTACTAAAAGTATAAAACTAGCCAGGTGTGGTGGCACATGCCTGTATTCCCAGCTACTTGGGAGGCTGAAGCATGAGAATCGCTTGAACCCAGGAGGCGGAGGTTGTGGTGAGCCGAAACTGCGCCACTGCACTCCAGCCTGGGCGACAGAGCAAGACTGTCTCAAAAAAAAAAAAGGAGGCCAATTCTGGCCTTTTTCTTTTCATTCGTGTATTTATAGAATAGTGTGGCACAATGCTAGGGTCTTAATATAAAAAGACAAATGAGCCAGAAAATATATAATATATTTTTGCATATATGTAAAATTCAATTAATATTGATTAAAGTTTTCATGCGGAATTCTACTTTTATTCACTCTCAGTGAGCAATCATATATTATTCCTTTTTAAAAAATACTTGCCATATTCCTATAAATATAAAAAAGGGAAAGAAGAAATAAAGTTGACATTAAACATAACGTTATTTGGAAACTCTCAATATTTATAAATATTTAAGCTAACGTTCCACAGTATTCTGGTGTTCTTTAGCTAAGAAGTCTGATTAACTTAAAGGTGATTATTACACATTAAAGCCTCAGAAAATATGCACTGAAGTTGGGAATGTACCTTGAATTTTATTATTTCATGTCTTTCCTTTTTTAGTTGGTGAACCCCAATAAAATCCCAATGGTAAATCCGAGTTTTCAGTTTACCTGGAATACTAGCATTGTATAGTCAAACATGGAGTCAAAGATCTAGGTTGAATTTGAGTTCAGCTCATGGATACCTTTATTAAAACAACTAGAGTAATAAACAGGGTTAAGAAAATGCATCACAGTGTGGTTCAGAGTGACATATAGTCGGCCTTCTTTCTTTTTTTAAATGAAGGATAGGTCATCCAGGGTAATTCTGTGAGAACACTTTACCAAACTCTAGGATTTATTTCTATTTATTTTTTCTCCTCTCATTCCCTCTCCATCTTCCTCCTCCCAACATCATGACTCCTGCCAAGCCCCCCAACCCCAGCCCCTCATTATCTCTTCACTCTGTGCTAGTTCTACTACTGTTACTCTCCCATATAAACCCCAAGCTGGAATTCCAAAGAGAAGTTGATAATAGGCAAAAATAGCCCCAGAGATGGCTGAAGCCAACTTGACATGCACTGATCATCCCTTTCCTCAAGCAGTCTTAAATGCTTACCTTCCATTTTGTGTGTTTCAGGTTGGAAATTAAGCCCAGTAGTTGGAGCTGTATATGGTCCGGAGTTATATGCAGGTAGTATTTAAGTAAATGTTTCCACTTGTGCTATTTAATTGTAATAGCATCTGCTGTTTTTCAATTTGCTATTCCTTTTTAATCTTTTTGCATTTTTTAATTTTTTAAAAATCCAATCAGCATCCAGTTTTCAAGCAGATGTGTCCCTAGGCAATGATGCAGCAGTGCCCCTATCAGGAAGAGGGGGTATCAACACTTACATTCCTTTAATCAGTAAGTAGCCTATGTTGGCCTGGCATGGATTTTGACTGTTGTGAGTGAACTGTCATGTCCTGGTTTTTTTTTTTTCCTAGTACAGTACATAACCGAAATGGAAATTTCTTGAGAGGGATATTAAATACTATCCCAGTGCCCTGTCCTGCTTAACCTGTGCTAAAATTTTCCTGACCAAATATTAAGATTGCACAAAGCAGAAATAGTCGGAAAAGGTAGAGGGGGCAAGGGCATATGAAGAATATTTTAGTCTGTACTTGATGATAAAGAAAACAAAAGAAGCAAGTATGTGTAGAGCATATTACACATTTCCTCTGCAAGTCAGCCACAGGTTCTCCAGCAGAGGATCACTTAGAAGTACCTCCAGTATTATTGATTATTCTCAGCTCTCTTGATCTCTCTAAAGTCATTTTGACCTGAGCCATTTTACTCCAGCAAGAGGTATAATTAAACAGGATCCAGTGGACATGGAATCAATGTCTCTGCATGCTTTCCAGAGGACAGCACACTTAAAATAGGCTCTTAGAAACTGTCTTCCTCTTTAAAGGATATGAGGCCCTTAGAAATTATCTGCCTCTTTAAAGGACAGGGTAGGAGTTGTTTCCCTCACCTTACATTTGTGGCTTAAAATTTTTTAAATAAAAGAATGAAATTGACTAATGAAGTGTCTAAAGACTATTATGGGCCTTGGAGGTTGGTACCATGTAAAAATATAAAAAGAATATTCTTTTGAGTAATAATTATTATGTGCACATAGTAACATTTGGAAGCAAGGTTAATTACTGACCGGCTGAAGAGTTTGTGTCAATCTGATTTAGACTGCCCACAGTAAAAGTCTGTCTCTTATTATGGCAGTCATTCTCAGAGCTTCTTGACCTGTTTCTCAGCAGCTTGCATTGTAAAGCCGAAATTGAGAAGGAACAGAGAAAGCTCACTCAAGATTTGTGATGAATGAGGCATGGAATCTTTTGCTTTTGCATGTTGGGTCTCTCCATTTCTTCCCCACCGAGAGACCCAGGGTTAGAAGGTTTATTGAATGCATGCCACCTTTTCAAAAAAGATGTGGTTCGTATCTTTCCATCTTTTCTATAACTGGTTCATAGCAAGTTGTGACTATGCACCCTCTATTGAATGCAAGTTGAAATTTCTGTCATATTTTGGGTCTCCCTTTAGTTCCTGGCTTCCCTTACCCTACTGCAGCCACCACGGCAGCCGCTTTCAGAGGAGCCCATTTGAGGGGCAGAGGGCGGACAGTATATGGTGCAGTCCGAGCGGTACCTCCAACAGCCATCCCCGCCTATCCAGGGTAAGCGTTAGATTCCAAAATCATTATGTTTCTAAAATAAGCAGTTGGACCAAAAAAGAATACCATGGCCCTCTCATAACTTCTGGGATGTTGCCGTGTCACAGAGTAGACATTCAATGAATATTTGCAAATTAACAGATTAGATGACAAAAACCAAAATATACCATCATCAGAATATAACAAACTGTCAATTCATTATAAGTCTTCATTTTGGCCACCTTAAGCCCTCATGGTAATGGCTTAAGACAGTAGCCAGAACCGTCTTGTGTTTACTAGCAGTGTGTTGGCATGAAGTTCACTCAGCAGCGCACGAATATGGATTAACATTACTGCAGAGAACCAAAAGAGGAGCTCGACATTGTAGTACAAGCCTGCATCTGCTGTGTTCACCTCCTTATCACCACCCCGTGTTGGGGCAGAGGCTGTCACATGTGTCCTCCCCTTTGGTTTCACTGCCTGGGTGGTGAGCAGCAGAGCTAGTTACCCACAATGGATTTGCTTTCTTTGTAGGAAACGGATTAAAAGAGGTTAATTCTAAGATGAACCAAGTCCAATTGAATCAAGGGAGAAAGGGAGAAGTAGGAAGAATTAAACTGCAGTTGGCTTCTGAATGATGGTAAAACGACGACTGTAGCTGAGCATCCTTCACCGTTTGATTTTTTTATGGAGGGTGTCTCATGCAGTGGAATGATTCCATAGCAACAAATAAATCCTTTGCTACTGAATGGGGAAAAGGAGTGAAGATGGCAGGTTTTGTTTTTAGGGGTTTCTCAGTGTCAGCCTAAAATGTAAATTTTTGTAGAGTGGTCTTTCACAAGTCAGTTGTACCAAGGACTTCCTCATCAGAGATGTGACATTTCTCTTCATCTTTTCTCTGCCAGATATGTCAATATGACAGATTTTTTTTTTTTTGTATTCTTAGGGAGGAATAAGTAGCAGCAGAGAAGCTTGTTGGCTGCTACTCAGTTAAAATATAAAGGGAAGGAACCTCCTTTGTATGTCCTTTTCTGACAGCAAAATTGGCTTAGCCTTGAGGTGTACTAATTCAGCATTCATTCATTCATTCATTCATAGACCAAATGGATGTACCATTAGAAGTTCTCCATTCCACAGAGTTAAAACATTTTTATTAGGCAAAGTATGTTGAAGTGGGCAGGCTCCAAAAGACACTGGAAGGGAACTGCTTCAGAAATTAACTTCTGTTTGGAGTTTGTAGACATTTAAATCACGTGCATTCCATCATCTCCATCTTATGCCATTACTTACTTTTAATCCTTTTTTCTCTCAACTTGACCTTTGACCTTCAACCTCTGACATCTCTTTAAAGAAGTGAATATGCAGTATTATTTCATCAAGAAATACTCAAATGAAACATTAAAAGGAACCTTTTGGAAGTTTTACACACTAGGAAAATTGTTTGTGAAATGTCTTCCATTGTAATCCAAGAGAGTTTACTGTCATATTTGCAAAGAGAGACTACTCACCAGAAACATGGGACTTCCTTATTTTGTAACATTGCTGAATTACTTTATAAAGTGGTTGAATTTAGTCCTGTTCAATGTAGTCATTTCATTATATTGGCCAAACTTGAGAACCCATTCTCTACCAAGTCTGTGTCAGGTATATATTTGTTCAAAGATATTTTATCTTTATGTCTAATCATATCAATTTCTGTGTATTACATTGAACACTGATTTCCCATGTTTTCTTTTTATTAACTAAACCACCTGTTTACATGGAAGATGGCAAGGAATAAGTCCAGTATTTCATGGGAATGGCCTAGAATTGCTTTTCAGCTTAGTAAACTAATTTCATCATTAATCATTATGTTCTAGCCTCCTGGTGGCATTTGATACAGGGAATATTGGAATTCTTCTAGAACGTAGATGAATATTCCCAGTAAGTTATTTGACTTAGGGTAAAATGTATTTGTGTTTTTAATGCCAACCCTTCTTTATAGAAGGCTTATTTGTAAATCTTTGCCTATATTCCCTTACTAAGATCTTTGAAGTTTAATTAATCACCACTTGGTCTCAGTGCTTTCCGTTTTATCAGCCTTCTCATTTTGAACAAGTTGTTTTTTTCATTAAAATGCAATTGAGAGGCAGATTACTTTCTAATATCAGACTTTAACTGCAACTGGAGACTATGAAAATGAACGGGACTTAGCTAAATGAACATCAGAGACGAGTTTGATTTGCCTGTTGTGTGATACAAGGGCATAGCATATTTGGGGCATTCCAAAATGTGACCATGCTATCCTGTAAATACAACCAAATGTCATTGGAAATAGAATTAAGAAACATTCCACCTACCTATAAGAAATAAGTTATTTCATATTCAAGTTAAAAATATGATTTGATGACTTTACTTGTTAGCTTGTTTATTGTAACAGAGAAGGTAGTGGTGAAAATTTCCAGCTTGTTTAGTTGAATAACCAATAAACAGATCATCTAAATTAAAACAATCTGATCTTGACTTCACAGAGATGAAGAAGAAAGTTTTATCTTTTATCTCTACTGCTATTCCATGTCTTTTGGTCCCAAAATAATGTTTTGGGGAAAGTCTGTATGCACAAAGTTACCTCAGAAGGTTAGAAATCTATATTTAAGAATATAGTGTTGCTTAGGTTTTTTTTTTTTTTTTAAGTCATGCATTGTCTGTTTGCTACAAATTCATTATCTAAACAGGAAAATAAACCCTTCTATTCTTAACCAGCTACCTTCTCAGATTTATTCTTTTAAATAAGACAGGGTGTTCTTTGGTCAATCCCAGAACTTCAGTAATCAATTGTATTTTTCAGAATTCCATGAATACTCTTATGGTCAAAAAAGGACCCTTAAAATCTTCCAGTTACTCCTTCCCACTCTGGATTATATTGTTACTATCTGGGATCCCCACTGCACCTTTCAATTCTTGGACCTTGGACCAATCACCTTAACCTTTAGCTCATTATCTCTGCTTGTGAAAGCAATGCATTGTGGGTATTTTTGGTTGTGTTTTTTTTTTTAATTACATTTCTCTGTTTACTTTGGTCAGAATTGATTGACTTGTTTTTCTGAGGTGTTGCATTGGTTCTTAAAATGCTGAATAATAATACTTTGCATGCTTGTGTGATCAGCCAAATCTTATCGCATGTCTAATGTGCAGGGTAAAAAGCAGGTGATGTATGGATATCAGAAAAACATTTACATATTATTACAATACTGAAAACAAAATACTTAAACGTAATTTAAAAACATACTTTGCATACAGGCCCTGCCCTAGTGGAATTCTTTGGGTTCAGTTTTTCATGTTAAACTCGTCTTCACCCCTACCCTACTTTGTAAGCTCTTTAAAAAGAAACTTCCTCGTAGGGCAAGCTTATTTTTAAAAATACTCCATATACAAAAAGTTGTTTCCAAGCCAGCAGATTTTGGATAGATATAATAGGCTCTTCTAGGAGTGCTTCTTATTGTGTGAATCGTACTTTAATTACCAAATATCCAGGTTGCGCATTCCAGTTTTGCACACCTTTCCCTCTCCTCGCATGTCCTGGAGCTGTGTAACCTTCGTGTGCACTTTCACATTTTCTCACCAACTTGCTGAGGCCCCAAGCCCAGGTTATGAATTCATACATCACCTGCCTGTGTAGAGCGCATGTGCATGCTGCCGTCCTCAATAACCGGAATGTGTTTCTGTTTTTTTGTTTTTTTTGTTTTTGTTTTTGTGTGGATTTTCTGCAGTGTGGTTTACCAGGACGGATTTTACGGTGCTGACCTCTATGTAAGTACACACACTGGGGCCTTCTCGACCCCATCCCCTGACAAGCCAGCCTTTTTTTTTCTGTTTCTTTGGTTTGGTTTGGTTTTTTTCCTTTTAATTTATTTAATTTTTATTTTCTTTTTCCTTGTGGATATATATATATATATATTTATATATTTAAGAATGCAAGCATGCTTCTCTGCCACTGCGCTTGCCCCTGGGTGCAAAAACTAAGCCTTTGGGTTTCCTGATCATTGCAAGGGTCAGTCTACTGGACATATTCTTTTCCCTTCCCTATACCCACAGATGTTCTGTGGATCATTAATTTACTTGTGAGATGATCAGCAGGTTTAAAGTCTTTTATTATTGTCGTGTCATTTGCATACATAAATAACAGGACTAGCTTAGCCTTAAACCAGCTCTTTCCCTTTTCTGCTTTTCTTCTCATTTCACATCCCTCTTTAGATCATTAAAGCTGGGATTTAGAGGTTAATAAGCTTTCTGAACTGTACATTTTCCTATTTTACCTACTTTGAGAGAACATGACCTTGTGATAGCCAAACAAGGAACCGATGCCAGCGAAGAGTGTGTAGTAATGAGAAAATGCCAGATATTTAGTTCTTAAGAGCCATTGGAGGAAACGAGTAGCATAATCAGCAACCCAGACTCTTCTTACAGCCATTTGACTATCATAGAAGATTTGCTGACTCTACTAGCCATAGTAATATGGACTCCATTACTTAAACTGTCTAGCTATCACTAAAGTTCCATGATTGGTTTGTCACATATTATTTAAAATGTGGACAAAGTGATACAATTGACAAAGTAGAAGTTTTTGAGTTTTGAAGTCTTTTATTATGACCTCTCCAGATGGACTTTTTCTGAATGCAAGCTTGATTTAATCGCTCAAGTCATCAAGGGAAAATTTTTATAAGAAAAACTTGTCAGCATGAAATGATTCTGTGGGGATAGGTTAAAATTGTCTAGAAATGCTTTCTCCACCCTTACTTTCCAAAATCAATAAGAGGACCTTTTTAGTGAACTGTTTCCACAGTCTACCAAAGATTCTCAAGCAACCTAAAAAAGTTAACGCACTTTCAGAATGCACTCAGAGGTTTTGCGTTTTGCAGGAAGTAGAGATGGGATGATACAGTTCTTCGAGGTACGGGTGACTCACCTATACTACTTAGCGTAGGCCTGTAAGGTATGCCTTAATTTAATAACTACTTGAAGGAAACTTAGCCATGATTTGGTCCAACCTCCTAACTTATAGATATATTTCTCAGAGACTTACCCAGAACTACATAAATTATTAATAAAGTCAGTCATAAAACCCAACCAATCCATATTTCATTACCTCTCTTTGTACTTTAATTAAAATCCACCTCTTTCCTCAAAATATTTTCAACAAGTAATGAAAGAGATCTTTTTTCCTATGTTCACAGTGAAGCTTGAGAACTGGGGAATCTATCCTACTTTTACACCAGATTACACATTTCTAAATACACATACTTACATATGATGTTAGCATGTACATTCTCCCATATACATTAGCATCCATATTCTCATGAAACTCATCTTTGTTATTTAACTTGTTTTCTTGAAATCTGATCTATTAGAGCAAGATTTTCCATTTGAATTATTTCTTAAATCAAGTTTTTTTCTCTAATGTGTTTCTTATTTGGGGATTTATTTTTCTTAAATACAACCTATTTATGTCTTATTAAGACTTGCCTACTTTAGGCTGGGCACGGTGGCTCAGGCCTGTAATCCCAGCACTTTGGGAGGCCGAGGCGGGCAGATCATGAGGTCAGGAGATCGAGACCATCCTGGCTAACATGGTGAAACCCTGTCTGT
This sequence comes from Nomascus leucogenys, assembly GCF_006542625.1. NCBI lineage: Eukaryota > Metazoa > Chordata > Mammalia > Primates > Hylobatidae > Nomascus > Nomascus leucogenys. The sequence continues at coordinate 14,486,464 of NC_044387.1, forward strand.
ACTAAAAATACAAAAAATTAGCTGGGTGTGGTGGCGGGCGCCTGTAGTCCCAGCTACTCGGGAGGCTGAGGCAGGAGAATGGCATGAACCCGGGAGGCAGAGCTTGCAGTGAGCTGAGATCACGCCACTACAGTCCAGCCTGGGTGACAGAGAGACTCCATCTCAAAAAAAAAAAAAAAAAAAAAAAGACTTGCCTACTTTGGCCAGGCATGGTTGCTCATGTATGTAATCACAGCACTTTGGGAGGCCGAGGCAGGGGGATCACTTGAAGTCAGGAGTTCGAGACCAGCTTGGCCAAGATGGCGAAACCCCATCTCTACTAAAAATACAAAAATTAGCCGGGTGTGGTGGCACACACTTGTACTTTCAGCTACTTGGGGGGCCAAGGCAGGAGAATCACTTGAACCCTGGAGGCAGAGGTTGCAGTGAGCCGAGATTGTACCACTGAACTCCAGCCTGGGTGACAGAGCTAGACTTCGTCTCAAAAAAAAAAAAAAAGACTTGTCTACTTCAACCTTGTTAAGTCATCCAATTTTTTAATAGTTATCTTACCTCTTTTACAATGTAAGATTTTATTGAGACAGATGATTTTTCTGTTCCTGTTAATAAAATACTCTTGATTTTTTTTTAATCTACTAACTGGATTACCTTGCTGAGCTAAACACAAGTAATTCAGTGATCTTGCTGAAATAATTTTTTTTGACCAGTGGCCCCTTGTTAATGAAAGTAATTAATAGTAATGTTATTATTTCTTAGTTCTTATCTTAAAGCAGAGTTACTTAGAGAAAAAAAATTGGTCACTAGTGCTGAAATAATATCCATGCCCCCACACGAAAAGCAAGAATACTTTATGAGGTAACTACTGAGTTAGGCCTAATACAACTGTTGCTTTTAAAACTGTGTATTCTGTATTCCACATGTGAGGGAGCAAAGGATACTTCTTCAGAAACAGACAACAAAAAACTATCATTTTGCCTTGAGTTTGTTCTGCTTCTCTCCATACATTTTCCATCTGTGGAAATCTGTCAGTATACATTTAGTTCTTATTTCATCCGAAAGGCATATTAGAAATAGAAGGACTAGAGAGTTTAGTATAAAAAGTGCACCGAATCAGAGCTTGAAGAGAAGACACGAGGGAAAAGATTTTAAATTGCTGGTTATGCTTAAGTTAAATGAATTTAGGCTATTATTGTGCAAGGTTTTCGTAATCCCTTTCACAGTCCCATTCTTAGACAGTGATTCCTGCTAGCCATTTTCTTTCTGTTTCTTTTATGGCACATTCCTCTCTGGAGAACTGATCTAGCAATTGTGTTCCTAGTTTGTAAAGAGACCTACCGTGATAGCATTTGGGAGTGTGGCAGCTAGATTATGTATCCACCCCTCCCTCTTCTTTTTTGGCCAGTAGAAAAGGCATAGTTCGCCCTAATTCGCTTTTTAAATGGGATAACAAACTGCTCCTAAATCACCTCCTGTGAAAAGCATGCTTGCATCCAAAGGAAAGAAAAGGCTGGTGGGCCCCTTGCGGGCTTTTTGTATGATTGTTTTCCTTCCACAGCTGTGTTTTTTGAACTGCTCTTCCTGTGTTCTGTTATAGAATAGTCTTACAGGAACCAATCATTAGCGCTAAAATACCTCAGGTAGGAGTGCCAGTGTGACCTGCCAATCAATCAGATTGTGGATTGCAGTGAAAAAATTGAATTATACTAACCATTCCAGCTCCACGTTAGAGATGGGAACAGAGGCTTTTTTGGACAATCAAGACTTGTGAGCGTGTGATCTAAGCCCTGCTACCTCAGCAGTGCCCACAGTCACATTCCGTACATAATGGCACTTCCTCCAAAATTAAGTGCTCCTGTCCTCTTGACACATATCCCAGCCAGGTGTGTAATATGCACTGTCCCATCACTGCCACCTCTTTTAATCTGTCAGTCACATTTACCTGTGGTATTTAAACTGTTTTTTTATATTTAGATCTTAGCAGTTGGGGACATTTTCTTACTACTATAAATTTAGAAAAGAGAAAAAAGAGGAAGTAGAACTGTACAAATAGGATTCCTGAATCCCACATTGGGCCCTGTAGTGAAATACCAGTCGTAATTGGACTGTGTTGCTACATAAGTTTGAAGTTGCCTTAAAAATCTAGACATACGGAACTCAAACATTGAGACATGCATTTCCCTTGGCCCCTTCTCCTTTCACCTAAGAAGATCAGTGAGTTCATTTGGATAATAGCATACTTGTTAGAAGGATTGCTGATAGCTGGATGCTAGGAGAAAGAAAATAGTTGATGGCTTTTCACAATCCAGTTTATTTATGTGGCTACCCAGCAAGATTTTGGAAATGAACTAATTTGGGGAGATGTGGAATAATAATGTTTGAAGGGTTTGATTTATTGAAAATCGTCTCTCATCTACCATAGAAATAATAGGTGGAAGACATCAAGTTGATCATAGCAATTTTTTCTCTTAATCTCAATTTTAAATAATAATAAGATAAAATTTAAATACTTTAAAATTTTTTTCATAAGTACTTTTCAAAGGAGATAGACCTCAATCAAAAGCAGTGACAGTATCACCATTATTGTAAGTTTGTGTGTTACTCACATTTAATCAGTGATGCCATTTTGCCACAAAAGAACTCTATAATATCTCCTAGAACCATGGTTCTTAGCAGGGGTGGGGAGGTGGTGAGGAAAAAGAGGGAATTAGATTCATCCAAGGATAAATAAAGTGATTCCTGGAGGCCCAGCATTAAACCCACGCTAGTTGGAATAGATCTCTGCTCTGCTGTAGTGATTTTAAGCATCACACCTGCCATTCCTTACCCACCCCCTGCCGCCATCCCCCAACCCTCCTGCTCTATTGATCTATACAGTACATGTAGGTAACAAGCTTTCATTTTGTCTGCTGGTCTTGAAATACACACTCTCCTCCTCAGTGTCACATAATGTCATTGTCTTCCAGGTAGAAAGAAGGTGTCTTGACATCACATGCTCACCAAAGTCCTGTTTTAATGTAAACCTGAAACAAAAATGTAATAAAATTAAAGCCTAGGTTAAAATCAAGACAAGGCAAAAGTCTACCAGTGTGAGATTAAACTAATAAATATGCAGATAAAGGTCAGATATAGGAGGGATTATATTCTATTGTATTTTGCTCTAGTTTAAAACCCAGCTACAGAACTGTGCCGAAAGATCATGTGGTCAGTGTGGCAGCATCATAAAGTTAATTCGATGATAAAATTGGTTCAGAGCAGAGTAGAAAAGCCCTAGGAGATGACATTGAGCCATGAAAAACTGAGACTTTAACAACTGCAGAAAACACTGGAAAGGATCTTAAAGCCAACTTTTCAAAGGCATTTTCCTTTGAAGAAGCTGGAACTTGAAGTCAGAGATATGTTACAGATATGTGAAAAAGTAAAATTCCTAAACACAGGAAATATTTTAGCAGAATGCTGTGGATTAGAACATACGGTTGTTGACAGAGGGTGAGCATACATGTGAGTGCTGTGGGTCAGGACTGAATTATATTGCCAGTGTCAGGCAGGTTGAATAGGGGAGCGATGGAGCATTGGGCGGCCCCACTGGGGACACCAGGTGTCATTCAGAATGAATTGCAAAGGAATAAGAATAATTCTTTTTAAAGGGGTGTGTGTGTATCTGAATCAAGCTTAGCTAAGCCAAATTTATCCAGCTATCAGAGTTCCAAAAAGCCGTCCGTGTGTGCCCTCCTACATTAGGGTGTGCTGTGGCCATGCTAATCCCCATTTTTTGTTTTATTTCAAATCACACACAGATAGAATCTGCAAACTGCTTCAGATCAAACAGGTCTGATTGTGTGTAAATACATATGTCCTTTTTAATTTTTATTATTAATGGTTGCTTCAGTTTTGCATCAGTGCATGGTTAAAAGCAATACACATCAGCTATTTCATGACTTCATATCTCCAAATGAATTATTTCTCCTCTTTTTTTGTTTGTTTGTTTGTGCAGTCAGCTGAAGAAATGTTAACATCTCACTCTAAATCTCTCAGTGGAGTCTCTGTTCCCTTCTCTGATATAACAGATGGGTTACTGCTTGTTATAATTATTAACATTGTGGTGTGGGCCAGGGCTAGGGTGGGCAAGATTGACTATTTCTTTGGGCTGGGGAGGGGCCAGTCGTTAGGGTATGGAATGTTAACTCAAGTGGTGACTGACTGTTTCCGTAATACCAGGTCGTTGTGGCTGCACGCTCTAGTAATTGAGGCTGTGTACTTCACCGAGCTTGTGGTAGAGCCTAGGGCAAACCGCTGTCCCAAGAGAATGCTGGGATAGATAGAGTTAGCCAATACGAGTCTGAACGTGGTGATTTTGCTGGTTGTTTTAGCTCCAGATGTTGGCATGCTTAGTTTTTAATGTGATTAATAAATGTGGCGCCATATCCCTCCCCACGCCTGAACCCTGTCTCTTCTACCTCCTTCCCACCCTTGTTCTTTTTGAAAAACTTAAGAAACAGTAATGAAAACCTTGGTGTTTCAAACTGCACTTTGTTCTCATGTTTTATAAAAGCCTTTAGATTTGCTAGTAAGAGTGAAAGCTGAAAAAATGGTTTCTCAGCCTGAAATTTCTATGCACTTTGAAATCTGGAATAGAAATAAATATATCTGAATTTTCTTTGTCTCACATTTTATGATATGTTTTGTTGAATAAAGCAGCAAAAATACTTTCGAGTAAGTGTGTGTGTGTGCGTGCATGTGTGTGTGAGAGACAGAGAGAGGAATACATCCATGATACACAATTTTTCTACTTTTGGAGTAGTCATTAGTGAATTGCCAAGTTAGTTTAGTAGGATATTGCCTATCCTAAAATAGTTCATCTTTTAACGGTTTCTCTGTAATGCCATTATTATAAAGTAATTAGGAGAATAATCATGTTAAAGTCATCTGCTTTAAAAAAAAACTATTAATGTGTTTTTTCTTAATGCTGATATTCTTCTCGAGCCTTTTGTTTTCAGTAAAATATTTGCAACCCTGTTCTGTTTTCTTCAACTTGAAAAGCAGGGAACTTCATCATGTTTAAACTTCAAAGTCAGAGTTGACTTATAAAAGAAGGAAACTGCTACAGATAGATTCTCTCCATCTCCTTCTGGATTGGAAGGAAGATTCTTTTCCATGGTCTGATCCATTTGAATTGTTTTGAGTAGCAGTAACATTACTCCTAAACCACCAAGGTTCCAATGGCTTCCTGTAGGCCTAGGAAAATGAGGGGAAATTGGTTCTGTCAGCAACCTCACTTAGAACGTGTTTTTTCCAGAATGAGTAGAATACAGCTCAAAGCCATGATTTGATAGAATACTCAGAGATCGTACCTCCAGTACCTCACTCAGTCTTCCTGAGAGTCAGGTGTGAAACCTACCCTTGGATGAGTGCTTTTGAACCTCAGTATCCCTTTGCAAGAATTTATACCTCTGCCATATGGCATAAGACTTCAGTTTTTAATTTTTTTACTTAGGTAAACATGAATTGGGCTTTAACTGCTTTTATTGCCCTAACTTTAACATTTTTTTAATGTTACTTTGATGGTTGGAGTAATACTAAAGAGTAAAATGCTGAATTACCCTTGTTTGCAAAGAAGTTTTACTAAATAGCCCTGCTGTAACTTTACACTAGCAAACAAATTCTAAACTAATGGAACCATCTCTAGTTATAATGAAAAATTACTAGGGTTCATTTTAGTGTTAAAATTCCAACTGTAATTAACGTTTGCTTTAACAAATGTTTAAAAAAAAAAGGGAAAGAAATAGTTAAATTATGTTGTGGCCAGAGTGTACAGCTTTGCCCAGATCTGTCTGGCCTGCCCATTTGCATAGACCTGGCTAGAATTCCAAGGAACCATGTTGATCAGAAACGGCCCCCAAGGGTGCTTCCTGCCATGTTCCCATTGATTACCATTTCATTGTCAGTGTTTGGTAATATTAATTAGAGTCTTCATATATCTCTGGAAGAATTCGTAATTAAGAAGGAAATGTTTACTTTCTAAGTCACTCATTTGAAAAACAAAGGAGGAATAATGTATAACCACTGAAAGCCAGTCAGGGATTTTTTAAAGTACATTTGAAACTATCCTGACTTCAAGCAGCATAAACTTGAAGAGCAGGAATAAATTTCCCTCACAATGCAGTTTCTTCATTTAGAGAAAGAACAAATTATGTAAGAAAGAAGCAAAAGGCTTTAGAAGCTCATAAGAAATTATAGGTATTTCTAAAATAAGGTGTAACAGAAATAAAAGAAGCATGCTAGGACCTGCCACGTAAGATGGTTAAGAAGAGCAGGGGTCCCATTAGAAAATAGTTGTTCTCAATCCCAAGAAATGATACAGGAGTAAATGTGAAATTTCTTTTGTAGATTTAGAAAAATCAAACATTTGAAAAAATAGAAAGTAGAAAGCGCAGGGCAAAAACCTTCAGATATCCATGAGAAATGAGCACATTTTATCCACAGAAATAAAGTGTTAATGCTATTGTTCACTATTGAAATGATGTTCAGTTGGGCCAGTTGAACAGAGTTGTTTTTGATAGTGAAAGGCCAATAATAAAAATTTGCATCTGAATTACATTTAGGTAAAATAGATGAATTCTAGAAGGGTAAAGAAAAATAATAAAAGGTAGAGTTTGCCACTTTTTAAAATATCCTGTCTCATGTGGCAAGCATTTGTTGTTGTGATTGTCTCTTGAAATGCTTTCTGAAAGAGTACATGATTCACCCTGATAGTGAAAACCTTTTGTATATTTGGGTTATCGAAACTGAGGTGAAATAGAAGGATGTGATGGTTTGAAATTCTTTAGGACTGAGAGGATATTTGGACTATTGGAAGAAAAGCTCAGAGTCTACTGTAAGATTAATATGTAAGAATCTCAAAACCTTTTAGGGTAGGAAAATGCAGTTAAATGCTAGAAGCAGGGTTCCTGATCTATTTGAATCCAGCCAAAGAATCCTCAGAAATTTGTAATTGATTGGCTCAAGTATGAAATGTAGATCTGAATTGGCAGACTTTCCCTAAAGGGCCAAGTGGTAAATATTTTTGGCTTTGTAGGACATTGGTCTCTGTCACAAGTACTTTCAAAAACAGGTGGCAAGCTGCATTGGCTCACAGGCCAAAGTTTGCTGACCCCTGATCTACATTGTTTTTCCTTCTAAATATTACCTGATTATCTTAGCTTCTTGGCAAACATGCTAGGCCGGATGGAGCAGAGGTTTCTGTTGCATGCTGTAGTCTCTTATTAATGAATCCATCCAAGAACACGTTAGAGAATCTGAAGTCAACACATACAGATTTCATATGTTTTAACTTTATAATTTATATTTCTTGTCAGAGTTCTCCCAACTTGCTGTAAATATTTTCGCTTTTGAAAGTTCCAACAAAGACTGTGAAGTAAGACAGATCCAAAATTATATCTTCATTTCTTGTATTTAACAGGTACTACCAAACTTTACTTTTAATACTATCACAAATTGGAAAGCAAATCCTTGCATATTGTAGGGCCTAATTTTTTATTGGAGGAATAATAACATGCAGACTGATGCAGTTTGAAACATTTTCTTCCCATGTGTGTGTCTGTGTTTGTGTCAGTCCCTGTGTCTACATGTATGTATGGGTGTGTGTTTTTCTGTACACCTGGGGGGAGAGGTATCTGTAAAGTCAGTTCTCTTCTCTCCTGTAGGGTGGATATGCAGCCTACAGATATGCACAGCCTGCTACTGCAACCGCAGCCACCGCTGCTGCAGCCGCTGCAGCCGCTTACAGCGACGGGTATGTACAGAGACAGTGGTGAGCTTTGGGATGCATGAGAGCTGTTCCATCCCAGAATATCACCCATTTTCCTCCCTTCACCGTTTCCACAGCAGCTCTTAGCACATCGGGCATCTTGCCAGCCTGGGCTTTCTGCAGACCTCTTGATGGCCTCTGTCATGCGACTCTGTCCTCCGCTCCCTCTTTCTTGTTATCATCTCTTCTTTGGCTTTGACTCCAGTCCCTCTCTTCCTCGTCTCCAACTCCTTTCTTTTCCATTTTATGGAAGTACTTCAAATTTCTTCAGGGAGTAGAATTAGAAAGGTTTTTTCCCATTCCTTATAATTCCAGTTTCCTTATGATAATCCAAGACCAAGTGACTCACAAGTCTTAAAGCACAGTAATCCCTTTAATTTTTTTAGATCATACACTTTTCTTTATCTGTCTGATTGTGTTTCTTCTTTCCAGTTATGGCAGGGTGTACACAGCCGACCCCTACCACGCCCTTGCCCCTGCCGCTAGCTATGGAGTTGGCGCTGTGGTAAGTATATAATATACCGTTGCTTTATAAAACCATTTCATTCCTTCTTTTACCCATAGACTACAGAAGATCTAGGGAGGTAGTAAATTCAGCCTTTCTTCCACCATCAAGGTATTAAAGCCACACAGATCTATCTGGAAGTTTCATGTCACCCTCTTTATTCGTGTGTTATTATAATGTGAGTCACATGGCCTAGTTAAGGGCAGCAGAAAGGAATGATCATTGATAGTGTGCCCCAAGTAGTGGCATCATCTGTGAGAGAAATAGGGGAACTGGTGAATGTTTCCTATTGGTTCAAATGTTGAGTGCATACCTGTGGCATAGTTTCATTGATAGGCGTTGGCAAAGGAGCATGGAGCATAAGGCGCTAGTATTCACAGTAAGCTTTTCAAAAACTTAAGTTTCAAATGCAAATCTAAAGGATGTCTCTGCTCTTCCTAAGCCTTCTGGTAGATAGTAGTAGAAATTCCTAAGTGAATGCTTTATAGGGTATTTTATTATTGATTATTGATAACAATTGTGGCAAAATATGGTGTTTTTGATAGAAGTATCGAAGAAGTCCATAGAACTAGCATAATTTCTTCTGACCAACCACCTTACTGCAATATTATTGTGTTGGCTCGGATGCCTCCAGTTTCAGTGATTAGGACTCACAGGCTGCAACAAAGACAGGCCATTCCACAGTGACACCTCTGCCAGGCTTGCTCTCTAATCCAAAATGCAACTGGGCAACTACCTCTGAACATGGGCAGAGTTGTTTGAAAAGGAGACAGAGTGAAGTATAAAATGTAAGACCTAAAGGAATATGAGAAAGCTACTTCTCACACCAAATTTCTACTGATGAAGATTTGCGGAAGGAAGTAATGGGGGGCCCTGAGGGAATATATGTTTATAAATGAAGTGGAGCATTACAATATAAAGGCAGTGGTGGAAGTTCCTGAGGTTGTATTTCCTCCTAAACTGATATAAGTCCTATGCTAAAAGAATGACCTGAGAAAGATGCATTCCTGGGAAACTTCTAATGGAAAGAGATAAGCCATTAGATAAAGTCATTTGGTAAAGATAAAGGAGTAAAGCCTAGATAAAACCCCAGCTAGATATATAAATGTGAATGTGTCAAGAAACAGCCTAGTTGGTGTGCTTCGTAGATAGATGATAGAGGAAACAGACTCTATTAAAGACTGGCTCAGGTTTAGATGCGGCACCATCTCAAATGGGCTGTGACCACACATGGCAGGGATCGTGTCAGAAGTAATGTGCACTGCCGATGGGTCATATTTGAGAAGGGGAAACTGGTGATCTGTTTTCCACCAGGATTATAAGGCTGTATCAAGGTAAACAAAAACCTGTGCTTTTAAAAATCAAACTCTTTGCAGAACTAGTTTTCAACTGTGTATTGTTTCCCTTCTGTGCTAATTCATGTAAATAATGAAATAAAATGTCGTCATACTCTCCTTGAGAATATCAGGTCAGCAATAAATATATTGGGCTCTGGTTTGAGCACCTTAGAGAAGCAGAAGTTGGTTTCCTGACTTCACTGCACAAGGCAGTGCTTGATCAGTTGCTTTGAGGCTTCAAAGCAGGCTGTGTTTCTAGATCCCTTTCTGGACATTTTTCTTCACTGTTAATGCTTCTTTCATCAACCTTTTAATTATTTTTATCTCTTTAATTACTGCAGGCGAGTTTATACCGAGGTGGCTACAGCCGATTTGCCCCCTACTGAAGTGACGTGAGACCCCTGCAAATGGGACAGCCCCCCAGTTCATGAGGCCTGGCTATTGCAATATTTACTAGTAGAGGAACTCTATAGCAAGATGAAGAGGAAAAACAAACAAACAAAAAAAAACACAAAAAAAGAAAGAATACTTTTTTATACCTCACTATGTTCTTTGAATATGTATTTTTCCTTTAAATTTCTGCCTTTAATTCTTTTGTTCCAAAGATTGTGCATTTTTTTCTTTTTTTTTTTTAAACTGTGGTAAAAAAAAAAAAATAATGCATTTCCATGTCTGTATGTCCGTGCTTAGCTTATTCTATCAATCACGGAAGAGGCAGTCAAGGAGGAAGGAGAGACATTAGGAGCCGATAAATGCATCTGATCAGAAATCAGCAGACAGAATTACCAAAGTGTATCTGGTGCTGAATGGCTGGGGGACAAGCAGAAGTGGAAGAGATCTTTCTGCAACAGGATATTCTTCTAGTCTTCTGAGTTTCTGGTCTTTGACAGGCAATTCTGGTTGGCTGTGGCTGGAATCCACATGCTGATAGATAGGAATTTGTGCTTATAAAGCAGGAGAATTAAAAAGATGCTTTCCTCTCCTCTTCCCTCCTGTCTTCTCCATTCTTTTTACAATCATCTTACACGCACAGCCTGAGACAGTTGGCATAGTTTTTGGAATTATAGTATTGATATTTCCAAACGTGCTCTCAGACTGTGGATAATAAACACCTCATTAGGAAACCGATCTCAGAATGAACTCTGGAGTATGAAAAAGATCATTTCTATTGTTCCTGTAACCTAGCATTCCTTCTAGGCTTCTTCTCCTTTAATTGAACCACAGCTTAGCTCATGTATTCTTTTATTAACACCCTGCTCTCATGTCGATAAGATTCAGGAATTTAGGACCCAGGGACAGAAAAATGAATAAGCCAGTGGCCAGATTTCCCCCAGATGTCTTGAGGATTAGAAGTACAAATTGTTCACAGCCATTAAAGAGGGCGAGGAAGAGAAAAGGAATATTAGAAGATCTGGTATTTCTTACTTTTTTCTTGCCTCAGAAAGTACAAAGTTTAAAAAATAGAATAAAGAATCTGCTGGGGAAAGATAGAGTACCAGGTCCTAGGTCAGTAGTCCCTGGAAGTTTTGGTGATGAGGACATGGAAGGGCAGGCAGAGGCACTTTGTACTTGCTCCAAAGCCATAGGAATTTTCATCTTCCAGAGCCTTTATGAGTCACTTCTCTATCCACAGTCTTGAGCCTGTGGCTATCCCGCTGAGCTTCTCACTGTCCTCCAAAACAGCCAGCTGAGCACCCAGACCACTTTGTGTACATTAACACTACAGGACATAAAATGCAGAGGCCCTGAGATTGCTGCCTTCCCATATTGGAAGGAGGGTCTGAAATGGCAAGGGTCTTCTATATCGCCAGAAAGAGTCACGCAGTGAGTCACTGCCATTGCCATCTGGCTGTAATTTTCTATGTTATCAAGGTAGGAGAGAGTGTTTCTCTTCTAGCTGTTAGATAGAACTGATAAAAGCAAGTGTCCTACAGCATTTCCCAAATGAAGGCATTAGGAAATAGAAAAGCATGGTCTTTTTGGCTCCCTGGTCTATTCACATTGGTACTAGGGTGACCTTTCACCCAAGGGACAGCTGCTAAAGGGAGTAATTCAGAGACATGGAGCTTCTGGTTTGTTATGGGTTTGTTTTGGGTTTGTTTTTAACTCCTGCCTCCACACATGTTCTTGACTGATAACTGACTCATGTCCCTGAGTTAAAATGACTGACCTATGACAGCATCAAGCATTCTTTGTAAGCAGAGTGATATATCTGAGAGGGCGTTGACCTGTCATGTAGAATACATATCCTTTCCCCCTTCAGAATCCTGTCTCGCCTCATAACTGGGAGAGAGGCTGTGCCTGAAACTAGGGGCGATGTCAAGGAAGCTAGAGGCCTCGATGCAATTATTGCTGATTCTGGGGAGGAAGACAGAGAATAAGGGGACTCCAACTGCCCAGTCCATTGGCCATTTTTAAGGGTCCCCCCACCCCAAGCCAAAGTTTGGTTTGTTGCTGTTAAGACAATTTTTGTTGTATGTATATAAATATTTTAGTTAGAGGAGCGGGGAATGGGATGCGGGCTTTCACAGTTCTAGGGAATGGGGGCAGGGAGGATTTTGCTTTTGCTTTTGCTTTGAGGGAGAACTTTAGCTGACTAAAAAAACGGAAGTTTGGGGTCATGATCACAAAGGGGCCATTCCCAAAAGATGGCAAGCCACGTACTCAGTGGAGACTAGGCCAAATTCTAAATGGTTGTATCCATAGCAGGGGAGAATAGGAGAATGAGTTTACGAGTTTTTCTCTTCTTTTTTCCTAGAAAGAGGTAAGGATAACGGGAAAGGTAGAGAAGGCATCTCCCACAGACCTTTTAAGAGAGGCAGAATCTTGAGCTTGAGGCACCTTGAGTGCATCTCAGTTCAGCTGGTTCTGGCTGAGGCCTCCAAAGGCAAGCTCTGTGCTTCCCAGTGGTTTCTGCTGCATTTCCAGGGATGGTGTTTAACACCGCTTCCTCCAGCTCCCTTTTCTAAGAAAGAATAAATGGAGTTCTGCTTTTTATGAAAGGGTCTTTGGTTTTCAGTGTCAACACTGAGAATTGGGGCTCTTACAAGCATCTAGATTTCACAGTATCAACCTCCCCGTCACCTTTTGAACTTTGAGACTCCGTACAGTCAACTTCACCAGAGGCAGCACTGCTTGTCTGTTTCTGACTCTGGTTCTCACCGTATTAAGAAAGAGAGTCAGAGGAGTCTGGCATTTCGTGAGTTTGTCAGAGGATGCTGGCTGATAATTCCAGAAAACTCACTGATGCTAAATCACAGTACATGCATGATTCTTTTTCAGCTTTACTATAGTTCATGACCTGTACTTTCTGTACTCTTGGAAGCTGGGCTCCTTAAAGGAGGCCTCTAGTGAACACCTTTATCTCCATGTCGCTCTTCGAGCCCAGAGAGCTGCCCATAGGCATTTTCCAGAATTCCTTGTGTCACTTAGTTCAATTTCCATTAACTCAGATCAGCCATTGTGATTCACCATTTGTCAGGCTCTCGGGTTTAACAAAACCTACTATCACCATCATCCTCCAACAGCCACAGTCTGAATTGAGCCAACATTTTTTTTTTCTTTGAGAAATGGACTGGGGCACAACTGTTAGTCTGAGGGGAGCTAGTGGAAATCTAGACAATAGAAGTCATCGATAGCAGCTTTTCCTCAAATGTGTGACTCCTCAGGGGCTGAACTGCTCTTAGCTTAGAATTATGCTTTACTAGAGATCTAGCAGATAAGTGGGTTAATCACTACCATCCTGTAACTAGTTATATAGCTTCCCGACATGAGGGAGACACCAAACAGGGATGGAAGCAACCCCAAGGATATGCAAGAAGGGCATGGTGAACCCCCTTCCCTCTGGCAGGAGAACAAGGCCAACCAAGGGACAGACTGGAAAGCACTTAGATGTTTAAGGAGGGGAACGGGGAAACTGACGGGTCCTCCCCTTTTGCCAAGTTCAGCCAGTTCTCTGCTGCTTGCAACCCTCTAGCACAGTAACATTTGCAGAATTGCAGATTTTTCCCCCAGATACTAGGAGGAAAGGGACTTTGGGGGGTGGGGAAGGGGTCGTGGTGTTTTAAAAGCATAAGTTACCTGTTTGCACTGTTTTAAGATAGGAAAAAAATAGTGGGCAAGGTGAACGTCGGACGTAAATTTGTGTGTTTTTATTTTGTCATGCTCTTGAAAATGTTTGACCATTTGTAGTATACACAGTGAAACTTGATTCTCCCTGTTGCATAAAACACTATATTTTTTTGGAAATGTTACTGTCCAAAAGCCTCTTCCCTCCCTTTCCTTTTCCTGTGTACTTCCTTCATACTTGCTTTACTGATCAGCCAGGCAATAGCCATCCAAGAGCTAGAGCATGAAACAGGGCCCCTTCCAAGTAGGCTCTGGGTGTCCTAAGCCAGCGTGTGCCCTCTGGTTTAGTGAGTGTAATAGAGTCCCTGGCACCTTTCTTTGCAAATAAGGCTTACAGACCAGACCGCAGCAAGTTATCAAATTCCTCAATCAGATGCACTAGGAGTGAGGAGCCCAGGGATGGAGGGGGTTCCTGAAGTATTGCAGTTGGCTGTAGTAGCTGAGTTCTTTTCCATGTTACCGAAACTGTAGCCAGTTACAGTTTACTCAGGAAAACGGTAGATCAATTCAGCCATGGTAGTGCTGGTTGGCAGAGATTGGTAACGGAGAGAACTGCTCATCAGCCAAAACTCAAGCCTTGCCTTTCAGGAGGCCACCAGCAGAGGGACTTGGTCCTCCTTGTCTGGTACTTGTGTACGTGCCGGTGACCTGAGGACTCCACTCACACTGGCGAGCAAAAAGGGAACAGTGATTCTCTTTTCTCTCCCACCCCCTGCCCTTTGTTACCAACACCAGTTTCCCAGGGGGTACATGAGTTTTTGAATTTTTAAAAAATGTGTTTTGGTTTGGTTTTTCCGGGGACTGATAAGTGCTTTAAGCAATGTCCATACCCCGTCAAGACTCCCAGCTTAGTCATTTTCTTGTATTTTTCTGTTCACAGTATTTGTGTGTGTGCTTGTTTTGGCAGCTCATTTTGGCTGTATTATATATCGAGTTGATCCTCTTTTTTCCCCAAGGGATATGAATTGTTTTTCTTGTGTTATATTCTGCTTGTGAATAGCTGGAGCAAACCTGGGGCTGACACACGTAAGCTAGGGCTGCAAAGCGAGAAGAGAGCCGGTGGAGTGTACTTGTCCCTGACAGGCTGACCTACCTGAGTCTCTGAGCTTTCCAGTCCAAATCTTTGCAAGGCTCAAAATGCCACAGAACCTCTCCTCTTCTCCCCACTCCCCATGGCAGGGACTGGACCATCCCTACATGCAACATGCTGTTCCTCCAGCCCCTCCCGTTGCCATGGCAAAACAGGTACCTTTGGGGCATGGGGGCATTACATGGGATGCTTATGTAATCGACCACCTAGCCTTCTCTCTCCCCTCCCGTCCTCCCCCAGAATCACTTCCTAGGACACCCGAGCTGCTTGCCCAGGGTCCTGTTTCCCTGCTAACTCCAGAGAAGCATCCCAGGGCTTTGTGACAGTCTCTAATTCCCTTCCCTTCTCGTTAAGAATCATATTGTATAGTAGCTTTCAAGACCATACAGTATTCATTGGGTTACTCCTATTATTATCAAGTAGCTGGAATTGTGAAGGTCGGAGTAGTTAGATCTTTAGCTTTTATTCCTTATTTTTTTGTATTACTCTCCATGTGTATAAATTATTGATCATGTTGCTGGCTTTTATAAACTCTAAGCGAAGGAGGAGCCCTGCCTCTGCCTTTGCACATGGTAATGAAGCACTGTTTTTAAATAAAAGAGAGAAACACCATTCTTTGGCCTGTGTGTATTAATCCTCGTTCCCTGTTGCCTCTGCCTGAGGCTCCAAAGATACAACTTGGATTTGACTTTTTAAGCAGGGGGGTGGGGGTGGGGGGGGGGTGGGGGGCGGGGGGAACAAGAAGGAAAAGTGCCAGGCGTTCTAAGGTGAGACATTCTAAATGGTGATGATAAGCCAGAAGGTAAACGAGGCCAGCAAGTGGGCCCATGTCAGCTGCTCTTAGCTTCCCCAGCTGCTGAACTCCAGTCTGTCCAAAAGCTGCTTCTGAGGTCTTTCAGCTTCACTTCTTCACCATCCACCCTCCCCTAGATTCAACTCCTGCCTTTACTGTACCACAGACACTGTCCTTGCCAGGGGCTGTGGCCCCACTTGACCTTATCAAAGTGTTATTTCCCTGCCTTGCCTCCTCTGTCCCTGCTGCCCCTGGCTCTCCGGCTGCCCCCCAGGCTCCCTCACTTTTTGTTCAACCATAGAAAATATGTCCTGCCTAGCCCTTTCCTTCCTGTTTCTTTTCTTTTTTTCCCCTTAAGACAGGGTCTCATTCTGTCGCCCAGGCTGGAGTGCAGTGGTGTGATCAAGGCTCACTGTAGCCTCAAACTCCTGGGCTCAGGTGATCCTCCCACCTCAGCCTCCTGAGAAGCTGGAACTACAGGTGCACGCCACCACACCCGGCAAAATTTTTTGTAGAGATGGGGCTTCACTGTGTTGCCCAGGCTGGTCTCGAACTCCTGGCCTCAAGTGATCCTCCCACCTCAGCCTCCCAAAGTGCTGGCATTACAGGCATGAGCCGCCACGCCTGGCCTCTTTTCTTTCTCACCTGTGCTGAAACCCATCCCTTGCTGCGTTTGTTTTGTTTCTCAGCCAATAATTCCTAAATCTCTGAAATTCTCCATAATCCATAAATCTCTAACTCCCTTCACTTCACCATATGAGATCATCATGCTTCCTATTTCACAGAGAATATGGAGGTTGTCAGACACAATCTCCCTGAATGAATTTTCACTACCAGATCTACAAGCCTACTTGAATTCCACACAGGGTGTCTTTCCCCTTCTCTCTCGTTCTATTAGAGGCATTCTTCACATCACCGTGAACCCCACACCTGTGCTCTGCCTCCCAGCCTTTCCCACCTTCTCGGTGCTTTGCTTCAGTTTCCTCCCTTGCCTGGTTTGCCTCTTCCTCTCAGTAGTCCCTTTGGTACTTAAGCGTGCTTAGATCTTAAAAAGTTAAAAAAAAAAATTGGAAAATCTCAAGCTATTCATTGAACTTTTTTTTCTTTCTTTCTTTTTTTTTTTTTTTTTTGAGACAGGGTGTCACTCTATTGCCCAGGCTGCAGTGCAGTGATGCTATCTCGACTCACCGCACCCGCTGCCTCCCAGGTTCAAGCAATTCTCTTTCGTCAGCCTCGTGAGTAGCTGGGATTATAGGCACGCACCACCAACCCAGCTAATTTTTGTATTTTTGGTAGAGACGGAGTTTCACCATGTTGGCCAGGCTGGTCTCAAACTCTTGACCTCAAAGATTCACCCGCCTTGGCCTCCCAAAGTGCTAGAATTATAGGCGTGAGCCACCACACCTGGCCCTAAGTTGTTTCTTTCGTGGCAAACTTCTGGAATAAGTTTCTACCGGCTGACTCCAATTACTTGATCTTCACCCTGTGGCTGCCTGCCTTCTACCTCCACTACCTGGAAGCAGCCCCTGAGGATGACAGTTAACGGATGCTCCTCTGTCCACTTGCTTGACTGCTGAGTGTTCCCAAGGCTGCTTCCCTTGTGTGTTGGACTGTGACAGGCCAAAGTGGGTGAGTACCTCACCACCACCACCCACTCCAAGCTGGCATGTCCTTGCCCGGCCTCGTCTTATCTCCTAAACTGGTCTCCTTGCCTCCACCTTTTCTCCGACAGCACTCCATGGCTGAAGCTTGTTCTCTCAACAGCCTGTTCAAATCGGATTGTGACATGCTTTTGTGCAAACTTCTTTGGCTTCCCATCCCGTAGCCAGTTCCAGGTCCTTATTTTGGTCTACAAGGCCCTGTACAATGTGCTCCCCTGGTAGTTTATTTGGTGTCTGTCTTTCTGTACTAAAATGCAGGCACCTGGAGGTCAAAGACTTTGTTCTGTTGGCTGCTGATCCATTTGCCTGGTGCTTTGTAAGCATTCAGTACCTATTTGTTGAATTACTGCTTTCCATTTTGGATGTAAATGATGCAGTTTTCAGCCCTGCCTTCCTCCACATTGCCACCCCTAGTAACAACAGTGGACAAGTGTGCGGAGTGCTGTTGGTGGCACTTGCCCATTTTCACTCCTTTCGTCTTCCCAGCAGCTCTGTGAGGCGGGTGCCCCCTGAGGCACTTCTCTCTGCAGCTTTCCTGCCTTCTTGCTGGGCTTGACAAGCATGCAAAGCCTGGATTGCCCCTTCCCCAGGCCGTTTCTGGGGGTTGTGTTTGCAGCAAGGAAACTTGTATCCCCTCAGGGTAAAGAGCAAGCTTGCTTACTACCTGTTATAAAAGAGGTGGATCCCCTAAGCTCAGTCCTCCTCAGCTGCAGTGCAAACCTACTACCTGCACTACATCTATCCAGGCCTGTGGGACTCGGGGGCTCATGGAACTGTTCCATGTGCTGCTGCTCATGCTGCCTGCCGCACTGTGAGTAATAAAGTCCTTTGCCTTTCACCGAGTCTTGTGTCTTCCACCAATATCCATGAAACAATAACAGGCTAATGCATCAGCTTCTAAGGAGGGAGAAATCAAAGCCCATACCTGACAGTATTGTTATTCCTCTGTTAAAAGATGAAGCTGGAAGCATAGAGAGATTAAATAACTTTCCCAAAGTCACATAAGTAGGAAGTTGCAGAACCAGGATCCAAACCCAGGCAGTTGCTCCCAAGTCTATGCCCTTAACTAACCTCTGACTGCTAGTGTTTCTAAGTACTGCTCTCGCAGAAACCCCACAGAAATCAGAGCCAGCACTGCACTCACGTCTCTGGCTGCCTCTCTGCCTCTTCTAGGCTCCTCTTCCTCCAGCTCTCTTTTAAATCGTGTTATTCCTCTAGGGCTCAGTTGTAGGCCACCTTCTTCCCATACTCCACTGAAAAGATCACCGTTGAGACCAATTTCTGCCTGTAAGCTAATGACTCTTAAATCCAAACTGGAGTTCATAAAGCTTTCCTAGAGTCTAGACTCACATCCAGCTGCAGCCCCACAGGCTTCTAAAATTCAATGTGCTTGAAATAAACCCTCTTTCTATTCAAAACCTATGCTCCTGTCTCTAGTGCATTTGAGCTGATAACAAAATACCATAAACGGAGGAATTTTTAAATAACAGAAGTTGGCTGGGTGCAGTGGCTCACGCCTGTAATCCCAGCACTTTGGGAGGCCAAGGGGGGGTGGATCTCCTGATGTCAGGAGTTCCAGACCAGCCGGGCCAACATAGTGAAACCCTGTCTCTACTAAAAATACAAAAATTAGCTGGGCATGATGGCAGGCACCTGTAATCCCAGCTACTCGGGAGGCTGAGGCAGGAGAATCGCTTGAACCTGGGAGGCAGAGGTTGCAGCGAGTGGTGATTGGGCCATTGCACTCCAGCCTGGGCAACAAGAGCAAAACTCCCATCTCAAAAAAAATTTAAAAATAACATAAGTTTATTTCTCACAGTTCCAGAGGCTGGGAAGTCCAAGGTCAAGGCTCCAGCAGATTCTATGACTGGTGCGGGCCCCTTTCCTGGTTTAGAGCTCCTTCTCACTATTCATCCAATGGTGGAAGAGGCTAGCTAGCTCTGTGGGGCCTCTTATAAGGGCACTAATCCCATTCATGAGGGCACCACCCTGATGATCTAATCACCTCCTGAAAGGCCCCATCTCCTAACACTATCACATTGGGGGTTACGGTATCAACATAGGAATCGGATGTGGGGGAGACAAAAAAATCACACCAAGCAGTTCCCTAGGTCAATAAGTTGGACAACAGTTGGCAATAACCATGTTAAAACCCTAAGGAAGAAAGAGAAAATGATGTAAAGAAAAATATTTTGCTAAAGGGGGGTGTGTTCCTACTTTCGTCTTGGGTGGCTGCCGGTCCTCAGTGAGGACTTCTCTCCGCTTGCAAACAGTCAGCAAGTCGAGCTGATTCCTTGGTCTCCACCCGTAGTCCTCAGGTGTAGCATGTGGCTGGCTGACCTTTTATCAGGCAGTGAGAGGTGCTGACCTCTGGACCAGCTAGACAGACAGCATCCAAAGACAAGTCATCTTTGTCTAGCACGTAGTAGATGCTTTATACATTTAATTTTTTTGGCTCAAACCCCTTCCGCTTACATAATTCTTCCTGTTTTGACAGGCTTTAGCAATGATGCTTTTCTCTGACTCAAGCTTAGCCCCAGTCCGCAGCCTCCATTCATCACATGAACATTGACTGGTGACGTGCGGCCATATATTGGTGCCATTTGGAAACAAAGCCTGGAGAAACTGGATTTTCTCTTAGGTAATTAGTACATGTCTCTTCCCACCACCAGACTGAGCTTCCAGAGGGTAAAGGACCAGATTAATCATATCCAGCTTCCTAACGCCTCACTGAGGCACCTGCTGTAGCTCCCGTCATATAAACCATACTGACGGTTCCACGAAGAGACACAGATTCAGACTCCCAGCCAGGAATACGACAAGCACAGGCAGAGTGTCTGAGAATGAAACTGCACATAGTTCTCTGAGACTTTATTTAAAACACAAGATGAATTTACAAAAAGTTTAAGATAAGTCAAAAGGTGGCCCTGGCCTCAGGCTTCCATTTCTGTTCCTCTGTTGAGGACAAGGAGTGCTCAGAGAGTAGCCTCCCCTCCATGCTCCCAAGTGGCCAGTGGCCCCTGCGATGGCAACCAATGATGCAGTTTGTTTGTTTGTTTGTTTGTTTGAAAAGAAAACTGGATTTCAAGGAGCAGCAGCCAAGTGTTTCTCCCTGAGCCATAGGAAACTGTGTGGTCTCAGTCGAATCTCTGCCCATCTGCCCCACAGCTTCCCCATCTGTAGGATGTCAGGACAGATAAGCTATTCTGGCCAGGCATGGTGGCTCATGCCTGTAACCCCAGCACTTTGGGAGGCCGAGATGGGTGGCTCATCTGAGGTCAGGAGTTCGAGACCAGCCTGGTCAACATGGTAAAACCCCATCTCTACTAAAAATACAAAAATTAGCCGGGCATGATGCCACGCGCCTGTAACCCCAGCTACTCAGGAGGCTGAGGCAGGAGAATCGCTTGAACCCAGGAGGTGGAAGTTGCTGTGAGCTGAGATCATGCCACTGCACTCCAGCCTGGGTGACAGAGTGAGACTCTGTCTCAAAAAAAAAAAGCTATTCTGTGGGGCCCCTCCCAAGGCAGAAGTGCTGACTGTGTATTGTTGATAACAGAACTTGTCCCTCCAGGTAGAAATGAAGCCTAAACAAATGCTCAGTCCCAGGCATGGGGCTGACCCTATCGTGCACTCCCACCCGAGCGCTCCGCCTTCCCCTGGGAGCTCGTAAAATGCCTGTGCATTCACTAAGTCCCGTCAGAAGCTGTACAGGAGCAATTGTGACCAAGTGGTCGCAAAAGCTGGCACCACACAGCGGCATATCGGGAAAATGGTGCCTCCATTTTGGAGACTACCCAACCCAGTTCTAGGCCAAATATTGGAGGTTCTCAACCAAAGGAGCAAATCAGAGCACTATTTACACACCCAGGCTGCAGACCCGCAGGCTCCAACTCATTCGGTCCAAGTGGGGTCTGAGCATCTGAATTTTGTGAAGAGGCCAAAGATGATCTTAATGTGAACGCTGGCTGGAATCCGCCACTACAGGATTTTGGATCCTGCCATCTTCTCAAAGGGTGCCGAGAGACAGAGAACAGAAGAGCTCTTTTTATTTGTTTGTTTTGTTTTGAGGTGGAGTTTTGCTCTTGTTGCCCAGGCTGAAGTGTAATGGTGCGATCTCAGCTTACTGCAACCTCTGCCTCCTGGGTTCAAGTGATTCTCCTGCCTCAGCCTCCCAAGTAGCTGGGATTACAGGTGTGCACCACCACGCCTGCTAATATTGTATTTTTTTTTCTTTTAACTCGGAGTTTCATCACGTTGATCAGGCTGGTTTCGAACTCCTGACCTCAAGTGATCCACCCAACTCGGCCTCCCAAAGTGCTGAGATTACTTACAGGCGTGAGCTACCGCGCCGGGCCGAAAAGCTCGTTTTTAAAAAGGCTGGGATTGATGTCTCTATGAAGGTTCATCAGTGGTAACAAATGTTACCACATGGTGCTAGATGATGATGGCCTAGGGTGAGGGGAGAGGGTGTGGGGCAGCTCTCTGTGCTTTCCACTCCAATTCACTCTAAAAAATAAAGTCTATTAATGTTAAAGCCTATTAATTTAAATGCAGGGAAGAGGCAGCCAGGGTATGAGGGAGTCAGTGGAAATATTCAAGGATTGTGGTTCTGTGCCTCTCAGCCAGATCAGTCTTCCTAAACACCTTTGTTCTCACATGAGCTCCTGCTCCATCTCCATGGACAGCTTCTGTTGTCTGTGGGCAAAATTCTAAACTCCTTAGCCCGGCATTGAAGGCACCTCCCAGTCCTGGCCTCAAACCATCTTTCAGGCTTAGAATCAGTAATGAGGAGCCCATGCTGAAAGGGACCTCAAAGACCATCCCCACGAGACTGTAAGTCCCACAAGGGCAGGGGCCTTCCTTGTCTGTTCACCGCAAGGACCTAGGACATGACCAGGGTCTGCAAGGGCAGGCACCTACACCCGGATCTGGCTCAAGGTAGGAGTGCATGCCCTGGCCCAGCCACCAGCCATCGAACTCCCCCCAACCGTTTCTTTCTTTCTTTTCTTTTTTTTTTTTTTCTGAGATGGAGTCTCACTCTGTCACCCAAGCCGGAGTGCAGTGGCACGATCTTGGCTCACTGCAACCTCTGCCTCCCAGATTCAAGTGATTCTCCTGGCTCAGCCTCCTGGGTAGCTGAAATTACAAGCATGTGCCACCATGCCTGGTTAGTTTTTGTATTTTTAGTAGAGATGGGATTTCACCATGTTGGCCAGGCTGGTCTCGAACTCCTGACCTTAAGTGATCTGCCCGCCTCAGCTCCCAAAGCGCTGGGATTATAGGCGTGAGCCACCATGCCTGACCAGAAATCCCCCTTTTTTTTCCCTCCCACACAGCCTGTCCTTCCACCTCCTTTTCCCTCAAGACCATTTCTCTGAACATTTCCGACATACTCCAGCCCCCATCATCTCACTTGCCTCTGAGCTCTCTGCAGCATGACTTTATTCTTGCCGTACTTGGCTTCGTGCTGTGTTATTTTGAATTCTTTGAGGCCAGGCCTCTTTTGTATTCAGCTCTCTGTCTCCAGTACCAGAGCCTTGGAGCTGCCACACATCCCTCAGTGTCTGTGGCACCTGCCAGGCCAGCTGTGGGTGTCAGGACTAGGATTGATCTGAGTAGAGCCTTCATGTGGTTCTTTTTTTTTTTTTTTTTTTTGAGACGGAGTCTCACTCTGTCACCAGGCTGGAGTGCAGCAGCACCATCTCAGCTCACTGCAACCTCTGCCTCCCGGGTTCAAGCAATTCTCCTGCCTCAGCCTCCAAAGTAGCTGGGATTACAGGCATGTGCCACCACACCCAGCTAATTTTTGTATTTTTAGTAGGTACAGGGTTTCATGATGTTGGTCAGGCCGGTCTCAATCTCCTGACCTTGTGATCTGCCCGCCTCCGCCTCCCAAAGTGTTGGGATTGCAGGCATGAGCCACCGCGCCTGGCCATCCTCAGGTGGTTTTTACCACACCCCAGCGTAACTAGATCTGCTCGCTCCACAGAAGACAGCTGATTAACCCAGAAAAGGCGAGGGATGTGCCTGAGAAAGAGGCTCTAGAGGGTCTGCTCCTCTGTGCTGAGAAAGCCTTATTCTTTCAGGATGTAAAGCGTGGGCTCCGGATCCCAGCTGTCTAAACTTGAAATCTGGCTCTGCCACTTCCTGGATGTGTGCCTTTGCAGGAGTTGCTTAGCGCGCCTCAGCGTTTCCATCTGTCAAATAGAGATGGTATTAGTCTCTACTTGAGAGGGTTGATGTAAGGATTTTAAAAGTTCATATATGGGCTGGGTGCGGTGGCTCCCGCCTATAATCCCAGCACTCTGGGAGGCTGAGGCAGGTGGATCACCTGAGGTCAGGAGTTCAAGACCAGCCTGGCCAACATGGTGAAACCCTGTCTCTACTAAAAATATTAAAAAAATTAGCCAGGTGTGGTGGCAAATGCCTGTAAAATCAGCTACTCGGGAGGCTGAGTCAGGAGAAGCACTCCAACCCGAGAGGCAGAGGTTGCAATGAGCCAGGAACACGCCACTGCACCCCAGCCTGGGCGACAAGAGTGAAACTTTGTCTCAGACAAAAAAAAAAAAAAAACAAAGTTCATATATGTAAAATGCTCAGAAATACATGGCATATAGTATTCACTCAATAAATGTCTCATTATTGTTATTATTAATCGTGTGATCTGCTGCAGGGATGAGCCAAGCGCTCTGGACAACCGTCCTAGGTTCCAAAGACAGGATAATGACATGGGTTCTGAGACTTAAGTCCCAACATCCCCTTGACCTCTTAGTTCTAATTGGTCAGGTCGTATCTTCCCTGCTGAATCGTTTGCTTCTTGTGTCCTCAGGAAACTGAGGCACAGAATGGTCATAGAGCGAGGCCTCAAACCCCAGTAAGAACCCGGGCAGCTTTGCTGGGGTCGTGTCTGTAGGCCCTGCATGGATCCTGGCACCCAGTGGTCATGCGGGCTCTGTGAGTCTTTCTTCACTGAGTGGAGGCCCTTCCACTCCTTCCCCCAGTCTTATTCTCTTCATCTGTTCATGCACTCAAGGTTGTGGAATTGTAGAGTTGGGCATAAGCCTTGACGTTCAAATAGTTCAAGCCTCTATTTGACCAATACAGGAGCAAAGGGCCCAGAGAGGCTAAACACAAGAGCATACGGCCAGTTATTGGCAGGAGTGGGGGCTAAGGAGCCTCCCCTTTTCCAAATGTTGCCTTGCCTTGCTGGTGTTTGACAGTGTTTGCCTGATAGAATAAACAGGAGCATAAAATGGTTTTTCCAGCGGAATGGTAAGTGCTCTGAGGTTGGGGTCTTCTGTGCTAGCTCGGGGTTCCTGCTCCAGGGTTCTCTTCATCCAGAGCAGTCAGTAAATGCTTCCCGAGTCTTCTGGAAGCACAGCATTGGCTGAACGTCTGTCAGGTACCGGGGGTGACCGTAGGTGCCTTCGCATATGAGATCTCATTTAATTTTCACTTAAAAATGAAACTGAGTTCTTCATAAGAACTCCTCATTCTCGTCTCCATTTTGTGAGAAAGTCAAAACAGTGGCAAGAGGAGACTTGCACAGTTTCACACAGGCGGAGTGTTTTCTGAGCCTGGATCCGCGGGTCTTGCACAGTTTCACACAGGCGGAGTGTTTTCTGAGCCTGGATCCGTGGGTCTTGCACAGTTTCACACAGGCGGAGTGTTTTCTGAGCCTGGATCCACGGGTAAGCCGATGAGTAGTGCAGAGAGAACTGGTCTGCGGGCGGAGAAAGAGGCCAGGTGGAAAGTGAGGCAGTGAGCTCTGTGGGGGAGGGACAGGGTAGACTGCCCAGTGCCAGGCCTCTCGAGGTCAGCACTGAACCTACCTCCAACCTTTCACCTTACTTGCTTGAGGGCTGCCTGGCCCTGTGATGGAAAGGAGGCAAGTGTGCAAAGTGCTCTCACAGAAACACCATCGCCCCCTGGTTCCTTATAGGTTCGGAAATTGGTTTCCCGGCTCACAGATGGCAATTTCTCACTTTGAAAGCCAGAATTCTAGATACTCAAAAGTTGCTTGTCTTGAATCCTCTGGACCAGGAGTCAACCCGCTGTTTCTGAGTGTCACCAGATCGTAAATATTTTAGGTTGCACAGGCCTTTCGGTCTCTGTCACAGCTTCTCAATTTGGCCACTGTAGCACAAGAGCAGCTGCAGACAATCAGTGAAGGACCTGGTAATCTTCCAATGAAATTTTAAGAAACAGGTGGTAGGCCTGGTTTGGCCCACGCACTGCCGACCCTTGCCTTACACAAATCTGGGAGAGTTTGGATCAATGCTTGTGAAAAATCCCTGCCAAGTGCAGACTGAATGTAACTATTAATTTTGATGTGCGTGTGTGGAAAATATTAATCTCCAAATCATTTTAAGAGTAAGTGTTGCCAGCATTGGCGACACTTGCTCAGGCTCAAACTTAAAATTTCTGCCTTAGGCCTATAAGCACAGGCAGGTGTGAATTTCAGCCCTCCCATGCTTTAGTGGTGTGACCTCAGGATAACCAAGGCAGTGCAGGGTAATGGTTAAAAGCAAAGAACCAAGAGTTGGAGGGTTCTGACTCAGATCTGCCACCTGCTGGGTGGATGACCTTGAGCAACTTACTAATACTTAACAGCTCTGCACCCTAGAGTCCTTGTCTATAAACTTCAGACAATAAATGTTCCTGCTGAAGCAGGGTTTTGCAAGGATGAGATAAGACAGGACGTGTAGAGTACTCAGCACAGTGTCTAGAAAGTGCTAAGTTTTCCATAACGATTTGCCATTTGTCATTTGGTAAAGTTGGGAAAGCACTTAGAGTTCCTAGTGCATAGCAAACTTTCAGTGAATATTTCTTCTTCCCTTTTTGCGGGGGAGGGGAACAGGGATCAAGGAATTTCTGGGCAGGCTGGAGTGCAGTGGTGCAATCTCAGCTCACTGCAGCCTGAACCTCCTAGGCTCAAGCGATCCTCTACCTCAGCCTCCTGAGTAGCTGGGACCACAGGCATGCACCACCACACCTGGCTAATTTTTGTATTTTTAAAAGAGATAGGCTTTCACGGTGTTTGAGACCAGCTGGGCAACTCCTGAGCTCAAGCGATCCTTCCGCCTCGGCCTCCCAAAGTGTTGGGATTATAGGCATGAGCCACTGCGCCCTGCCTGAAATGAATCTTGTGGCTGGTAGGGGATACTGCAGGAGTTTCCCCAGGAGGGTATTCTTAACACATCCACACTGAGCTCCTGTGTGTGTGAAAAGGAGAACTTACCTACAGAATGTCATATATCAGATTTTATTGGTACGTTGCCATGTATCTCTAAAAACCATGTTGTGCAGAGGCTGCTTGGGAAGTGGGATGGAGCTGGGATGGTACCGTCAGGATGTCAGGTCTGGAGACAGGGTTCCAGTGCAGGCTGCATCCAACACGGGCACTGGGAGCTGAAAGGGTGGGGGACATTCCCTGGGAGTTTCCTCCACCATCTCTTCCTTATTGCATCATCCCCATCAGCACAGAACCGTACTAGCATTTCTTCCATCTTCAATTCTTTTTCCTTTTCTGACCTCACTTCTTCCTCCAGCAAAACCCCTCCAAAACATTGCTTGTACTTTCTGCTTTTTTTTTTTTTTTGAGACAGTCTCGCTCTGTGGCCCAGGCTGGAGTGCAGTGGCACAATCTTGGCTCACTGCAACCTCCACCTCTTGGGTTCAAGGGATTCTCCTGCCTCAGCCTCCCAAGTAGCTGGGATTACAGGCGCCTGCCACCACACTTGGTTAATTTTTGTATTTTTAGTAGAAACAGCGTTTCACCATATTGGCCAGGCTGGTCTCGAATTCCTGACCTCAAATTATCCACCCACCTCGGCCTCCCAAAGTGCTGGGATTACAGGCGTGAGCCACCGCGCCCAGCCTCTTTCTGCCTTCTTTTAAAACTTCTCCATTCAGGCTTTTTGTCCTCAGCCACTTCACCATAACCACTCTCATCGAGGCCACCAGTGGTCTTCGTGTTGCTAAATCAGATCGATTCTCCTGTCCTTGACCTGTCAGCAGCACTGGTCCGGTGTATCCCTTCTGCACTTTGAGTCTTTCCTCACTTGGTCTCCTGGACACCCACTCCTGGTGCCCCTCCTCCCTCAGTGGCTGCTTCTGTCTCAGTCTCCTTTGAGGGTTCCCCCGCTCTCCACATTCTCTTCAAGCTGGGGTGCCCAGGGGCTGGCCTTCGACATATATCTCAGACCTGTGTTCACTCTTTTGATAATCTTACCCACTCTTACGGTTTTAGATACCATCTATTTACAAATTTGTATCTCCAACTAATTTGTTGTTGGAGACCCCACATCTTGAATCGGATGCATGGATCTCATCACCTACTCAGAACCTCCCCTTCCATGTGTCTTTGGGCTTCACAGACGTGACACGTCCACCCTGAGCACCTTGCTCTCACCCCACCCCCGCTCCCACCTGTCCATTTCAGGTGCCAACAGCTCCATCCCACCAGTTGCTCAGGCCATAACCCCGCGTTATCCTGGCTCTTCTTTCCCTCACGCCACAGGTCCAGTCCATGAACAAATCCTGCGGGTTCTCCCTTCAGAACACATCCAAAATCTGACCACGTCTCACCACCTCTGTTGCCACCACACTGGTTCAGGCCACCATCCTCTCTCCCGAGGGTTGTTTCCAACATTTGCTAACAGATATCTCTGGCATCGCCTTGCCCTGCGGTCTCCTCTCAACACAACAGCCAGAGCGATCCTCCTAAAACCTAAGCCATTAGGTAACTCCTCCGCCTGAAATCACCCATGTGTCCCCGCCTCACTCAGAGTACAAGCCCAAATCCTTACTGTAGCTCTAAGACCCTGCACCTTTTGGCCTCAAGCTCCCTCTGCAGCCTCCTCTCCTACCCTCCCTTCGCATTCCCCCGCCTCCCTCTGCTCCCCGCACCGCACCCCACCTGCGGGCCCCTGAACGTCCCAAGCAGGTGTTTGCCCTTGCTGCTCCCTCCGTCTGGAATGCTCTTCTCCCAGATACCTTCATGGGTATTCTCCCAGACACCCTCACCTCCTTCATGTCTTTGCTGAGAGATCAGCCTCTCAGAGAGGCGTGCCCCGATGATCCTATTTGAAACTGTGCTCCCGCCCCATCCTACACTCTGTATAACTCCTTCCCAAACTTATTTTTCTCCCCAACACTCATTACTTTATAATACACTGTAACACTGATTTACTGTATTTCTCTTCCGTGTTCCCCTACCTCCGCCTTGAGAATGAAAACTTCGTGAAGGCAGGATTCGTTTTGTTTACTGCTTTTCCCCAGGGCCTAGAACAATGCCTTTTTGGTTTTGGATGGATGGATGGGTGGATGGACAGATGGGCTGGAGGCTCCCTACGTTTTCCAGCCATTGCTAACAACCATGGGGTGGTCTTCCGTGGAAACAGCCATTCTTCCACTGTTGCCTTGTTCCGTGATGAGAAGGAGTCTGCATGCACTCAAGCAACTTACAAAGCTATTAATACATGAAGACCCGCTGACTATGAGTCTGTCCTGTTTGGTTGTCGTTGTTGTTTCGAGACAACTCTGTCGCCCAGGCTGGACTGCAGTGGCGCGATCTCAGCTCGCTGCACTGAGTTGGAACGTTAAAATGTTCCAACACTAGGGAACTGGTTACATACAAAATATTCATCTACTTGGTAAAACACTATGTAGCTGTCAGAAATGAGGCTCACTCAATGACTGGGTTAACGTGGAAAATGTTGATTGTATTATTAGGTGGAAAAGGACTTTCTTACCTTTTACCTAAGGGGAAACACATCTCTCAAACTTGTGTGTAGGAAAACAAAACCCCTTAAAGGAATACAGCAAGGTCACAATGCGGCTATTTATTTAGAGGTAAATTTGGTGATTCCTCTGCCTCCCGGGTTCAGGCAATTCTCCTGCCTCAGCCTCCCGAGTAGCTGGGACTATGGATGCCTGCCACCACGCCCAGCTAATTTTTTGTATTTTTAGTAGAGACAGTGTTTCACCGTGTTAGCCAGGATGGTCTCAATCTCCTGACCACGTGATCTGCCCGCCTCAGACTCCCAAAGTGCCGGGATTACAGGTGTGAGCCACCGCGCCCGGCCTCTTTTTTTTTTTTTTTTTTTTTTGAGATGGAGTCTCCCTCTGTTGCCAGGTTGGAGTGCAGTGGCCTTATCTCAGCTCACTGCAACCTCTACCTCCTGGGTTCAAGCGATTCTCCTGCCTCAGCCTCGCGAGTAGCTGGGACTACAGGCGCCCCCCACCACGCCCAGCCAATTTTTTGTATTTTTAGCAGAGATGGAGTTTCACCATGTTGGCCAGGCTGGTCTCAATCTCCTGATCTCGTGAACTGCCCACCTTGGCTTCCCAAAGTGCTGGGATTACAGACGTGAGCCACCGCGCCCGGCCAAGTTTGTCCTCTTTTTAAACATTTTATTTCAGATTTGATGTAAATATTTATTATCTATATTCCTTCTATTTTATAAAACAGTAATGTGCATAACTGAAAACTTGAAAAACACAGAAAGGCAGAAAGAAGAGGGGAAGGAATCACCAAATTTACCTCTAAATAAATAGCCGCATTGTGACCTTACTGTATTCCTTTAAGGGGTTTTGTTTTCCTACACACAAGTTTGAGAGATGTGTTTCCCCTTAGGTAAAAGGTAAGAAAGTCCTTTTCCACCTAATAATACAATCAACATTTTCCACGTTAACCCAGTCATTGAGTGAGCCTCATTTCTGACAGCTACATAGTGTTTTATCAAGTGGATGAATATTTTGTATGTAACCAGTTCCCTAGTGTTGGAACATTTTAATGGCTCCACATTTTTCATGATTATAAATTATGTTACAGTAAAGGGATGATTTTCTCTCAATAACAGCTTTTCTCAAATCATTAACTTGTCATTGCAGGGCCCTGGAAATGGAGAATGGATCTTAGCTTGAGCAACAGTCTCCACGCAAAGTGTTGACTGCAGAGTCATGACAGATGACAGGAGGGAAGAGGGGGAGGAGTGGCAGGTGATAGTTTAAAAATTTTTTCATTTTCATTATAAAGGTTCTATGTAGTTACATACAATTTGGAAAATACATGAGTTTGGAATGTGTCCCAGCTCCAGTTTTAATTAACATGAACATGTAGGTCTTCTTGGCCTCCAACTCCATCTGTACACACAAAAATCCTGGTCTCTTGCAAATTTCTCTTCCACCCCAGGTATTTCTGGAGTCCCCAAGGGTTGCCACAGACCATTGCAGGTTTGCCTTCTATTATCATTGCTGCTGGTTTTATCATTGCCACTAGAAGTTTCCCTACCTCCAGTATTCTTCATGGCAGACTTGCATTTTGCCTCTGTTAAATCAAGGTTCTGTGGTGACAGGGTGACCAACTAGGGTATAAAAAAAAAAAAGAAAGGAAAAGTTTACTCACTTCTGCAGCATCTTAGGGATCCCAAAGTGGGTTCACTTGAGCTCCCACATATTACAGGGCTGGGCGAGGTCATTCTTTACTTTGCACACCTAGCCCTTGTCTGTCTTATTCACTGCTAGGCCTGGCATGATGCCCGGCACAGAGGTGTACCCAATTGAGATTTGTGCATTGATTAACTTCATGAATGAATGAATGGCCCATCTGGCAGGAAGTACAGAGAGAGCTCAGTGATCTCACTGACTGGCAAAGGCACCAGGTGGCGTGGCAGGTGGCCGGATGGAAAGGTAGCAACAACCTCTGTCCCCGTTAGGCCCTCCCTCTCCTTCCCCGAAGCCCACCCCCCCAAGGAGGGGTTACTTCACTGTCAGGGGTTCCCACAGCTCCTGGCTTCCTTGCATCCCACTGACCCCTTCTCATTGTTGGTGTCTTCCCAGGGCCTGTCTCCCCTTTCTTGCTGGTGCTGGTGGGGCTGGCTGGTGGCCAAGCATCCTTGGGGCAGAGACTGTCCTCTCTGGTGTCCTCAGTGCCCTGCCAGGGCCCAGCCTAGGCTGGTGCTCTGCAACAGGCCAGGGGAGAGGTGAGCGAGACCCTGTGGAACATGAGTCCCTGTGTCTCACAGCTTCCAAGAAAGAGATCTGCCCCTGGATGTTCAGAAGCTCAAATATGTCCCCAGAGAGCAAAATTCTATTGGTTTTGAGAAGAGGAGAACCCCTCCCTCCCCAGGGCAATGGGTCCCAAACTTGGCTGCACCACAGAATTACCTGGAGATCTTTAAAAATGTCTAAAGTCGGCCAAGCGCAGTCGCTCATGCCTGTAATCCCAGCACTTTGGGAGGCTGAGGTGGGTGGATCACGAGGTCAGGAGATCGAGACCATCCTGGCTAACACGGTGAAACCCCATCTGTACTACAAATACAAAAAATTAGCCAGGCGTCATGGCGGGCGCCTGTAGTTCCTGCTACTCGGGGGATTGAGGTAGAGGAATGGCATGAACCTGGGAGGTGGAGCTTGCAGTGAGCCGAGATTGCGCCATTGCACTCCAGCCTGGGCAACAGAGCGAGACTCCTTCTCAAAAAATAAAAAATAAAAAATAAAAGGTCTAAAATCCAGGTCATATCCCAGACCAACTAAAGCCCAGTCCCCAGGGCGGGACCCACCCACTCATCAGTATTTTTTGCAGTTTCCAGATAATTCCAACATGCAGACACATTTGGAGCCACCTCCTAAGTCCTCGGCCCATCACCGGCCCCATTTAATGAAAATCTGTTGAATGGACAATGAGTGAATGAACAGTTGAGCCTTCACATCTTCGGCAAAGACTTATGTGTCCCTTTCCCGGGTTTCAGGTTGTGACCTTGCTACCCCGTCATTCTATTAAAGATGAATCTCGAAATTCTCCTTTATTTTTTGGTAGCAGTTTTCTTGTTTCAGTTTTTACATCTAGGAATTTAATTTCTCTACACAGGAGAGTCTAGAAATGTAAAATATTTTTCAAATAAAAATCCTTTCCCAACTCATTTGAAGTGTCATTTTTATCACGCAATGCCACATTCATGTCATTCAACACATATTTCCAGCACACTGGCTATGTGCCAAGCAAGCATTGCTAGGTGCTGGGGATACTGGTATGGACAAGAGGGACACAATGGCTCAGCTGTCGCCACCCAGACTAATAAACTGGCTCATCTGGTATTGTGGCCTCTACCCAGGAACCGACTCAGCGCAAGAGGGTGACTTCGACTTCCTATGACGTCATCTCCAGTCCCAGCAACCAGCACTGCTCACTCCCTGGACCCCTATCCGCCAAATTATCCTTCCCTGCCGAGCCTGCAGACCACAGGAGAGGCAGACAGGGAGCATCCCCGCAAACACACAAATATGCGATTTCAAGAATTTATGGTTATTTATGGTCAGGGCTTTGAGAGAACAGAACGCAATTCTGGGAAGAACAGAGGGTGCCTAGTTAATGTCAGGGGTGTGCGGCAGGTCCTCTCTGCAGAAAGGACAGCTGTAGTTATGCCCTGATGTGTCCGTTTAGCATTCCTCGCCCCCCACCCCCATGGTAAGCTTTTAGAAGAGCAAGACCATGTCTGTGTTATTCGCTGCCTTCCTACCTTCTGGTTTAACCACACGGGATCCTCGAACAGCCCTGCCCCAGCAGCTGGAAGAGGTCCGGCTCGCCTTCTGCAGCAGGTGCCGGTGGCGCTGGGTGAGCCGGTCCAGCTCCTGCTCCAGCTTCTTAGCAAGTGTCCTCAGTTCCTCTGCTGTCTCCGTCCTTGCCCCATCCTCCAGGTGCTTCCAGCTCTGCAGGAAGCTGCTCATGTCTTTCTTAAGTACGAAGCCAGCCCCAGCAGCACCCATCACCCGGGCACCATTGGTCATGGCCAGAGTTGTGCCCTCAGAGGCTCTCTGCACCCCTCTAGCCCTCCA
This sequence comes from Nomascus leucogenys, assembly GCF_006542625.1. Taxonomy (NCBI): domain Eukaryota; kingdom Metazoa; phylum Chordata; class Mammalia; order Primates; family Hylobatidae; genus Nomascus; species Nomascus leucogenys. Next base: position 14,519,625 of record NC_044387.1, read on the forward strand.
GAAAGGGATGTGTCTTGTGGCCACAAAATTATTGACCACAGCCATGAAGCCAGAGTTAGATTTGGCCATCTGGTAGGCACAAAGGTCCTTGATGCCCTTGATGGCTTTTACACACTTATTAACACAAAAGCCAGCAGCCTCGATTTTAGACCAATTTATTCCTCTGAAAGCCTCATGTGATCTTGTCAGAGGCCCCAGTCGGCTGGCTTTGTCTCTTGCTGCTGAATTGCTTCTATTTTCTAAGACATTTGTTACTATGTTGGTGATGGCAGCTGCTGCCCCCAACTCTGTCCCAGCTGCTGGGAGCATGAGACTGCCTCCTGCTGTCACAGGTGCTAGGGCCAAACCCAGGATGTTCATGACCCCAGAAACGGCTCCGGAAGAGCTGGCCACCAGGCTGGTCTTGGTGAACAACTTGTGAATGGTGTCAACTTGGTCCGCAAGGGTGTTAAGATCTTTGATGTTCTGTTCTAGCTCAAACTTGTGCAAAGGAAAATATGAGAGAAACAGTTTTTCCTCCTCTGACAGATTTCCATCTGGCATGGAATCTTTGTCACATCGCATCAGCTCTTCAAACAGAACGTAGGACAGCATATCAGCCTCATCACTGTGGACAGTTGACATCAAATTGTTAATTTTCCAACTCTGGCACAGGTTCACCAGTGAGGCTAAAGACATCTAGATAATCTGAGTTATAAAATGTGTGCAGGAGGCAGAGCCCTGGGAATCGAGGTACAGTGTCGAAACCACCTTTGCAAAAATTCTAACAGTGGGGAGATTACAGCAGTGAAAGGGGTCTGACCTAACCGGCTTCATCTTGCTTCTAACCTCCAAGCTGTTCTTGCTCATTCTTCTGGGCATAAGCTGAACTAACTTTGGGAGGAACTTAGTTTATAGTTTAACTTTGAAACAAAGATGATAACAGCCCTTTCCCCTGAAACAAACCCCCTTCTTGCCTAGGGACCAGACTGCCTTTATAGGACTACAAATCTGGCCACAAGATTAGAAATTATAGTTTAGGTGTTATTCAGCCAGAGGCCACAAGATTCTAAACCTCCCCAATTGCTCCTCGAGATAACGTCACTATTGTGAAACCTAACATGAATGCTCAAGATATTGTTCAGAACCTGCACTCAATGGCTCAGCTGTTGCCACCCAGACGGATAAACTGGCTTATCTGGTCTTGTGGCCTCTACCCAGGAACTGGCTCAGCGCAAAGAGGGCGACTTCAACTTCCTGTGATTTCAGCTTCAACCCCAGCGATCAGTACTCCTCACTCCCTGGACCCTTACCCGCCAAATTATCCTTAAAAAAAAAAAAAACCAGTCCTGGCCAGGCGTGGTGGCTCACGCCTGTAATCCCAGCATTTTGGGAGGCCCAGGCGAGCGGATCACAGGGTCAGGAGTTCAAAACCAGCCTGGCCAATATGGTGAAACCCCATCTCTACCAAAAATACAAAAGTTAGCCGGCTGTGGTGGCAGGCGCCTGTAGTCCCAGCTACTCGGGAAGCTGAGGCAGGAGAATCACTTGAACCCGGGAAGCAGAGGTTGCAGTGAGCCGAAATCGCGCCACTGCACTATGGTCTGGGTGACAGAGCAAGACTTCATCTGAAAAAACAAAAAACAAAAAACAAAACAAAAGAAAAAACCCAGTCCTCAAATTTTTGGAGAAACCGACTTGAGTAATAATAAAACTCCAGTCTCCCATTCATCTCCTCTGCGTGAATTAAACTCTTTATTGCAATTCCCCTGTCTTGATAAATCAACTCTACCTGGGGAGAGGGCAAAATGAACCCACTGGGCTATTACAATGTGGGCAGCAGACAGACAGACAGACAGACAGACAGAAGATCCACTCTGGCCTGGAACGCTGGGTGGGGGTGGCCGTGTGTTTTTAGCAGAAGCACAGTTCAAACTACCCCTATGCAGGCCTAGGCTGATGGCTTACTATTCCATTCATCCACAAACAGCTGTCTTCTAAATGTATGTGGATACTAGGCCGGGCACGGTGGCTCACACCTGTAATCCCAGCACTTTGGGACACCGAGGCGGGTGGGTCACCTGAGGTCAGGAGTTCAAGACCAGCCTGACCAACATGGTGAAATCCCGTCTCTACTAAACATACAAAAATTAGCCAGGCATGGCAGTGGGCGCCTGTAGTCCCAGCTACTCAGGAGGCTGAGGCAGGAGAATCACTTGAACCTAGGAGGCGGAGAGGTTGCAGTGAGCCGAGATGGCACCATAGCACTCCAGCCTGGGCAACAGAGTGAAACTCTGTCTCAAAAATAAAATAAAAATAAAATAAATGTATGTGGATACTGATGTGATGAATAAAATGTAACTTAAAAGCTTTACTGACTTTTGTCACCAAGTCTTTTCCTAATAAAGATATACATACATGCATACATTTATAATTTATACATATATAACAAGTTGTGACTAATTTGATTAAAAAACAGTACTAAGAGTATACGGAGCAGATGCTTTGATTTTCTTTCTTTTTCTTAAAAAAAAAAAAAAAAGGCGGTTGCTTGAAAATTGTGGTTGCTTCTGGGCAGGGAATCTGGGACATTGGGAAACAGGATTTAAGGAGAGACCCTTTTTTTTTTTTTTTTTTTGAGACAGGGCCTCACTATATTGCCCAGGCTGGCCTCAAACTCCTGGGTTCAAGTGATCTTCTCCAGCAGCTGGGACTACAGGAACATGCAACCACACCTAGCGACACTTATTTTTTACTATTTGCCCTTTTGTTCCTCTTAACTTTTGTGTCAAATGCATGTATGAGAATTTTTAAAAATTAATAAAAGTCTATATTTCCAAAGCAAAAGTTTGGGGATCTCCAAGAAGACAACCACAAATCCCCCTTCCATGGGAGAGGGCTCACTGTCATTCAGTGGGACAGTGTTGAATATTTTGAAAACAAAGTAGATTATTTTTGTTTGTTTTGAGATGGAGTCTCTCTATTGCCGGGGCTGGAGTGCAGTGGTGCGATCTCGGCTCACTGCAACCTCCGCCTCCAGAGTTCTAGCCATTCTTCTGCCTCAGCCTCTCGAGTAGCCGGGCATGATGCACCACTATGTTGGGCTAATTTTTGTGTTTTTAGTAGAGACAGGGTTTTGCCACGTTGGCCAGGCTGGTCTCGAACTCCTAACCTCAAGTGATCCACCTCCCCTCGGCCTCCCAAAGTTTTGGGATTACTGGCATGAACCAGTGCGCTCGACCCAAAGTAGATTTTTAACGAAAGTGTGGTCACACTTAGAAATAGTGAGATCTCCTTTGGCCACTTGTTAACAGGCAAGTGGGGGGAGCTTGTAAATCTTAAGAAAAAGCGAGGAAAAGGGAAAAAAGGCACAACTGGGAAAATTCTCTCCACTCAAACTTTTCCTGTAATTTGAAAAAAGAATCACCATTCAATTTTCCTGTTGAATCATTTTGGCTCAGTATCTGGAACTTCAGAGTTCTGCAAGACCTTTGAGAATCACTGTTCTTAAGTACCTTTTTCTTATGGAATTTGGGGTTTCCAGCGTGGGTATTGCTGGACTATGGACTGTATGTGTGACTTTCTACAGCACGTAACAGGGTTTGACTTGTATGTCCCTTAGGTTGGTTCTGGCCTGTCTCCTAATTGAGCATCTACAATAGACTTGGCTTGGGTTTGATGGATAGTGAGAGAGGATCTATGGGAAAGGATGCAAGGCTGTGGGCAAACTGTACTTGGACCAAGGAACCCCAAGGCCTCAAAGGAACTGTTGACAATGGCCTTAGAATCCTCTGCTCCCTAGCCAAGGTCATCAGCAGCCTCAAGTGGACCAGTCCTGGGTCCCTCCCTCCTCCCTCCTGGGGGGAAGTGGGAGGGGCCTTCTGACATCCTTCCTCATCTTCAAGTCACTCTTTTAAGAAAGGACTTCATCAGGGCTTAAGGTGAACATCTCTGTAAACCTAGGAGTTCAGTGCCCCCTCTCCAACCTAAGCTTTAGAACTATGAGATGTTAGAGCTGGAAGGCCCTTCCAGGTCGCCTGGTACACAGATGGCAAAGAGGCATAACCTCCCCACTGTTGTTAGTGAGGGTGTCTAAAGCACGGGAGAATCGCGATGACACATCTAGGCTCTTTGGCAAAGAGTGCTGCTGTGACCTAGTGGGCGCCCTCTAGGCGCAACACAGAAGATAAATAATAATCTGCCACATTTTTGCCATCAATGAGCCCAGTCCCTCATTTGTAGAGGAGAAAACCAGCTCCAAAAAGGAGGGACATTCCCTGATTACAATTGAGTTAGTGGTGGAGTTAGGGTAAGAACCTAGGGCCGGGCGCAGTGGCTCATGCCTGTAATCCCAGCACTTTGGGAGGCCTAGACAGGCAAATCACTTGAGGTCAGGAGTTCCAGACCAGCCTGGCCAACATGGTGAAACCTTGTCTCTACCAAAAATACAAAAATTATCCAGGTGTGGTGGCGGGCACCTGTAGTCCCTGCTACTCGGAAGGCTAAGGCAGGAGAATCACGTGAACCTGGGAGGCAGAGGTTGCAGTGAGCCGAGATGGCGCCACTGCACTCCAGCCTGGGCGACAGAGGGAGACTCCATTTCCTGAAGCCTCTAGTCTGTCTCAACCACTGGCTGATTTTCCCCAAGATAGGAAAAGTCATCCCTCTCCCTTTACCAAAGGAGGAGAGGTAAACATTGTACAAGCACATAGGAAGGGCCCCCGTTAACTCTGGTCCATGCAGCATGCATTGGCCAGTAGCCAAAGTCAAGGACACGGATAAGAAAAACGGCTGTGCCTGTGCCTGAAAAGTCAATGCCTTTTTTAGGAGCTTTCTCAGACTTAACGGGAGCACTGGGGGGAAATCTTGGCAAGTGGAGGTGGGAGAGAGAACAGTAGAGAGAGGCTGGGCCAAGGACACAGAGAAGTCACTAACTGTACCTGTGTCTGAAAGCGCAGGCAACCCATTTGCATGACGCATGAAGATTTTATCTTTAGGCACTTGGTTGCTATAAATTGCGGGAGCATTGCAACCCACTTTAGAGCACCTTATGGACGCTTTGGCAAGAGTTAAGTGCAGCCTCTGTTTGGCAGCAGAGTCTGTTGTGAGTCTGTTGCTGCAGCCGAGCCCTGTGGGAGAGTCTGAATGCCCAGGCCAACGCAACGGAGAGGCACGTCCCAGGAGCTTGGATCTCAAGGCAAGACTCATTGTCGTGGGTTGGGAAAGGGTGAAGGCAGACCCAGGAAGGAATATTCCTGGATTGGGAGAAAACCAGCAAATTCTGCTTCTAGGATTCCATTGCCCTCTAAGCCATGTGTCTGGGCATCTATCAGTGTACCAATGTACTTACCATTACCAAAGGATTTTTTTTTTTTTTTTTTAATGAAGTCTTGCTCTGTCGCCCAGGCTACAGTGCAGTAGTGGTGCAATCTTGGCTCACTGCAACCTCCCCGTCCTGGGTTCAAGCAATTCTCCTGCCTCAGCCTCCCATGTAGCTGGGTTTACAGGCATGCTCCACCACACCTAACTAATTTCTGTATTTTTAGTAGAGAAGAGGTTTCACCGTGTTGGCCAGTCTGGTCTTGAACTCCTGAACTCAAGCGATCCGCCCACCTCGGCCTCCCAAAGTGCTAGGATTACAAGCGTGAGCCACTGTGCCTGCTCTTACCAAAGGTTTTACATTTTTTTTACTAAGATATGTTTTATGCGGATGTGTACATTTTTTCCCTTTTTTGCATATCTCCAATTGCACATGAGACAACATCAGCAACACTTCAGCCAACTTGCTTGGAACCCATTTGTGTGTTTCATCCTATGAAGGTGGCTACAGATCTGGATGTTAACAATCAGATTTTATTCCTTCATTCAAATACTTATTGACGGCTGGGCGCGGTGGCTCACACCTGTAATCCCAGCACATTGGGAGGCCAGGCAGGTGGAGCATTTGAGGTCAGGAGTTCAAGACCAGCCTGGCCAACATAGCGAAACTCCATCTCTACAAAAAATATAAAAATTAGCCAGGCGTGGTGGCAGGCACCTGTAATCCCAGCTACTCAGGAGGCTGAGGCAGGAGAATCACTTGAACCTGGGAGGCAGAGGTTGCAGGGAGCTGAGATCGTGCCGCTGCACTCAAACCGGGGCAACAGAGAAGAGACTCTGTCTCAAAACAAAACAAAACAAAACAAAACCCAAATACTCATTGAGTGCTGGGTCTGTGACAGACACTGTTTTAGATGCTGGGATTGTGGCCATAAGCGTAACAGCCCGTTCTCTGCCCTCACGGAACTCAGGTTCTGGGGACTTCCCCCAGACCTTACCTCTGTAGATTACCTTTCGAAGCCACGTTTCTTTACAACCTTCTCCCAAGCCTGGAGATGGACGAGGATCAGGGACATTTATTCTCGAGTCATCTCAGCCTGAAAAGACATAACAGCACTCTGGGAAAGTCGGCTGTCTAATTACAATATTGGAGAAGTAGGAAAAAAAAAAAAAAAAACAAGTTAGAATACAACAAAAATCTTAATGTCTCAGAAATGTCACATGATTTTTGTCTAATGATTTTAAATGAACAAACCATGGGAATGCCCAAGGCTGACTAGGATGCAATAAAACTGGAAATCGCTTAGGCTTCTGGTGGCAAAGTAGATTGGTAAAGCACTTTTGAAATGTTGACATTATACATTAATGATATGGGAGCAGGCGGGGAAGTGCTGCGTACAGAAAGGCATGGTCCCCGGTGAGGGTTCCACCCTTGGGCCTGGGCCCATGGATCTAAGTGAGGACGAGCATTTCTGTTTTCGCTCCCAAATGCTGCATTTTCTAAGACCACTCTGGCCTGCCATATCCCCACCTAACAGGCAGACACACACAAGCAGCTGGACGTCGAGAGGAACACACAGGCAGAAGAACACACCGACACATGCTGACAGGTCATCCACAGCTGGATGACATGAAATTCAACCAAAGGCAGTTGGAGGAGAACCCAGCCGCTGAGTGGCCCAACTCCAGGGGAAGACTACCTTCCCACTCCATCCCCTTTCCGGCTCCCCATCCATCTGCTGAGAGCTATACTCAACAAAACCTTGCACTCATTCTCCAAGCCCACGTGTGATCCAATTTTTCTGGCATACTAGGGTTAGAACCCTGGAGTACAGAAATTAGACCCTCTGCCTTATCGTTCCAATGAACTCACTGGAGCTCGGGAGCTGCAAACACTCAACCCTAGATGGCGCTGCTGTGGGGTCGGAGCCCACGCTCCCCATGACCTGCCTGTCCGCATGCTCCCCCTAGGGGTTTGGGCCGCAGGGCACCGAAGAAGTGAGCCACACCCTGTTTTACACCGTGCAAAGAGGATAAGGGAACTTTTCCCGTTTCATTAAGTCACAAAAGTCTTCTGAGAATCATCCAATAACACAATGATAGGCGCCAAGACAATCGGGGCCCTGTTAATCGATAACATTGTTAACTTGGGAGCAAGTGAACAATCATTCTGTCCAGTGCCTATCATCTATAACCCTGAGAGAGGCACAGTCCAGTCCCTGCTGAATGACACTTGCCTGATGACAAGCCTCGTGGGAGGGATGGTGGTTGGTTTTACCCAGGCAGGCAACACGGCAGAGTCCACCTTGTTCAGACACTCTCTCTCACATTGCAGCTTTTGTTGCTCAAAAATCACTTTAAATGTATTTTCAATATAATTTGACAAAAAGATAGCCAAATTTGACAAAAAATATAATTTGACAAAAATTACCCCTAGTTCTCCTGCAACGTAACTGTTGATTTTATTCTCTGCTTCCAGTTATTTTTCAAATCCATATTATTTTTCGCATGGCTTTTATACTTATAATGGTGTGTCCTGTTTTTATTTTTTATTATTATTATTATTATTATTATTATTATTGAGACGGAGTCTTGCTCTGTCCCCCAGGCTGGGGTGCAGTGGCGCGATCCCGGCTCACTGCAAGCTCCGCCTCCCGGGTTCACGCCATTCTCCTGCCTCAGCCTCCCGAGTAGCTGGGACTACAGGCGCCCGCCAACACGCCCGGCTAATTTTTTGTATTTTTAGTAGAGACGGGGTTTCACCGTGTTAGCCAGGATGGTCTTGATCTCCTGACCTCGTGATCTGCCCGCCTCGGCCTCCCAAAGTGCTGGGATTACAGGCTTGAGCCACCGCGCCCGGCCTTATTATTATTATTTATTATAATTTTTTTTTGAGACAGTCTCACTCTGTCACCCAGGCTGGAATGCAGTGGCGCTATCTCGGCTCACTGCAACCTCCGCCTCCTGGGTTCAAGTGATTCTCCTGTCTCAGCCTCCCGAGTCGTTGCAATTATAGGTGCACACCATCACGCCTGGCTAAGTTTTCTATTTGTAGTAGAGATGGGGGTTTCACCATGTTGGTCAGGCTGGTCTCAAACTCTCAACCTCAGGTGATACAACTGCCTCGGCCTCCCAAAGTGCTGGGATTACAGGCATGAGCCGCTGTGCCCGGCCACGTGCCCTGTTTTTAAAATGTAATGTCATACAAGTATTTTCCATCTTGCTATACAGTTGTTATAACTATTATTTTTGATGACTCTATGCTGTTTCCTTAAGAGAAGATGTATTGTCATGTTTATAGAAACACTCCCTTATCATGGCACTTTGGCGTCTTTTTTTTTTTGAGACGGGGTCTCTCTCTGTTGTCCAGGCTGCAATGCAATGTCACGATCTCCCGATTCAAGCAATTCTCCTGCCTCACCCTCCCGAGTAGCTGGGACTATAGGTGTGCACCACCAGCCTGGCTAATTTTTTGTATTTTTAATAGAGACAGGGTTTCACCATGTTGGCCAGGCTGGTCTCAAACTCCTGGCCTCAAGTGATCTGCCCACATTGGCCTCCCAAAGTCTTGGGATTACAGGCGTGAGCCACTGCGCCGAACCGTGCTTTGGGGTCTTAACACTTTTGTTATCCAGATGAGTTCTTTGATAATGTCGCCGCCTTGTCCTGCCTGCTGCCTCTACTTTAACCAGTGATGGAACCAGTGATTGGCCCCTTCCCCCCTGCCACACTGCTTCACGCAGGGGCCTGAGGAGCTGTCTTTAGTTAAACTTTATATTTTTAGTTAAACTTTACAAAGGAAGTTATTTGATGTAGTATTTTCAAACATGAGCAATTGAGAGGGTATCACGGTATCTCCCTCATTAAAGCCAAGAATCTGCTATATCTCCACCCAGCAATAGCATATGGCTTCCCAGGGAGTCACGATTTCCGTTTTCTTTCACATGAGATTTGCTGTTTCTTTACATTTCTTGCTCACATGTATTTCTTTGATGTTTTACATTGTTTTGATGCAATTATGAATAGTGGTCTTTTAATGTAATGTTTTCTAACTTGTCTTGTTACTTATAGAAATGTTATTCATTTTTAACACTCTTGTGCTTGACTACATGTTTACTAATGTAGTAGTTATTGAATGAATAATTCATGAATGAATAATGCTGGACTTTTATTTCTGACTGTTTTTAATATTTTGTTTTCTTATGTTGGTTTCACGCATTATTTGGTTTGCTTGGATCCTTATTTTATATTATCATATTGACTAGTATTTCACGGTTGGCAGTTGGCTTTCATCATAAGGCGGTGTGTTTTATTCCTACACTTAAACATTTTTATTAGGATTAAGTGCCGAATTTGCAAACTCCAATGAGATGATTATTCTCTTCCTTTTTTGTTTATCCCATGAATATGGTGCATTCTTAGCATAAATTTCCATATATTGAATTACCAGTACATTCCATGAAAATCCCCAACTTGGTCATTGCATATTTTTGAATCAGAATGTTATAGGTTTATATTCTCTAGTATTTTATTCATATATTCATCATAGAAAAATACATGATATTGAGCCATAGTTTTCTTGTGATCACAGTTTATCATTAGTGTTATATTTGCTTCACAGAATATATTCAATAACGTATTTTTTCTATTTCTGGGACAATTTGTACAACGTGAGAATTGCTCGTTTTCTGAAAGCTTTAAAGAACTTACCAGGTAACACCTTGGAACCAGGAACTTGCAAATTTCCTTGTTTGCCACATGGGATGCTTTAGATTTTTTAAAATTTAAGCTTATAATATGATTAATAAATGTGACTCCCTTTCCCATGCCTGAAACCTGTCTCTCCCAGTCCTCACCTAAGTCTATTTTTTTTCTTCTTTTTTTTTTTTTTTGATGGAGCTTCTCTCTGTTGCCCAGGCTGGAGTGCAGTGGTGCAATCTCAGTCACTGCAACCTACACTTCCCAGGTTCAAGTGACTCTCCTGCCTCAGCCTTCTGAGTAGCTGGGATTACAGTTGCCTGCTACCATGCCTGGCTAATTTTTGTATTTTTAAGAAACAGGGTTTCACCGTGATGGCCTCAGGTGATCTGCCCGCCTCAGCCTCTCAAAGTGCTGGGATTACAGGTGTGAGCCACCACACTCGGCCTGCCTATTCTTTTTTGAAGAGACTTAAGAAACCCTAGCAAAGTCCGTGGTCTTTCAAACTGTACCTGGTTCTAATTTTCCATATACAGTTATTTCTTATGTTCTTTGAACAGATGTTTCACACAAGAAGTACTGTAGCGAATAAATATGGGACAAGGCACTTGACATCACTAGTAGCCCTAAAATGCAAATTTAGACCATGGCCAGCTACCGTTTCATTGATTAGTTTGGCAACCTGTGTGCGTGAAAAAGAGACAGGCGAACATGTACACTTGGTTGAGACGTAAGACAATTGGTTGAGCATAAAATGAGATTGCTTGCTTTTTTCTTTTTCTTTTTTTTTTTTTTTTTTTTTTTGAGAGCGAGTCTCGCTCTGTCACCCAGGCTGGAGTGCAGTGGCACAATCTCAGCTCACTACAACTTCTGCCTGCCGGGTTCAGGTGATTCTCCCACCTCAGCCTCCCAAGTAGTTGGGATTACAGGCACCCACCACCACGCCAGGCTAATTTTTGTATTTTGAGTAGAGATGGGATTTTGCCCTGTTGGCCAGGCTGATCTCGAACTCCTGACCTCAGGTGATCCACCCACTTTGGCTTCACAAAGTGTTGGGATTACAGGCGTGAGCCACTGCACTCAGCCACTATGGCTTTTGGAAGGATGATTTAGGGTATCTTTCTTTCTTTTTTTTTTCTTTTGGAGATGGTCTCATTTTGGCACCTAGGCTGGAGTGCAGTGACACAATCTCAGCTCACTGCAGTAACCTCCCGGGCTCAAGTGATCCTCCTGTCTTAGGCCCCCAAGTGGCTGGGACTACAGGTGTGCACCACCACGCTCAGCTAATATATATATGTATATATTTTGTAGAGATGGAGATTCACCATGTTGCCCAGGCTGATATCTAACTCCTGAGCTCAAACAATCCACCCTCCTTGGCCTCCCAAAGTGCTAGGATTACAGGCATGAGCCACTGCACCTGGCCTTCTTGGGATGTCTCTTAACATGAGAATTACATGTGCCTGACACTCAGCATCCCACCTCTAGAAATACACCCATCACGGACACAACACAATGGCAGGAACACAGACAAACATGTATGGATTTTCATCCAGTTATTTGAAGTTGTATAAAGAAGTGGAAACAATTTGAAAAATCCATGTTGGGGACTGTTTACATGAAAATAGAGCAATACAAAATAAAGGCTTATGGATGTGAAAAGGAACGAGGCAAATCTATGTAAAACTGACCTAGAAAGAGGTCCAGGATATATTAAGTAAAACAAAAGAGGTTGAAGAATATGTTCTTTATATTCTTTTCTTATTTTTTTTAAGTACTATATATGTGATGTAGGAGTAGGGGAATATTCTCGAAGGAGATACACCAAACATGAACAGGCTTAGCTCAAGGAGGGAGATTTAGGGCTGGGGTGATAAAATACTTTTGCACTTTTCACTCATCTATATTATTGAGCTTTGTTACCAAAGTAACATGTTAGTTTTATAATAAAAGCCAATACGCCTGTAATCCCAGCACTTTGGGAGGCTGAGGCAGGTAGATCACCTGTGGTCGGGAGTTCTAGACAAGCCTGGCCAACATGGTGAAACCCTGTCTCTACTAAAAATATAAAAAGTAGCTGGGCGTGGTGGTGGACACCTGTAATCCCAGCTACTCAGGAGGCTGAGGCAGGAGAATCTCTTGAACCCGGGAGGCGGAGGTTGCAGTGAGCTGATATTGCACCACTGCACTCCAGCCTGGGCAACAGAGTGAGACTCTGTCTCAACAACAACAAAAAGCCAATAGAATAAAAAGATTTTAGTAATGAGATTTATTATTCATTATTTTCTCATTATAAAATCTCCAGCTTGTACAGTAATGCATTTGGTACAGGGAATGCTGCCAAGTACATGGTAAGACAAAGTCTGACAAATTAATACTGTTAAATATTAATATTGTTTTCTTTTTTTGTTGGTTCTATGTAAGTTTTTCTAACTTGTTATTTTGGCCTTTTGTGTCCTATTTATTTCAGGCTATCTCTTGGATGTAGAAAATTACTCAAATCTGATTTTGACCCAATTTGATGCTTTTCTTAATGTTATTCACATTCATATTAATTATTTTTTGTTATAATTGTTCAACTTTGATTTGTTGCATTATTTTAGGCATTCTGCTTTTTATTTCTTTGCTCTCTTCCTATGCTCTACATAGATAGGTACAGTGCAGAGGTTTCAGCTGATGCAGTCAGTGGTTTATTGTGGCAGCCCGGAGCTTCACCTTGAAGGTAGAGATGTGTCTTATCTATGCTTTCCTGCCTACTCTGTGTATACCCAATAAATGACAGATAAGAACAACATTTAGAATAAGACCTTATCGTTCATGACACTAAGTTTTGTTTTTTTATGTATGTATGTGTATATTTATTTAATTTTTGATACACAGTCTTCCTCTGTGGCTCAGGCTGGAGTGCAGTGGCACGATCTCGGCTTTGCAACCTCTGCCTCCCTGGTTCAAGCGATTCTCCTGCCTCAGCCTCCCGAGTAGCTGGGATTATAGGTGTGCACCACCATGCCCAGCTAATTTTTGTATTCTTAGTAGAGACGGGGTTTCACCATGTTGACCAGGCTGTCGACTTCCTGGGCCTCAGGTGATCCATCTGGCCACCTCAGCCTCGCAAAGTGCTGGGATTAAAGTCCTGAGCCACTACGCCCAGCTGACACTAAGTTTTTTATGTTTAAAATCTTACTCAGCCCTCCCTGCTGTCCTGGGCTAGAATAGATCTTGGGAGATGACTCTATTAGACTTTATTTTGGGGAGGAGGCAAGAAGGGAGTGAGCAGAGCTGAGACCCTGCAAAGGCAGAGAATGATCATATGGTGGGAGTGGGAGAACCACTGGACGGTTTCTGGGTCTGTCCATGAAATGGGCTCATAGTTCCCTTCCAGATAAATCCATCTCCTATGCAACTTTTGTGCTTTTGTACATAGGATGAGAGGTCAAACAACATCAACTTGTGTTTGATTATGTACACAGCTGTTTCACGAATCATCATATTTCATAATCTATCAATTTCTGATAATTTAAAAATGCATCTTCCACTGAGAAAGCTCAGAATATCACACTGAGGGGCGAGAAAGAACTACCCTTCTCCCCCTGCTTTGCCTCACGTCTCCCAAAGAGGGCGTTAGACTCTTGAGTGGTTTCCATTACAAGACACCCAGGGGGCCACCTTTAGTGAAGGCTGTGGCCACTGTGCTCAGAGATCACACACAGATGCAAGGAGCTCGCTCCTCTCTCCTGCCTCCTCTCTCAACACGGAAGACGTGATCCGCTGGCCCCAGTTCATTTATCTTGCTTTCTCACCTCTTCTCAGTCGGGCACCCTGCATTCATCGCTGGAGGACACAGCGATCCTGAACTTGGAGCTTGGTTTTAGAGGCAGGGAGAGGCTCGCAAAGACCTAAGCCATGTACTTCAGTCCATTCTGCCAGAGAGCTCTGCTCTGGAGAGTCAGCCCCAAGCCAGAAGGCTGAAACGAGGCATTGTGCTCTTCTGCTAATACTGTTTACCATTGTCCCTCATGCTAATATCTCCCTCTAGGGCCATGTAGTGAGAAGGCATGGCTGGGCCAAAAATAAATCTAGGCACTTCTGGAATTCTCGACCACACAACCAGATGACAGTGCCTGGACTGACCACAAAACTGGACCCATTAAGAGTTGCAGGCGCCGGAGGGTTAACACAGATTTTTATTTATTTTTATTTTTATTTTTTAAGACAGAATCTTGCTCTGTCACCCAGGCTGGAATGCAGTGGCGTGGTCACTCAGCAATCTGTTGGAGGGCTAAACGAGTTAACACAGGTAAAATGCAAGGTAATTCTGAGATAGCGTCAGTATTGTTTTGGTCGTGGTTGTTGTTTTACTGCCAATTCTAAGCCTTTCTCAGAAAGATATTACCCCCAATATCGCAGGGGGTGTGCACGCCCTTGTGATACTGTTCCTTATATGCTGGGAGGGAGACGATGATACTAGTGGCAATATTGCAGGGGGTGTACACAGCCACTGTGATATTGTTCCGAATATCCAGGGGGGAGAAAATGATATTACTCCCAATATCGCAGGGGGTGTACATCCTCCTGTGATACTGTTTCTTGTATTCAGGGTGAGAGGATGATATGACTCCCAATATCACAGGGGTTCTACACACCTCCTGTGATATTGTTCCTAATATCCCGAAAGGGAGAGCATACTATTACTCTCCATATCGCAGGGGGTGTACACCTCCTTTGTAATATTCTTCTTAATATCCATGATGGGAGAGGATGATATGACTCCCAATATCGCAAGAAGTGTACACTGGGGTTTCACAGAAGGAAATCTCACCATGGGAACTTGTACTACCTTCAGCATTCAGGCACTGCTTGCTCCTGTGTTATCAGCTCGTTTTTATTTTGAAGAGATGGGGTCTAACTCTGTTTCCCAGGCTAGAATGTAGTGATATCATGGCTTACCGCAGCCTCAAATTACCGGGCTCAAGCGATCCTCCTGCCTCAGCTTCCCCAGTAGCTGGAACTACAGATGAGCGCCACCACACACCATCAACTCTTCATTGCTTCTGTAGGCCACGTGGCTCCACCTTCACTTCCTCCCACCTGAAACACTTGACCCATCTGTCTGCAATGCAGTGCATGGTGTAGTAAGAGAGAGCCTTTACCTCTTTAGTTTATTAGAATTTTCGGACCTGGGCTGTCTCTAAGCTGCTGTTCTATAAATGAGCCAACAATGGCCTGGCGTATGGACCCATGGGGTTTTTTATTTCTTCACTACAGATTCACATCTGTTAGCTCAAAAGCCCACTGCTGCCAAACTCAAATTTGTACACATCCAGTTATTTTAAAAACAGTCCCAACAATTAAACTGTCATCCATTTAGAGCCTGCCTGCTTTGCATGCCCTGTGAAACCTCACAGGACAGGTGTTACCTATGGATGAGCTGGAGCCTCGAAATTCTAAGGCCCCCAAGCTGCTGCCACCCTTGGGAGCTCTCTGACCCAGAGACCCTGTGAGACACAACTAGACACGTAAGCCCCTCTTCCCTCCCCTTCTCCTCCAGAGTTCCCCTCCCCTCCTCCTCTCCCCTTCTAGCCATAAACCTTTACAGAACAAATATTTAATCATTTAACAAAATCCAAATAAAGGCTTCCATTAAGCTAGAAATACAAGCAATAACGATCACATGAAAGTTGACTATCAGAAACCAACAGCAAAATCATACTTTGTCAAAAATAAAATCGGATCAAATTTAAGAATTTTTAAGGTGATTGTGCATGCAAAAGAATCATTTGTGAATATGGTAAGAGGTAGCCCAGCAGTTACAGTGCAGCTTACGAAGCATGAATGAGGAGGCTCCTTCATCTCTATCGTGCAGACAGAGCTGCACAAGCTTATTTGTGTTGGCTTAACGTTTTCAGGTTGGCAAGGAAGAAAAGCTTAATTTTTATTTGTGATTAGAGCCAGCATTTGAGGGGAAATCAGGATCAATTCAGTTTCAGTTACATGGCCATAGCTAGTCAGCTCAGGGCCTCTTTCCCTCCCTCCCTCCCTCCCTCCCTCCCTTCCTTCCTTCCTTCATTTCTTTTTCTTTCTTTCTTTGTTCTTTCTTTCTTTGTTCTTTCTTTTGACAGGGTCTTATACTCCAGGCTGGAGTGCAATGGCGCGATCTCGGCTCACTGCAACCTCTGCCTCTTGGGTTCAAGTGATTCTCATGCCTCCGCTTCCGGAGTATCTGGGATTACAGGCGTACACCACCACACAAGGCGAATTTTTTTGTACTTTTTGTAGAGAGGGGGTTTCACCATGTTGGCGAAACCCGCCTCGGCCTCCCAAAGTGCTGGGATTACAGGCGTGAGCCACCACACCTGGCCATCTACTTTCCTGTTTCTTTTGAACAATTGCCCAATCTGGGTCATTCTCTCAGTCGGACTCAGAGTGTGACCCACTGCTTAGCGCTACGCTCGATTTCCACATGTCTTTGTCTCCATGGCCGTCTGAAGATCATGAAGTAGGGTTTCAGTAGGCTTTTTTCTTTTTTTGACAATTCCAACTGAAGCAGTTTTTGTTCCTCCATCCTCCTGAGATCATGTGATGAGTCAGTGGCTGCTGACAAGCATTTAAGACTCTTGAGAGAAGCAATATATAGGAAATGATATCAGTAGGACTAATGAGAGGATAATGCCAAGAGTTTGGAAAGTCCCCTGAAACTAGGGTCCCCAAGAGCCGAGATTTAATCTCTTGATTTAACTAGATCAGTTGATGGTATTTCCCAAATCTGGTGGAGCACCTGGACCTGGCCTTTTATATTTCTAAAGATCCAAGATTTGGGCATCTATTCCTGACGTATTCACATAGAAAGAGCATTTGTTTTTTCTTCTTCTGGTGTGGCAGTTTCAATCCGATGGGTGTTCCCGGCTTGCAGCTCGGATGTCTCTGGTGATATCATCAGGTTTCTGGTGAACTTTCTGTGTGGCCAACACAGCCTCAGGCACCAAGGTTGTCCAGGTATAAACTGTTGTAGCAATTTCTCTGAAGTCTCTATCAAGTCATGCAGCTCCCATTCACAGGGCTGTAAGGCTAAGAACAACCCCAGTTTAATGGGTTCAACAGTGTGATTTAAAAGTTATCAGACACCTGTGCTTGAGTCTTTTTTTATGAATCTCTTGAAATTTTGTGTCATAGTGATTTGCAAGTGCTTTCAGGAAAGCATCAGAGTAAATGATAACTGCCTGGTGGATGGCAAAAAAAATTAAAATGGCCATGGTTAATGATCTCATTAGAGTTCATTTGAATTTTTGTAAGAAAATTTAGTTATTCATGTGGTATATGACATTTCAAGATAACAACTGGAATTAGAGCTGATAACATTATACCAGGACATATCAGATTTCTAGGAATTTCATACAATTTCTGGAACACTTATATTAATAACACATATCTATACAAACATAACATGATACTATGTAACAAATAGCATCCTTTCTTATTTGATAACATAAAACATAAAAGTCTAAAATACCAGAAGAAAATGTAGGACATTTTTATAATGTTAGATGAATAAAGGCCTTTCTTAGCATGGCATGAAATCCAGGTACCTAAAGGAAAATGTCTGACTATGTCACATTTTAAAACTCTGAATAGAAAAAAAAAAAACTACAAGGAAAGTAAAATGGCAAATGACTGACTGAAGAATATATTTGCAGTACATGTGACAGACCATGGGTTAAATGCATCATATGTAAAGTGTGTCTGTCTACAAATTAACAAGAAAAGTATAGGCAGAAAGAAAATGGACCACAGATTTGAAAAGGTGTGAGGTGTGGCAGGGCATGGCCAGGCTTGCTGCACTGAAACCTCGAGTGGGTGCGATGGTGCAGTAAGTAGTGGGATGTGGTGGGATGTGGTGGGATGTACCCGTGATATAGAAGCATTCCCTTACATGTCGCAAGAATGAATCTTTTTTTTTTTTTTTTGAGACGGAGTCTCACTCTGTCACTCAGGTTGCAGTGCAGTGGTGTGATCTTGGCTCACTGCAACCTCCGCCTCCTGGGTTCAAGTGATTATCCTGCTTTAGCCTCCCAAGTAGCTGGGATTACAGGTGTGCACCACCACATTCGGCTAATGTTTTTATATTTTTGGTAGAGATAGGGTTTCACCATGTTGGTCACGCTGGTCTTGAACTCTTGACTTCAAGTGATCCACCCACCTCAGCCTCCCAAAGTGCTGGGATTACAGGTGTGAGCCACCGCGCCCAGCCCAAGAATGAATCTTGAATGCCGATCAACCCTTGACCCCAAACTAAAATACTGTGAAAGCCACAAGTTCTGGCTTGCTCTGATCTCCTCTGTAATAATGCATTCTTCACTCCGTAGGGGCTGCTGAGAGCACCATACTTCAGGCAACCTCCTCAGGAAACCAAGGGAGATAGGCAAGCTACATTCCCTTCCTGGCATGATTGATTTTGCCAAGTGCAAGTGCAGGCAATGACATCAAATGTTTCACCTCTCAGATGGCAAAAATGCAAATGATTGAGTACCTCGAATTTTGATGACAGTGTAGTGCAAGAGGCCTGTCCACACGCTACTGGCAGAAATGAGAATCTGGCAAT
Organism: Nomascus leucogenys; assembly: GCF_006542625.1. Classification (NCBI taxonomy): domain Eukaryota; kingdom Metazoa; phylum Chordata; class Mammalia; order Primates; family Hylobatidae; genus Nomascus; species Nomascus leucogenys. The sequence goes on from NC_044387.1 coordinate 14,538,217, forward strand.
ATCTATAGACATTTTGAATGCGAACCCTCTATCAGCAGAATGGCATCTGGATTAGCTTGAGAAACTAGAGACTAACACATCTATGTCTTTTTCAGCCCAATTAGACAGAATCGAGTCATTTTAACCTTAGGGACTGCACTAAGAGTGCCAGTTACAGGATTTATTGCTAATGACTTATAGGGCTCCAAATGACAGTGCTTACAAATCTATAGATTCTTGAAGAGAAAGGAGCACTGTACAGCTAACATTAAAGTCAGGATGTGTGCAGGGCACGGTGGTGAACACCTGCAGTCCCAGCACTTTGGGGGGCTGAGGTGGGAGGATTGCTTGAGACCAGGAGCTCGAGACCAGCCTGAGCGACACGATGAGATTCCCATTGCTACAAAAAATTTAAAAATTAACTAGGCCTGAGCTGGGTGCAGTGGCTCACACCTGTAATGCCAGCACTTTAGGAGGCTGAGGCAGGTGGATCACCTGAGGTCAGGAGTTTGAGACCAGCCTGGCCTACGTGGTGAAACCCTGTCTCTACTAAGAATACAAAAAATTAGCTGGGTGTGGTGGTGCACACCTCTAATCCCAGCTACTTGGGAGGCTGAGGCAGGAGAATTGCTTGAACCCTGGGGGCAGAGGTTTCTGTGAGCTGAGATCATGCCATTGCACTCCAGCCTGGGTGACAGAGCAAGACTCTGTCTCAAGAAAAACAAAACAAAACAAAACAAACAAACAAAAACTAGTTGTGGTGGCACACACCTGTAGTCCTGGCTACCCAGGAGGCTGAGGTGGGAGGACGCTTAAACCTAAGAGTTGGAGGCTTCAATGAGATATGATCATGCCACTGGACTCCACTGTGCAAGAGAGACCAAAAAAAAAAGAAGATGTGCAACACAGCTATGGCCAGCTCACAGCAAGGGGTCTGGCAGGGCCGGTTTGGGTTTCTATTGTCCTCTCTACTGTATGCTCATGGCAAAATGCACTTCCTCTTTCAGATACAGAACCCTTGGCAGGTGCACAGAGCACTACAGAACTAAGGGGCCCAAAAGAGAGTCTGGGCTGGGGTTTTTTATGTTTCACAGGTCACATACACAAATTCCTGTTACATAACTAGCTTCTGCAGCACAGCTCTCCGGGGGTCTCACCAGGAGAAAATCAGTCGTACTGCTATCAGTAAACAATGCTGACAAGTTGGTACAAACCACGCCAAACTCCTCCTTGGCCCCCTGCCTACAAAGCGACACTATTCATCGGCTTTCCTGCCTTGGCCAACATCAGTGTCAGGCAGCAAGTTTAGTACAACCGCTCAGTTTCATTCTAGACATGCTGCAATTCACCCTCAGAGCACAGGAACTAAACAAGAGGCATGTTTATTGGGTTTTTGGGCAAAAGGAGGAAAGATAAATGCAACTGATTTGTCCCTTCCCACAGTTCTGCATCCCTCATTCCAAACGCAGTACTCATGTCCCGGGCCCTCCCCCTCAAGATGGAGCTCTCGGGCTCATGAATCGGCTATTGGGCCTCCATTTTTGGTGGCGTGGCCTGTTTTTACAGGTGATGTAATAGGCTCCAGGTTGGGGTACAAGCATCCTATAAATAAACCAGATGCACTCCACAGAGCCCCAGCCCCAGGCCAGGTCTTCTGCTGATCATCTGCCACCTATCACACACGTACACTCTGTTTATATCTACCAGACACAGGCCTGCCAAGGCTGTTCCATCAGGACAGAGGAATGGTGGATATCTTTTATACTTTGCCCATCATAATTTTCTTCCTGGAAGTGTGGCTGCACCTCCTTTGCAGAGGTGGGTGCATGACTCAGCCGGCCTATCCCATGACTGGATTGCAGAGGTTCACAAACCATTTGGGCCTAGCCACTTGGTAATTGAACTGTTTGGTATTTCTGTGACCTAGGGAAGCTGTGAAAAAAATTGCTGAAACACTAAGGCTCTCAGACACTAACTAGAGAACCTCTGCCATGCTGGTTGCTTTAGGCAGAGCCATTCCCAGGACTTCTGTGGGAGAAATAGGTAGGAAAGATGGACGCCCTTCCCTCTGGGGCTGCTAGTTTAAGGACAAGTTAAATCTAGATCTCTGATGGCCATCTTTTCCATATTGTACCAAGGTCATTCCTGGGAAAGAAACCCACGCGGAGGAAAGCAGACCTGAGAGAGACAGGAGTCCTAGGCCAGGCGCGGTGGCCCATGACTGTAATCCTGGCACTTTGGGAGGCCAAGGTGGGGCGGATCACTTGAGGTCAGGAGTTCGAGACCTGTCTGGCCAATATAGTGAAACCCCGTCTCTACCAAAAGTACAAAATTAGTGGGCTGTGGTGGCACTTGCCTATAATCCCAGCTACTTGGGAGGCTGAGGCAGGAATCACTTGAACCTGGGAGGTGGAGGTTGCAATGAGCTGAGACTGAACCACTGCACTCCAGCCTGGGCAACAGAGTGAGACTCTGTCTCAGAGAAAAAAAAAAGTCCTAGTATATAGTTGAGCACCTAGAACCAACCTTACCTGAAGCAGGACAATCACTGGACTTTTCATTATATGACCTAATTCATTCCTGAACCAGTCAGCATTCCTAGCTGCAAACAAAAATGAACCCAAACTAGCTTAATCAGAAAAGCAATGTATTACCGAATATTAGGTATCTTGGAAGCTCTCTAGGAGAGAAGGAAAAATGGCCTATATACATTCTGTGTCCAGAAGAAACACCCCCAGGAACAGCACCCAAAATCACACTGAAAAGTGGTTTAGTGGGAAGCACTGGTAGGCACAGACAGCTCTGACTTCAGCACCATTGTCACCAACGTGACCAATGCTGGATACACGACTACAGCCTCTTATGCTGTTGGCTCTGGAAACAGGATGTAACTGCTGCCATTATCCCCAGAATAGATTCTGGAGGGAGCTCATGATTTGAAGTCTAATATGGGTACATCTGTTTGGCTGCATCTCTGCATCAAGAGAGGCTGGGAATGAGTATCTGATTTCTGTAGTCAGAGGTTATTGCCACGACCCACCAAGAGCTATAGAGCAGGAAGCGCCCCCAAATGGAGGAAAAGTGTTTACTGGGCAAAAAGAATCACCAAAGTCTACAAAGCCTTTGACTACCCAACATCAGCAAGTGCACACACACACACACACACACACACGCTTAAATAAACAAAACAAAGTAACAGAAGATAATATTTATAAACCCCTTTTAGCCCACACACACACAAAAATACTCTTTTTAAAGGCGATCAGGACACATCAGTTACTGCATCCAGCTCCAAGTCAGCTTCCAATTCCATCCCAGGGCAGATCACCTATGTCTTCGTTCCAGCTTCTTGGTGGCTGGGAAAGTGAGTTTACCGATCAAGTGCTGGGTGGCTGTGATGTTTTACAAATGTCCACCAGAGTCCATGTCAGTTTCTCTCCTCCTCTCCTTCTCTCTCTCTGTCATTCCTTCTTTCCTCTCTCATTCTTTCTCTCTCTTTCTCTGTCATTCCTTCTCTCCTTCTCTCTCTCGCTCATTCCTTTTCTCCTTCTCTTTCTCATTCCTTCTCTCTCGTTCCTTCTCTCTCTCTGTCATTCCTTCTCTCTCATTTCTTCTCTCCTTCTCTCTCTCATTCATTCTCTTCCTCTCATTCCTTCTCTCCTTCTCACTCTCATTCCTTCTCTCCTTCTCTCTCCCTCATTCCTTCTGTCCTTCTCTCTCTCATTCCTTCTCTCTCTTTCTGTCATTCCTTCTTTCCTTCTCTCTCATTCCTTCTCTTTCTCTCATTCCTTCTCTCCCATTCCTTCTCTCCTTGTCTTTCTCTCATTCCTTCTCTCTCTCTCACTCTTTCTCTCCTGTCTCTCTCATTCCTTCTGTCCTTCTCTCTCTCTCATCCCATCTCTCTCTCTCATTCTTTCTCTCCTTCTCTCTCTCATCACTTCTCTCTCTCTCTCATTCCTTCTCTCTCTCTCGCTCTCTCTCTCATCCCTTCTCCAATCTGCATATAAGTGGACCCATACAGTTCAAACCCATGTTGTTCAAGGCTCAACTGTAATTGTACATGTAGAAAATCCAAAATAATCTACGGATAAGCCATTAGATTATAATAAATTTAGTGGGCTCCCTGGATACAAGGTCAATATACAGAAATGCGTTGTATTTCTTCATACTAAGAGACAAACAATTATAAAATGAAATAAATAATTTATGATATTAGAGCACATCAAATACCTAAGAATATATCCAGCAAACAATTTTCATGACACTGAAACTACAAAGCATTGTTAAAATAAGTGAAAGACCTAAATAACTGGAGAGATACTATGAATTGAAAAATTCAATTTTGTCAAGAATTCAATTATTTTCAAATTGATCTATAGATTCAATAAAATACTAGCAGATATTTTTATTGAAATTGACAAGTTGATTTGATTCTAAAATTTATATGGAAATAAAAATGACCTAGAGTAACAAAAGCAATCTTGATAAAGAACAAGTTGGAAAATTTACATCACGAGATCTAAAAGATTCATTGTAAATCCACAGTAATTAAGAGTATGGTATTGCACAAGGCCATACAAATAGACCAGTGGGACAAAACAGAGAATCCAGAAACAAACTGTATAAGTTCTGTTGGTCTATTTGTTTAATTAACCTTGTGTTTGTACCATCACCTCATTTACAACAAAGGCACCCTGCAATGCAGTAGGAGAAGGATGGTCTTTGCCACAAATGGTGATGATCAATTAGATATTCATATGGGGAAAAAGTGAAATTTTTTTTTTTTGAGATAAGGTCTCACTCTGTCTCCCAGGCTGGAGTGCAGTGGCATCATATTGGCTCACTGCAACCTCCACCTCCCAGGTTCAAGTGATTCTCACGCCTCAGCCACCTGAATAGCTGGGATTACAGACACGCACCACCACGCCTGGCTAATTTTTGTATTTTTGATAGAGATGGAGTTTCACCATGTTGGCCAGGCTGGTCTTGAACTTCTGGCCTCATGTTATCCACCCACCTCAGCCTCCCAAACTGTTGAGATTACAGGCATGAGCCACTGTGCCCAGCCAAAGAAAGTGAATCTTGATTCCTTCCTCACATCACACATAAAAATCAATTGCTGATTATGACAGATTTAAAGGTTAAAATAAAACAATAAAACTTGCAGAAAAAATCAGAGGAGGATATGTTCACAATCTAGGGATATGCAAATATTCTACACAACATTAAAAGAATGGATAGAAGAAAACATTTATAACTTGGACTTCACTAACATTAAGAAATTTTGTACATTAAAATATACCAGTAAGAGTACATCCATGTTTATAGCAACACTATTTACAATAGCCAAAAGGAGGAAGCAATCCAAGTGTAAATGTGATAGAGGCAGGAGATGGCCAAATGCTGAGGCAGATAGGAAAGGGTCCCTGGAGAAACTCCGACCCACCCTAGGTTACACCAGATGTAATCACCAGATGTTTACACCAGACACTTTATGCAGATAAGGGAACCTGCACAGGGGGCTTGCCTGGGCATACCCACAGCAGACTGGAGGCCCACATGCCCTGGGGGAATGGGGTGGAGCTACCAGAAATTCATGCGTTAAGCAGGGGAGGATCCTGACCTCTTCAGCTTGTGTCTGGTGGCTCCGGTATTCAATTTGTGAAATGGAAATCTGCTTGCAGAACCCCTCTCTTTGCTGAGAGCTTTCCTTTCACCAAGTAAATTCTGCCCTCCTCACCCTTCAATGTGTCTGCGTGCCTAATTTTTCTTGGTTGTGAGACAAAAACCTGGATTTAGCTGAACTAAGGAGCAAAAACCCTGCATCAAATGGATGAATAGATAAACAAACTGTGGTACAACAAAGATTGGTGCAAAAGTAATTGCGATTTTCATTTAATTTGTAACTTTTAATTGCAAAAACCACAATTACCTTGGCAACAACCTAATATATATATATCCAATATTAGTTAGCTTTGAGAAGAAAGGACATTCTGACACATGCTACAACATGGATTACCCTTGAAGACATTATGCTAAGTGAAATAAGTCAGGCCAGGTGCGGTGGGTCACGCCTGTAATCCCCGTACTTTGGGAGGCTGAGGCGGGTGGATCACTTGAGGTCAGGAGTTTGAGAGCAGCCTGGCCAACATGGCAAAACCCCATCTCTACTAAAAATACAAAAATCAGCTGGGTGTGTTGGCATGGACCTGTAATCCCAGCTACTCAGGAGGCTGAGGAGTATTGTTTGAACTCAGGAGGCAGAGGTTGCAGTGAGCCAAGATCATGCCACTGCACTCCATCCTGGGCAACAGGGTGAGACTCTGTCTCAAAAAAAAAAAAGAGAGAGAAATCAGTCACAAAAAACAAACACTGCATAATTTTGCTCATATGTGGTATTTAGAGTAACCAAATTCATAGGAACAGAAAGTAGAATGATGATTGCCAGTGTATAGGGGAAGGGGGAATGAGGCGTTATTGTTTAATAGGTAGAGAGTTTCAGTTTTGCAAGATGAAAAAAGTTCTGGAGATAGATGGTAGGGATGGTTGCACAACGATGTGAATGTACTTAATGCCACTGAACTGTACACTTTGCAATGGTAAAAATGGTAAATTTCATATTATATATATAGTACCAAAAATTTAAAAATACATATACCAGTAAGAGGGTATATATCAGTAAGAGACTTAGTTTAGGGACCACCTTGAAATTGTTAGTGCCTCAAGCCACAGGCTGAGAGAAGACATTTATGATAAATATATCTGACAAAAGACTTAAATGTAAAAAAAAAATAAAGAAATTCTTCAATCAATAAGAAAAATAACAGAATAAAAATGGGCAAAACGCTTGGACAGGCATCTCACAAAAAAAAGAGACTAAAGGGGCCAATAAGCACATGGATACTCAGTATCACACGTCATCAAAGAGTCCGGGCACTGTGGCTCACGCCTGTAATCCCAGCACTTTGGGAGGCTGAGGTAGACGGATCACGAGGTCAGGAGATCGAAACCATCCTGGCTAACATGGTGAAAACCTGTCTCAACTAAAAATATGAAAAACTAGCCAGGCGTGGTGGCATGTGCCTATAGTCCCAACTACTAGGGAGGCCGAGGCAGGAGAATCCTTGAACCCAGGAGGCGGAGGTTGCAGCAAGCTGAGAATGTGCCACTGCACTCCAACCTGGATGACAAGAGCTAAACTCCATCTCAAAAACAAACAAACAAACAAACAAACATATGTCATCAAAGAAATATACATTAAAATCACGATCACAAAGATACCACTACATGCTTAGCAAACTGGCTAAAATTTTTTAGTGACAATACCAAGAGATGGTGAGGATGTGGAACAACTGGAACTCTAATTGTTACTGGTGGGAATGAAAATAGATACAATCACTTCAGATGTGTTTGTTAAAGCTAAAATATGTACAGTCTACAATCTGTGGTTCTACTACTTGCTATATGTCCAAGAGAAGTGAGTGTATAAAACTACCAAAACATACTGTATTAATCTGTTCTAATGCTGCTCATAAAGGCATCCCTGAGACTAGGTAATTTATAAAGGAAAGAGGTTTAATGGACTCACAGTTCCACATGGCTGGGGAGGCCTCACAATCATGGTGGAAGACGAAGAAAGAGCAAAGGGGCTTCTTACATGGCAGCAGGCAACAGAGTATGTGCAGGGGAACTCCCATTTCCAAAGCCATCAGATCTCATGTGACTTACTCACTACTATAAGAACAGTATGGGGGAAACTGCCCCTATGAGTCAATTACCTCCCACCGGGTCCCTCCCATGACACGTGGGGATTATTACAGTTCAAGGTGAGATTTGGGTGGGGACACAGAGCCAAACCATATCACACACATTAACAGGGATATACATAACACCTTTATTTATAATAGCCTCAGGCATGTTCATCATCATTAGAATGAAGAAATACATTTTGGTATATAACGGAATTTCACTGCAGTAAAAAGTAATTAACTAAAGCTACACATAACCACACAGATGAATTTCACAGATACACCTCTGAGTACAAAAGAGTACTGTATGATTTTATCTATGTGAATTTCAAGGACAAGGAAGACTAATCAATGGTGACAAATCAGAAGAGTGGATATGGCAGGCAGAATAACAGTTTCCCAGAATGTCCCATCTTAATCCCTAAAAACTATAAATATGCTATGTTACCTGGCAAAAGGGACATTGCAGATGTAATTAAAGTTACTAATCAGTTGATGTTAAAAGAGAGAGATTATCCGAATGGGACTAATCTAATCATATGGGCCCTTAGAAGCAGAGAACATTCCCTGGCTGGAGGTAGAGAGATGCGGCAGAAGAGGAAGTCGGGAGTCTCAAAGTGTGACAAGGACTTGAGTCATTGTTCTGGAAATCATGAGAAGTAGTGAGTTCTACCAATGACGTGAAGGCGCCTAGAAGCAGTTTCTCCCCTGAAGTAGCCAGACAATAGCCCAGGCCATCCAACACCTTGACTTTGGCCCCATCAGAAGCTAAGACAAGGTTGGGCATGGTGGCTCATTCCAGTGATCCCACCACTTTGGGAGGCCAAGACAGAGGGATTGCTTGAGCCCAAGATTTCGAGACCAGGCTGGGCAATGTGGCGAGACCCTCATCTCAAAAAAAAAAAAAAAGGCCAAGATAAGTTTGGGAACCCAGTCAAGCTTTACCTAGACTTCTCACTTACAGAACTGTGAGACAATAAATACGCATTGTTTTAAGCCACTACATTTGTGGTAATTTATTGCAGCATCCATAGAAAACATATTCAGTGAGTATGGACTGGTTGAGAATAAAAGGGAGCTCTCTGGAGTGCTAGAAACATTCCATATCTTCATCAAGTGGTAGTTATGTGGTGGATAAGTATGTAAACATTAATTAAACTGCACACTTCATATTTTAAAACCTAATTTAAAATAGAAAATGAGCAAACAATTGATCATCCTTATACTGTTAAGTTACAGCTCTATTGCAGTGTGGTCATAGAAGGCAGCTTCTATAATTACTTTTTTAAAAATCTTATTGGGATTTTCTTTGTAGATTAGTGCTTGATATATTTTTACAAATGATCCCAAAGCATTTGAAAGAAATTCATTCTTTGCTTGTAAGGAGCAAATGTATGGGTGTAAATTAAGGTTTTAAATTGCTTTATATAGGAGGAAACACTTATTTTGCTTTTTCTTGTTTCTATGTGCTGGAACTTTCGTGAGAGCAAAGCTCCCAGCCTCCTGCAGGGAGGGGGCGAAATGTATCTGTGAATCTTTGAAGGAGTGGGGCCATGCCTAGCTCAGCCCTTTCTTCTCAACTTTCCTTAGGATCTACCTACATACAGGAGAACACGTATTTTGTTCTGCTCCTTCAAGCTGCAGGTGTCAGAGAGACAAGCCCTGTTGGAGAGGCACGCAGTTGTCCAGGGTTCCTGCTCCAGGGATGGAAAATCTGTCCAGTGGTGGGGTGAAATATTCATAAGCCCACATGGCTCAGAGAGAAGGAACCTCATTCTCTAACAGCTTCATCAGTAATTAAGGCGCTATTTCTATCTCCATCTGCCTAATTCTTGTGACTATTTCTGGGTTATTGCATGGGGCCAGAAACTTTGTACAAAGAGTGCAATTTAAGGGGCAAAAATAATACCCAGAGATTGTTTTGCCCGAGCCTAAATTCCGGCCTTTGGCTTTGGGTTACAAAAGTCACGCGGGGTCATGGACTTGGCACCCACAGAGCTGGGTGGCTTTATTCTCAAGAGCGGCTGCTGAAAATAGAGCCAGGGTTTTTTTTGTTTGTTTGTTTGCTTTACCGGAATAGCTCTTAGTTGATGACAGCCCCTGTGTCCTTAACAAACAGGTGCAGCTGAGAGAATGAATAAATTACAGGAATGAAAAATTCTGCTTACAAATCTTTTAGGTATTGGTTGCTGGGGCTGGAGAAGTTTTTTTTTTCTCCTTTTACAGAGTTTCTCAGCCAGGGCTGTACTCGGTACCTTTAAACTGCAACATGAGTTGTGTTTCACATTTGCTGTAGGGAACTACTGTGGACAAGAACCAGCTTTAAATTGTTAGTGCCTCTTAACTGAGGAGGTGAAAGACTTGTATCCTGAAAACTACAAAATGTTGCTGAAAGAAACTAAAGAAGACATCAATAAATGGAAAGACATCCTGTGTTCATGGATTGGAAGACAATACTGTTTAGATGTTAATACTACCCAAAAAGATCAACAGATTCATTGTAAGCTCTATCGAAATCCCAACAACATTTTTTGCAGAAGTAGAAAAATTCATCCTAAAATTTATGTGGACTCTTAAGGGACTCTGAATAGCCATTACAGTATTGAAAAAGAACAAAATAGGAGGGCTCAGCCAGGTGCAGTGGCTCACACCTGTAATCCCCTCATTTTAGGAGGCCAAGGCAGGTGGATCACTTGTGGTCGGGAGTTCAAGACCAGCCTGGCCAGCATGGTGAAACCCCATCTCTACTAAAAATAGAAAAATTAGCCAGGCGTGTTGGGGGGGGGGTGCCTGTAATCCCAGCTACTTGGGAGGCTGAAACAGGAGATCGCTTGAATCTGGGAGGTGGAAGTTGCAGTGAGCCGAGATTGTGGCACTGCACTCCAGCCTGGGTGACAGAGCGAGGCTCCGTCTCAAAAAAAAAAAAAAAAAATTAACACTCCCATGACTTCTTATAATTTTTTTTTTTTTTTTTTTTTACCAAAAACACATTTCACTTTCCTTATAGGCCTCACATGTGGAACTGTTTCTTTAGTAGTCTTAATTACATGTTACAATGTTAACCCTTAACTTTTATTTTTGGTGAAAAACCTTGTTAGTAAGTGATATTAATTATGTTCCAGATGTGGAGACTAGGCTACCAGAGGGTCTGACTATTTCCAACATAACTAGAGGGCGTGGCTAACTCCATATGTCCCAGGCCTTATCTAGAATCTAATACTCCAAAATAAATTGAACAATTTTTAAAAGCCAAAGAAGCAGTTTATGACCTTACTATATTTAGTAAACCTAATATCTGACCTGCATAATTTAGACCAAATGTTTACATTTTTAAAAATATTTTTATGTTACCAATAATCTTCAAAGCTGTCTTTGTTTCCCAAAGGTTACTTAAGTTACATGAGCTAAATAAAAGGCATTATACTTATTAATTTTCTGACAAAATATTTGATTTAAGCTCTTATTATTATTAAACCAAATTAATCAAACCTCCTTCATATATAAACATCACACACACAACCCATATAAAAACACAGACAGACAGAAGATAAAGGACTCATTCCCTAAGCCAGGAATTGGACTCTGAATCCAGGTCACCATTGTGAAAAGAGAAAGCACAGCCACATGGTTATAAGGTCAAGTTCCCAGGGACATACAGGACAAGAAGGAAACCTCATTCAATTTTTTTCAGGGGCCTGCAGAAAAGTTTGTAACTTTCCAGTTTGCTGGGCCATCTGAAAACAGGCTTACAGGTGTCCTAAGCCCATGTTTTATCCTAAGGTACCCCTCTTGATGCCAGAACAATACAGAAAGACACACAAAGCACACCAGATTCACTACAGCTTAAGATTAGCCTCGTGAATCCTTTTTCCCATTAATCAAAAGTTTATAGGAGATAAACAGTGATTTTTACCATTCCTTCGACCAGTTGGCAGAGAGAGAGAGAGGAAAAGGAAGGGAGAAAAGCATTGCTTATGGCAGGGTGGGGAAGGCAAGGTGCTCAGGGAGACCAGAGAAAGACCTGCCCATTGCAGCAGACACCGAATCAAAAGTTCAGGCGGTCACTTGTCAGTTGAGAAGGGATCTTTTCCAGCAGTCCCAGCAGCTCTCAAGTTTCCCCTTTTAGGGAATAAAAAGCTCCTCATGTCCCATGATCCTGTACATGCCTAATCCTGTCACCCACAGCCATCAGCAAAAAGTGCAACATAGATTAATCCAAAGAGAATGGCAGTTACCATCCCTTAGTGCCAAACCCGTTCTTAGAAGTGAGGGACTTTACCGAGAGGGGCCCCTAACCCCCTAAATCTTAGGAAGGACTCTAACCCTCCTAAGTTGGCCCTCTAAACCAAGTTTGGTCAAGCATCCTTGCCTTTTATTAAGAGGGGCCTTTAACCCACTCTGTCTTAGGAGAGACTCAAACTTCCCTAAATTGGACCTCTAACCCAATCCCATCCTTTACCTGGGTACCCCACCACTTGCCCAAGGTCGGCCAATCCGTGCTGTAGTCTATTTCCTTTGCATTGGGAGGTTTCTTCAGTATTGTCCTTTTGGGTTTGCCAGAAAGAAGTTACAGGACTCCATCACTTACTCAAAGTTAGCCTTTGGGTTGAGGGTTTCTGCACTGTAGTCCCTTCTGTGGTTGCCAGAAAGATGTTACAGGAAAGGGGTCCCAATCCAGACCCCAAGAAAGGGTTTTTGGATCTCGCGCAAGGAAGAATTCAGGGCAAGTACGTAAGGCAAAAGCAAGTTTATTAAGAAAGTAGAGGAATAAAAGAATGTCTACTCCATAGAGCATCCCTGAGGGCTACTGGTTGCCCATTTTTATGGTTATTTCTTGATTATATGCCAAACAAGGGGTGCATTATTCATGCCTCCCCTTTTTAGACCATATAGGATGACTTCTTGACGTTGCCATGGCATCGTAAACTGTCATGGCTCTAATGGTAGTGTAGCAGTGAGGATAAACGGAGGTCACTCATCGTCATCTCAGTTTTGGTGGGTTTTAGCCAGCTTCTTTATTGCAACCTATTTTATCAGTAAGGTCTTTATTATCTGTATTTTGCTGCTCTCCTATCTCATCCTGTGGCTTAGAACGCCTTAACCTCCTGGGAATGCAGCCCAGGAGGTCTCAGCCTTATTTTACCCAGCCCCTATTCAAGATGGCGTTGCTCTGGTTCAAACACCTCTGACAAACGGGGAACTGAAGAAGCAGAGAGACAGAGTTACAGTGAAGGAATGAGGATGGAGATGGGGGTCAGGAGGATCATTACAACACTCACTAGTGAGGGCTGACAGTGCCCTCTCAGGTGGCCTTGTCCCTCCCAAGTCTAAGGGACCTACTTGGACCTCCCAGTTGGTAAGTCTCTGGGTTTCTCCTCTGCCAGCCTTGCCAGCCCTGTCCTGGTCCCCTGTAACTCCACTCAGAGGCCCCTGGGGTAGTTATAAGCCCACCTTTGTGTTGACAAAAAGAGTCAAACTCTGTAAAATATTTGAAGAGATTTATTCTGAGCCAAATATAAGTGACCATGGCCTGTGACACAGCCCTCAGGAGACCCTGAGAACATGTGCTCCAGGTGGTCGGGAAACAGCATGGTTTTATACATTTTAGGGAGACATGAGAGATCAATTAAATACATCTAAGATATACATTGGTCCTCTTCAGAAAGGCAAAATAACTTGATGTGGGGGCTTCTAGATTATAGGTAAATATAACAATTTTCTGATTGGCAATTGTTTGAAAGAGTAATTATGAATAGAAAGGAATGCCTGGGTTATAAGAGGTTGTGGAGACTAAAGTATTATCATGCAGATGAAGCCTCCAGGTAGAAGACTTCAGAGAGAATAGATTGTAAATGCTTCTTATCAGCCTTAAGGTCTGTGTTGATGTTAATGCTGGAGGGTATGATGAGGCATGTTCGACTCCCACTTCCCATCATGGCCTGAACCAGTCTTTCAGGTTTAATTTTCGAGTGTCCTGGCCCAGGAGGAAGTCCATTTAGATGGTTGAGGGGGCCTCAGAATTTTATTTAGTCCCCATGGCCCCCTCCAAAGTTGAACTCATAGTCCTTTCTACTTGCAAGAATTCCTGTAAGAAAAAAAAAAAACCACCACCAAAAACACTAATCACAGGAAAATGCCAAAGCTTTAGGTGCAACGTGGTGGGGCAGTTAAAAGCACAGCTTGGAAGTCAGGCTTCTTGGGCTTGCTGACCCTGGTCTACCACCAGGTAGCTTCTACAGCTTGGTGCTATAGTCTGAATATCATGTCCCCTGAAACTTTATATGTTGAAACCTAATGAATGTGAAAGTTGCGGATACCAGGGTGAAATCACTTTTCATCCTGGCTCACGCTTACATGTCTGAAATGAGAGCTGTTTCCAAGGACTTTCTAAAAATGTTTTTATGTCCTTCGTGTATCTCTTGCTTTGCTAGATCCCTAGATGTTCTTCAGGACTGCTGTTATTCATGTTTTCAGAACACTTGAAAAGATGTTTTCAGAACATTTGCCCAGTGATGGCATCTCTACCAATGAACTGACAGCAACTCTGGCTTTGAACCTCTGGAACCAATTAACTTTGTTCCACAGGAGGAATCTCAGATAAGACTTTTTTAAAGTCATGCCCAGTCATGGATTTGTGCCATCAAATACTTATGAATTGGGTGAATTTCCTCTCCTCTTGAGGTTCTGAGGTAAACCTGGGGCTTATGTGCCTGTCAGAAAGTGACATTCTTTACTTACTACAGGTCAGAAACCCTGTGCAGAGACTGTACACAAAATATGGGGCCAGTTTTTCCAAGGACTTTATTGGTTCCACAAGTCAAATTTGATTCCTTAAAGAAAAGCACATCATTCCAGTCAAAGTTTTAGTAAAACAACCAATTTCTCCCATTGTGTCCTGTTAAAAATGAGAACAGATTCTTTTTTTTTTTTTTTTTTTTGAGTTGGAGTCTCGCTGTGTCGCCCAGGCTGGAGTGCAGTGGCGCGATCTCGGCTCACTGCAAGCTCCACCTCCCAGGTTCATGCCATTCTCCTGCCTCAGCCTCTCTGAGTAGCTGGGACTACAGGCGCCTGCCACCACGCCCGGCTAATTTTTTGTATTTTTTAGTAGAGACGGGGTTTCACTGTGGTCTCGATCTCCTGACCTCGTGATCCGCCCACCTCGGCCTCCCAAAGTTCTGGGATTACAAGCGTGAGCCACCGCGCCCGGCCGAGAACAGATTCTTACTGCACTTATGCAAATAACTGTATCACCATAAGTTAAGAATACTTACAAATAGTTTCCGAATTCTGGAGAAATCAGGTAGAGAGAAACAAATATGCTCCAAATTTTGTCACAGGAGTATACTAAATTGTTAAAAGCTGTCAATAGCTCAAAAGAAAAGTTTTAAGACTGAAACACAAAACAAAGGATCAGCAAACATTTTAAGCAAAAAGTCAAAAAGATTGGTTCAGTCTATGCAGTTAATTCCTGTTCTGCTTGATACTCATGAACATTTTAGCTCTCCATGAGTCCTGAAACTTTTCCCTCTATTCTGATGTCACAATCTCCAAAGTTATCAGAAACCTGCATGTAAGAGTACCTGTTGGAGTTTTACAGATGATTATAAAACCACCTTCTAAAGAGGACCAAAACAGGCCAGGTGTGTGGCCCACACCTATAATCCCAGCACTTTGAGAAGCCGAGGTGGGCTGATCATCTGAGGTGAGGAGTTCAAGACCAGCCTGGCCAACATGGTGAAACCCCATCTCTACTAAAAATACAAAAAAAATTAGCTGGGCATGGTGGGGCATGCCTGTAATCCCAACTACTCAGGAGGCTGAGGCAGAAGAATCATTTGAACCTGGGAGGTGGCAGTTGCAGTGAGCCAAGATCGTGCCACTGCACTCCAGCCTGGGCAACAGAGTGAGTCCCCATCTCAAAAATAATAATAAAAATATATTTAAAAAAGAGGACCAAAACAACAATTGTGCATGGATGAAAAAAGTTTTAAGGCAGCCATAGTCAATAGACAAAACTGACAAGGAAATTTGTTACCTCTGTGGCACACAATAATTTTAATATAACAATTATGATTATTACTGATAATGTACACTAAGTTATATCAGAATCATAGGAGTTTCACATAATTTTGGAACATATACCAATAACATATTTATACAAATACAGCCCAAAGAAAACCAAACACCATTTCACATTTGACAATGCTTCCTGTATAATTTTTATACCAAATAAGCCAAATTATGTCATTTTTGGACTTTAGGGAACCTAATATCTTAAAGGATTAATTAGGTTAGAAAAATACATAATTTATAATTTGATTTTGGAAAGTTTGTCAAATACAAAAGGTTTAAAACACTTGATATTACAAAATAAAATTACAGGTCATTGTAAAGTCATTTATTTAATCCAAGTGATAATTCAAGGATTTCAAAAAAAGCAAAAACCTTCATTCTTTGAGAGAGGAGACTTAATTTTCTAAACAAGAAGCCCTAATAAAGCCAATTACATTTGATTTTCAAAATTTTATAAACAATCTATAAGATTTAATCTTGATTATAAAATATAACTTCCATAAGCCTTTTATAACTTTTATTAAGGAGTTGGTTAATGCTTCAAGAAAACTTGCTAATCAGACACAGGGGTCCATATACTGATTTTGCATCAGTATGCCTTTGACTTTAATGATTAGTTCATATAGAAACTGAACTTATTGTATCTTTCCAAATCAGCCCTTACAGTCTTACGCGCCCACCTCTTCCGCGATAGTCCCTGGGCCTTGAGGAGTTGAATAGCTTTAATTTCTTGCCTAGTGCCTCAGGAATGCAGTTTATTTTGAGTGGCATCTTCTACAGGGCCTTAAGATGAGGCTTTGATTGCCATCAGTGTTTGTGATTTTTCAGACACAGGAGTTAAAGCCCTGTAACTCAATGTCACAAGGACTTTAAAAGCATATACAGGAAGATACATGGATGTAATAACCTTGATTTAAAAAAAATTAGCTTTTTCTTCCCTAAGCAAACCAAAACTTAATAATAATATGACAACTTGATTATATAAAAGCTTTTGGTGTGTGTGTGTGTGTCTGTGTGTGTGTGTGTGTGTATATATATATAAAATCTTATCATGACTTACACCAATGTTCATGACGTGCTTGGACTTTCTGGTTTGTCCTGAACATCATT
Source organism: Nomascus leucogenys (assembly GCF_006542625.1). NCBI lineage: Eukaryota > Metazoa > Chordata > Mammalia > Primates > Hylobatidae > Nomascus > Nomascus leucogenys. The sequence goes on from NC_044387.1 coordinate 14,555,127, forward strand.
CCTTGTTAAACAACCAGTTATTTTATTTTAGGACTAAATTTACCATATAAGATTCTTCTTATATAAAATTATTTCTTTTTAAGCTTTTTAACCTTGAAAAAATTCTTTATTTTTATAACTTTATTTACATATTTTTTTCTTTTCTGGTTCCTTTTACCTTGTTTTATACATAACCTTTTAATAAGCTTTGAATTAGACAAAACTTGTTCACCTTTTTTTAAAAAAAGGACACACTTTTTATTAAGCAAGAATGTTTTCCTTCCAGATATATTTATTGGAAAATACCCAAATAATAAATTATCTATTATTTAATTTAATATGACTTTATATTCTAAATTATGTCCAGTTGGTCTATAAGTATTTATCCCATTACATTTACCTAGTTATTTTATTTTAATTGTTTACCTAGATTATTTATAAAAACTGTGATAGTCATGATTTAAAGTTATGAAACTTCCATTGCAAAATTACAACTGAGACAGTGAAAAACGATTCGACCTAACTGATTCCACCTTGCTGTTAACTTTCAAGCTGTCCTTGTTCATTCCTGGGCCGAATGACCTTTGGCCAAATGACCTTTGGCCGAATGACCTTTGGAAGGAGCCTAGTTTAAGTTCAGCTTTGAAACAATGACAGTAGCAATCCTTTCCCAAAACAAACCTCCTTATTGCCTGTGGACTAAACTGCCTAAAGCCACAGGATTAGAAGTTATGGTAATCTTACTAAATTCAAGATGCAGCTATTTTCATTAAACCCATATCAATGTCTTATTTATTAAAAATTACACAAGCAAAGATCATTCTGTTTTGGGCTGGGTTTATAGTTTTGTAACCCCTGTGCCAAATTTTGACATCTATGGTATTTGGCAGGGATAAGAATAAAACTGTTTGATTAATATAATGCAAACAAAAATGTATGCTGGCAATTCTGAAGACATTTCTAATATTACTTTACCCATAATTTTAAAGCTACCTTATTTATTAAAGATTTTACTTAAGTTACATAAACTTGAAAAAGCATTTGACTAGCCTTTTCTTTTTTAGTATCTGATTTAAGCACTTTTATTTTTCTTTAAGCCAAGTAGAGCTCTTTTATATATTTTTAGCACTAAAACATTGTGTACCCAACACATACAAACATATAAAGACATATTAGGCATGCCAATAGAAGTACATTTTATAGATTTATAATGCCACCCCCCCCTTTTTTTTTCCTATCTTAGACTTTCAGATTCTTGATAACCTGTTTTACAACCCTAGGCAGTTGTCAACTAAATAGCCTTAAATTTTTGCACATTAAAGGAAACAACCCAGGTGAAAATCAAATAGCAAAATTTACATGATAAGGTACAGAGAGAAAAAGTCTGGTGGTGTTAGAGGGAGATGCTTTTATTTTTCTTTGAGCCATATTAAGCATAAAACTAAACTACATTCTTCCTTAACCCAAGAGTAGCCTCTGTTGCAATAGCTATTTTAGTCAAAAAATCCGGTGAAAACAGAATTCAGTCAACTGAGAAGTAAAAGGAAAAAAAAAAAAACTTTTGCTACAAAAAAAAGACAAGGTCTTAGGAGAGAGAAACAAACAAGAAACAAAAACACGAAGGCCTTTCAAATGCAAACATGCACAAAACACACATCTTGGATCAGGGATTTTCTGGAGGGAGTCCTCTCAGACCTCAGCAAATTGTCCTATTGGTTTGAGCCATAAAGTTAGCTCATGCTGGTACCAAGCACCGATAGATTTGTCGAGGGTCAGGGGCATCTCCACCCAGAATCCATTTATGGTTTCCAAAATGTGAACCCAGAAAATCTGAGATAGGTCTCAGTTAATTTAGAAAGTTTATCTTGCCAAGGTTGAGGACATACCTGTGACACAGACTCAGGAAGTACTGATGACACGTGGCCAAGATGGTCGGGGCATAACTTGGTTTTATACATTTTTAGGGAGACATAAGACATTAATCAATACATGTAAGAAGAACATTGGTTCAGTGGGGAGAGAGCTTCCAGGTCACAGATAGGTGAGACACAAACGGTTGTATTCTTTTGAGTTTCCGATTAGCCTTTCCAAAGGAGGCAATCAGATATGTATCTATCTCAGTGAGCAGAGGGATAACTTTGAAGAGTAGGAGGTGGGTTTGCCCTAAGAAGTTTCCCTAAGCTTGAGTTTTCCTTAGAGATTCTTAGTCCCCAAGATATTTTCCTTTCACAGTTGACATCCCCAATGTGATAGTGTTTAGGGCTCAGAAAAAGATACCCTAAAATAGGGTGCTTTGGCATGCTGAGTGCTTTGAATAAAGGAGACTGAAGGGCCTCAGAAATAAGAGAACAAAGGTCTGTCTCTGACCCACTGCTGCCCACTTCCCTTCCCTTCCAAAGCACAGGGAGGGATTTTCTTTGAAGTTCTCTTATTTGATTAAGGGAAGTTTCTCCAGAAGGAAGGCAATTGTCCTGGACACCCATTCCTGGAATCTACATCAATCAGAGAAGATTAACTCATATTGCAGGACAGGAGAATAATTAAAAGTTGCTCAAGACACCACACCTAGATAGGCTTTTTGCTTATTCTTTCAACTATAGTTATGTGTCCAATAACAATGTTTCAGTCAACTGCATATACAACCATGGTTTGATAAGATTATAGTGGACTTGAAAAATTCCTATTGCCTAATATACTGAAGGAAGAAAATGTTTTAATATGCATTTTGTGTACCCTAAGTGTGCTGTGTTTATAAAGCCTACGGTAGTATACCGTAATGTCCTAGGCCTTCACATTCACTCCACTCGCTGACTCATCTGAAGCAACTCTCAGCCCTGCAAGCTCCATTCATAGTAAGTGCCCTGTACAGAAGAGCCAATTCTTATCTTTTATGCCATATTTTTACTTTCTTTTTTCTCTGTTTACATATGTTTAGATACACAAATATTTCCCATTGTGCTGCAATTGCCTATAGTATTCAGTAGTCACGTGCTGTACAGGTGCGTAGCCTGGGAGCAATAGGATCTCCCATACAGCCTAGGTATGCAGTAGGCTATGCCATGGAAGTTTTGTATAAGTACACTCTGTGATAATCACACCACAATGCAATTGCCTAATGACACATTTATCAGAATGTATCCCTGTCACCAAGAGATACATGACTGTATTCTTCTTCTTCTTTTATTTATTTATTTATTTTTTTGAGATGGAGTCTCGTTCTGTCACCCAGACTGGAGTGCAGTGGCACGATCTTGGCTCACTGCAACCTTTACAGCCTGGGTTCAAGCGATTCTCCTGCCTCAGCCTCCTGAGTAGGTGAGATTACAAGTACCCTGCCACTACATCTGGCTAATTTTTGTATTTATAGTAGAGACAGGGTTTTGCCATGTTGGCCAGGCTGTTCTCAAACTCCTAACCTCAGGTGATCCATCTTTATTAGTGTAATTACACTTTATCAGTGTAATAAGGCAAACTTTGCTCACCACACACGTCCTCCCCCTACCCCCTCCCACAGCCTGTGTCACTACCTCCCCATCAGAGGCCTCACTTCCTGTAGCTTGGGGTGCTATTTAAGCTTCCGCTCTCTGGCCCACATTAAAAAATGTATATGCCTTTTCTCCTGTTAATCTGTCTATTGTCAGCTTGTTTTATAGATTCAAATTCTTACACCTTCAAGGTCTAGAAAGGAAGTTCCTTCTACCCCCTCCAATAGTTTAAAGAAGTGGAGCCTTTTGGTAGGTAATAGAGTCATGAGGTCCCTGCCTTTAGGCATAGAATTAGTGCCTTTATAAAAGAGGCCCAGGGGGGCTTGTTTGCCCCTTCTGCCATGTGAGAACACAGCAAGACAGTGCCATCTGTGAAGCAGAGAGTGAGCCTTCATGAGATGTGGAATCTGCTGGTGCCTTGATTTTAGACTTCCCAGCCTCCAGAACTGTGGATCTCTGGATACATCTCTGTTGTTTGTAAATTACCCAGTCTAAGGTATTTTGTTATAGCAGCACAAACAGACTAAGACACTTGGTGAGTGACATAACCTGCCTGGCTTAGCCATCTTCAGTTGCTATAACAAAATAGTAACAAACTACTATAGATTGAGTTGCTTACACCACAGAAATTTATTGTTTCACAGTTCTAGAGGCTGGAAGTCCCAGACTGACTGACTCATTCAGTTCCTGGTGAGGGCTCTCTTCATCTGCCTTGCAGACGGCTGCCTTCTTGCTGCATCTGCAAACAGCCTTCCATCAGTGCAGGTGTGCAGCAGGGGTGGGGAGGCCCTCTTGTATTTCCTCCTCCTCTTATAAGAAAGTCAATTCCATCGGGTTAGGACCTCACCCTATGGCCTCATTCAACCCTAATTACCTCCCAAAGGGTCCATCTCTAAATACAGCCACATTTTGGTTTAGGACTTCAACATATGAATTTGGAAGAGGAGACAATTTAGTTCCTAACTCCCCCTGTGGCTCAGTGACCTCTTTGTTAAAACTGGGAAGACCCGGCTAGGCAGGGTAGCTCATGCTTGTAATCCCAGCACTTTGGGAGGCCAAGGTGGGTGGATCATTCGAGATCAGGAATTCGAGACCAGCCTGACCAAAATGGTGAAACCCTGTCTCTACTAAAAATACCAAAATTAGCTGGGTGTGGTGGTGCGTGCCTGCAATCCCAGCTACTTGGGAGGCTGAGGCAGGAGACTTGCTTGCACTCAGGAGGCAGAGGTTGCAGTGAGCCGAAATTACGCCACTGCACTCCAGCCTGGGCAACAGAGACCCTGTCTCAAAACAAACAAACAAACAAACAAACAAACAAACAGGGAAGACCCTTTTCCCAGCACATAGGCCTTAAGGAGCATTGAAGGAGAAACAGAAGGCATGCCCAGGTCTGTCCAGGACAGGCACCCTCATCTCCAAGATGTACTTGGTATTATTTGGACCTCCAAGGCCATTGTATGCCATGTCCTGAGGAACATTCATGTAAACCATACATACGCACAGACATACAGACACACACACAGCCACACCCACATCCACACATGCTCCCTTAACCCCTTTCAGTAAGCCTTGACCTTCCCCACCCCTCCGGCCCTTGACCTCACTTTCTGCTGCAAGCTCTCGTAACGCTGGGTGAATTCTGTGAGATTCCTCTCCAGCTCCGAGGCCTTGGCTCTCAACTCTTCCACAAACTTTGTCCTTGCTCCTTCCTCCAGGTGCTTCCATTCCTTTGAGAGAGAGGCCAAGTCATGGCCAAGGGAGAAGACGGACATCGCACCTTCCCATATGAGAGCTTTTTTGGTCATCGCCAGTGTTGTTCCCGCAAAGGCCTTTTGCACCTGCGCGCTGCTCCGGGAGGAGACTTGGCCAGTGGTCAGAAGACGCTTGGCATCATTGGCCAAGCGTGGGTTGGCTCTGAGTTTCTGAAATGCACGGATGTTTTCCTTGGTATACTTCGTGGTGTTTCCAACATTACTGATAACCTTTCCAGCATCTGTGACATGGTGTGCCTTATCTTCCTCATCCTCCCTGTCCTCTTGGTCATGGGTGGGCAGTATGTCTTCAGCCTGTGCTTGGGCTTTTTTATTTTTGTAGCGTTCCAACATACCACTCACGATGTGGGTGACGTCAGCTACTGTTGCAAAAACTTGACCAGCGGTGGAGAGAAGCAGGCTTCCTGCTCCTGTTACTGGGGCAAGGGCTAAACCCAGGAGGCTCATCACTCTAAAGGTGACAGCAGCAGAGTTGGCCACCATGTTAGTTATGGTGAATTTCTTGTGGGTTTTGTCAATATCGTCTGCGAGGGCACAGAGCTTGTCAATGGTCCCTTTTAGATCTTCTTTCAATATGGGAAAGTCTCTCAAAAATGTTTTTTCTTCGGGGGACAGATCTCCGTCTTGTAGCTCCACGTCTTCACACAGAGGAGCGTCATCCTCATCCCTGAGGAGAAATGAAATAAGGATTTTGCTTCAGCTTCCCAGATGGGAAAACCGATGTGGCTCTTGGATATTCTTGCCACTCTCAGCTTCGAATCCTCCCTGTACCTCCCTACAAAATCCCCTGAAAAGTCCTAGAGCATTGTAGAATAGTTCAGCCTTCGCTGAAAACTACTGGTTCCATAGAGAAAAGAAACACATAAGAGGGGCATGTGGAAGGACAAATGTGAATCACCCCAGCCTTGGCCAAGGAATGGGGAAGGAAAATTAAGTCCTGAGGTATGTTTTCAGCCTTGTTCAGAGAAAGCACAGCACTGCTGCAGAGGAGGGGCAGTGGGGAAATGTTAAAACCCCACTCAAAATAAAGAACTTGGGAACAATGGCGGGAGAGTTCTGGGAAAAGTAGGAGAAAAAGAAGACAAGGTGGTGGGCAGGGGATGAGAGTCCCAGATGTGTAGAAGTGAGTAGGAGGGTGGAGGGCGCCATACTGCATCATACATCCTCCACTCTGATGACCCTGAATCTGGTTACTCTGGGGTGTGTCTTTGCTTCTCTCAGGAGTTGCACATTGAGAGCTGAGATAAATTATTATTCATGTCCTGAATGCTCTCCTTGCTCTTGGTCAGCTTTACTTGACCCTTCGAGCAGATGGGATTGGTCCTTCATGGAAGAAGTTTGGGACAAAGAGACCCAGGCCCCTCTTCCTCCAACATTTTACAGGACAAAGTACGAAGGGATCTTTGCCAGGCCAGTTGGCTTTGACCTTCAAGGGGAGAGCTGCATCAGGGTGAGAGCAAAGCCTACTGCTTGGGGCATTTTCTCATGCAAGGTGCCATTTGTGCATTTCCTTCAGGGCGAGCTGAGGTGGCCTGGTGATAACAGATGCCCTGGCCCAAAGGAGAACATCAGAGCTGGAGGGACCCCTGGAGAGGATCTGGGCCATCTCCTTTATGATTCAGTGGGGGGCTTCAAGCCCAGAGAGAAAAGAGGACACTCCCAAAGGAACAGGCAAGGTAAAGATGGAGCTATGGGTGGGCTCTAAGTCCTAAACTTGGTGCTTTCTGCCCTTCCTTTCACTTGTCAGTTGATGTCAGGGCCTCCTTATTGAAGTATATGTATGTCCATAAATGTATTTATCTTTAAATCTCTCTTTCCACACACACACGCATACAGTTCCTCAGTGGGAAAGATTAGAAACTAAATATACCATCGAGCATATGTTTTAAGTGTTAATGAATTAATAAATTTAGGCCCAATTATCCATTAATCCACAGATGTAAATCAGTTAACAGAGCAGAAGGTCACCAGGGCTTGCAACGGGAAAAGGGTGGGATGAAGGCAAGCGGGGTGGCCCTGATGAAGAACCCCAGACATAAAAGATGCCATAGGTTAGCCCACCCTGATCTCTGTGTTTCCTCAAGGTATTCTAGACAAAAAGAAACAGCAAATAGATATGTAGCTGCAAAGATCAACAATGCCACTGCATATGAACTGTAAAGTTTTGGTTTTAGCATGGTTGATAACTAACAGAAGCTTGACTTCATGTGTTTCTTAATTAAACCAAGCATCTCACATGTGAACACCTCTGCTCCAGTAAATCCTGCATCAGCTGGTGATGCCTACTGGCATTGGATAACATTTCAGTCCAGTTCCATGACATACTACACAAAGAGTTTGCCTAATTCACTCAGCAAATATTTGTTACTTGCACACATTGTGCAGGAGGCTGGTGGTGCTACGTCTGCTGATTTACAGATAACTGGGCTTAAATTCATTAATTTGTTAACACCAGATGGCTTCCTTCCTTGATGGTATATGAGCTGAAGAAATGGAGTTCCTGTCTTCAAGAGAGTTACAGAGATGAGGCCCCAGAGTGGAGCAATTTCTGTCTTTGGAGTCCTATTGCCCAATGCCATGCGCCTGACTTAATCTTGACTTGCTCTCCAAAATATTTACTTTAGCCCCGTGAAGTATTTTTTTCCCTAGGGGAACAGATTTTCATATGTGTAATGGAGACCAGTGGGAAGATAGGGCCCACTTCACAGCTAATCCTATCAGAGCACATGTATTCCTTATCGTGAGGATTCCTTATTGTGCAGCATTTCAACAGAACCAGCCCTCTCCCTGCGGACTACGCCCTTTGGGTTACCTTTGCAAACCAACACCAGCCTCACTTTCTTCCTCTGCCTGGTTGTCCATCAGCCTCTGTGGCACCAAATCTGTGTCCCCAGGAGTCAAATGATTTTCTGGTCAGGAATGTAGAAAAACAACGTTACTGCACATATGATGAAACCTTATGAAATTCAGGTGTGGAGGGATTTTGGATTATGTGGTATCAAAATAACAACCATATAGCATACTAAATATTTGCAAACTATTATTTTAAAACTGTATGTTGAGATGTAGCTTACATACAATAAATGCATGCAGTGAAATAGTTCAATACATTTTTACCTCTATATTGGAGGGTAGCAGTATACACCACCCCAAAATATGCCACTTTGGCATAAGGATTATTTTGAGCCAAAGGTAATTGAGAAGAAGTGGGTACAAGAAAAGTTCTCCACCCTCCCTCTATTTGCCTAAAAGCAAGACATAAATTGACAAAGGTAAAGCTGTCCCTATCTCCTCATTAACAAGAAGGATAAAGTTTGATCACCAAAGATGACATTGACTTGCCTTCCCACAAGTTATTCCTGCTGAAGACTCAAAACCCTTTTCCGTTGTCTTGCTACTTCTCTAAAAATGTACTGTTCATTGTTGGAGGTGTATTGAAGCTGGAATTCAAAGCTACCTCTCTGAGAATTATTTAATCCCTGGATCTCTCCCATGTCCTTATGAAATAGCCCATGTTAATACGCTTCTGCCTGGTTTTCTCTCGTTAATCTGTCTTGGGTTACAGGAGGCTGTTCCAGCTAAGAACTTATGAGGGTTGAGAAAAAAATTACTTTTCCTCCCATACATAGCCAAGGGCTGGTAACAACTCAAATATATCAATCAACAGAAGAATAAACAAACAAGTTATAGTTTTTTTATGTAGTTAAATACTACATAGCAATAACAAATTTTAAAACTACTGATACCCAGACAACATGGAATAATTTCACAGACATTATTATTGAGTGAAAGAAATCAAACAAATGGCTCCATTTATAGGAAACTCAATAATATGCAAATGAATTGGTTGTAGAAGTCAGAATCATGGTTTCTTCTCGGGTGGGGTGATTACTGACTGGGAGGAGGAAGTACAAGGAAATCTCCTTTTCCCCATCTTGACCTGGGTGAGCGATTCCTTAGATGGATATTATAAGAGAGGAAAAAATAATTTTCCCTCTACCTTTCTAAGTTCTCAGCTAGGACCCTTGTAACCCAAGACAGATTAATAAGAGAAAAACAAACAGAAGTGGATTAATATGTACCTCTTAAGTGTATGTAGGAGACACCAGGGAATAAATAATTCTCAAAGGAGTGGCTTAGAACTCCCTGCTTATATAGCCACCTTCAACAAAGAAGTATACAATTTTAGAGAAGTGACAAGATGAAGAAAAAAGACTTTGCATCTTGAGGGCCACCAAACTGTGGGTAGACAAATAAATAGGAAACGAAGGATAGAAAGAGACTACTCAGTAAAGTTTGTTATGCAGCTTCCTCTGGTACCATCTCCAGGCCCATAAGGGTCTAAAGTTCTCAGTGGTTAACCTTTATTCTCCTTGATAGAAAGGCCTTTGCAAATTTAGATCTTGCTTTTAGGCAAATAGAAGACAGAGAGCCTTCCTGCATCTGCTGCTTCTTAATTGCCTTCACCTCAAGAATCCCTATGCCAAAGAGGCATATCTGGGGGTAGCATATTCTGTTCTCTCACAGTTATTATAACCACATGGACTGTAATGATTAAAGGATCATTTTCACCAAACAAAGCAGTAATTTACAAGGCCCCTTTGTACAAATTGTATTCCCAAGAACATAATATGTTGCGATATTGTGATTTATAAGTATAATTATATATAGATATATAATTACATATACCTGTGTATATATATATGTGTGTATATGTGTGTGTATGTGTGTGTGTATATGTATATATATATGTGTATATATGTATATATGTGTATATGTATATATATATGTGTATATATATGTGTATATATATACACATATATATATAGTTCTCATCCCCATTTCTGGCACAGGGCTCCTAAAACCCTTGGAATTTCCTGAGCAATGAGAGCAATAAAGGTGAAAAGAGCACCTTTTCTTAACCATAACCGACCCCTTTTAGCCACATCCGAGTTTATGTTAATGAGGTGACTTTAAAAAGCCTCCAAGGATGGGGGGCTGGTTGTCTGGGGAAACAACCATGTGATTTGAGGGTTGGAATATTCAGCCCTACCCCTTGAGTTCCAGGAGAGGAGAGAGACTGGAGATTGAGTTAACCACCAATGGCCTGTGGTTTCTTTAATCAATCACGCCTGTGTAAGGAAGCCTCCATAGAAACCCAAAAGGACAGGGTTCAGAGAGCTTCTGGGTTGGTGAACACATGGAGGTACCTGGAGGGTGGTGTGCCCAGAGAGGGCATGGGAACTCCATGTCTCTTCCCCCATATCTTGCCCTGTGCATCAATTCCACCTGGCCATTCTTGAGTTCGATCCTTTATAATAAACTGGTCATTGTAAATAAATGTCTCCCTGAGTTTTGCAAGCTGTTCTAGCAAATTATTGAAACTGAGGAGGGGGTTGTGGAAATCTTCCATGTGTCACCAAGTTGGACAAAAGTTGTGGGTAACCTGGGGACCCACCCCTTACAACTGGTGTCTGAAGTAGGGGCAGTCTTATGGGACTGAGCCCCTAATTCACAGGATCTGATAGTATCTCCAAGGAGATAGTGTCAGAATTGAGTTAAACTGTAGGATACCAAGTTTGTTCTCATAAAGAAGTGGAGAATTTCTTGGTGTAGGGAAAAAAACTCACATATTTTGGTGACCAGAAGAAGGTAAATTGGTGTGAGTATTGAGGGTAGTAGTAGAGTTCAGCCTCCTTCCTTCGCCTCTCTCGCACACGCCCTCTTGCCCTTCTGCCTTCTGCCTTCTGCCATGGGATAACACAGCAAGAAGGTCCTTGCCACGTATCTCAAAATAATAAGAGCTATCTATGACAAACCCACAGCCAATATCATACTGAATGGGCAAAAACTGGAAGCATTCCCTTTGAAAACTGGCACAAGACGGGGATGCCCTCTCTCACCACTTCTATTCAACATAGTGTTGGAAGTTCTGCCCAGGGCAATCAGGCTGGAGAAGGAAATAAAGGGTATTCAATTAGGAAAAGAGGAAGTCAAATTGTTCCTGTTTGCAGATGACATGATTGTATATCTAGAAATCCCCATCGTCTCAGCCCCAAATCTCCTTAAGATGATAGGCAACTTCAGCAAAGTCTCAGGATACAAAATCAATGTGCAAAAATCACGAGCATTCTTATACACCAATAACAGACAAACAGAGAGCCAAATCATGAGTGAACTCCCATTCACAATTGCTTCAAAGAGAATAAAATACCTAGGAATCCAACTTACAAGGGACCTGAAGGACCTCTTCAAGGAGAACTGCAAACCACTGCTCAAGGAAATAAAAGAGGATACAAACAAATGGAAGAACATTCCATGCTCATGGGTAGGAAGAATCAATATCGTGAAAATGGCCATACTGCCCAAGGTAATTTATAGATTCAATGCTATCCCCATCAAGCTACCAATGACTTTCTTCACAAAATTGGAAAAAACTACTTTAAAGTTCATATGGAACCAAAAAAGAGCCTGCATTGCCAAGTCAATCCTAAGCCAAAAGAACAAAGCTGGAGGCATCACGCTACCTGACTTCAAACTATACTACAAGGCTACAGTAACCAAAACAGCATGGTACTGGTACCAAAACAGAGATGTAAACCAATGGAATAGAACAGAGCCCTCAGAAATAATGCTGCATATCTACAGCTATCTGATCTTTGACAAATCTGACAAAAACAATAAATGGGGAAACGATTCCCTATTTAATAAATGGTGCTTGGAAAACTGGCTAGCCATATGCAGAAAGCTGAAACTGGATCCCTTCCTTACACCTTATACAAAAATTAATTCAAGACGGATTAAAGACTTAAATGTTAGACCTAAAACCATAAAAACCCTAGAAGAAAACCTAGGCAATACCATTCAGCACATAGGCATGGGCAAGGACTTCATGTCTAAAACACCAAAAGCAATGGCAACAAAAGCCAAAATTGACAAATGGGATCTCATTAAACTAAAGAGCTTCTGCACAGCAAAAGAAACTACCATCAGAGTGAACAGGCAACCTACAGAATGGGAGAAAATTTTTGCAATTTACTCATCTGACAAAGGGCTAATATCCAGAATCTACAATGAACTCAAACAAATTTACAAGAAAAAAACAACCCCATCAAAAAGTGGGCGAAGGATATGAACAGACACTTCTCAAAAGAAGACATTTATGCAGCCAAAAGACACATGAAAAAATGCTCATCATCACTGGCCATCAGAGAAATGCAAATCAAAACCACAATGAGATACCATCTCACACCAGTTAGAATGGTGATCATTAAAAGGTCAGGAAACAACAGGTGCTGGAGAGGATGTGGAGAAATAGGAACACTTTTACACTGTTGGTGGGACTGTAAACTAGTTCAACCATTGTGGAAGTCAGTGTGGTGATTCCTCAGGGATCTAGAACTAGAAATACTATTTGACCCAGCCATCCCATTACTGGGTATATACCCAAAGGATTATAAAACATGCTGCTATAAAAACACACGCACACGTATGTTTATTGCGGCACTATTCACAATAGCAAAGACTTGGAACCAAGCCAAATGTCCAACAACGCTAGACTGGATTAAGAAAATGTGGTACATATACACCATGGAATACTATGCAGCCATAAAAAATGATGAGTTCATGTCCTTTGTAGGGACATGGATGAAGCTGGAAACCATCATTCTCAGCAAACTATCACAAGGACAAAAAACCAAATACCGCGTGTTCTCACTCCTAGGTGGGAAGTGAACAATGAGAACACATGGACACAGGAAGGGGAACATCACACACCAGGGACTGTTGTGGGGTGCGGGGAGGGGGGAGGGGGGAGGGACAGCATTAGGAGATATTCCTAATGTTAAATGACGAGTTAATGGGTGCAGCAAACCAACATGGCACATGTATACATATGTAACTAATCTGCACGTTGTGCACATGTACTCTAAAACTTAAAGTCTAATAAAAAAAAAAAAAGAAGGTCCTTGCCAGATGCTGGCACCCTGATATTGAACTTCCCAGCCTCCAGAACTGTGAGAAAAAAATTTCTTTTCTTTATAAGTTCCCCAGTTTGTGGTATTCTGTTATAGCAGCACAAAATAGACTAAGACAGAACAAAAGAGTCACCCAGTCCTTCTATCTAGAAGGGTTTTAGGAGCTCTATGTTGGTAGGGGTGATGACAGCAGCTAGATTTGCAGAAATCCACAGGTTTCACCAGCGCATGTGGGAGGTGAGAGAGTAGAGTCAAGGATAACATCATGTTTTGGGCCTTGAACAACTGTTACAATGAAGATCCCATTTACTGAGATGGGAGGGGGTGAAGGTGTTTTTGGCAGGATGTGTGTTCGTCGTGGGGTGTGACAGAGTTCAGTGTGGGGTGGGTTAAGTTTGAGAAACCTGTTAGACAGCCAAGTGATGCTGAGTCTGTTGCTGGCTGGAGATCAAATTTGGGAGCCATCAGTGCAGAAAGTAGTTGAAATCATGACTTGGATGAGAACCCCAGGATAAGATTAACAGTAGAGACAAAGTGCAGTCCAAGAACTGGGCCCTGAGCACTCCAACAGTGGGAGCTGAGGAAGGAGAGGAGGAAGAACAAGAGATGGAACACAGGAGCAGCTGGTGAAACACACAGAGAACTAACAGAGAATGGCATTTTGGAATCCAGGGTGAAACATTTGAGTATGATTGACAGTCTTTGTGTCTCCTTGTATTTTTCAACATTCTGATTCTTGCTTTCCATCTTTATCTTACAAAGATTCTGCTTTACCTGCCAGTGACAATGGCTAGAATGGAAGAAAACATACCTTGGCAGGTTGGAGATGTCTTTGTTTTTGAGATGTCCAAACGTGTGTCTCTCATCCTCTTTATATTCAAAATGACACGTATTCTGGCTGGGAAGAGATGCAGTACTACCTTTATAGAGGAGAAAATAGGCCTCCTCATTAGTATGGATCCAAAGCCCCTTTCTATCACTTACCTGTTCTGGGGTTTCGAGACATTCAAGACACCACTATATGTTTCCCTTCTCAGAAAAGAGAAATAGTTTGAGATAATAAGATATAACTTATAGATAAGTAAAATAGCCAGTAAAATGCCTTGCTCAATAAATGTTCAGGAGCAGCTAGTTTCTGCATTTTTCATAATTATAAAAAGGATAAAAACAGTGTCTTACAAGGAAAGGACCCTCAGATTGGCTCAGAAAGCAAACCCCAACTACATTATACGTGTCTTACAGGAGATACAACTGAAACAGTGACTCAAAAAAAGTTGGAACTAAAAGGTTGGGCAAAATCATAAAGGCAAGGGAAGTGTCTGTGGCTGTGAGGGATCCTTGTGGATGAAACTGTTCTGTGTCTTGACTGGTGGTAGTCACACACACCCACATGTGAGAAAATTGCAGTAAACTAAACTTGGGAAAAAACTCAGTAATGGGTCCATGGGATCTCTGTGTATTATTTATTATAACTGCATTTAAATCTATAATTATTTCAAAATAGAAACTTTTTTAAAGTGGCAGGCAAATACAAAAAAAAGAAGTATTGTAAAATTATTGGTAGTAAAAGAAAAAAACACCTAGATTTCCACTTAAAGTGGACTGATTTAATAAACTATGGCTTATCAAACAATGATCTCCTATGTAGACATTAAACCAAAGGAGGCAAATCCACATGAACAGATGTGGAAGGATCTCCCATATGCATTGGTAAATTAAAAGGCAGGGTCCATTTGTCATTTGTACACATAAAAGATATATGTGACTGTATAGACAAGCATCTATGATCTATGCCAGATGCGGTGGTTTATGCTTTTTTTTTTTTTTTTTTTTTTGAGACAGAGTCTTGTGCTGTCACCTAGGCTAGAGTGCAGTGGCGCTATCTCAGGTCACTATAACCTCCACCTCCTGCGTTCAAGCGATTCTCCTGCCCTCAGCCTCCCGAGTAGCTGGGATTACAGGCATCTGCCACCATGCTCAGCTAATTTTTTTGTATTTTTAGTAGAGACGGGGTTTCACCATGTTGGCCAGGCTGGTTTCCAACTCCTGACCTCAAGTGATCCACCCACCTCGGCCTCCCAAAGTGCTAGGATTACAGGCGTGAGCCACCAAGCCTGGCCAGTTTATGCCTTTAATCCCAGTACTTTGAGAGGCTGAAGTGGAAGGAAAGCAGCCAGGCATGGTGGTTTGCATCTGTAATCCCAGCTACTCAGAAGGCTGAGGCAGGAGGATCACTTGAGCCCCGACGTTGGAGACCAGCCTGGGTAACACAGTGAGACTTTGCCTCAGAAAAATAAAATAAAATAAAATAAAAATAATAGCAGTAATCAGGATGAGATTAAGGGTGAGGAATCAGTGGAAGCTTGCTTTTCTCTAGGTCCCTTCATGCTTTTTGTATCAATATTTTTTGCCACGTGGCTGTCTGTGATACCTTAAGCAATTAAAAAAAACAGTTTTCCCATGAGGTGGGTTGAATAGTGTGCCCGGTCCCCTGCCAAATTCATGACTACTTGGAACCTTAGAATGTGACCTTATTTGGAAATAGGGTCTTTGTAGTTAAAATTAGTGAAGGATCTCCGGGTGAAATTATCCTGGATTTAGGGTGGCCCCAAAATCCATCACTGGTGTCATTATAAGAAGAGAAGGTGACAGAGAGAGACACAGCAAAGAAGGCTGCGTGCAGACAGAGGCAGAGATTAGAGTCGTGCTGTCAGAAGCCACCGAGGCTGCAAAAGGCACAGAGGGTCTCCCTGGAGCCTGCAGCGGAAGTGTGCCCTACTGGCACTGTGATTTTTGACTTCCAGCCTCCAGAACCATGAGACACTAAATGTCTGTTGTTTGAGGCCACCTGGTTTGTGGTGCTTTCTGACAGCAGCCCTAGTGAAACTAATATATTCCTTTGCATCTCTTCCCTACATTTGGTACTTGGTCCAGCGCTTACGGCAGAAATGCTATTTCCTAGATAAGCTTCTCCCTCAGCTCATCCTCCCTTCTCTCATCCTCTTCCCTTTCACTTCTAAAAAGTTAGAAAAAAAACATCCTCCCTCACACACTCTGAAGGGACAGAAATTCTTTAATTTTTTTTTTTTTTTTTTTGAGACAGAATTTTGCTCTTGTCGCCCAGGCTGGAGTACAATGGCGTGATCTCGGCTCACTGCAACCTCCACCTCCCAGATTCAAGCAATTCTCCTGCCTCAGCCTCCCGAGTAGCTGGGATTACAGGCACATACTAACACACCTGGCTAATTTTTGTATTTTTAGTAGAGATGGGGTTTCACCAGTTTGGCCAGGCTGGTCTTGAACTCCTGACCTCAGGTGATCCACCCACCTCTGGCTCCCAAAGTGCTGGGATTACAGGCATGAGCCACCATGCCCAGCCCGGGACACAAATTTTTATAGCCATTCATTTTCTAATTGTTTAAATGAATACAAGTTTATGGTTGAAAATGTAGAAATAAATTATAAAATCCACCTTATGCTCACCATATGGAAATAAAAACTAGTGACATTTTATTTTACAAACCAAAAATTTAGATGCGTGCTGTTCATGTAGTTTGTGTGAATTCTTGTCACTTAACATTGTATCTTAGTAGTTCCCCAGGCGATATACAGAAGCCATGTCGCATTTCATTATACGAATGTATCATTACACATTCAATAACTCACTGGTGAACCTTTGGGTTGTTTTCAGTTATTTTAAAATTTTGTATTTATAATTTTTGGTTAAAATCCTTATACAGACGTCTGTCTACATGTTTGGTTATTTCTTTGGGGTAGTCTATGAAAAAGAATGAATGTGTCAAAGATAAAAACATTCTCCCCTCTTTGGTATGTGAAGCTAGGTTTGGTTTAGGGAGCTTGGCACATTTAAGAGTTTACTTTCACCAGACATAATCTACCTGCTTTACACAGTGACCCAGTGAGATCGGTGCTAAGATTATGCCCATTTTACAGAGGTGCAAACTGAGACATAGGGAGGCCAGTGTCACACAGTAAGCAGGAAAGCCTGTGCGATTCCAGCCATGCAGAGTCTGGAGTAGTTAGTCCCAATCAGGGCGCATCTGCTCCTCAGGGACATTGCTAATATCTGGAGACATTTTTGATGGTCTCAACTGGAGAGGGTACTGCTGTTGGTATGTAGTGGGCAGAGGCCAGGGACGCTGCCAAGCATCCTACGATGCACAGGACGGCCCCCACAACCAGGGATCACCTGGTTAAACATGACAAGGGTGCTAGGGGTAAGAGACCCTGGTCTGGAACCCCACTTTTTAACCAGCGTCCGCCAATACCTCCCTCATTTTTTTACATTAGTCCTATGGGGTGCAGGGCAAAGGTAACAGCAGGAAACTCGTCTAAGCAGGTCCCATTCCCTCCCCTCTGACCTGCTCTTGGTGGTTGTGAGATGAGAGTTTTACTGGGAGAGGATTTGAGACATTATTTTCATTTGAAATCTTATAGGATATTTATGACAGTCTTTCCTTACCTGCCTTCCCCCACAAAACCAACTTCTTCAGATACACAATCTAAGTAAGAAAAATCTGCTTACTTTGAAAACACAGCTTCAAGATAATCTCCCTAAATTTTTTTTTTTTTTTTGAGACAGGGTCTCACTCTGTTGCCCAGGCTGGAGTGCAGTGGTGCGTCACTGCTCTCTGCATTCTTGACTTCCTGGGTTCAAGTGATCCTTCCATCTCAGCACCCCCCCCAAGTAGCTGGGACTACAGGTGAGCACCATCACACCCAGCTAATTTTTGATTTTTTGTAGAGACGGGGTCTCACTATGTTGCCCACACTGGTCTCAAACTCTTGGGCTCAAGCAATCCGCTTGCCTTAGCCTCCCAAAGTGCTGGGATTACAGGCATGAGCCACTGCGCCCGGCCTAGTCGCCCTAATATTTATCACAAACTCCCTCACCCTCTTCCCCAAACAACTTCACATAAACCTACAATCTAGAAAACTCTGTAGGTTGGCTTTGCAGTCTTTCTACACAATTCACCCAGCACCTTTTTTCTTGTGAGATGACGCCGCTAAACCAATCCTCTACTGAATTTCTAGGGAAACGCCGGTGGCTGATGTAATCACCTGCTTTCTAAGGGCCAGTTTCCCTCTGCCTAAGCCCTCGGATCCCCAGCAGTGGAGGGGCAAATGCAGCTTGGCTAGTCACATCGCATGCTTTATCATGTTTGAATTTAACCCTCAAATGGCTGTAAGGGAGGGAAACCTACCAGGATTAACACAGGAGAAGTTAATCCTCAGACTCTCCCCAAGCTCTGGCCGGCATCTGAACCGTGCTGCTGTGACGGCAGCTCTTTTTCCTGAGTCAGGTGCCTAAAGCCAACCCCCTAGGGGCTTTGTCCTTCAGGGACCAGAGCCGCAGCCTCCTCCTCCCCCGACTTCTGCCTGCCCTCTCACCTTCTCTCCACGGAGCTCTCCTTTGTGGCCTCGGGTCCCGAGGGAGAGGAAGATCCTGAACCTCTGTCCTTGCCTCTCCGAGTTCCCCTGGTCTGGCAGGGGGCTATGAGTGTCTGGGCTGGAGAAAGACGGATAGGAAGAGTAGGGTGGCTTTTGAACAGAAATGGATTGTGAAACTGGTTTCTGTTAAGCGCTGCAGAAATGAAAACGCAAAGGTCTCGGGCTTTTCCAGGAAATCATGGGCTCCAGCTGTCGTTTTCACTTTCCTTTTTGCCTGTTTCTCTAATTGGGTGCACAACAAGGTGAAAGAGCAGAATCAAAGTCAGAAGGCCTGAGTCTCTCGTCTCTGTCCTGGCTGTGTTATAGGATGGACCTATATGGGGTAATGAAAACAGCTCCTGTGGCTTAGAGCTATGGTGAGGAGCCCATGAGCAAGCGATGGGGCGCCTGTTGAACAGTGGATTCACAGTAGCTATCATCACTGATGGTTCTGCAACTGCTTTCCTCCACAGCATCTTACGTGATGCCAGTGTGGATAACAACCCTATGAGGTGCACAGCATTAAAGGGCTAATAACTCTGAAATGCAGAATCCTCTGAAAATGGAAACTTTATTTTATTTTTATTATTATTATTATTATTATTATTATTATTATTTGAGATGAAGTCTCTCTCTGTTGCCCAGGCTGGAGTGCAATGGTATGATCTCGGCTCACTGCAACCTCCGCCTCCTACATTCAAGCCATTCCCCTGTCTCAGCCTCCCTAGTAGCTGAGATTACAGGTACCTGCCACCACGCCCGGCTGAGTTTTGTATTTTTAGTAGAGATGGGGTTTTGCCATGTTGGCCAGGCTGGTCTCAAACTCCTGACCTCAAGTGATCCGCCTGCCTCGGCCTCCCAAAGTGCTGGGATTATAGGCGGGAGCCACCGCACCTGGCCTAAAAATGAAAACTTAAAAAATAATAATAATTTATTCAGTTAGTGGCAAAACCTGACCTGATCTGGCATGAATTCACTTACGGTTTTTATGTCTCCTGCTTAATTTGAATATTCACAGTCACTGCAGAAATACTAATATGTTTGACTGAGGAGGGCTGCTGGGGGTGGGTGGGTTACATAGTACGTGATACCTGCACCCCATTACCTTTCTAAAAATCCCCCAAATCAGGAACTCTGACATGCATCTGGCCTCAAGGATTGGAGATATAGGATTGTGATACTCTGTCTCCCACTTTAAGGAAGAGGAAACCCAGGCTTCTAGAAGTTGTGGGTTGTTTGTGAATCCACAGCTAAGAACCAGTTCTAGGCTCTGTGTCTGTAAGAATGAGCCCACAGTGTGGTTACAGGCTGAGATCTGTGGTCTCTCTAGCATTTGTGTCAAATTGTGATCAGAAGCCATGTGGTTTGTTTATATTTATATGCCCAGAAGTCCCCAGTCACCACCCCTAGCTGAGACCACATTGGAGGCTATTGCTTTGCAGAAGGTGTGTTCCACCTAGCCAGTCCTGGCTTTGCTGCGATAGAGGCCACCTCCTGTCCCTGGGCCCTAGGAGCAGGAATGAGGGGTTAAGGGCTGCTGAGCTGGGTCTTGTAGGGGCCTTTCCAACCGTGGCATCCCGGATGCCACAACCCACCCCTGCTCCTGGCCTCCCACACTTGGGGAACACGCTAAACACGGCCTGACGTTGAGGAGGACTTGGCTGCCTGGCTGGGGCCGCTGAGCCATCCCAGGCCTGCCTGTTGTTTTCCCTGGCAATGGACCCAGATGTTGTGGTCACTGCTCGGTCCTGGGAGTCTCAGGGGCCAGACCGGCCATTGGATGAGGGGCAGTGTTTACCACCAGGGCTCTTGTGAAACAATTGCCCCAAGAGATGCTGTGTGAGAAGAATGTTCTGTAGCCAAATGCAGGAAGTGCTGCTTATGTAAGGGGACAGAAAACATCCACCCTATAGCTCAGAGGAACAAAAGTAGGGAGTCGCTTAATTTCCCAGAGGCCACTTCCCTTCCCTCAAGGGACCCAAGACCTGCTGAAAAGAAACAAACTTGCCTGAAGGCCCCTTAGTCTCTTGTGATTTAAAACACACTCTCGGGCCGGGCGCGGTGGCTCAGGCCTGTAATCCCAGCACTTTGGGAGGCTGAGGCAGGTGGATCGCTTGAGGTCAGGAGTTCGAGGCCAGCCTGACCAACATGGTGAAACCCTGTCTCTACCAAAAATACAAAAATTAGCTATGTGTGGTGGCAGGCACCTGTAATCCCAGCTACTCAGGAGGCTGAGGCAGGAGAATCGCTTGAACCTGGGAGGCGGAGGTTGCAGTGAGTGGAGATTGTGCCACTGTACTCCAGCCTGTGTCTCAAAAAAAAAAAAAAAAAAATACAAACACACACATATACACGCACACACACACACTTTTGGGTAAAGTCTGTCATTTGGGGGTGAATGTTCAGGCAATTTAAGTTCAAATTTTCTATCAGGGCTTTTTATGTTTTCTTAAAAGTTTGCCTCCCATTGAGGCTGCAGTGAGCTGAGATCGCACCACTGCACTCCAGTCTGGGTGACAAAGCAAGACCCTGTCTCAAAAAAAAGAAAGAAAGAAAGAAAGAAATTTGCCTGCCTCTCTGAGATGGCACCTGGGGGCAGGAGCTTGTACTGGCCCACAAAGAGGGTCCTTTGTGACCCTCCCACCAGGCATTGCTGGCTCCTGGACACCTGGGTTCTGGTTTGCCTTGGCACCTCTCTCGAGGAGTTGCAGGTTTTCTGGGTTGCAGCCACAACCAACCCACTCTGGGCTCAGGCTGTCTGCCTCCCAGAGAGCTCACCATGCCTCGGCCCGGTGGCCCCTGGCACAGGCAGGGACCTGGGATGGGGGAAAGGCCTTGAAGCACACATTTTGACCCTGAGATTCTTGGATTCCAGAAATTTCTTCTCTTCTCTCTGGCTACAGCACTTAGGGAGAGTTTGAACCTAGGAGGCGGAGGTTGCCTAGAGTTTGAGCAAACGCTGCCCCGAGAGTGCAATTTGCCAAATGTAGCAAAAGTTCCATCGTGGCCTCCATTGCTTTGCCTGGAAGCAGTTTCAGGATCCTGGCAGCCCAGGCCAGAGCGAAGCAGGGAAGCAGCCATTACAAGGGGAGAGTGGAGCACTGAACTTGAACCCAGGACCTCCAAAAGGGCCAGGCCTGGCATAGCCACACCCTTGTTGCTTGGCCCACAGCAACTAAACCTCACCCACTTGCATCCCATCTCCTTCCCGGGGTTCTTGTGAGGAAGTTTTTTGTTTGTTTTTTGTTTTGTTTTGTTTTGTTTTTTTGAGACAGTCTCGCTCTGTCGCCCAGGCTGGACTGCAGTGGTACGATCTTGGCTCACTGCAAACTCCGCCTCCTAGGTTCAAGCAATTCTGCCTCAGTCTCCCAAGTAGCTGGGATTACAGGCATGCGCCACCACTCCTGGCTAATTTTCTATTTTTAGTAGAGATGGGGTTTCTCCATGTTGGTCAGGCTGGTCTTGAACTCCCAACCTCAGGTGATCTGCCCACCTCAGCCTCCCAAAGTGCTGGAATTACAGGCGTGAGCCACTGTGCCCAGCTGGTTAATCCTTTTAATAACTCTAAAAGGTCAGTCTACCATTGTCCTGTTTTACCGATGAGAGGAGTGAGGCTTGGAGAAGAAAAAGGTGCCCAAGACTAAACTTTCAGCAAATGTCGGAGCTGGGGCCTGAGCCCAGGCAGACGGGGTCCGAGGCCAGAATCCTGACCATTCTGCTCTGACGTCTCTAAGAGCCAAGGATTTAGAGTCAGAATTAATCAGTGTAAATTTTATGCAGTGTTCTCTGGTTCTCACCAAAGAGAGCAGGAAGCATCGCCCGAGAAGAAAGTGACCCAGAGACCAGGGGGACCTCAGTCCTCTCACCATTCTCATGGCGTCTGGGGCTGACTCTGGCCTCTGCAGAGCAGTGGACAAGAGGAGCGACTTTGTGATCAGGGTGTGACATGGCCTATTCACCAGAGCGAGGCCTGCATGCCAGCCAGGGCCCCAGGCACCGAGCCAACTGGGAAGGGAAACTCCCTCCCATGATGACATTCCCAGTTCCTCTTGAGCCCAGACAGTCTCCAGATGTTTTTTTCACTGAACACATTCCCAGAGAGCCTCGGAAACCCGGGGCAGTGCGGGGCTCGAGGCAGAGCACTGGCCCAGCATCGGGAGAGCAGGGCAGCCCTTTGGCTGCCCAAATGTACTGTGGATCCTGAGCAAATCCATTCTGCTCTGAGCCTGCGTCTTCCCATTTACAGTGGGTTGAAGAGTGACCCCAAAACGTGTTGTCCAAGTCCTCATCCCCCTCAACTGTGAATGTGAGTTTATTTGGAAACAGGGTCTTTGCTGATGTAATTAAGGATCTTGAGATGGAATCATCCCTGATTTAAGAACAAATCCAATGACAGTGTCCTTAAAAGAGACAGAAAAGGAGAGCGCACAGAGACACACAGGGAGGAGGGCCATGTGAAGATGGGGGCAGAGCCTGAAACGACGCAACTGCAAGCCAAGAATTCCCAGCAGCCACCAAACACTAAAGAAGGAAAGGAGCACATTCTCCCTCGGAGCTTCCAGCAGGGTCAACCCTGCCATACCTTGATTTCAGGCTTTCGGCCTCCACACTTGTGAGAGAATAAATCTCTGTTGTTCGAAGTCACGAAGCTGTGGTCATTTGTTACAGTGGCCCTGGTAAACTAATGCACTGTCTCTGAGAGCATTGATGGGGTCAGGAAGCCTCCTGTTGGGTAGAGGAGCAACTAAGAGACTGAACTTGGCCCCCACCCCGAGGCTCACAAGTGAGTGGAGAAGCCAAAACCTGCACAAGATCACTGCATTTCCAGGTCCAGCTTGATTCACCTTCTGCACCTAAACCCAGGCTTCCCAGGCTGGAGTGGGCTCCCAGTCTCGCGGAGTGGCCTGGCTGCCTTAAGGTGAGGTGGGAGGATGGAAACTCAAACATAGGGAAGGATGAGCCCCTCAGGAACTGCAGGGGACAGAGCAGGGTGGGTGGGATGTCAGCTCTGACAGGGCCACCCCCAGGAAGCTCAGATCTCCCACTGGGACAGGGAGCCAGGGTTAAGATTCCATCTGAGCCAGCATCTTTTCTAGGGACTGCGTTGGCTCTGCAGAGAGGCTTCTGGGCTTCCGGAATTTCAGCTCAGTGGGTGGGGGTTTGGGGGTGCCCTGCTGAGAGCAAGGCTGCCTAGCCCCATGCAAAGTGCTTTGCAGGACTCAGAGGAGGGGATTAAGAACCCATGGGAACAAGGAGCCGCACAGACCGGTCAAGTGAGGTTGCAGCAGGGTCATCAGAGCCTCCGTTTCTTCACCTGAAAATGCACCTAGCAAACCTTGCCTTACAAGGGCTTTATGAAATGAAACGAGCTGCTGTGTGCATAAAGCGATTGCTGTACCGTTTGGCCGAAGCTTCGTTATTGAAAGCATTGCTTTCCTTATAGGCTTGAATTGCACCTGAGTTCCAAAGGAGAAGTTGACATTCTTCCAGAACATATGCCCAGTGTCTTCAACTTGAGATGGAGCTGGGATGCCAAGTCTGCAAATGTGGGTTTTGGGCTTGGACAAGCCTGGGTTTGCATCCCGGCTCTGCCCTTTTTTTTTCTTTTTAAATTAATTTTTTTTGCACACAAAACAATAAACATTTTCTAAAAATACATACAAACAAAAAGATGCGTATCAAACATATTAGGAAGGTTGTACATGGGAAGACGGGGAATAGAAATGGGGAGTGGGAATTAAAGAAAATGAATGAGAGAGGGACTTTGTATGGATCAATGATAATAACTCAATCCTCTATTTGACAAAGAAGAAGGAGAAGGAAGAGGAAGAAAAAGAAAGTGGGATAAAGGATCAGAAAGGGAGGAGAATAGAAAAAATTAGAGTATGACTCCAGGGTAGACCTGTTTTGTTGTCGCTTGGTTGGTTGGTAGGTTTGTCTGTTGTATTTTTCATATGTTTCGCCATGTTGGCCAGGCTGGTCTCGAACTCCTAGCCTGAAGTGATCAACCCACCTCGGCCTCCCAGAGCGTAGGGACTACAGGCGTGAGCCACCACGTCCAGCCCCCACATTGCTTCTGGCCTCCGTGGTAGACCTCCCAGACGGGGCGGTCGGGCAGAGGCGCTCCCCACATCCCAGACGGGGCAGCTGGGCAGAGGCGCTCCTCACTTCTTCCCAGACGGGGCGGCCAGGCAGAGGCGCTCCTCACTTCCCAGACGGGGCGGCCGGGCAGAGGCGCTCCTCACTTCTTCCCAGACAGGGCGGCCGGGCAGAGGCGCCAGCTCTGCCCTTTGCTGGGACTGTGGCCCTGGGAAAAATGAGCCTTTCTGAACTTTCCTGATGGCACTCATAAATGGGAGACAGTGTTGATGTCAGGGTGTGAGAATGCATGCTGCACACAGTAGGTGTTTAATGATGTTTCTGAATAACAAATGATTTGAAATAAAGGCAGCTGTGCGAAGCCGTGAGAACTGATAGTAAATGTGGCCAGGGGCACAGATAGCAGGCAGCTGGGAGGGAGGGAAGAGGGTCTGCTTCTTGAGGGGTGATCAGGGAAGCTATATTAGTAGGAATGTTTTTGTTGTTGTTGTTTCGTGTTTTTTTTTTGAGATGGAGTTTCGCTCTTGTTGCCCAGCCTGGAGTGCAATGGTGCGATCTCGGCTCGCTGCAACTTCTGCCTCCTGAGTTCAAGCAATTCTCCTGCCTCAGCTTCCTGAGTAGCTGGGATTACAGGCATGTGCCACCATACCCGGCTAATTTTGTATTTTTAGTAGAGATGAGGTTTCTCCATGTTGGTCAGGCTGGTCTCGAACTCCCAACCTCAGGAGATCTGCCCACCTCAGCCTCTCAAAGTGCTGGGATTATGGGCGTGAGCCATCATGCCTGGCCGGTAGGAATGTTTTGATTGCAAGTGACAGAAATCACTTTTGGCTCATGGAATGTGACGGTACCTTCAATAAGCAAGACATACTTTGATGTCAGGGCCTTTCTTTATATTTGCTGTTCCCTCTGTTGAAATGCTTTCCCCCCACCCCCCAAGGTATTTCTGTAGTTCTCTCTTTTATCTCTTTGAATCTTTATCAAATATCTCCTTTATCTCACTGAATCTTTATCAAATCTTTATCAAATACATTTAAATTAAATTTTAAAGTACATTTTAAGCCAGACGCAGTGGTTCATTCCCTGTAATCTTAGCACTTTGAGAGGTCTGAGGCAGCTGGATTACTTGAGCACAGGAGTTAAAAATCAGCCTGGGCAACATGGTGAAACCCTGTCTCTATAAAAAATACAAAAATTAGCTGGGCATGGTGGCATGTGCCTGTGGTCCCAGCTACTTGGGAGGCTGGGGTGGGAAAATTGCTGGAGCCCAGGAGGCTGAGGCTGCAGTGAGCAGAGATTGTGCCGCTGAACAATTCAGCCTGGGTGGCAGAGTGAGATTCTGTCTCAAATAAATAAATAAAAAGTAAGGGCCGGGCGTGGGGGCTCACGCCTGTAATCCCAGCACTTTGGGAGGTCAAGGCAGGTGGATTCCGTGAGGCCAGGAGTTTGAGATCAGCCTGGGAACATGGCAAAATTCTATTTTTGAGATAGAGTCTCACTCTGTCGCCCAGGCTGGGGTGCAGTGGCATGATGTCAGCTCACCGCAACCTCCGCCTCCCGGGTTCAAGCGATTCTCCTGCCTCAGCCTCCCAAGTAGCTGGGATTACAGGCGCGTGCAACCATGCCCGGCTAATTTTTTTTATTTTTAGTAGAGATGGGGTTTCACCATGTTGGCCAGGCTGGTCTCGAACTCCTGACCTTGTGATCCGCCCACCTCAGCCTCCCAAAGTGCCGGGATTACAGGTGTGAACCACCGCACCCGGCCAATTTTTTAAAAAAATTTAAAAAGTACCTTTTAAAATTAAATTTAAAAATGAATTCCAGCCAGGTGCGGTGGCTCACACCTGTACTCCCTGCACTTTGGGAGGCCGAGGCAGGAGGATCACCTAAGATCAGGAGTTCAAGACCAGCCTGGCCAACGTGGCAAAACCCCATCTCTACTAAAAATTAACCAGGCATGGTGGTGCATGACTGTAATCCCAGCTACTCAGGAGGCTGAGGCAGGAAAATCCCTTGAACCCAGGAGGTGGAGGTTGCAGTGAGCTAAGATCGTGCCACTGCACTCCAGCCTGGGCAACAAGAGCGAAACTCAGTCTCAAAAAAAAGAATCTCCCACTCCCTGCTCGACATTCTCTATGCTTCTTCTCTGCTTTATTGCTTTATTTTTCTCCATGGGATTTATCATCTAACATGCTTTCTATTTTTATTATTTATCTTATTTATTGTGTTTCTATCCATCCCCACCTACTATTGTGTAAGCTCCATTTGGTTGGATCTTTGACTTTTTTTTTTTAACTGCTGTATTTTTACTACTTAGGACTGTGCCTTTTAACTTTATGTGTCAACTTGACTGGGCTATGGGGTGCCCACATATTTTGTTGGACAGTATTTCTGGCTATGTCTGTGAGGAGGTTGCTGGAAGAGATTAGCATTTGCAATTAGTAGACGGAGTAAAGCAGATGGCCTCCACCATGTGAGCAGGTATCATCCAATCACTGAGGACCTGAATCACACAAAAGGGTGGAGGAAGGGGAATTTGCTCTCTGCCTCACTGCCTGAGCTGGGACATTTGTCTTCTGTCCTCAGACTGGGCTTTACCCCATCTACTCCCAGGATTCTCAGACCTTCAGACTCTGGCTGAATGATAACACTGACTTTCCTGGGTCTCCAGCTTGCAAATGGCAGGCTATGGAAGTTCTTAGCCCACAATCACGTGAGCCATTCCTTATAATAAATCGATCTACCTAACTCTCCTACTGTTTCTGTTTCTCCAGAGATTTCTGATGAATGTAGTAGTCATTCAATAGCTATTTGTTTTGGTTTGTCTTTTTGAGATGGAGTCTCACTCTGTTGCCCAGGCTGGAGTGCAATGTCATGATCTCGGCTCACTGCAACCTCTGCCTCCCGGTTTAAGCGATTTCCAGCTAATTTTTGTATTTTTAGTAGAGACGGGGTTTCACCATGTTGGCCAGGCTGGTCCTGAACTCCTGACCTCAAGTGATCCACCCACCTCACCGTTCCAAAGTGCTAGGATTACAGGTGTGAGCCACTATGCCTGGCTTCAATAGCTATTTGCTGAATGAACGAATGATTTAGCAGGAAGGTCCAGAATGCAAATGGCTTTAGATACAGCTGGGTCCTGTGACTTAGAAAAAATCTCCCCCACATGTTGGCTTTGGCACCTGAAATTCAGTCAGTGTTTCTTCCCATACTGCGTGCTGGCCACTGTGTTTGCACTGTGGCTGTCATGCCTGATACAGAAGAGGCACTCAATAGGGATCGTTGAGTGAATTCATGAATGAATTACTGCATCAGTCAATCAATGAATAAAGACAGTGTTTCCTCCCACAGAGCTATGACAAGGGCCATAGTTAGTATCCTGCCAGGAAGAAGGGGATGGGGCCTGCAGGGAGACGTCTACTTGGAGCTGGGGATCTTGGGGAGCCTCCTTGGAGAAGGTGCCCTGTGGGGAAGCCCTCAGTGCATGGGCTTTGCACAGCTGGGGAGGGTGGAAGCAGATGAGGCCCCAGGGCATAATGCTAGAGTGTCAGGGAGTCCAGTCTACAGCGGAATAGGAGTAAAGGGTCCTTCCTCTGGGGCTGAACATCAAGCCTTTCCTGGCCTTTGTTGAAAGAAAATTCCTCAGGTCAGGGGCGGGAGAGGGGTGAATTTCCCTCAGTTACTACTAAGACAAACTGTGAGGAAAAATGATACACAAGACAGTTACTTTTTTTTTTTTGAGACCGAGTCTCACTCTGTTGTCCTGACTAGAGTGCAGTGACACAATCTCAGCTCACCAAAACCTCCGCCTCCACAATTCTCTTGCCTCAGCCTCCCGAGTAGATGGGACTACAGGTGGGCACCACCAGGCGTGGCTAATTTTTTGTATTTTTAGTAGAGACGGGGTTTCATTATGTTGGCCAGGCTAGTCTCAAACTCCTGACCTCAGGTGATCCGCCCACCTTGGCCTCCCAAAGTGCTGGGATTACAGGTGCGCACCACCACGCCTGGCTAATTTTTTTTTTTTTTTTTTGAGACGGATTTCACTCTTGTCGCCCAGGCTGGAGTGCAATGGCACCATCTCGGCTCACTGCAACCTCTGTCTCCTGAGTTCAAGTGATTCTCCTGCCTCACCCTCCTGAGTGGCTGGGACTACAGGTGCTGCCACCATGCCCAGCTAATTTTTGTATTTTTAGTAGAGACAGGCTGTCTCTACTTTATTTGGCTGAGCTGGTCTCGAACTCCTGACCTCAGGTTATCCACCCGCCTTGGCGTCCCAAGGTGCTGGGATTAACGGTGTGAGCCACCGTGACTGGCCCACCCCCAACTAATTTTTATATTTTTAGTAGAGACGGGGTTTCATCATGTTGGCCAGGCTGGTCTCGAACACCAAGACAGCTACATTTTGAAAGAGGGACACGTGGAGGGACAATTCTAGAACACAGGGTGCGTTCCTCCCAAGGTACCAGCCAAGCCGAAAGTAGAACAGAACCCTCGGCCCTTGGGGAAGGGGTCCTAAATGTTTGCATCCTCACAAGTAGCCTGCTTTACAGTTTACAAAGCACTTTTTCATCCATTATTCGCCTGTCCTGGGTGGAAGCCATGTCCTTTATTCAGCAATTATTACCAAGTACCTCCTAGTTAAGATGGTCATGAGGACTAAATGAGCCACTGCTTATAAAGGACCCAAAGCTACTGGACCCAGACAGGCCAGCGGTATGTGCTTAGGGTGTGGTGCCCCAAGTGGTGGTGGTGAGGCTGGCATTGTCATGAACTTGGCCTTGAACTGAGCAATGGCAACGCAAGATAGATACAGTACCTGCCCTCACCGGCCTCACAGCTCTTATTCACTCATCATGTAACAGGTCAAATTTTAAATCATTTCAACTCAGATGTTTTAAAAATGTGTTTTCTTTATTATCTACAATTGAGACCAATAGCCCATGTGTATTGAGTGCTTACTCCGTACGAGGTATAGTTTTAAGTATTATACGTAGTTTAGATTTCACAACACCCTCTGAGGCAGGTACTATTTACTGCTATTTGACAGATGGAGAAAGGAGCAACAGAGAGATTAAGTAACTTCCTCAAGGTCACACAGCAAGCAGTGAAACTAGGATTCAAATGCAGGTAGTCTAGCTCCGGAATCCACACCCTTGACCACTGTAAGACACTGCCTCTTGCTTTTTAGCTTCCCTCACTGCAGCGTGTCAGGGGGCAACTTAGATGAGCCAATAATGGCATCTTAGTCTTCCTGGTATATACTCAGTATTTCAGTTTACTCCTTTGACCACCTCCACACCTACTCCTCTCCAAGATGGTGCTGGATAGATGGGAGAGCAAAGGCGGGAAGATGGGCGCTTGGACAGGTATGTAGATCCTGGGGTGTCCCCAGGTCCCTGCTCTCGGCTCCAGGATGACTGTTTTGTTCTGGGGACCTGGAAGCCTGCTGAGGTGTGCCTGGTCCACCGGGCCTTCTGTGGTCTTGTGCTGTCAAGTTCATGGCCAGGGCCTTTTGCGTCTACGTGCTGAATCTTTGGGCTCAGAGATCTTTTGTCTCAATTCCCAGTTTTCCAGGGACCACCAGCCACCTCCACAACTCCACCTCCCCCCAGTGGGGCACCTGGGAATGTTAGACCCTGCACGATACCCTCAGTCCATGGGGAACCAGCAGGAAAAGCTCAGGCTTCTCTGCTTAGATACCCCGTCTCCCTTCTCTCCTTCTTCCCTTAATGATAGGATCCCCAGGTTTCAGCTGCGCCATGGCCACGTAGTTAAAGAGGCTTCCCAGCCTCCCTTGCAGCTGGCTTTACCATGTGACCACGTTCCAGCCAGTGAGGACTGAGCTGAGCGTGGGCCCTCCCTCAGGAGGGGATGTGCCCTCCCTTCCCAGTCCTCCTGCTGGCTGGGGCTGGAATGTGGATATGTGGGTCAGGGCTGAGCAAGGCCACAGGAAGAACCAGGGCCACTTGGTGGAGCAGCCCCACAAGGCTTTTAAGCCTGGGACTGTTCCTTGAGAAAGACATTTATGTGTACTTGAACTTACCGTTATTAGCCTTCAGAAGAGCTCCCCAAACTGTGTCGTATCCAGTTCTGTCCCAGGCCGTCTTAGTGCTCACACACCATGGGGGCAGGGTGGAGTGGGGCTCCTTCTCCTCCTCCTCCTCCTCCCCTCCTCTTCCTCCTCCCCTCCTCCTCCTCCCCTCCTCTTCCTCCCCTCCTCCTCCTCTCCTCCTGTTCCTCCTCCCCTCCACCTCCTCCTCCTCCCCCCTCCTCCTCTCCTCCTCCCCTCCTTCTCCTCCCCTCCTCCCCCTCGTCCTCTCCTCCTCCTCCCCTCCTCCTCTCCTCCTCCCCTCCTTCTCCTCCTCTCCTCCCCTCCTCCTCTCCTCCTCCCCTCCTCCTCCCCTCCTCCTCCTTCTCCTCCTCTTCCCCTCCTCCTCCTCCCCTCCTTCTCCTCCCTCCTCCTCCCCTCCTCCTCCCCTCCTCCTCCTCCCCTCCTCTTCCTCCCCTCCTCCTCCTCTCCTCCTGTTCCTCCTCCCTCCACCTCCTCCCCTCCTCCCCCCTCCTCCTCTCCTCCTCCCCTCCTTCTCCTCCCCTCCTCCCCCCTCGTCCTCTCCTCCTCCTCCCCTCCTCCTCTCCTCCTGCCCTCCTTCTCCTCCCCTCCTCTCCTCCTCCTCTCCTCCTCCCCTCCTCCTCCCCCTCCTCCTCCCCTCCTCCTCCTTCTCCTCCTCTTCCCCTCCTTCTCCTCCTCCCCTCCTTCTCCTCCCTCCTCCTCCCCTCCTCCTCTCCTCCTCCTCCTCTGCTGCCACCTCCTCCTCCTCCTCTGCTGCCACCTCCTCCTCCTCTCCTCTTCCTCTTCCTCCTCCCCTCCTCCTCTCCTCCTCCTCCTCTGCTGCCACCTCCTCCTCCTCTCCTCTTTCTCTTCCTCCTCCCTCCTCCTCCTCCCTCCTCTTCCTCCTCCCTCCTCTTCCTTCTCCCCTCCTCTCCCTCCTCTCCTCCTCTTCCTCCTCCCCTCCTCTTCCTCCTCCCCTCCCCTTCCTCCTCCCCTCCTCTTCCTCCCCTCCTCCTCCTCCCCTCCTCTTCCTCCTCCCCTCCTCCTCCTCCCCTCCTCCCCCCTCCTCTCCTCCTCCTCCCCCTCCTCTCCTCCTCCTCCCCTCCTTCTCCTCCCCTCCTCCCTCCTCATCCTCTCCTCCTCCTCCCCTCCTCCTCTCCTCCTCCCCTCCTCCTCCCCGCTCCTCCTCCCCTCCTCCTCTCTTCCTCCCCTTCTCCTCTCCTCCTCGCCTTCTCCTCCCCCCTCCTCCTCTCCTCGTCCCTCCTCCTCCCCTCCTCCTCTTCCCCTCCTTCTCCTCTTCCCCTCCTTCTCCTCCTCCCCTCCTCCTCTTCCCCTCCTTCTCCTCTTCCCCTCCTTCTCCTCCTCCCCTCCTCCTCCTCCCCTCCTCCTCCTCCCCTCCTCCTCCTCCCCTCCTCCTCCCCCCCTCCTCCTCCCCCCCTCCTCCTCCCCTCCTCCTCCTCCCCTCCTCCTCCCCCCTCCTCCTCCCCTCCTCCTCTTCCCCTCCTTCTCCTCCCCCCTCCTCCTCCCCCCTCCTCTCCTCCTCCTCCTCTGCTGCCACCTCCTCCTCCTCTCCTCTTTCTCTTCCTCCTCCCCTCCTCCTCCTCCCCTCTTCCTCCTCTGCTCCCCCGTCTCTGAACTAGGAAGGCCAAAGATCCCCAGCGAGGAAAATCCCAGCTACCACATAAGCCACACAACTATCTTTTGGCTTCCCCTGCCGGGTCGTGGTGACTAATTTTAACTGACCCTGATGATTCATCCAGTATGCCTGGGAACCCCCACCCCACCCCGCAACCACAGCCACTCCTCAGAGCCTGCTGAGAGCCGCCAACATTCTTCAAGTTCAAAGTCATTCCCCATGCCCTCCAAGCCCACATTCCAACTGCCTCCATGACCCATCCTCTTCACAAAACTTCTGACCCAGCCAAACTGGTCTTCTCTGGGTATTCTGAACATTCCATGTGCGTTCCTGCTTCTCTAACTTTGCTCTTACCACCTTTCACGCCTCTGTTGTGCTGTCAACCCTCTCCCCAGCCCCTGGCACCTGCCCCAGCGCCTGTGTATTTGATCAGTGGTGATACAGCACTCACTTGAAAAAGTATTGAGCACCTATTATGCGCTGTGTGGAATATTAGGGTGCATTCTTTATATAAACATTTTATTCCCGGCTTCCCTTTCTCATCTTTCCACTAGATTGTTATTATTATCTTGGGCCATGACTAGGTAGGCAATGCTATACAGTCACCAAACCCTGTTTCATTTCCTCCTGGGCACACAGAGAGACCTCGTTCCCACAACTCCCTCCAAGGAAGCGGTGCCTGTGGCTGTGATCTGGCTAATGGAATTTGGGCAGAAGCAATGAGCACCACTTTCAGGCATACCCCCTAAAACCCCTTACCAGATCCTCCACTCTTTTTGTTTTTTTGGAGATGGAGTTTCACTCTTGTTGCCCAGGCTGGAGTGCAACGGTGTGACCTCAGCTCACTGCAACCTCCACCTCCCGGGTTCAGGTGATCCTCCTGCCTCAGCCTCCCGAGTAGCTGGGATTACAGGCACCCACCATCATGC
This sequence comes from Nomascus leucogenys, assembly GCF_006542625.1. Classification (NCBI taxonomy): domain Eukaryota; kingdom Metazoa; phylum Chordata; class Mammalia; order Primates; family Hylobatidae; genus Nomascus; species Nomascus leucogenys. Next base: position 14,588,506 of record NC_044387.1, read on the forward strand.
CCAGCTAATTTTTGTATTTGTAGTAGAGACAGGGTTTCACCATGTTGGCCAGGTTGGTCTCGAACTCCTGACTTCCAGTGATCCACCCACCTCTGCCTCCCAAAGTGCTGAGATTTCAGGCGTAAGCCACCTTGCCCGGCCCACCCTCATTTCTTTCTCCAGTGGTTTGCCTGCTGGATGCAGAGGGATGGGGGTTTTGGAAGTCCTTGGGGAGGGAGCCGAGTGCCTGAATCACTGGGTGCAGGAGAGCCCTCTTCTCAACTTGCATTGGACTAGGAGGTAAATGAGAACTAAATCTTCTGAGCCACGGTTAAGGACACATCATGAGATTTGGGGGCTGTTTGTTATAGCAGCTAGTATGCTAACACACCAGTGTAGGCAGCCATATTTGTATTTCTGCCCTCACCCAAGCCTGGTACATAAGAAGCCCTTAGTAGTCCTCCTCATCTCCCATGAGGCTTCCCTCTCCTCCACCCTTCAAATGCAGGCCTGACCCTGTCGTCCCCGCTAGGAAGTTTTCTTCCCCACCTCCTCTTCCTCTTCCCAATTCTGAAATGCTGCTGACCCCCCCAAGGGTCCTTCTCTTCCTCCCTCACATCCTCCCCAGGTGACGTCTGCTGCCTCCTCTACGCTGGCACTTCCTATAGCTTATGCTGTAACCCTGTGCCTGATGGGGTAAACTGAGGCTTCTCCAAATTGCCAGATAAATTCAGGATGTTTTGTGATGCAACTCTGGAAGGGGAACCCAATCCCGTGTTAGCAGAATAAGGATGGGACATTGATTCCCAAGAAATGAGTCCAAGTCACGCTAATGGGAAAACAGGAATATCTCCTGAGGACCAAATGGGCATTTTTTTTTTCTTTTTTTTTTTTTTTTTGAGACAGAGTCTTGCTTTGTTGCCCAGGCTGGAGTGCAGTGGCACGATCTCAGCTCACTGCAACTTCTGCCTTCCAGGTTCAAGCAATTCTCCTGCCTCGGCCTCCCAAGTAGCTGAGACTACAGGCGCCCGCCCCCACACACGGCTAATTTTTTTTTTTTTTTTTTTTGTATTTTTAGTAGAGATGGGGTTTCACTGTGTTAGCCAAGATGGTTTCAATCTCCTGACCTCGTGATCCACCCGCCTCGGCCTCCCAAAGTGCTGGGATTACAGGCATAAGCCACAAATGGGCTTTTAAGGAAGAAATGACTGCTGTGGGTTGTGTTTGATTTGAGAGAGACCAGAGAAAACCTAATTGCAACCTAGAGTGACGGAGGTTTCATTTTCCCTCTCTGCTTCTCCTGCCCCCTCCCTGGGGGGCCCTAGCTGGAGCAGAGCTGACTCTGACACCTCCTTCCTGGGGGAGCTGGGGTTTGATTGTTTTTCAAGGGAATGGGGGAGGCATTGGGACGGGGATGGGCGGTGCCTGGGGAGAGAGAATGTGTGTGGCTGCAGGACGCTGGGGAGGGAAGAAGGAGAGGGCCTGGCCTGGAGACTGCCTAGATGGCAGGAGCCCCTGCGCTCCCCAGCTTCCCCTAAGGAGTCAGGTCTCCTCTCCCATGTCCTGCCACCCAGAAGTAACCACACCCATGCCCTCTCTATGCCCCTCGTGCAGTCTTCAGGGTAGATCGAGGAGAGCACCTCCCCTTCCCGGTGAAGGGAGCCCGATAGACGCTGGTGCTGGCTGGCCAAGAAGGAGATGGACAAACCTGGCGACCACTCCCTGGCACCACCTCACCAGAGGACCGTTCAAACCTCCACAGGGGTCAGAAGAAAGGAGCTGCCCTGGGGATGCCTGTGTATCCCTACAACTGCCAGACACATGCCCCTTGAACGCCCGATGCTACGTGTCCCAAAGGAAACTGGTCTCCACCCACCCCCAGCCCCTCCTCCTCCTGGGTACCCCACCTTAGTAAATGGCGCCACCATCTGCTCAGTCACTCAGTGAGAAACTCAACTCCTGGCAGCAGATGACGGGCACTCTGGTTAAATGACTCTCTCCAGCCTCCAAGTTCAACCTGCAGGGAAGCCCTGGAAATCCCGTCTCCTTCTGCCCTGCCTCTCCTTCAGCTCCGAACCCCACCCCGCTCAGTACATGGCCCCCCAACAGGCTTTCAAATGTCTGCCTTCCCCAAACCAATCTGTGGTTTTAAAAGAAATCAGGGTCAGGTACAGTGGCTCATGCCTGTAATCCCAGCACTTTGGGAGGCTGAGGCGGGTGGATCACCTGAGGTCAGGAATTTGAGAGCAGTCTGGCCAATACGGTGAAACCCCGTCTCTACTAAAAAAAAAAAAAAAAAAAAAAAAAAAATTAGCTTGGGTGTGGTGGTATGTGTCTGTAGTCCCAGCTACTCGGGAGGCTGAGGTAGGAGAATTGCTTGAACCCGGGAGGCAGAGGTTGCAGTGAGCCAAGATCACACCACTGTACTCCAGCCTGGGTGACAGATTGAGACTCCACCTCAAAAAAAAAAAAAAAAAAAAAAATCAGGACAGTGGTTGTCTCTGGCAGGTGAGTGGGGGCCAGGATTGACTGGGGAGGGGCGTGCAGGAACTTGGGGTGATGACAATGTTCTATAACTTGATACAGTTTGAGCTACACAAGTGTGTGTAGTTGTCGAATCTCAGCAAATGTATATTTAAAACGTGTGCAATTAAATGTGAATTTTACATCTTATAGCAAAAGAAAAAATGCAAAGAAATATTGAACTCTTTTTCATGTCATGCATTGTGGAGTTTCTGCAGGGAAGCAGATAGATGTCTGCAATTTAAAATGCCACAAAACAAGAATGGATGGGTGCGTAGAGGGAGAGATAAACGTGTTTAAATTCATTTAGTAAAATGCCAGTGGTAGAGTTTAGGTGGTGTTCAGTGTGAAATTCTTCCCACTTTGCTGCATGTATGAAAATCTTTATAATAAAATGTTAGGGAGAAATGTCTCGTGGCTCCAGACGTGTCCCCTCCATTGTGTTAATCACATCTGCAATTAGTGTGATGTTTCTAGGACAGCAAATCAGACCATGGCTCTCCCTTGCTCAGAAACCCTTCTGTGGCTCTCCCTGGGGACACGCCCACACGTCTGTGGCTCCCAAGGCTGTCCATGCCTGGCCTCTGTTTATTTCTCTAATCATCACTCTCCCCTTCACTTTTTCCACCACAGAAACACCAAAATATTTATACGTCCTGCATAGCATGCTATTTTATGTCTCCTATGATAGAAATCACTCATTTTCATCTAATATACATTCCCCACATCTTTCTAAGTAATAGAAATTCCAATTTTTATCTGGTGATATGGCCAGGTAGAAATAAAGACTACATATCCCAGCCTCCTCTGCAGCAAGGTATGGCCATTGGATGTGCAGTAAGACAAAGTATTAATTACAACTTCTGGAAAGTGTTCTTTAAGATAGGGTCACAACCTTCTTCACCCCTTTCTCCTTCCTACTGGTTGGAATGAGGGCACGATGGCTGCAGCTCAAGCAGCCATCTTGGATCAGGAGGTGAAGGCCATATGTGTAACGTGGCAGAGCACTAAGGTAGATTGAAGCTGGGTCCCTGGACTGTGGTGTGCTATGTCAGCTCTGAATCCCCTACCTCTAGACTTCTGTATGAAAGAGAAGTTAATACTCTCTTGTTGAAGCCATGTTATTTTGAGTTTTCTGTTGCCAACAACCAAACCTAGTCCTAACACACCAACTTCTATGTCATCGAATGTTTTGATGCTTGTACTTGGAATGTCTTTTCCTCACTTTGCTCCTAACAAACTCCTATTGATCCTTCAAAACCTTGCTTGGACATCACCTTCTCAGTTACATGTTAATTCCTTGGTGGAATTCATGTTTCCCTCCTCCATGATTTCTCTGTACCTTATATCACAGTGTGCAATTATTGAGTACTTACTGTGTATACGGCACCATGCTGGGTGCTCCCTCTTTTAATCCTTACAATGATATTTAAGATAGGTTATTCTTTTCAAAATCTCCACTTTATGGATAACAAAAGCATAGACCTTGGAAAGTTATGATACTTTTCATGGATCACAAAAGTAGTACATGGTAGGGCCAAGTACCAAGTCCAGGAGTCTCATTCCAAAGCCTTTAGCCCTGTGCTGAATGGCCTCGATTATTACCCTTATCAGAAAGTACTGACAACATTAGGTCACACATCCCTCCCTCCTACCACCTCTCAATGCTCAGAGGCCAGCCGGTGTCACCCTGGTCCCCCCAGAGCCCAGCACGGAGCCTGGCACACACCAGGTGAGCATGAGTGCTGTGGAACGTGACTATCCGTTCTGAGCCCCCAAGTCCTTGTCTTGGTCCTTGTGTTTGGAATATCCCTTCCTCACTTTGCTCCTAACAAGCTCCTATTGAACCTTCAAAATGCTGCTCAGGCATCACCTGAGCCTGGCACATAAAGTTCTTCCCAGTAGATGTCACCTCCCACAGCCCCCCTTGCCCCACGCGTCTCCGGCAGGCTTTTACAGCACTGTTCGGTACCTCTGCTTAGAACACTCTGCAGAACGCTCCCTCATACGTTCACATCCAGGCCAGCCATCAGCTCTGAACAAACTCCTATTGATCCCTCAAAGGCCTTCACCTCACAGGCCTAGGCGCTGCCTTCTCACCCCTCCAAAGCCTTTGCTGAAATCTCTGCTGCATTGCAGATCTCACTGAGGTATCTCCTCCACTAGACTCTGAGTCCCTTGAGAGCAAGAACCATGGATACCTTATATCACTGTGAGCAATTATTGAGCACTTACTGTTGTTAAAAAAAAGTTTAATCTCTAGCCGCCTCCTTGCATACTTTAAGTTGGACCTAAAGGTTTTTCTGTACATCATGAACTATATCAAGTGGAGGTATAGACAGACTATAGCCTACAGCGTGCCAATCACCGCATTTTGGCCAGTCAAATGTAGCCAACTGTTCGAACCATGTTCAGATAAGGCAAATGCCAACCTGTAACCAATCCAGCCGTTTCTGTACCTCATTTCTGTTTTCTGTATGTCACTTTCCTTTTTCTGTCCATAAATCTTCCACCATTTAGCTGTGGAGTCTCCAAGCCTACTCTGGCTCGGGGGGCTGGCCCGCTCGCAAATCATTCATTGCTCCATTAAACTCCTTTACATTTAATTTGGCTGAAGTTTTTCTTTTATCACTGTGTATCCACCACATTCAGTGCCTCCCTTTTTCTTAATTTTATTTATTTTTATTTATTATTATTATTTTTTTTGAGACAGGGTCTCGCTCTGTCGCCCAGGCTGGAGTGCAGTGGTGTGATCTCGGCTCACTGCAACCTCTGCCTTCTGGGTTCAAGCGATTCTCCAGTCTCAGCCTCCTGAGTAGCTGAGACTACAGGCATGCACCACCATGCCTGGTTAATTTTTGTATTTTTAGTGGAGACGGGGTTTCACCATGTTGGCCAGGCTGGCCTTGAACTCCTGACCTCAAGTGATCCTCCCTCCTCGGCCTCCCAAAGTGCTGGGATTACAGGCGTGGGCCACCGCGCCTGGCCAGTGCTCCCTTTTTCAGTCCTCATAGTGACATTTGAGGTAGGTTATTCTTTTCAAAATTCCCATTTTACAGATTAAAAAAGCATCCTTGGAAAGTTATGCCACTTTTCCTGGATCACAATATTAAAAGATCACAATTCATCTTCTAATAATTTGGCAAGCCATCCATGGTCTTCTAAGCGAGGCGCCATGAATATAACGAATATAGAGACAGAAAAAGACCCCTCCCCGCTGGCTGGGTTGAGGGACTGAGAAATGGAGAGCCCAGATGGAAGGGGCAGGGCAGAGGTGCAGGCTTTTCTCCTTGTTGCCACTAGATGGCAGTAGGGCCCCCATTGTCAACCCCTGGGGCAAGGTCACCGACTGTCTTTGCCTTTGCCTCCAGCAAGCCAAGACCCTGGGCAGACTCAATCCAAAAATAAACAATCGAAGAGCATGTTGGCCTGGTCCTTTGCCAGGTACTGTAGAGCAGGTGAGAGAGTGAGGGGGAAGGACTCCAAATTAGACCAGTTCTTAGCCATGAAGCAGAGACTCCGAAGCCAGACTGCCTGGGTCCCAATCTTGGGCTTGGTATTTCCTAGCTGTGTGACTCTGGGTAAGTTACTTAACTTCTTTGTGCCTCAGTTTTCTCAAGTGTAAAGTGAGGCTTGTAAAAGTGTCTCCTGCAAAAGAAAGGGCTGCTGGGAGGAGGGGTGTCCCTGGTGTGCACTAAGTACAATATGAGTTTGTGGCTTTTATATTCCGGCCTCTGAGGCACTCACAGGGTAGAAATGGGGAGAAGCCAGTCCAGACAGGTACACCCCAAAGCAAGAGAGATGAGAAGGCTGCACCCGTGCTGGAGCCAGAGCGGGGAAGAGGGCACATCTGCTGGGAATGGGTAGCGTGGGGTGGGAGGAGTCCTGGCAGGGGAGCCGTTCCTATGCAACTGGCCTTGAAGAAAGGGGAGGATGGGTGGATGTGGGGTTAGGTGACTGTGGAGGTGGGGCTGGTCTCTGTCCAGGTGACAGGTGGATGGTGGAGCTGGAGGAGCCACTCGGAGCCTCCAAGGCTGGGGAGGGGGGAGGGGGAGGCAGATCGGTGTCCCGGCCACACCTGTTGACTAGGGGATTAGGATGTTGTGTCCCTGCCAGCCCTCCTCCAATAAGCCCCTCTGGGCCTGCAGGCAGAGGAGGAGCCTTGCCATGTAAACTGTATTTTTAGTTCCCTGTGCCTCTCCCCGGCTGCTATAAGACACCTCTCCCCACCCCCAGCCCTGGCCGCTTGGCTGGAGGCTCTGCGAGGACAGCTGGGGAGAAGGGGAGCTGTGGTCAGTATGATGGATGCTGAGGGGCTGGAGAGGAGCAGCCCGGGTGGGTGGGTTCCTGGGAGTCTGGAGCAAGCTTGGGGGTCCTGCTGCCCCATCAAGGGCCTTGAGCATGTCCTGCAACTCCCAGGCCTCAGCCCTGCTCTGAGTCTTGGCCTGGCGCTGGTCCAGGAGGGTAGACTCTGCCAGGGAGGCACAGCTAAGCTGGGGGTGGGGTGGGAGGGCCTGCTGGCAGGAGGGAGACGCTGCCCAGACTGGCCTTCAAAGGCCGGTTCCCAGAAGGAGGAGGAAGAGAGTAGCGAAGATCGCGGGGACTCCTGGCTTTCAGGAGCCCGAGTTCTCCTTCTTGTCACATCTTTGATGTCCCTTGGTGGTGTCTTAAGCCCAGATTGACCAAAGGGAATTGTCAGCTGCCCAAGGGCTAGCAAATTCCTAGGTCACCTAGATTGGATTTTCTGACCATAAAAATTGTGGGCCAGGTGCACAGCTGCCTGAGGGGCTCAAACCTGTGCAGATGGGTGCTGGAATCCCCTTTGCTATAGCGTTCTCTTTGTGTTCATGTGACCAGAGGTGCTCAAACCTGTGCAGATGGGTGCTGGAATCCCCTTTGCTATAGCGTTCTCTTTGTGTTCATGTGACCAGAGGTGAGAGTGGCTGGAGACTGAAGATGGCAGAGCCCATCTTTCTCCACCAGACTGAGGCCCCCGACTCGCCTTACCTGGGGAGGGTGCTCAGTGGAAGTCCTAGGATATTCAGTCTGGACAAGAAAAGTCTTCGGTGAGCCTGCTCCTTCTCTTGTGAGGCAGACTCAGCTGGGCCTCTGTATCCCCAAGGAGCAGGTGGAGTCACCACAAGGAAGTGTGTGTGACATGGAGGCATCTTTTGGTTTGACATAAACAAGGATTTTTAAAGCTTATGTAGTGAGCTCACCACTCCCAGGAGTATTCAAGCAGATGCCAGATGATGACCTGTAGGGAAAACTACATTTAGTGGGAAATTGGACAAAATACCGTTGAAGGCCTCTTTTAGTCACAAGATACTATGGCCCTAGTTTCTCCGGTGGTGAAAAGTTGAAGACTTTGACACTCTAGAATTTTAATTCTGGGATCTCGAGACTCCAGAATTGGGAGCCTTGAGGATGATTCTACAAGTCTCAGTTTTGGATTCAAAGAATCCTGTGATATGAAAGGGAAAAAGAGGAGGTCTGATACCCAGTTTTGCCCCACTGGGTATCAGACTAATGTGCCCTGCATTCGTGCGTGTGTGTGTGTGTGTGTAGCATGAGCGTGTAAGGCTGTAGAAAGTTTTGCACACAAAGGCAGCCTGTCTTTCCTATCATGTGTCTGCAGCTTCTCTGCCCCGGCCATAATGAAGGCTGTCACAGGGATAATAATAGCCCCCAAACAGAGCGGGTGACTCCAGGTAGCCATAGCAACCGTGAGGTAACGCTGCTCTGTTGTAGAGATGTGTAAGTACAAACAGATGTCGGTGCCTTCCCATTAGCTTAAATGGTAAAACTTAAAAGGTCCATCAACTTCAAAGCTACAGGTTTCCATGAGCACGCCAGTTAATGGTGGCACTTGCCAAGCTGGTGATAGCTTCATATTAAACACTTCAGCATCGGTAATGGGTTGATGAGATTTTAAATGCTCAGGCCATCCCCAGACAACTCAGGAGGCCAGAGATGGGAGAAGAGCTGGGATTCGGGTAGTAATCAGCCCTGCCCTGCCCCGCACCCTCAGGGGTGTTCTGACACTCTCGGGAGGGCACAGGCCAGAGAGCATTGGAAAACCGCACACTGCATCTCAATCTCCAGGAGTCTCAAATCTGCCCCTCGGCCTTCCCCGGCGCAGCGGGCAGGGGGACCCGGGTCAGATGTGGCACAGCTCAATGCCATCTCCTTCTTTCTGCCCTCCTCTCTCACCCCCTGGGCTCACCTCCAGCGAGTGACCAGCAGTAAGGGTCAAACTACTGAGAGTCTGAGACCGGGGCAGACCCTCTCAGAGTTGTCTTTCCTTCTGAGCCTGGGCCTGGCACAGACTGGGGCCTCAGTACTGGGCTTTTGAATGAATGAATGAACAAAGGAACAAACAGATGATTGACTGAATGAATGAATGAGATTCCCTTTGGCATCCCCATGGCTTTTTTTTTTTCTTTTTGAGATGGAGGCTCATTCTGTTGCCAGGCTGGAGTACAGTGGTGCGATCTCGGCTCACTGCAACCTCTGCCTCCCGGGTTCAAGTGATTCTCCTGCCTCAGCCTCCCAAGTAGCTGGGACTACAGGTGTGCGCCACCATGCCCAGCTAATTTTTGTATTTTTAGTAGAGACAGGGTTTCACCATGTTAGCCAGGATAGTCTCGATCTCTTGACCTTGTGATCCACCCGCCTCGGCCTCCCAAATTGCTGGGATTACAGGAGTGAGCCACCGCGCCCAGCCCCCCATGGCATTTTTAGCTACTCATTTTGTTATTGCTTCTTCCACTGCTAAAGAGATGGGCCTTTGGAGGTCGGCTGGCCTAGCATTTGGGGTTGACTTCTGGAATGGTCACTAGGGAAGGGGCGCCAGATGTGCAGCCGGTGCCTCTGACCCTTTTGGTCATTAGGAGTCAGCTGACTCAGTACACAGGACTCACTGAATGGAGACACAAGGCTCCTCCAGGGAGTGGCGGCTCATGGCAATCCTAGAACGGTCACCAGCCAGGCTTTAGAGACCCACACAGAGGGCGTTCTGACCCAAAGTTGCACTGGGGAACTCCAAGTTTGGGGATTCTTTGAATTTAACTCTTTTTCTAGCTACATTTCCTACTATTTGTCCAATTCTTACCAAACATCCCTGTTCACATTCTGAAGACGGGATCTGACTGGCAGAGCTAGTAGACGCCGACTATTCAGATGGAGCCCTGACATTGGCTTTCTCAGCTTGGCTGTGACTGGCAGCAGGTTTGGGGGAGAATCGTGTGTCCCAGAACAAGACTGGCTACACCTGTACCTCAGCAGGGGTGGTTATCTTCAAAAAGCTGTGTAGGTGGGGCAGTCATTACTGACACATCCAGTGCAGACCCAGGATGGCCCAAACACTGGCTTATCCTTTCTGAATCTTGTCTCCCACAGCCGTAAAGCAGGGTGGTGCTCGCTGCCTGACGGAGGTGTTATAAAGATTAGATGTAATCTTGCCAGGCAGGCACTTTGTAAACTGTATAGTCCTATGCAGATGGAAGGGCCTATGCCTATCTTGATCATAGCACTAAACAAACTGTACTGTGTTTTCATTCCTCTTAGTTATCCCCCTAAAGAGACTCTGAGTTCCTTGAACACAGGAATGTGTTTTATTTGATTTTGTTATCCTCAGCATGTAGCAGTGTCTGACACACAGTAGGTGCTCTATCACTGTGAGAGGGATGGATGGATGGATGGAGTTACAGATGGATAGATAGATGGAGGGATGGGTGGATGATGGATGGATAGATGGATGGAGGGGGGATGATGAATGGAGGGATAATGACTGGATGAATGAGGGGATGGGTGGATTGATGGATGGAGGGATGGAGGAACAGATAGATGGAGGGATGGGTGGGTGATGGATGGATAGATGGATGGAGGGAGGGGTGATGAATGGAGGGATAATGAGTGGATGAATGAAGGGATGGGTGGATGGATGAATGGAGGGATGATGGGTGGACAAATGAGTTGATGGATGGATGGATGAACACATGGATAGATGGATAGATGGAGGAATTGGTGGATGTTGGATGGATGGGTGGATGGATAGATGAGTGAATGGATGGATAGACAAAGAGATGATGGATAGATGAATAGATGAATTAAGGAATGTCGGATAGATGGATGAGTAACTGGACGGACAAGTGGATAAATGGATAGATGGTTGAATAAGTGAATGGATTGAAGGAGGATGCACGGATGTAAGATAAGGCTAATCATCCTCCACTCACTTTCTTTGCAAAACCACCCACCCATTTACTCAATAAACATTTATTCAGTTCAAACTTGGCACAGAGCACCATGTGAGGCCCAAGAGATACGTGGGTTAATAAAACAGAGCTCCTGCCCTCCTGAAAACTGCAAAGAAGGGGGCCTGGCTTTCTGGGTTCAAATCCCAACTCTGCCAGCAACTAACTGTGCATCTGTGATGTTTCCCTACTTCCTCTCAATTAAATAGGGATAATGTCAGTACCTATCACATTGGGAGGTCTTGTGGGGATTAAATGAGTTACCAAATGCCAAGTGTTTGGGACAGGGCCTGGCACCCAGCAAAGTCTCTTGTGAGTGCTGGCTGCTATTATCCTAATGGAGAAGCTGGCATGAAAACCAGGAAATAGGATGCCCCTTGGGAAGCAATGCAACAGGAACCTACACAAAGAAAGGAAAGGAGGAAGCAATTAGTTGTGTCTCAAAGGAGTATGTCAAGAAAAACTTTTCAGAGGGAAATCTTTGAGCAGGGTCATGAAGACAGGAGTTCTCTAAGAGATTGTGGACTTGCCTGGGACCACCTGGCTATAAGCACGAAACCCTCCGGTTCCTTTCTGTCACTTCTGGCTGGGTGAGGGGTCTCTGGCAAAGGGGCAGAAGGTGCGTGAGAGGTTGCGAATGGCCAGGACTGTCCTGGGGCCAGCCGGGGCGCCTGGTGGCCAAGCTTAGAAACATGACAGGTCCTCTTGGGGGGGCTGACCGCAGGGAGCGTTGGGTTTCAGGCTGCTGGCGTTGGCCTTGGTGGTGCCCTTTCTGTCGGCTATGAGAGTCCAGACAGTGTCCAACCTCCTCCCCTTCTTTCCACACGCACAACCACCCCACCCCCTGTGGCCTGAGCTGTCCTGCCTCACCACAATGGCACCTGCCCTAAAATAGCTTCCCATGTGAGGGCTAGAGAAAGGAAAAGATTAGATCCTCCCTGGATGAGAGAGAGAAAGAGAAGGAGGGCAGGGGAGGGGGACAGCGAGCCATTGAGTGATCTTTGTCAAGCATCCCAGAAGGTATAAAAACACCCTTGGGGCCAGGCAGCCTCAAAGCCCAGCTGTTGGGTCCAGGACACCCAGTGAGCCCATACTTGCTCTTTTTGTCTTCTTCAGACCGCGCCATGGGGCTCAGCGACGGGGAATGGCAGTTGGTGCTGAACGTCTGGGGGAAGGTGGAGGCTGACATCCCAAGCCATGGGCAGGAAGTCCTCATCAGGTAAAAGGAAGAGATTCCATTGCCCCTGCCACCCACACCCTAAGATCAAGGGTGTTCAGCTGCAAGGTGGAAAGTTTGTACGTGGGGTAGGTCTGTTGGCTGCATTAGTTAAGGGTGTTAGAACGGTCACTTGCTTTTTCTTTGCTTTTAAGTGTCAGGGATTGGACTCAGGAGAGGGAAAGGAGCCATTTCAGGCTGATGTCAGCAGCTGGAGGAAGCTTGAGAATCAAACCTTGGATGCTCAGAGTCCACCAGGAAGAATTTTAGAATTATAGACAGTCCGAGTTAACAAGGGCCCTGAGAGATTTTGCACAGCCACCTCTCTTACAGGATGAGGACAAAAAGGGACTGAGAAGGGGAGGACATTTCCAGAGTCACAGCTCATTAAATGCTCTTAAAGTGTCAAGGTTAAGACATGGTCTTCAAGGGGAGACAGATCTGGTTCTAGACTTGGCTCTGCCGCTGAGCTGCTGGGTGACCTTTGGGAAGGTACTCAACCTCTCGGAGCCTCAATTTCCTCTCCTGTACAGTGAGTGGATATCCTAATATCTACATCCTAGAGGAGATGTGAGAAATAAGATAATGCATGCAAGAGGCCTGGCATGGTTCCTGGCAAATACTGAGTCCTAGAAATGTTAGTAGCTATTACAGATGAAGCCCAGGCTAGGGACCTTTCAAAGCATTGCAATTAGAGAACAGAAGATAGAGGCTCATTAGTGACCTTTGATGTTGAGTATGTCTCCAGTTTGAGAGCTCTGAATGATGTGGTCCCCAAGTATATCCTGCCTTCTACCACAAGGGATTCCAGAATACATCAAAGAGAACAAAATTCTGAGGTTTGTAAATAGACGATGGCTGTGGTTTGTACATAGAAGCTCATCTCCTCGTTGCCTTCCATCCCAAATGGTGATACACTCTTCTCTTCTCCTGGCCCCTTCCCTCACCGTTCTGAGCTGGTTCCCTCACAAGTCTAATGGGTTACGAATCAACGTTTCTGCCCCCAGGGGGAAGGAAGTGGGCTCTGGGGTTGCCACAAGTGAATGGATTGTCTTTGGCACTTTAATTTGCAGATTAATTTCTCCTTATTTGTGAGCCAGAGCCAATTTTCCTCTTCCACTCTGTCGTCCTTTAGGTCTCCCTTGGGCTTTACCCATTTCCAGCTTCCATCTCCCTCAGGAGCATGGCTGGTCCTGGAAGCTCCGTTATCTAAAATTTGAGCCGTTGGTGATCCGTGCTAGAAACACTTAAGGAAGAACAGCTGAGTTTTCTGTTGACTCTAATGGCATCGTGGTGTGTTTCTTATGTCTTGCTTCTCCTGTCCCTGTCATCTGGCTGCAACAGGCCCTGTTGGATTGCACAAAGTGCTCCCCTGACCAACACACACACACAAATTGACATCAACTCCTGGGCCACAGATTTGCCGTGTGACCTTGGACAAGTCTCTCCACCTCTGGGTCTTATTTCTCTGTTGGTTGAGCGAAGGGATTGTCTTCCATGGGCTCTGAGATCCCGTCCCATGCTTATGCCCTAGAATTCTCTGAGTCCTTGATGCACCTTTGCCTTTGGAGAGGACGCAGGACAGTCAGGCGTGGAGATAGGAGACCAGAGTTTGCAGAGCAGAGGTCTTTCCAAGGTGATTTGGGAGCTGCCAGACCTAAGGCAGTGACTTGCATGTCTTGAAAGAGACTCAGGGTGTTGCATCATCAGGGAGGATCAGAGAGGTCTGCCAGGGGCCGGGGGCCAGGGATAAGACGTAATGCCTAGCGTTGCTGGCCCCTGAAAGGTCCCAGAGGCCTGGTGCCCTGTCACGTCTTAGGCTATGGGACATGCAGAGACTGTGCCAGCTGGTTCTGCCCTCTCAGTATTTGGGTACAGGGAGGATGGCCTCCCTGGGGGCAGGGTGGAGGAGGCTCATGCCCAGGACTGCAAATGCCCCCCGTGGTAGTTGGTATCTTGACTTTGTTCTAGATACTGACTCTGGATTTTCTAACTGACCTTGAAAGGTTATGTCTCCAATCTTCTGATTGTAAAAGAGGGCAAATTCCACGAAGCCCAGTCTGTAAACCACTGAGGCCTTCACTGCAAGTACATGACCATAAAATTCTAGAACACAGAAGCTGGAAGGTCACTTGGAGATTCTGGCTCCAGGAGTGGGGCTTCGGAAGGGAGGGGGCTGCTGGGTGGGTTCCACACCCCTGTTTTTCCTTCCTTTACTCAAACCTTTTTTGTTTTATTTACCTTGGCTTTTTTGGGGGGTGGGGGAACAAAGGATTTCAAGGCCATAAAATGTTTGAAAATCACCAGTGGTGGTCACTGCTTCTCATTACAGGGAGGAACTGGGCCTGAGAGTCTCCACCGGTTAATGGCAGCCACAGGCAGGACCAAAAATTCCTGGGTGATGCTGATGATAATGATGATGGTAGAGATGATAAGGAGGACGGCGACCATTTATTCAGCACATACTGATTGCTGGGCTCTGTGTTAGTGTTTCACTCACTGAAGCCTGACAACAATCTTATGAGGTAGATATGATTATGATCACCACATTTAACAGAGAGGTTAAGTAACTTACGCCAAGTCACACAGCAAGTAAGAGAGGAGCTGGAATTCAAATCCAGGCAGCTTGGATCCAGAATCCTTGCTCCTTTTTTTTTTTTCTTTTTCTTTTTTTTTTTTGAGATGGAGTCTTGCTGGGATTACAGGTGCATGCCACCATGCCTGGCTAATTTTTGTATTTTTAGTAGAGACTGGGTTTAGCCATGTTGGTCAGGCTGGTCTCGAACTCCTGACCTCAGGTGATCTGCCCGCCTTGGCCTCCCAAAGTGCTGGGATTACACGCCAATGCGCCCGGCCCAGAATCCTTGCTCTTGACCACTATGCTATACTGCCCCATGACCTTGCCACACGCAAGACGGGCTGCCATCCATGCTCTGGTTCTTTTATTCTAGCAGAGCCAGAGGGGTGTTCATGGATCTGACAATGTGCTCCATGTTCCATGTGGGTGTCCAATTGGGCCTCAGTTCAGAGAACAGCACGAAAATGACCTCCCTTCTCTCTGACTTGGCCTGAAGATCTGTCTGATGAACCAGGCCCACTGATAGAAGGGTTGAAGCTGGAAACACAGGCAAGCGGGGCTTTCTGAAATACTAGGGAAAATGCCCTCTGTCCATTTCCACAGGCTGAGGGGCTTTCATCTGTTCATTTTCCGGATCAGGCAAATCTGGGAGAATGGCCTTCTGTGGCTGCCTGGGGGGCTCCTAGCTGCAAGGCCTGGGCCCACAGGAGGCAGGCGGCTGTGTGGTGCTGGAATGATCTTGCGGGGACAAATTAGCCTGATTCTGCTCTGCTGTTTAAAGTCAATATGGGGCGGGGTGTGGTGGCTCAGGCCTATAATCCCAGCACTTTGGGAGGCAGGGTGGGCGGATCTCTTGAGTCCAGGAGTTCAAGACCAGCCTGGGCCACATAGTGAGACCCCTTCTCTACAAAAAATAAACAAAATTAGCTGGGCGTGGTGGTGTGTGCCTGTAGTCCCAGCTACTCGGGAGGCTGAGGTGGGAGGATCGCTTGGGCCCAGGAGATCAAGGCTGCAGTGAGCCGAGATCACACCACTGCACTCCAGCCTGGGCAACAGAGCAATACTGTGTCTCAAAAAATATTAATAAAGTAAATATGAGCTCTCTCCCTGGCTGTCTGGTGCTGAGAGTGGAAAGAAAGGCATTGGCAGGTCTAGACCCTTTTGGTTTACATATGGATGAGCCAAGATCCAGAGAGGCTAAATGACTTCAACATCACAGAGCACATTGGCGCCAGAACTGGGACCGGAACTCAGCTTCCATAACTGTCAGTCTCGTGTTCTCTTCCCTAGATATCAGAGGGCAGAGGTGGGCCCCAAAATGTCTGAGACCCCCAACTGCCTTATGTCCCAAATTCTTGGCCCTGTTCTGCCCCAGACAGTCTCCTTTCAGCATCCTGACCTCGGACCATCGCCTGTGCATGCCAGGTCTTGCATCTGTCAGGCGGGAGTTCAAAGATCATTGTCACCAGATAATAATAGTCAGGAGCTCAGGGACCCTTGGATGAAAGGTGTCAGAGACAAGCTGTCAATGACGCATGAGGATTTGGACAGGGTCCTGGGTCGAGGTGGCAATGTTGGGCACGGCAGCAGACCATGCCCAACATGGGGGAAGGGAGTGTATGTGGTTCGGGCTTGTGTGTGTCTGTGTGTGTGTGCATGTGAGTATGGCATGTGCTGGGAGATATTTACGTGTACCTCTGTGTGAGTGTTCAGGCCCATATGTGAGTGTGCACACACATCTGTGAGAGCCCGCATGCATGTACACTTGTGAGGTGTTGGTACATGTCCATGTAGGTATCAGTTTGCCTGTAAATATCTCTGTGTAACAATAACAAAGCCCGAATAGTCATCAAGAGTGTAGACATGAAGCCAGACTGCCTGGGTTAAATCCCCAGCTAGTTAGTCTTTCGGTGCCTCTGCTTCTTCCTCTGCAAAATGGAGTCTACCCCATCAGGCTTTTAAAATCAGTTAATATGGCCGGGGGCGGTGCTCACACCTGTAATCCCAGCACTTTGGGAGGCCGAGGCGGGCGGATCACAAGGTCAGGAGATTGAGACCATCCTGGCGAACATGGAGAATTCAGAGAATTGCTCAAACCTGGGAGGTGGAGGTTGCAGTGAGCAGAGATTGCGCCACTGCACTCCAGCTTGGGCAACAGAGCGAGACTCCATCTCAAAAAAGAAAAAACAAAAACAAAAACAAAAACAAAAAAACCATGAACTCATTCTCGGGTTGAGGAGCTCAGCGTCCTGGTTGTGAAATATCCTCCTCATAAAACCCTGGGATGGAGACTACGGGGATCAGGTGCTTCCTTGTGACAACTTCTGGGCACGGTGGCTCAGGGCACAAACTGGAGTGTGGCCACAATACATACTGTGTACTTGTACAGGGATGTCACAGAGCCTGGAAATCATAAAAGAGGAGCTTTGCAAGGAACTGAAACCATTAGACAGGAGAGAGAACCCTGGGCAGACAGGGTTGCCCCTGCCAAACATTTCAGGCTGTGGCACAAGGGAAAAGGTGGGAGTTATGAAACTGTTCCATTTTGGATTTAGGTCTGGGCTCTGCCGCTAGCTAGCCAAGTGACCTCGGGCAAGCCACTTATCTCTGTGGTCTTCCATGAGTAAAAAGCGGAAACACACTCCTACCCAGAGGGCAGGTCTGACTCCCTTTAACCAGCACCCACCTGCTCACAGCAAGAAGGACTGAGGTCTAAAGCTGGAGGTGGGCAGGAAGGACCGAGGTCTAAAGCTGGAGGTGGCTGCTCAGAGTCCCAGCAGAGGCCCCTGGGGCACCTCACTGAGTGCCTGGCAGGAGTGGGTGCTTGTCTCAGGGCTGGGTTGGGTTGCTCTCACCAGAACCCTTCGTCATCTGCACAGTGAGGGGACTGGGAGGTTCAGAGAGTCACAGCTTGGGCTCAAAACAAGCAAGAGGTTTCTGAGTGTGAGGATTGCTCTGGAGTGGAATGGCCCTCACAGATAGGAGTGAGCCTCCTGTAGCTAGAGGTATTTAAGCAGCTGAAGGACAATCCCTGGGCAGGAAGCTGCAGAGATGGTTGCAGCATGGACTAGAACTGCTGTTTTGGTCACTCAGACCTCATTCCAGCCTGGCTTCTCTGGACAGCACCCCTGCAATAGTGAGCTGGTGACTTTATGCCTCAGAACCTCGGTTTCCACATCTGTAAAATGGGAATAATATGAATGACTCAAAAGGAAAATGCAAGTTGAGTCTATCATGGAACCCGGCACATAGTAGGTGCTCAGCTAGTGCAGGGTCCTTCAGCTTCAGTGCTCCTGGCCCACTCACAATGCCACTCAGCCATCTCCTCTCCAGGCAACTTGGGGAAAATTGGAGTGAGGCCAGTGAGCAATGCAGAGATGCCCCTCATAGTAAAGAAGATGATGATGGTAATAAAAATAACAATAGCAAGCATTTATACGACACTCACTATGTGCCAGTCACCCTGTTGGTACATAGCACACACTATCTCACTTAATCCTTTAAGTAGGGACAAGTTATCCCCATTCCTTCTATGAGGAAGCTGAGGCACAGAGAGGTGAAGTGAATGGCCCAAGTTCACACAGTTGGGAAGACAGGGAGCTAAACTTGAACTCTAGTCTGGCTGCCCCCAGACCTCACACCGCACCTCCCATGCCTGACTCCAGCCTTCCCTGTGCCCACAGGCTCTTTAAGGGTCACCCAGAGACTCTGGAGAAGTTTGACAAGTTCAAGCACCTGAAGTCAGAGGACGAGATGAAGGCGTCTGAGGACCTAAAGAAGCATGGTGCCACTGTGCTCACTGCCCTGGGCGGCATCCTTAAGAAGAAGGGGCATCATGAGGCAGAGATTAAGCCCCTGGCACAGTCGCATGCCACCAAGCACAAGATCCCTGTGAAGTACCTGGAGGTAGGAGGCAGAGCCTGGGCAGATGGGAGGATGCAGGGAAGGTCTCGGGGTGGGGCAATGGGATCTGGGTTCTAGTCCCAGCTCAGCCACTAACTTGTGGGATGACCTATGCCACTCCTCTCTGTGCCCCAGGTTTCTCATTTGTAAAGGGGACTGCCACCCACTTTGTCTTCCTCCTGGGATCGTTGAGAATGAACACATTTAGCATTTTTAACTTAGTAGGCCAAATTCACATCTTATTACCAAAGAGGAAAGGGAGAGGGGATATTGGGTGCAAAATTTGCATCCTCTCCATGGGTAGGTACCATTATCATATCCACTTGATAGATGGGGAAACTGAGGCACACAGAGGTTAAGCAGCTTGTCCATGGTCATAGGAGGGGGATAACGGCAGAGCCAAGATTCAAACGCAGGTCTCTATTACTACAAAACCCCAGCCCCTAACTGCTGTGCCACTGGGAGTCTGGTGCATGCAGGACTTATGTGGCAGGAGCTCAGCAACTGGGGCTCCATTTGGGGTGGGGGTGGCCAGCAGGCTGGCTCTGTTGGTTCCAGCATCTTCACAGATGAAGAGACAGGACCTCAGTTTCCAGCACAAGTAATTGGTTTGAACCTCCTGAGATGTGTTGGAAAGTTGGGTGGATCAGGGTTGGGGGCAGGAGCCTGGGCTTCAGGTTGTGTGTCTATAACTGGTGGGAGGAGGAGATTTGGGGAGAGGAGGGAGCTGGGGATGAAGGACCACAGGGATAGATGCATCCCCCAAGGGTAGAAACAGCAGGAAGTCTGGTGCAGCTATGAGGATTAGGATGTGGTGATAGCTACCCACTGGGATGGGCCACAGTGAGCATTTGCTGCCGTGCCTAGCACATGGCATCCATCCTCAAAGTTGCCTCATGGCCAAAACGGCTGCAAAAGCTCCAGCCACCTCTTCTATATTCCCAACTTGAAGCAGGAGAAAGAGAGGAATGCTCTCTTTTGAGGAGTTTAAGGAGTCCCAGAAATCTCATCCAACAATTTTATTTACATCTCATTGGCCAGAAGTTAGTTACGGAGCCACCCTGTCTGCACAGGAAGCTGGGAAAGGTAGTCTATTACCCCTCCAAATACAACTAGTGTTCTGTTACCAAGGAATAAGGGGAAATGGATATTGCGGAGGTAATTAGCAGTCTCTGCCCCAGGCAAGTACCCTTCTCATCCCCATTTTACTGGTTTGGAAACTGAGAGCTCAGAGGGTTTAAGTAGCTTGCCCAAGGTCACACAGCAGATAAGCCAGAAGGTACAGTCAGATCTATGGTACTCTGGAACCAGGCTCTGAATCCACTGTGGCACAATATCACCCACTGACAACCACCGCCACCCCTCTTTAGCCTCAACCCTTGCACCCCACCATGCGATTGCGCAGAGTCCTGCCTGCCCAACTACTCCACATCACCAGCGTGAACAGACAGCCCTGCACGTGAGGCCGTCCCTGCCTGCCCATCTTCTCTCTGCAAATCCCTTCATCCACTAAGGCCCAGTGCGAAGCCATCTCCCCTGCTTGGACCCCCAGGCCCACCAGGCCCTCAGCGGTTCCATCTGCCAGCCCCTCCCTGCACCGCAGCACTTTATCCTCATCTCTGGTCATGGCACTGCCAGGCTGTGTGATAATTTGTTTCTTTGCCCAGCGGTCTCCCAGCAGACACTCAGCTCCCACGGGGCTACCATTTCTGTGCCCCAGTGGCACATGGTTAGCTCACCATACACTTCCAATGACTGAGTTCTCTCTCTATAGAGGAAGAAGCTGAGTTTTGGATAGAAAAAACCATGCAGCCAAGATATCACAACCAGTTGGCCACTAGAACCCAGGTCTCTCTAAAACATGCTTAATCCGATGCATAACCTCTGCAAAAAATTAAGACAGAGCCCAGGTGTCTGCTCTTCCCCATCACGGTGGACCTTCCCTCTGCGCTGTTCATAAGACAGTCTCCACCTCATATGTGGACAGATCGTCTCTCTGAGGGACAGAGGGGCTGTAGAGGGTAGTGGGTGCCAAGAGTGTTTCCATTTCTCAATTATGCAGTGGCTCCGTTCCACTGTTTTCTAGATATGAGTGGCTCTGCCATGGACTCCAGGAAGTCTGAGCTGGGGGCCCAACCAGGCCATCTGGGTGGCTGAAGTCACACATGGGGTCGGGGCAGAGGTGGCCCTGGAACTTGGTTCTCTCAAGTTCTCTAAGGACAGGGCTTGCTCCATGACACCCCGAGCCCTCACTTTGTTTTGTGGCATTCATGAAACGGAAGGTGAAGTTAAGCATCCACCTTGATGCCCAAGAGTAGGCGTTTGTGGAGCTGCCCCTCTTTCCCAGCAGAGGGGCTCACAGGGTGTTGATGCTTCTCGAGGCCTCCCTTTGCATGTCGCACCCGCGACTCTCCCTACTTTATGTCACTTGCACCCTGGGGCCCTGAGAAAACGAGAAACCCAGCCTCGGTTCAGCCACTGCCTCCGATCCCAGCTCTGGCAGTGGCCTGACCACAGCCTCCTGGGCTCAAATCCATCTCTGCTCTCTGCTTCCTGCGTGACCTCGGTCTGGCCTCTTGATTATCTCCTCTGTAAAACGAC
Source organism: Nomascus leucogenys (assembly GCF_006542625.1). Classification (NCBI taxonomy): domain Eukaryota; kingdom Metazoa; phylum Chordata; class Mammalia; order Primates; family Hylobatidae; genus Nomascus; species Nomascus leucogenys. The sequence continues at coordinate 14,609,564 of NC_044387.1, forward strand.
ACTCATTGGTGCACCAGCCAGGGCTGTGGTTGGGATCAAATCTGGTTAACTTGAGAAAGCACAGCCGTGTTTTACATCCACGAGTCTTTCCATCCCTAAAGCAGCCCCATGCTACATCTCCATTTTCCCATGCCCATCTCTGTTATCCGGGCAGTGAGATCGCAGGTACTAAAGCAAATGGCAATGCTGAGGCTGATAGCAGACATTCTCCATCCTGGGAGCCAGCCGTGGGCCTCATCCCTGTCTTCTTCCTCTCTCTCCTTCCCTCCCACCAGTGTTTCCGTGCTTGGTATAAAAAATAGGAGGGCCCCAAAATAGGGTCTTTAAAACAATAACCATACCAAGTCATTAAGTATGCAAAAATTGCATACACACAAATAGAAATAGTTCCTTTCTAGACTTTCTGATTGCAAAATCCTGAATACAATAATGAAATCCGAGCATTTCCCTTCTTTTCTGCTGCCCCCATGAGGGTGGTGCTCTGAGCTCTCACCTGGTTTCAGTGGGGTCTACATCCCGATGGAGTGGAGGGGGCTGTGGGTAAGAGCGTGGGCTCCGGAGCCGGCCCTCCTGGGTCCAAATGTCCCTTCCATTCAGCCTCCCCTTGCCTCAGTTTCTGCATCTGTAAATCGAGGGCAGTTGTAGTATCTAACAGTGGTTGTGGGGATCAAAGGGGTTCATCCATGGAGGTCACACAGACTCTCACCTGGTGCCTAGCGAGTGCTCAATACACGGTCCTGGAATAAAGAGAAGGGAGGAGGAGAACTGACTTCCCATCTGGCTCCTGGCTTGTCCCACCCCGGTGACCATTTCCTCTCCTCACCCTCCCCGCAGTTCATCTCGGAATGCATCATCCAGGTTCTGCAGAGCAAGCATCCCGGGGACTTTGGTGCTGATGCCCAGGGGGCCATGAACAAGGCCCTGGAGCTGTTCCGGAAGGACATGGCCTCCAACTACAAGGAGCTGGGCTTCCAGGGCTAGGCCCCTGGCGCCCCACCCCCACCCACCTGGGCCCCGGGTCCAAGAGAGGGCGGGGTCTGATCTCGTGTAGCCGCGTAGAGTTTGCTTCTGAGTGTCTGCTTTGTTTAGTAGAGGTGGGCAGGAGAAGCTGAGGGGCTGGGGCTGGGGTGTTGAAGTTGGCTTCGCCTGCCCAACAATGGGCCTCCCTGTGGAATGTCATCACCCTGGGAACCGGGAGTGGCCCTTGGCTCACTGTGTAGTGCATGGTTTGGATCGGAATTAATTGTCCTTTCTTCTAAATCCCAACCTAACTTCTTCCAACCTCCAAACTGGCTGCAACCCCAAATCCAAGCCATTAACTACACCTGACAGTAGCAATTCTCTGATTAATCACTGGCATCTTGAAGACAGCAGAATGTCCCTTTGCAATGAGGAGGAGATCTGGGCTGGGCAGGGCAGCTGGGGAAGCGTTTGAGTATCTGGAACACGTGTGTGCCTTCTCAGGTATGGCAGTGACTCACCTGGTTTTAATAAAACACCCTGCAACATCTCAGTCTCTGCCTGGCATTTTTCATCTCCTAGAGTAAATGACGCCCCCACCAGCACCAGCATCAAGGAAGAAATGGGGGGAAGGCAGACCCTGGGTTTGTGTGTGCAGAGAGCCTCAGGAAACAGGAGAGAGGGAGGAGGAAAGGCAGGAGGGTGAAAGGGACAGGAGCCCACCCTCCCTAGGCCACCGCTCAGAAGCAGGCCCATTGCAGGGCATAGGGAAATGGAGGGGACAGCCTTGGCCCCAGCCTTGGGAGCACCTTCTCTTCCGGGGAGGTGGGAGGCAGCGAATAGACCTCTGCAATACGAGGAGAGAGTGACAGGTGTGCCGGGCTGTGGGAACCCAGAGGAGAGGGGACAGGATAAGGGAACAGATCATCATCATGGCTGCAATACCTTCAGTAACATAGGAAGGTCACCCTGCTAGTAAGTGGCAGAGCTGGGACTCAAACTATGGCCTGGAAGGCAGCAGGGACTCCAGCCAGGGAGACAGCAAGGCGGCCAGCCAATGGCAGCTGCTGACCTTCTGGCCACAGAGAAAGGACAGACACGTGGGGAGTAATTTACAAACACAGGCCAGGAGACAAAATCCATATCAGCAAAGGCAGAGTGCACGGGCAGAATATGTAAGTATTGCTGCGAGGGCCAAGAATAAAATGTAAGCATGTAATTGTGGCAGCCAGGAAGCAGGCTGCAGCAGAGGGTGTGGAAAGGGGCCTGGAAAAGGGCCTGGTGGGCTGGACCGGCCCAGGTGCCCAAGCCATGAGGGCCTAGAATGCCACCACGACTCTGGGCACCATCTCTGGGAAGCCCCAAGTCCTGGGCACCATAAATCTCCAGTAGCTCCCAGAACAAGGGACCTTGAGCACCCTGGCCCTTGAGCATCTGTCTCGGGGTCCAGCCCTACCCCTACCCCATGATAATCGTGACCTCATTGCCCCAAACCTCAGACTAAGCGCAGGTTCACGGCTGCTGGGCAGAGCAGCGCTCCTCTGCTGGATGTGGACACGTCCCAAATCCTAGCACACTTATTTATCAGGCTGTGCGGTGGCACTAGACAACCGCATTAAAGGGGCACCTTCTTCCTTTCTGCGCCAGGATTTGGGAATTCGTATGCTCTATGAAGAGGTAGGAGAGAAAGGAGGGGAGTTCAGGGTGAGGGGAGCTTTTTGATCTTGGAGCCTGGAGAAAAATTCCACATACTTAAGAGAGTAATTCAATTGAACACTCAGGCAATGAGCAGTTCTGTAGAGGATTCGTGTGCAGGATTTAAAGCTGAATAAACTGGGTCCCTGTCTGCAAGCCATTGACAATCTAGTCAGGGAGACAGATGTGTTCTGATAATTAAATCAGGGCAGAACACCATTAGGGATGCAGAGATGCACCCGTTACTTGTTATTCATTCAGCATCCATTCAACAAATGTGTGCTAAGCACAGCAATTTTTTAAAAAATTCCCAGTTTATGTGCACCTTGGATGCACACGATGCAACTTATTCTTTGTGTGTGTGTGTGTGTGTGTGTGCACCCGCCTGTGGCTCAAGGGGACTTCTGTTTTGAATCTTTTAGCCTGAGTCACAGATACTTAATCTCAATTTATTTGAGATTTTTCTGTGGTTTTGGGGCTGATTCCAAGGGACTTATGTGTGCCAAGTTGTGGTGTGCGTGCATGGGGAAGTGGCAATCTGGTGGCTGCTGTCCTCTGTCCGCAGGGGTGACCTCTGGACTGCTGCACCCACCTGGTCCTTAGTCATTGTTCCTTATCAGATCCTCTGCATAGGAAACTGTGATTGCTTTTGCCTGGGACCACTTCCTCCCTGAAATACTCTTGCCCCATGAGGTCTCTGCCTGGAATGTGAGGCACGGATTTTCTCTGTGTTCAGACCCCGCAGACCCATCTGAGCTTTTTTTTTTTTTTGCCTCTTCTAGGAGTTGGCAGGGCTTGTGCAAGGCGGCTCTGTATGGTTGTATGGGTTGTGCACTCCGCATGAGTGCCTGGACGAAGCGGGTAATAAGAGCTGGATGTGAACTGTGCTCCAGTTACCAAGCTGTGCACCCAGAGGGGATGCCTTTTCCTAACCCACACAAGGTGCTTTATGAGCAGGGACAGAGCCTCTTGCTCTGAGAACTACCAGCATCTGCAATCCGGGTGTTTTCTCTGCAGTTCTCTTCTTTATGACAGTTTCAGAAAATGTTTCTCCAGCCTGGAAAGCAGAAAACTCTCATGATTTCCTCCAAGTATTTTGTCCTTTCTGTATATTCCTTCTGGTTCTCTCCGAGTCTAAGCTTTCGACACTGCAAATCCAGGCAAGAGACATGGGTTTTTCTTGTTCTCAGCTGTCACATCCTTCCCTGAGGCTTAGGGAAAGAAATACTTTGCTGTCTAAAGAAAAGGTAAGAGCAAAAGGAATAAAGGCAATCCTGGGGGAAGAATGGAGTTTCACATTTAAAAAATATCCTGGCGGGGGCGGGGGCGGGGGCGGTGGCTCATGCCTGTAATCCCAGCACTTTGGGAGGCCGAGGCGGGTGGATCACCTAAGGTCAGGGGTTCGAGACCAGCCTGACCAACATGGTGAAACCCCCATCTCTACTAAAAATACAAAATTAGCTGGGCATGGTGGCACATGCCTGTAATCCCAGCTACTCGAGAGGCTGAGACAGGAGAATTGCTTGAACCTGGAAGGCAGGGGTTGCAGTGACCTGAGATTGCGCCATTGTACTCCAGCCTGGGGACACAGCAAGACTCAATCTCAAAAAAAAAAAAAAAAAAAAAAAAGGCGGAGGGGGGGACTCCGTCTCAAAAAATAAATAAATAAATAAAAATATCCTACCACTGTGACATTTATTCTACATTAATTTAACCAGTATTTATTGAGCATCTACCATGTACCAGGCCCCAGACTGAGACGCAGGCCTCAGTGTAAGTCACAACCGTGAATAAGGCAGACATGGTCTCTGCTCTCATGAGGCTTCCGCGGTGTGTGGATGAAGGGGAAAGTAGCCCACGCTAGGCCTCGGGGACAATAAAGGATTTTGATAAGCAAAGAAGGGGGAAGAGGGCCAGACATGGTGGCCTATGCCTGGAATCCAGAACTTTGGGAAGCTGAGGCAGGTAAGTCACTCGAGCTCAGGAGTTTGAGAACAACCTGGGCAACATGGCGAAATCCTGTCTCTACAAAAAAATAGAAAAATTAACTGAGCGTGGTGGTGCACGCCTGTCGTCCCAACTACTTGAGAGGCTGAGGCGGGAGGATCTGTGCCCAGGGAGGTCAATGCTGCACTGAGCCGTGACTGTGCCATTGCACTCCAGCCTGGGCGACAGAGTGAGGCTCTGTCTCAAAAAAAAAAGAGAAAAAAAAGAAGTAGGAAGAGAGTTTCAGGTGTAGGAGTTGCCTAAGGAGTGGCTTTCCAAATTCACTCAGTGGTATATTCACACAGGCATTGATCAAATATTTCCTGAGGCCTGCAGGGTGCCAGGGACTCAGCTAGGCTCTGGGGTGCCACAGGGAAGCAGACAGGCCCTGCCCCTGCCTCGGGGAGCTGACGAGGCACAGGGCTCTGAGAGTATGAAGATGAGGTGTGGGAGTGATGGCGGGCCCGGTCATGGTGGATGAAAGTCATAAAGAGTCAGCTGCTGCATAAATCAGGGTTTTCCAGATAAACAGAACCAACGGGAAGTGTCTACATAAATGTTCATGTTGCCTTTTCTACATTCACTTTTATTTATTTATTTATTTATTTTTGAGATGGAGTCTCGCTCTGTCACCCTGGCTGGAGTGCAGTGGCGCAATTTCGGCTCACTGCAACCTCCGTCTCTTAGGTTCAAGAGATTCTCGTGCCTCAGCCTCCCAAGTAGCTGGGATTACAGGCATGTGCCATCACGCCTGGCTGATTTTTGTATTTTTAGTAGAGACGGGGTTTCGCCATGTTGGCCAGGCTGGTCTGGAACTCCCAACCTCAGGTGATCCACCTGCCTTGGCCTCCCAAAGTGCTGGGATTACAGGCGTGAGCCACGGAACCAGGGTCCTACTGGGATACCATACTGGTATAACATGTGGATAAGGATATAAAGGCATGTTGTAAACTGTAGAGTATTTTAGAAATTAGATGATTCAGGAGGTCCCAGTAGGACCCTGGTTCCGAACATCTGATTCCTGAAGCTGAGCTCTGTGTGCGTGTGTCTCTGAGCACACACTGGGTGTGTGAGTGCGTTGGCGTGTGTGAGTCCGAGTGTATCAACGTCTGTCTGACTCTCCTGCTGTCAGGTCTGGTCTCGGCTTCTAGCCACATTACCTGCCACTTTGGAATCCACAAGAGTCGCCCCCAGGACAGCCCAGGCAACTTCTTTAAAATCTGGCCCTCCTGACTCTGCCTGGGACTGTGGCTTTCTGGGTAGAGCCTGGAGAAGTTGGAGAGGATGCAAAAGAAACCAGGGCTTGGGCAATATCTGGGGAGCAGAAGTGAGAAACTGTGAAGAGCTGTGCGAGGTGACTCACTTGAGACCTCAACGTGGCCAGCGAGCTGCTAGCTGAGCAGAGCTGGGGCTTCAGGTGACAGCAAAACAATGAGGGACAAGCTTGATAAGGTATACACACATACACACACATACACACACATGCAAATACACACAGACACACACATAAATACACACACACATAAACAAGCACTCATATTGACACCACATGCACACACACATGCAAATACACACACAGACACACACATGCAAATACACACACATACACAAATATGTGTACACACACATGCAAATACACACATACACAAACCCGTGTATACACACATGCAAATACACACAGAGACACAAACACATGTACACACACATGCAAATACACACAGACACACATACACAAACACATGTACACACACATGCAAATACACATAGACACACATGCACAAACACATGTACACACACATGCAAATACACACACAGACACACACTCATTCTCTCTCTTTCCCTCTCTCTCCCCCCTTTCCCTCTCTCTCTCCCTCTCTCCCCCCTCTCTCTCTCTTTCCCTCTCTTCCCCTCACCTCTCTCCCCCTCCTCCCCTCACCTCTCTCCCCCTCCTCCTCTCCCTCCTTTTCTCTCTCTATTTGGTCTCTCCCTCCCTCCCTCTCTCTTTCTCTCTCTCTTTCTCTCACTCCCTGTCTCTCTCTCTCCCTTTCTCGCTCTCTCCCTGTCTTCCTTCTTCTTTCTCTCTTTCCATCTCTCTCTCTCTCTTTCCCCCTCTCTCCCTCTGTCAATCTCTCTTTCTCCCTCCGTCTCCCCACCTCCATCCCTCTCCCCCACCCTTCTCTCCCTCCCTCTCTCATTAGTGTGGGTATGCTTGTTGGTCTCTTTTTCTTTTTTTCTTTTTTTTTTTTTTTGAGACGGAGTCTCGCTCTCTCACCCAGGCTGGAGTGCAGTGGCGCAATCTCGGCTCACTGCAAGCTCCGCCTCCCAGGTTCACGCCATTCTCCTGCCTCAGCCTCTCCGAGTAGCTGGGACTACAGGCGCCCGCCACCACGCCCAGCTAATTTTTTTGTATTTTTAGTAGAGACGGGGTTTCACCGTGGTCTCGATCTCCTGACCTTGTGATCTGCCCGCCTCGGCCTCCCAAAGTGCTGGGATTACAAACGTGAGCCACCGCGCCCGGCCTGCTTGTTGGTCTCTGAAGCAGGAATTCTGATGCTGTGGGTCGTGGCTTCTTGCATTACTCCCTGTGTCCCTCCCTCTTTCCCATTTCTGATCCCATAAATTCTCTGAGATTTTGTAAACAGCTTAAAATAAAGAGAAAAAAGTTTACAAGCACAGAGTAGGGATGAGAACAGGTTGTAATTCACTGGGGTGCAGTGAGGCCGGGGCCTTAGAGAGTGAAGTGGAGCTCTGTGCACCTGTGCCAGAGAGAGAGAGAGAGAGAGGAAGGGAGGGACAGAGAGAGAGAGAGAGAGAGAGAGAGGAAGGGAGGGACAGAGAGAGAGAGAGGGAGAGAGAGGAAGGGAGGGACAGAGAGAGAGGGGGAGAGAGAGAGAGAGGAAGGGAGGGACAGAGAGGGAGAGAGAGGAAGGGAGGGACAGAGAGAGAGAGAGAGAGGAAGGGAGGGACAGAGAGAGAGAGAGAGAGAGGAAGGGAGGGACAGAGAGAGAGAGGGAGAGAGAGAGAGAGAGGAAGGGAGGGACAGAGAGAGAGGGAGAGAGACAGGAAGGGAGGGACAGAGAGAGAGAGAGGGAGAGAGAGAGAGGAAGGGAGGGACAGAGAGAGAGAGAGAGAGAGAGGAAGGGAGGGACAGAGAGAGAGAGAGAGGGAGAGAGAGAGAGAGAGGAAGGGAGGGACAGAGAGAGAGAGGAAGGGAGGGACAGAGAGAGAGAGAGGGAGAGAGAGAGAGAGGAAGGGAAGGACAGAGAGAGAGAGAGAGAGAGACGAAGGGAGGGACAGAGAGAGACAACCAGTGAGAAGAGTGAGCAAGATGGAGGAGGGGCAGAGAGGCAGAGACAGGGCAAGGGCAGCTTCCCCAGCACAAAGCCACTGGAATGAGGGGAGCTTCCCACACATGATTTACAGGCCCAGAGAGCGCAGCTCAGACCCGGCTGGCTGGATGACCTCAGGGCTCCCTTGCACCCACCCAGGTTCTGAGTCCAAGGACAGCACAGTGTCCAGAGCCCCAGTAAAAATAGAGCTGGGGTGGTGGCTGGCCTCCCGGACCTCTGGCTGCCCAGGGCCCTGGAGAGTCAGCCCAGTGCCTCCAGCGGAGCAGGAAACTGCAGCCCAGAGTGGGCAAGTGACCTGGCCGGGGTCACAGAGCAGTTGGGCAGCAGAGCTGGAGCCGGAGCCCCAGGCCCCCCAGCTGGCACTCTCCACAGCACCTGAGCCCTCCCTGTGGGCCCTGAGGCAGGCCCTCCCCTCTCTGGATGGTGACAGACTTACTTACTTGAGTCTCCACTGCCTGTAATCTCCTTGAGGCCGGGTGGGGCGGGTGGGGCTGTGCCCCTGCAACGCACTTACCAGGCGCAAGAAGAACAAAAACAAACAGCTCACAAGGTGTGCCGGGTGCTTTCCAAGCACTGTACACATACTCACTCATTCATCTTCAAACCAGGCTTAGGAAGCAGAAGCTGCCATCACACCCATTTTCCAGATGAGGAGACTGAGGCCCAGAGAGGTTAACCGAATTGCCTGAAGTCACAGAGCATGAAGTTTGGCATGGTTGGTACTCCAAGCCAAGCCGTCTGGCTCTAAACGAATTAATGGATGCAAAGGAAGATAAAGGCTTGGTGCTCCAGCATAGCTAGCAGCTGCTGCTGTCATTTGATTTTGGGGCCTCTGAAGGTCACAGAGTCCTCCCTACCACACACACAGGCAGGCTGGGCCCACAACTGTACCCTCAGAGTTCCTTTTGTAGGGGATCGTGGTGCCGGGAGCGGAACCACTCCTTCACACGCTAAGCCGCATTCCCAGCCAGATAATGCCTTGTCCATCCCCAAGGCGGTTTGGTGGGATGGGTCAACGTGAGAGTACAAAGCAGAGAGCAGCCTGAAAGAGCATGTTCCAAAATTGTATTTCTTTCTGTTGAGGTACGGTAATCATTTTAACAATACAAAGTTCCAGGAGGTGGCTCATGACTGTGGCACTTTGGGAGGCCGAGGTGGGAGGATCCTTTGAACTCAGGAATTTGAGACCACTCCTAGCAACATAGTGAGATCCTGCCTCCAGACAAAAATAAATATTATTTTAGTCCCAGCTACCTGAGAGGCCAAGGCAGGAAGATCGCCTGAGCCTGGGAAGTTGAGGCTGCAGTAAGCCATAATCACACCACTGCACTCCAGCCTGGGTGACAGAGTGAGATCCTGTCTCAAAATAAAATAAAATAAAATAAAATAATACAGATACAAAGAGCATTTCAAGAGGGCCTGAAATGTTTGTGTTTATCCTAAGGAGACTTGCCAGGAATGGGGTGAGTAGAGCTCCCTAAGGGCGGGAGGGCCCCCACAGAGGCTGACCCAGAGGACAGACTGGGGAGAGCTGTCTCCCAGCCCCAACAGGTGCTGGCCAGGCTAGTCCTGGCACAGCCACCTGGGTGCTGGTGATAATCACGTCCTGGGGGTCAGCTTCAGCTAGAGAGGGACAGGCGTCGGGGGAGGGTGGAGGTGGCAGAGGGGACAGTGGCTCAGGCTGAGTCATCGTAGGAAGGCTGGCGGCTGCTGGGGGCTGGGAGTGTGAGCCGAGGGGACCGTTTCCATGGGGGAAGTAAGGCAGGAGAGGGGGTAATTATCAGGAACCTGTGACTAGGCTAATCAGTGGCAGAGAAGGGGTGGCCCTCAGGACTTCCCGAAGGTACAATTAGTCACCCCACCCCTTCCCCAATGGCTGCCTTATATATTTCCTTTTCTCCCTGTAACTCGAGGGTCTGGAGGCTGGACCAGTGCCTCTCCCCAGGCCCTTCACCCTCCAGCCCTGGCCCTCAGGACTCAAACTCCCCAACCCTCCCAGCCTTTCTTCCAGTCCCAGATCCCTGAGCCTAGGCCCCTGAAGCTGTCTGGCCACTCTGGATTCCAGCCCGAAGAAGGGTGGAGGTTCTCTGGAGTCGGACAGATGTATTTCAGATCCCGCCCACCATTTCTGAGCTTAGTGACCTTGGGCAAGCTCTTAACCACTCTGAGCCTCAGTTTCCTCATCTATAAAGTTGAGAGAACAGGCCAGGCATGGTGGCTCATGCCTGTAATCCCAGCACTTTGGGAGGCCGAGGCAGGTGGATCACCTGGGGTCAGGAGTTCGAGACCAGCCTGGCCAACATGGAGAAATCCCATCTCTACTAAAAATACACAAATAAGCTGGGCATGGTGGCAGGCACCTATAATCCCAGCTACTCAGGATGCTGAGGCAGGAGAATCGCTTGAGCCTGGGAGACGGAGGTTGCAGTGAGCAGAGATCGCACCATTGCACTCCAGCCTGGGGGACAGAACAAGACTCCATCTCAAAAATAAATAAAATAAAATAAAATAAAATAAAATTGAGAGAACACTGTTTTTACTGCAAAATGTTATTATAAGACTTCAAAAAGCGGTGCCTGCAAAAGACCATGTATCGTGTGATTCCATTTACATGAAATACCTAGAAGAGGCAAATCGAGACGGAAAGTAGGTATGTGGCTGTCCACGGCTAGAGGTGAGGCGGGGAGCGGGGACGGGTCTAAGGGCTTCCGGGTTTCTTTCGGGGGTGATGAAAATGTTCTAAAATGGACGTGGTGCTGGTTGCACAGCTGTGAATATGCTAAGAATCACTGAATTGTACACTTTGTTTTGGTTTGTTTGTTTTTGAGACAAGGTCTCACTCTGTCGCCCAGGCTGGAGTGCAGTGGTGCAATCTCAGGCCCGAAGTTCAAGCAATCCTCCTACCTCAGCCTTCCAAGTAGCTGGGACTAGAGGTGCATACCACCATGCCTGGCTAAATGTGTTTATTTTTAGTAGAGATGGGCGGGGGCGGGGGTCTCACTATGTTGCCCGGGCTGCTCCTGAACTCTTGGCCTCAAGCGATCCTCCTGCCTTGGCCTCCCACAGTGCTGGGATTACAGGCTTGAGCCACCGCGCTCAGCCTGTGCACTTTAACTGAGCAGAGCGTATGAGTGTGACTTGCTCTGGGTGGCAGCGGCGCTGCCTGGGTGCTGGAGGCTTCTGGCCACCTATCCCACGTCCTGACCAAGGGCCAGAAGCTGAGTCATTTTCCAGAGGGTGGAGGCTGAGATTTTCTCACCCAGTGTGCTCATCCGCTACCCCCAGGAAGGGGAACGCCAGTCCAGGGTGACCGAGGTCTCAGGGGCCACTGCTAAGCTTCACTCCTTCCTGGCTGGCTCTGTGGCCTCGGGCAAGTGATTTCACCTCTCTGGCAGCAGTTTCCTCTTCTGAACAAATGTAGATGATGAAATTCCCAGTCCTTATCTCACAGGCAGCTGTTAGGCTCAAATTTATGAGGACACCTCAAGAAGGGTTTAGTGCATCCTACATGCTTGGAAAATATCTCATCATCTGCTAGGAGGGAGGCGTGGGCAGGCACAGAGTGCGGGCCAGAGACCCCGAATCCCATCCACTTTGTGCCAGAGTGGCAGGCTTTGTGAAGCCCAGCCCACCTCCTTCACGTCCCTTCCCCTTATTTCCGCAGCAGCCTGTGGGCACCCTGCACGGCATTACGGATCTGGGACAGGAGAATCGGCCCCCCGTGGCCTTGATTTGTTCACCTGTCGCATGAGGGGACTGAACCAAAAGAAGTCCAAGGTGTCCGACACTCACCTTGTTTCTGACAACCTTCACCTGCTCCCTGGCTCTGAACACCCGCTGAGTGGCCACCTTTGTCTTTAGGATTCACCCTCACCTTGCCCATGGTCCTGTGGCTTCTTTTTTACCCCTATTCCTTCTCCTGGCCCTTGGAGGAAGGAGCCCACCTTTCTCCTGGCGTGATGTAGGGTGGGTTCAACAGTGTCTTGCTGAAGTGACCTTCGGCATATTCTGGCTCTGGGCTTCAGTTTCCCCTGCTGAGCCCTGTTTGTCTTTGGGGGAGGATAGTGAAGAACCCCAGGATCTAGGGATAGTAGGGGCCTTAAACGGCACTGTAGTCAACACCAGACCCAATGCTTAAGGCCTCCACTGCACCCAGGCTATGCTTGCATACCTCTGGAGGGATGGGGAGCTCACTGCTTCCCCAAGCAACGCACTCTGTCTGTTTGCTAGACAGCAGTGATTGAGTCTAACAGGGATCACACATAGCGGCTGGCACTGAGGCTCAAAAATGAACGGGAGCAGGGTGGCACGGAGGTAAGGACCTCGTTCGGGTTTGAATCCTGACTGTCTCCACCTCAGACTGGCTGTGTGTGGCCTGTGAGAGTGACTTAACCTAATCAAACCTCGGTTTCTTCGCGTGCAGATGGCAGTAATGATACCTGCCTTGCGAGGTTGTTGGAAAGGTTAGTGCTATCAAAACCAAACATCCCGGCAAACACGAGTGTTTGTCTCATACCAGACTCATTCATTCTCAGGGAATAGGTGCTATTGCCACCTGCGTGTGTTCAGATGAATTGTTTAGAGGCACAGAGAGGTTAAGGAACTTGCCTGAAGTCACACAGTGACTGTGATGGATAAAGACCAGACC